>NC_048595.1:114126817-114805567 GCF_003668045.3 Cricetulus griseus
CTTCATTCCCACTTCCAATGGCAATGCAGTAATTTGCTGGGTTGAGGTGCAGGGTTTTTGTGAATGCTGTCACAATAACTGTGGATTCAAATGAGTAATTGCACTCTTGCATCCAGAAAACACTTTTTTTTAGTCATTCAATAAATCAGATTTTATAATCTATCATCCATCTCTTTTGTAATGATCCCTGAGACTTGTAAGAAGAGTGTATAATACAGATATCCCATTTAAAGCTAGGCATTCTGCAATCCCTTATGTTTTGCTCCTTCGCCAGATGTGGGTCTCTGTGTTATCTGCCTATTTGCCATCTCGTGCAAAAGAATCTTTTGCAATTAAAGTTGAGAAATGTACTATTCTACAGGTACAACAATAAATCATTAGGAGTCAATTTAAAGGCATGCCCATTTGGTAGGACAATAGTAGTCAGTTCTCACCTTGACAGTGCAAGTTATCCAGTCACATATCCTTGATCCTGATAATGGTACAAGGGCTAGCTTTATTTTGTGTACATGGATGTACATACAATTCGAAAGTATTGCTACTGATGCAATGTAGTGGGAAAATATTGTGAGATTAGTTATATTTGACTGATGGTTTTGGAGTTTTATTACTATGACTCCAAGTTTGTTTTGTATATTTGTTTTAACTTATGAAAATAGTAAATAGTGAAATAAAATAAAGACTTTTGGATATAGATAAACTGGAAAATATATGAAAATAGTAGCAATATATATATATATTATATATATATATATATATATATATAATATATATATTAATGGAATAGAAATAGATTAGAATCCCCACTTCACTTGCACTAGAAAATGCTTTGAGGTGGCAATAGTCTATGTGTATTTCTGCCAGAGCTAACCCAGATATGCTTCTTGGGTATTTGCCTTTTAGATCTTCAATTTATTATGGATGGCCAGTTGAAGATATGGGGGATAGATGTCAAAACATTTTCATGTTAAATTTGACCTATGTACTTTCTTAGTTTTAATTTTGGAGAAAATATTATGAGTGTAGAATTCACATCACTTCTCTCCTCCCTCCTCCCATCAAAACCGCCACATTCCCAATGCTCCTCAAATTCATAACCTCTTATATCTTATATAAGTTACAGGTGAGAAGTTAATTTCTGGATTGTGTGTGTGACCCCAAAACCAGAAAGTCTTTGCCTAGCAGGGATGATGATTTTCTTACAGGGGCATTGATGCAGATCCCTACCCTAGTCTTCCCTGGCATATATACTTTCTCCCCTCCTCTGAACCATGTGCAGCTAAGCAGACTTATTCACAAAAGGTGATACAGAGAAGGTACATGCTCAGTTAATGATTTCATGAACTTTTCTGCCCTTCTATAAAAGGATGTAAACAGTCATCCCAAGCTGAGATGATTTTTTGCAAGTAGGCACAAATTAATGCAGGAAGATGGTTGTTGTTTGGCTCCAAGTATACTCCTATTCAATACCCCCAACTCTTCTCTTACATTCTTCCAAAACCCCTTTTCTGCAAATGTCCATGACACCACAAAGAGCCACATATATATCTGACTGTTTTCTTCCAACTCTAGTGAAGCATTGAACTCTTGAGTACTTTAATCATGCCCTTTTATATAGAATATGGCTGTTGGCAAGTTTTGTGGGTACCTACACTATCACAAAACAGATGTGAGTGTAAGAAGGGGAAAAGGAAAATAAAAAAGTCCAATAGACATTGATATCAGTAATAACCAAGCACTGATTAGTTTAATATTTTTCCACCTTTTTATTTAAATTAGAAGCAAGCTTGTTTTACATGTTAACCACAGTTCTCTCAGCCTCCCATCCCCTCCTGCCCCCCACCAACCCCCTATACCATTGTGTTTCTGCACCACAGGGAGGGTTAGGCCTTCCATAGGGGATCTTCAATGTCTGTCATATCATTTGGAGGAGGACCTAGACCCTCACCTGTATGTCTAGGCTGAGATAGCATCCCTCTATGTGGAGTGGGCTCCCAAAAGCCAGTCCTGTACTAGGGATAAATACTGATCCACCACTAGGGGCCCCACAAACTGACATCCATGTTCATGAGGCCTGGAACAGGCTAGTTTCCCAGCTATCTGTATGGCATCCATGAGTAACCCCTTGTTCAGGTCAGCTGTTTCTGTGGGTTTCTTCAGCCTGCTCTTGACCCCTGTGTTCATCACTCCTCCCTCTCTGGAACTGGATTCCAGAGTTTAGTTCAATGTTTAGCTGTGGGTGTCTGCTTCTGCTTCCATTGGCTACTGGATGAAGGCTCTAGGATGTCATATAAGGTAGTCATCGATCTCGTTATTGGAGAAGGGTATTTAAGGTAGCTTCTGGACTATTGCTTAGATTGAAATTTGGGGTCAACCTTGTAGATCTCTGGACATTTCCCTGGTGCCAGATTTCTCTTTAAAACTGTAATGGCTCCCTCCATTATGGTATCTCGTTTCTTGCTCTCCAATTACACTCTTAGGTATATACCCAAAAGGTGCACTTCATAAAACAAAGACATCTATTCACGCATGTTTATAGCAGCATTATTTGTAATATTAAGAACCTGGAAGCAATCTAGAAGCCCCTCAACTGAAGAACTGATGGAAAAAAGGGGTACATTTACACAATGGAGTACTAATCAGCAGAAAAAAAGTGGAAACTTGAAATTCACAGGCAAAAGGATGGAACTAGGCAAAACCATCTTGAGTGAGGTAACCCAATCACAAAAATACAAACATGGTATGTACTCACTTACATATGGATTTTAGACATAGAGCAAAGGATTACCACCCTAAAATCCACACCATCATAGAAGTTAGGAAACAAGTAGGATCCTAAGTGAGACATACGTTCCCCCAGATAATGGCAAAGGGACAAGATTTCCTGAGCTAATTGGGAGAATGGTTGGAGGGGAGAGGATGCAGGAGAAAGATATAAGGGGAAAATCGGAGGGGAGAGGAGGAAATGAGGCAGCAGGAAGATTGAGACAGGGGAGCAATAGAGGATTAATTTAATATTAATTTAAGTAATTCATAGCAGCCCCTGCAGCCTATGACTTCCCTGGTCTCAGGTTTTTTTCTTACATTCCCACCACCAGATGTGACTTTCCCTCTACAGAGGCACCCTTGTCTCCAAGAAGAAAATTGGTCACAACTATTCATGCCACTGTTGCACTAGCTATTGAATATCTTCTCTGGTACTTCCACTATGAAATACACAAAATTCACAATGAATATGACCTGTGGTCTTAACTCTCCCAAGCATCCTTAGCGGCACCTTTGTCACTACAGTAACTAAATATCAGGGAATGGACACTTCAGGTGCAGCCCCAGATTTATTTCTCCAGGTCCAACTGCCAACGCATGCAACTTATGCATCAATAGGTCTTTACAATTCAGTTTTGGAATGTAACCAACAACTGTGACAATAGCCTTTATTGTTTTCATGACTTCTAGGCTCTCTAGGGTGGTAATCCATTTCTGGGATTCCCAGTTTACCACCTTATAGCTACTAGGAACGTAAAGTGGGATATTCTTTAATGTTACAAGCACAAGTTAATGAAAACAGTAGCCAATCACCTTGGTAGGATCCACTTAGGAGTAACCAAATCATAAATCTCCCAAGAATTCCTCAGGAACACTTGAACATTCCATCCTTCATGAGCTAATTTCTCATGCTTTTTCTGTCAGGTATTTCTGCATGTTTTTAAATGAGTATCCAAATTTGCAAATGTTCAAAGGTTAGAGTTATGCTGTCTATATGTCACAAAATGTTTTTAGAGAGGATGGGCAAAACAATAATTCAAAGTCCTAAGTCACCATCTCTTCATTAATACAAGGACTATAGAGATAATCTTGGTGAAGTACATCAATAGAATGTTGTCTTCTGTTCCATTTAAATGCCAGATGATTGCAAATGTCCACTAAGGACACATTGAAGTCAAACATAAGCAAGGTTAAACTAACATTGGCAGATTTATGTATTAGTATCTTTTGTTTCCTGTGTAGATCAATGTTAGATACAGGACATAAACAAATCACTACTGGCTTAAAATCTTATATAAACAAAAAGTGTCATAGAAACTGAAGAACTTTAAAGGACTTGGCCAAAACTTTAAACTCAATGTACAAGTTGCATTGTGGTACTTCCATAAAAAGCACAGAGAGTAGACAAATGTAGAATCTATTTCTCACTAGTGGTCAGCTACATGAATTATTCTACTGGATGCTCAGGTTAAAAACATTGAAAAATTACACAAAATAAGTTAATGGAAAATAAATGGAGAGATAGCCTGAGAATATAGTCTCAAACTTTCCTTTCCTTGAATTTAACTAGAGATGAAATCGCCTGTACAGATTAGTGGCTTTACCATGCTTCATCTGCAAACTTCCTGCTACCTCAGTGATAAAAAAATGACTCTAAATATTTTCACTGTAGTCATGTGGTGATGGTCTAAGAGAAATTTATGAACTTTGATGGCATGTAAAATATTTACCTGAGCAAAGGACAGAAGTTAAGTGCAGTTGATTAAATGAGAAGTGAATTAAAAACAACCAACTCAGGATAGTATTTCCCTTTTTTCAGTATTCAAACAGTGCCATCCTTGCAGAAAACAAATTGTTTGTTCAGGAAAAATTATCTGTCCCTTAAAATATTGAAAATGTGGTGAGGAAATACCTTTCCTGATAAGTTAATGACAGCCAGAGGGAGTTCATTCAATTCTACAAAAAAACCCTGAAATTATTGATCATTTGCCTAAAAATTACTGCCTCTGAATATTATCAGTAGTTTTTCTTCTGGTACAGAAGGAAAATTACATTCCCAGTATCTTAAGATTTTAATATTATTACATGTGCTCCTGTTCTTTATGATGTCAAAGGTATTCTGAAGCTAAATAGCAGGAAATGTATAATTTAAAATTTAGATGTAAGTATTACATACTTACTCAGAAGTAAGTATTTTGTATATATCTATGTGTTTGGGATGAGAACAGAAAATCACAAAATTGAGAACATATTAGATAGAATTTTTCATGGATTTGAAAAATGTAAGAAGGAAATGAATGGAAGGTTAAAATGTTCCTATGACAAGATTATGCAGGAGACTAAAGTTTTTTCTGTGGGCTATCGATTGTTCTAAGCCTTTATTCTAGGTCATAAATACAACCCTTCAATGCAGACTCTAACCTAAGTTCTGAACAATATAGTTTTTACAGGAGTTGAAAAGAAAGAAAGGAGCAAAGAAGAGGAAGGAGAAACAGTGTGACTTCAGTGCAATGTGCTTTGAGCAGTGATGATATAAGTGAGTTCATGGATGCTGACTAATATTCCAATATCCATGAAAACTCAATGAGTTTGGGTCACTGGCAAAGGCCACTGACACATGTGACCCACCTACCCCATAGCTGTGGCATTTCTAATACTGGATGCAATTGCTATTAATTCAATAGTACTTGTGTTAATGATTCTATCCTCATTAACTACATGGTTTTCTGTTTTACCTTGTTATTCTAACATTGTTTTTAATTACTAGGTACCCTTGATATGCTAGAGTAAGCACAACTTAAATAATGATAAAAGAGGCATGTATTTAGATATATGAATTTTATGTTATTTAGTGTTGGGACATCTCTCAAGCCTGTGAAAACATCTTAATACAATTGTGTGATTTAACAAAGAGTTATCTAGAATTGTGAGTTTCTTTATAACATCTTGATTTTGTCATCTTTATCAGAGTATCATCCAATTGTAGTATCAAATTAGTAACTAACAAAATTCTTAATATTCTAAAATATTAGTTTAATTTCTTATCTCATGTTGAAGTCCATATCTTTCTCATTTTGTAAATAACACAGAGATGGCCATCATGCCTCATAGATTCTCCATGAGCTGACTTTTCTATGGTGTGAAATAAAGGACAGGAATCTGTCAATCTGCAAGAGATTGCTCTGCTTGTCAGATAAATTATGCACATACACCCCTTCAAGAATCATGCTGTTTATATTTATGTAATAAAAATAAATGTTCATTTTGATAATATATTCAGACAAGGCTTAATAACTCCAAATCGATACATGCTCACTGGCCAAAATATATGGGTCAATAATCAGCAGTATTATTATAAAAAGTCAATTCTAATTGGCACTAATATATTCAGGAATTTAAAAGAACATTCTTACTATTCACAAACACTGGTTACTTTTAACATACTGCACATTAATGAATTCATTTTGTTTAACACTTGAAAATTCTCTGTTATTTCTTAAGGCACTTTTCTTACTGAGTATAATATCATTTTTACAAAAGAAAAATGCTTTAATTAAGTGTAATGCATTTTTGTTTTTATGAAGGTAGAGAATTATAAAATACATTTCACACAAAATATACTTTTAAGTTAAAAATGTTTAAGTTGATTTTTCTAGAAAGTTCTGAAGAAAAATTACAATTTATCCTTTCTTTCAAACTTGGAATATGAGTTTCACTGGAATTATACAAATAAGTTGTAAACAGTTTTTGTTTTCTAAATGGAACGTTCTCTCTTCTTCTAAATAAGCATATATTGTGTTTTGACCTTAAGTGATTTACATTCTTATTTTAATACTCAACATAATGAAGAAAATTTGCATGATAAAAATTAGAAAAGAAGTATTTTTAAATTATTATCCTATATAATAGAATGGATTAAATCAAATAAAAACTATTCTGTAGAAACTTTTTAGCCTACATCTACAAAAATAAAGGGAGATAATGTGCAGTGGCACAATAATGCCCTTGCTGACAGCAGAGTCTGCAAACAAAGCCTAATCCCAGGAATAGGATTTGGAGTGCTGGACAATGAGGTCTCAAAGACTCTAAACATTGCAGGCAGTTTCTAGTGCTCAGAGTGTTCTTTAACACTTGACAAAAATACCCTGTTAATGAAAACAGCACATACTAAAGAGAAATCAAAATAGTACTTACTGAAAAACTTCACCCTATTGTCTTGCTTTTAAGGTTTTAAAAAGATACATGCATGCTACCAGAAAAGAGAAAGTAATCCCCAATTATACCCAGATGTGCACCTGGCAAGATATGCCCATTGTTGAAACAGAGACATAAACACCATGAAAGTAGCCAACAAGTATTTTCTGATTGGAATTAAATCTCACTCCACAAGATGAAACACATATCTGGCAACATTATCTGGTCAAGAACCTTTTTTAGAACCTATTTGTAGGCCCTGGACAAGAAACTACTACTATAATTCTGCTAAATTAATGTAATAATAAACTAATGCTTAGGACTTCTCATTATACCTACAAACTGAGGTAAATTTCAACCCCCATAGGTGATGCTTCTGCTTGCAGTAGCAGGTGCTCAACACTAACACACACACAACTAATGGCCAAAGTGCATAGAATAAGAAACTGCAGAATATTGAGCCCCGAAGTGAATGTGTACATCACACCTCCTCCTGCAGAGGGTCAGGGGTTATGGCAGAAGAGGAAACTGAAAAAGTCTAAGACCTAGAATTGTTGTATGACTCAAGTGGTTTCCAACTTCTTTGACATGGCAGAGTGGCTACTGATATAAATTCATAATATTTTGACGATATGAATAAACTTTTTGTAAGATTGGCCAGATCTGTTCACTACCAGCATTGATAAGGGGCATGAAGCACAACCTCTGGCCGTGGCATTTTGTTGTTTTGTTTTCTCTTTCTTTCTTTCTTTCTTTCTTTCTTTCTTTCTTTCTTTCTTTCTTTCTTTCTTTCTTTCTGCAATTTTTAGTGTATAGTCACTTTTTGCAAACCATAGTCCTGGTAAGTCTACCATGTTGCAATGAAAGGCCCACATCCAAGAATTTCTATATAATCCAATTTGGTCTTGATTTAAAAAAATAACAAAATAGCAACAAAAACAACTCAAAGTTGGGCAGGAGGGAAGTGGAACGATATCTAGAAAGAACTTGGGGAGGGAAAGTGGACATAATAAAAAACTAATAAAATCAATACTGACTTTAATTCAGTTTCACAGTTATGTTTCCTCAAAGCCCCTAGGACAATATCTTGTTGTGGGTTCCTTTTTTATTTCCTCTCTCTTTCCTTTCTGTCACTTTCTGTGCATGCAGCACAGTGGCTGATGCATTGTGAAGTCTCAATAAATATTTGATCAATGAGTGGATGTGTGAGTAAAAATTTTCACAAATGCAATTAACCATGTTCCAAGAAATTTCTTGAAGGCACAGTAACCTACTCTTACTTCGATTTCTATGGGAGAATAACTACTGTAAACTCTTAGAACTTTCATATAGAATGACTCCTATGTGATTCAAATATGAAGATCAATTTGGCACCATCATAAGAGCTCTCAGATGCTAAAGGTGACAAAATGGGCAGTACTCCTCCTAGCAGATCACAGGAATCATATATGACATAAGTGGAAAAGCATTCATAAAAGTGCTGTGTTGAAAAGTATATCCATGTGTCTTGGCTGAGGGCTGGAGTACATTCACTGACATGAATGTCAGGCGAAGTTAGGTGGCACATCACATATGGCATATGGCAGGCTTCTGCTCCAGCAAATGCATGCCACATACCAAAGAGTGGCGTTATTCTTACTGATTACATTATCTTTCATTGGTTGAAATTTGTATTAAAGTTTTTTTGCAACTTCTAAAGCAACCGAAACTTTCTATCATACTTCAACATATTAAACAACATAGTTCCATATTAGTGATGTGCCCACCTACAAAATTGCATAATGCATCCATTTTATAAATATAAATGAAGGATATTAAAAGACTATCTCATAATATAATCAAAACAAAAATAATCTCTTATCAGATTCAAAATATGCATATGTGCATTGAGACATATGCTATCATATCTTACTTTATATCCACTTGTTCACTCATTCAAGACTCCTCCACTTAAGGAATTTTCTAACCATTATGAATCAAGATTTCAAGTCTTAGACACTTCTTTAAAGTAATTCCTAGCCTAGATACTAAAATACAAGATTAAAAAGAAAATCAACTACAATGTGATGAGTATTATAGTATCAAACGCAGGACAAGAGGCCCAGAAAAATGTGAGGTGTGAATGAGAATCAATGTAAATTATCCTAAACACTGCCCTATGGAAAGTAACTAGGCTGAATGTTTATGAAAAGTACACAACTGTTAGAAAGCAAATAAAGGGATTTGTAAAAAGCATACATACAGATTCTATGCAAACTTTTGAGAAGCTCTGAACTCTTTAGGATTAATAGAACCAAGGTGAGCTACATGGTGCTTAAAACTAGCAGGTAGAGATCAGAAAATCACTTCATCCTATGCAGAGACTGGACTGTAGCTAATACAAATCCAGAAGAAAATTTTCAGAATGACAATTAATTATCATATGAAAGTGACAAACAAACAGAAAATCTCAATAAGGAGCCATATAATAATAGGATGATGCAACAGAAGTCTCTTCCATTCATACACATTGTGAGAACAAGACTGAAATATGGAGGTAGATAGGAGAGTCCCCTGTTAAAATAATGACCAAAATAGACAGTTCTTGAGTCCCATATAGACTAGATGACCTTCAGTAAATGAAGGAAATCATTACTGATCACTCCACTAGCTCTTATTTTTTAAATGATTTAGCCTTGGAAGAAGAAAAAAGAGGAAGACTTACAAAAAGAAACAAGGTATGTTCTAGAAAAAAAAGTTGGTCTTTTCTTTTTATTTTTCTTTCTTTCTTTTTGCATAACCTTGTTTAATGTATCTCATTTGCCTTAAAGAGAGCAACAGACTATTCTTTTTTTTCTCAAGGCTCATTGATTGGGGTAAAAAATGGAATAACTGTTCTTTGGATTATATCTGTACTGGCTGGTTTTATGTGTCAAGTTGACACAAGCTAGAATCATCAAAAAGGAAAATGTATCACTAGAGAAAACACCTCCATGAGATCCATCTGTATGGCATTTTCTCAATTAGTGATTAGTGGGGTGGGTACAGCACATTGTGCATAGTGTCATAGTGTCATCTTTGTACTGACAGTTTTTGGTTCTATGGAAATCATGCTGAGAAAGCCAGGGGAAGCATGCCAATAAGCAGGATCCCTCCATGGCCTCTGCAATAGCTCTTGGTTCCATTTCTTCTCTATTTGAGTTCTTTTCCTGACTTCTTTTAATGATGAATAGCAATATGGAAGTGTAAGTTGAATAAACCCTTTTCTTCCCAACTTGATTTTTGGTCATGATGTTTCATCACAGCAAAAGAAACCCTACTTATGACAACATCTTATTCATATTATTAGTGATAACATCACAATAAAAAAGAGGAAATAGATCTTGGAGGGATATAGCTTGGAAGACAATTTGCTGGGGCTTTTTATGAGGGTAATGATAACTGTGTATAGTCAATAGATGTTGCATAAATACGTAAAATTTTCAAAGAATACAAATACTGAACAATAAATAAACAAATGAAAGGATGAGCAATGCTTCCAAGACAGAGTCATAATGCACAAAGAGCCCCATCCACTGCTCTTGATATTTTTATCCTCTCAGGGTAGTGTTCTCCTTCTGAATATCAGATTTAGTAAGATTGTGCTTCAAATAATAATCCATGAGTTCTGTTTCTCTGGCTGGGACCTGTTCAATACAAGTTCTAAGAGTCAGAGTAGTAAAGAAGACTCTAGATGTCAAGAGCAGTCATGCAGCTAACAAAGACACCCTCAGAGATACATTCCCTTCTGGAATGGTCAGTGAGATATTTCTCCCCATGGATTTAGATCCATGATCCCCTCTGCCTTTTGAGAGCCACAATGCTAGATGTTCTCATGACAGAGCTCTAACTTTCTCTTCTGCCTCCCTCCTCCACTTTCAAGGTTTCTTGATCCTACCTATGACATACTTATTTATCTATTTTTTTTTTCTTAGAGAAAGGGTGTTGTCTAGCTCAGGCTTCTCTTGAATTGAACTGTGTTACTAGGGCGGCACTAAATTTCTCGTCCTCCTCCCTCCACCTCTTGAATGTGGGGATTACAGGTATGTGTCTCCATGCTCCATTTAATGCAATACTGTGGATAGAGTCCACGGCTTTTTGCATTCTCAGCAAGTGTTTTACCAACTGCAGTACAGTTTCAGGCCTGGCACATCTCTTGACCAATGCTAATCTTCCCATATTAGTAGCATCAGATCAGCAAACTCAGCTTCCCTCTGGTTCTATATTTCAGAACCTGAAGGCTTTAGATGATGACGTTATTTATCATCCAGCCAACCATATCTAAGATCTCTAACTATTATGTGAAAGAGTTGTCCATTTCTACATTTGTTTTCATTCTTTATGACAGGTAACTTAACAGAGACAACTAATGCTCTTTGGCAAGAAATCACTTTCATATTTAAATGAGGCGGTAAAACTGGAATGTGTCCAATCACTAGGAAATGGATCTTTGCCCAATGATGGAATTGCTCTTTTTGTCACATGAATTTTGGCAAAGTCATTAACACCTGACAATTTGTTTTTAAACATGGCAGAATTATCATTAAAATAATGTTTACTATGTGTATTTTTTAGGATGTTATGTGCAACCTGTGAATATTTCTGTATGTATGTTTCCCAGAATGTCTTTAAAAGGTAGCTTTTACTGTGAAGAGAATATCAAACAATTGGTCTCATGTTCAAAGCTATTTCAAACAAACCATTGCTTACAAATGCTAAAAAAGGGATCATTATATACAATTTACTCCAATTGGTTTTTTAGAAAAGAAAAAAGATAATTGGGTGCTTTCCTGAAGACAGTGGTATATTATGAAATTAATCCAAAGGAATTGCCAATCCTTCTGAATTTGAATATTTTCTCAGTTCCTGTGTTTTATTATACAAGATAGAATCCTCCAAATGTATCACCAAACTCAGAGTGCTTAGTGACAGTTGCTTGAATGGCCAAACAGAGGAAGAAAAATATTAAAATACAATTTTGACTTTTCCCTGAGGATTTTGGGGCTGTTTGAAAGTTCAACATCTCTCTTGAACATTTCAGCACACCAGGAAGAAACTGTGCTTTCACATGGAAGTGCTTGAAATAGAACGAAGTAGAGATGAAGAGGGTGGCATGAGGATGGCAGGGCACCACATCCGATCCAACGTGAGATGTTACTACAGTAAGAAATAGACAAGTTGGCTTAAAAGGTTTGAAATGAAAGCAGCGTTTTTAAGACAAGAGAGAATCATGCTAAAAGAAAGCAGTTCATTGTGAGAGAAGATGAGCAGTGAACAATGAATCCCATCACTTTTGTAGGTAATACTCCCTCTCCTTCTTACAGCTCTATCCATTATTAATGAGCACTATTTTTGAGTGTGAAAGAACTGTTTGAAAAACATTAACATTGTCTATTGGATATGATTGACACTGTCAATCCTTTCATTTTGCTGTTGGCAAGTGGCATCCCTGTAGAATTACGTGCATCTGGACATTACTAATACCCTTCTTGCTATGCACTCTGGGCAGCTGTGATATGGAAATTTCAGCATTGTACTTTATGGATAATATTTTTAGCTTTATAATGCATTCTGTCACAAGATGTGGAAGTCGAGGCTTTTTGCTTGCAGTGATCAATCAGAAAAATTATCCCTTTTCTAATCTTACTCAGATTTTCAAAATAATTTATTTGACTTGTCGGTGCAATAGCCATCTGCTAGCCAGACCATTATTGAGATCTATGTCTATTCATGACATTTTCATTTTTTTTTCTTCCCACTCTTTGGTTTTTAAGGATGATTACATTTTTAATTGTCTTGCTACACAAAGAACTGTACTCACCATGTACCTGCTGTTTGGTTACTCCATAGCACTTTCTATCCCACTTATACAATACCTTTAAATCAATAAAATTAAAGGGAAAAAATTCAAGGATTAAACGAGTAATGAACCCAAGAAGAAAAATTAAGCACCACATCCTCTTGACTTTTAAATATGTATGTAACTAAGCTTCTGCTTCCCTTTCAGCTGCCCTGCCCCTCCCTTCACATAGCCCATATGCACACCCACACAGAGCTCTGTGTTCTTAAGTGTTGTTGACTGACTTCATATGAGCTTGCTATACATGTCGACCTGTTTCTCTGACATTCATAGCCTGTCAGTGCAGCAGGGCTTGGAAGAACTCTGGCAGTCTTTCCAAACAATGTTAGCACTTTGAGAATTATTAACAAGGCTTACCAAGCTGTGGATTATTGTTGGAATGTCAATGCATGAGCAAGAATAAAAGAAAGGGATGCTTTGGAGTAAAGGTAGCCTGGCAATTTTCTTGTGCCACAGAAAGTGTCACGAAGTGGTACCCCTCTGAAAAGGAGCCATCATTGTAGCTTTCTTGAAGTGGTATTACATTAGTATATTCTCAGCCTGTGCACTGTCTGTTGTTATTAGTGTCGTAAGACACACTTTTTATAAATTTTGATTTAATTGTACTCCCTATTTAGCCATTGTTTTACTTGGATTGTTACTCCATGAATGGAACTTGCGGTTGATATTGTTTCCATAGGATGACACTGTGGTGTCTGGTGTATAATAGTGTACTGGGGTGTTTGTCTTCCTGGATTCCAACAATTACTGCTTTTATTACTAGTTGTATGAAACTAAACAAATCTCCAAATCATTTCTGCAATTCAATTGTCTCTATAACAAAATTAGAAACATATAATACCTTAGGCTTAAAAGGTATGTATTGAATGGGATTTATATGCTTCATTATCACCTTCCCCGAACATGTACATACACAACATATCATATTTAATATAACAAGATGTTATTGGACACTTATGCTACAAACGTTAATATATCTAAGTTGTCTTTTTTTAAGATTTTTATATTTAAATTAGAAAGAAAATTATTTTACACATTGATCCCAGGTCCCTCTTCCTCCCCTGCTCCCCTGTTTCCCCAAGTAACACCCTATCTACCCCATATGCTTTCTGCTCCCAAGGGAGGGTGAGACCTTCCATAGGGGGTTTTCATAGTCTGTCTTATTCTTTGGGATAGGGCCTAGATCATCCCCCTCATGTCTAGGCTCAGGGAGTATCCCTCCATGTGGGATGGGCCCCCAAAGTCCATTCCTATGCTAGGAATAAATACTGATCCACTACAAGAGGTCCCATAGATTTCCGAGGTCTCCTCACTGACACCCACATTCAGGGGGTCTGGATCAGTCCCATACTGGTTTCTCAGGTATCAGTCTGAGGACCAACAGCTCTCCCTTGTTCAGGTCAGCTGTTTGTGGATTTCATCAGCCTGGTGTGGATGTCTTGTATATTGGAAATTCTAATGTCCTAAATATCAAATGACTGAAATACTATATCATAATTGTTTTTAATAATAAGAGGAGTTGAATTTTGAATTATCCTACCATAATATAGTAAAGGTAGTATGCATTCTGAGTTAGCATCTTGAAGTCATTGTTCTTTGCCCCCTTTTACTTAAGCTGTGTATTATTATCATGTTGGAAGCTTTAATCCTACAAGGCACATTGAATACGTCCTCTTAAATGATCTTCAAATCACATGATATACTAATTTTATTTGCTCAACCCAATTTTATTGTGTGACTGTTGCTATGATTTTATTTTCCTTTTCAAAATTCACTTATTTACATTGTGGTATTATGGACAGAAGAGATTAAAGCATGAGGGACACTACCTTATGATTAAGATCAAATATTATGTAAAGGAAGACCCATGCTACACTTGGCCCTTTGCCTTTCTACTTCTGTGGTGTGGTATTATATCAGAATTCATCAAGAAATACCTAGCTAAATCATATGCTAATACCATAGTCATGGGTATCCTGAGATCTATAATTGTAAAAAGTAAGTATTCTTTACAAAATACCAAGGCTTGTTACATATTATTTTGGAATAATATATGGACTAAGAAACTGATTATCTTTATATTGTTTTTAGCTAAAATTCTGAAAAGACACAAATAACCACTAGGGTTACATAGACTTTCAAGTGATTAAAAAGAAAATATATGAAGATTATAATGAAGAATGGTAAAGGTGTGAATGACTTCATTATAAAAGTCAGTTGGAACAAGTTTTGTGGTATGAAATGATACCTGACCTTGATGGAAAGCCAGCAAATAGGAAAGTACTGCTTCTGCAGGGCCACAGTCCAGAGGAGCATGTGGTTGGGTGGAAAGAAAAGTAAGAGGAAAAACAAATGTCTGGTTTGGGTATATTTTGGAAGTAAAAATGACAGGTTTTTTGAAAGTTCTGAATAGCAGATGGAAATGAAAGAGTCCTCCCTGACAAGATGCCCAAGTTTTGGCAGGAGAAGCAGTTGGATGACAATACAATAAAATTAATTTCCTTGTTGGATAAAATTTGAAGGGTGGTAACATAAATTCAGGATCCTGCTTTGGACACAGTAATTTGAAATGGCTTCTAGGAATTCAAGTTGTGAAATAAACTTGGCAGATAGTTGTGCAATGTATGTTAGAGAACAGGACAGAGATCTAAGATAAAATTAAAACCTGAACGTTGATGGTTATATTGTAAACATATTGTAGGACAGGCATTGTGTTAGCTATTGGCAATAAAATGGTGAGAGAAAATATATGAAAGGCACAAACATAAAATGTTAACCAAATCATCAGATAGTACCCGGCAAGTTCTTTTCCATTACAGAATGTTTAAGAGAACTAGGAGCCAACATTGCTAATATGAAGCAATGGGGCACATTCACAATTAATTGGTGTTTATTCTAAACCTTGATATAATCAGAACAGTCATTGGATGAGACTACACTGATCTTGAAGATAAGTTGTATGTGCTCTCAAATGGGAAAGATTGGAATCCTAGGATACCCATCAGAGGAGTACCCACTCTTGACCCGAATAAAGTCTGATGGAGCTGAATGATGTCACCAGTCATCAAACTGAATGGAAGTCATCATGCTCTCAATCAGATCTTTGCCTGAAAATTCATGCATCTGTGTAGGGAGTCACCCTAGCCCCGCCCAATAGTCCTGGGGCAGGTACCAGGTGGATGCGGGGACTCGCCCAGAAGGGCGTGGTGAAGGAAACCCGGGGTGACGTAAGGGAGCTTCTTAAGGGGCTGCACGTGGGGACCCTCGCTCTCTTTTGTTCTGGCCGAGCTGGCTGGGTTCTATAACCTAGCTCTGGCCTGTGTTTCACCTTGCTGTCTTCTGAAATAAAGAGACCTTAATCCTATACATCTGGCAGCTTGATTTTAACATGACCCAGTTATTGTGATGGATACAAGGTGCAGAAAGTCTGTATGACATATTTTGTCATTGTAAGCCAGTACATTGTAGTAATGTTTTACACAGCCTTGAAAATCAGGTCTTGGGACTTTCAATTATTTCATCAACTCTGTAGTTTGCTAGGACAGAGGCAGAAAGGTAAAGTTCACATAAAATTCCCATTTTATTTTATAAAAGCTCTCCGGTAAATGGGTACCACTAGTGACATAAGAGATGGATTTCTGAATCCCAAACAAGAGTCCTGAGGAAAGGACAGGTTTAAGAGGAACATATTACAGAAAAGGGCATCCCCCCAAAAAAAACAGTGTTGGTTCACAATACTGAGGGATCTCATATATTTTGACAATCCTCGGACATAAATGTTTTGATATCATAATATGTAGATTGAGTCAAAAAACCACTTAGATCTCCACATATTGACTATTGACTTTGGTCTTCATCAACCTACATGTAATTACATTAGTTTTCTCCTAGGATTATATAGCATATTGTGTATTATATAAGAAACACAGGTCAAGTGCTTTTGATTAACTTAAATATACTATTGTAGTACAGTAGGAATTTTGCCACAGTAACCACACAATTCATTTAACTTATAGTACAGTGATAAGAATTTTTTATTTTTTAAGGAGTGAGCATGAATACTGTTTCCCATTACCAAAAATTGTACAGTCTAGTTTCCTATATTTAGGAAAATAGCTGGGGTCAGCACATGCAGAGATCAATGAATAAGCAGCACCCTGAAGGTCACAGAATCTCCCCTTCCAGGTAAGAATTAAATTTTAATAACCTTCTCAATATACTATCAGAAATTATCAGTTTTGAAAGTGTGTCTCCAGTCTCTTTCTCTATAAGTGTAAGCATTCTAGCAATTAAAACTACATGGATTATTTACCATCATGTTATATTTATGCATGACATTTTCTCTCTTTGGCCATTCTGCTGTGAAAATGGATGTTGTTGTTTAGAAACACATAAACTTTCCCCTCAGAGATTTAAAATGTTTCTTAACATCTTGTGCCCTTTACACAGAAGGCAGAATCCAGAATGATATAATTTACCACAGATAATTTATTTTTTTTTACTTTTGTCTTACAGCTTTGCTTGATTGTTGTTTTTACTAAATAGAAGAAAATTATTACTTTCTTGTCATTTATATCCATTACCTTATTTATACCTTATTGCTGAATGTAGTAGCAATGTTGATTCTTTTACATTGCATATTTTCAATTTATATATATGTTAACTGTCTAGCTCTATAGAGTACGCTTAACTCATATTAATTTTGTTCTACTTATTTTAAGCTGTGCCATAGATATAACTGACTTGCATTTTCTACATTTATAATTAAACTATTAATTAAATAAAAATTTAACTCTTTTTAGCTGACTTAAATATCTGCTCATACATGTTTTGAATTTTTCTATTTAATTTTCCCAACAGTATGAATATCCCAATACATTTTCCTACTATCATTTTATTTTCATGTTATTTAAGATACAGCCTTGTATAGCCCATGGGAATCTCCATTTAGCTACACCGAGAAATAAGGCCTCAGTTTCTCAAGGGTTGAGATTACAAGTTTGAGTAACCAATTATGGATCCTGCTATCCTTTAGAAACCAGGAAATTTAAAAGCAATTTTTATTGTTATCCCTAGAGGACTTAGTGTGTAAGATTTGTTCATTCTTCAAGCATCAAAGCAATATTGTTTCTACTTGAACTGTGAGGTTTTTAGTTACACACTTGGATCTCAGGGAACTGGTGAAAATAAAAAGAATGGGAACTATTCCATAGGGCATGCACAAAAAATTTTATGATAAAGAAATTCTGAGATATATTTCAAGAAACTGAAATGTGAAGGATAAAATATTAGGAGGTGTCCCAAACTTATAAAATAAATTCCAAATTTTACAGTGCCGAGATTAGATTATTGTACTACATTTTAAACTGTATGATAAGATGAAGAAGAAAATCTATTGCTCTGTGTTATAAGTAAACTGGAAATTGTCAGTGTGAATTATGATCTACTATATAAAAATTGCATGTACTGTTTTCATTTCCCTGTGCATTAATAGGAGAAAATGAAATAATTTTAATGTTTAGATAAAACTTTCTTAACTTAAAGATCTCATTTTCTTATTAACTATAAAATTACTCTGCATAATGTCAGATTGTATCATCTTTATTGATGTTATTTTCATAAGGCAAAGACTGCCATGGTAAATATGTATAGTCAATGCCTATATTGTATGGTATCTATCCATGGGGTATATGAAACACCTAGATGATAGTAAGACACTTAAGGATTCCAAAAGAATAATACGTTCAAATATTTTTTATCGAATTTGTCATTACCTTCTCTTTGAGCATTTTATAACATGTAAGCATTATTATATTCACACTTAAATTTGTATGCAATAAAGAAAAAAGAATATTTTTTTCATAGGAGAAAAGATCATACTATTTCCTAAGGCTAAACAACATGGGCTGGCAAGATGGCTCAGAAATTAAAGGTGATTACCTCCAAGTATGCTAATCCAAGTTTGACCCAGGGCATCATTATGGTAGAAGAAGAGAACCAACTCCCACAAATTGTCCTCAGACTTCCTCACACATTGTCTGTGGCATGCAGTATCCATACATGTACACATGCACAAGACACATAATCATAAATAAAATATTTTAAAGCAAGCTGAAGTATAACAACAATAACACATAATTTCTCATCCTTATTTTATAAAGACTAATTCGATTTTATACAAATATTCATAATTTCACTCCTCAAGTTGGCCACAATTAAATGCACAATAAAATTGTCCCACTTTCAAATCACCTTTAGTAAACAACACAACCATATGTCATTGACAATTACCCACAGATTATTCAAACTGTGCTTTAAATAATAATATATAAGACATGAGGTCAGTGAAAAAGGGGTTAAAGAGATACAAACACCAATTACTCTGCTGATACTTTAAGAGCTAAGCAATAGTTTTAGAAAACAAGATATCATAATGCTGACAATCATCAGAGTTTTATCAATGAAGGAAGTTCTGGATGAAGATAATGTCAATTTTCAAACTTAGCAGTATTATTCTTTGTACTGACTCCATATATACCCAATGGCAGTGATAGGATAACCATATTTCACTGATTCCTGGTTCTGAGAAGATCCTAGTTGTCATATACACACAACTGTATTGGTTTACCCTACATGGAGATAATGTCACTTGAAGGGTTTTTAACTCCAAAATTTACTTTAAAATGTAATAGCGATTGTAATAGTACTCAAATATATAGCCTTTCAGTAGGGTTATTTCAAAAAGTTTGGTCATTGCCAATACATTATTTCCATCATAGTGGAAGTTGCTCTGTTATAAAGTAGCACATACATTTATTTTTTTCTCTCTCTTCCACTATGAAAGGATAAAAGATAAGGTCACCACAGAACATGAAAATAGCCTCCTTAGTTGTGGGATATGCCAATTCCTGGATATTGAATTTACCAACCTATTGAACTATAGGAAATAAATGTCTTTTCATTTAACTTACCCAGTCTTGGATATTTTGAAATAGAGGATAAAACAAGCAAAAACAGGTAAGCAGTGTATGAAGAAGTGTTGAAATACTCTGGCTGGTTTTTGCTTTGGCTAACTTGGAACTTTGTCTTAAAAAATAAAATAAAAGAATACATTTTCAAATTCATTGTAGAATAAAAGGGACACACAAAAAAAAGATGCTTAAAGAAGATTATGTTCCCAATCACATTTTGAAAAGCACCAAGATCAAGGTAAGAAAGCCAAGAAATGGTTAAAAAATATTTCCTTAAACTTCTGGAGGCATCACCATCCCTGACTTCAAGCTCTATTACAGAGCTTATAGTCCTGAAAACAGCCTGGTATTGGTATTGGCACAAAAATAGTCTGGTAGAACAATGGAATAGAATTGAAAACCCTGATATTACCCCACACACCTATGAACACCTGATTATTGACAAACAATCCAAATTTATACGATGGAACAAAGAGAACATCTTCAACAAATGGTGCTGGCATAACTGGTTGCAGACATGTAGAAGACTGCAGTTAGACCCAAACCTATAGCCTTGCACAAAACTTAAGTCAAAATGGATGAAAGACCTCCTCATAAATCCAGCTACACCTAACCTATTAGAAGACAAAGTGGGAAATACCCTTGAATTAATCAGTACAGGAGACCACTTCCTATACATTACACCAGTAGCACAGACACTGAGGTCAACAGTTGATTAATGGGACATCCTGAAACTGAGAAGCTTCTGTAAGGCAAAGGAGACAGTCAGCAAGACAAAACGACAGCCCACAGACTGGGAAAAGATATTCACCAACCCCACATCTCACAGAGGGCTGATCTCCATAATATACAAAGAACTCAAGAAGCTAGTCTCCAAAACACCAAACAACCCAATTAAAAAGTGGGGTAAAGAACTAAATAGACAATTCTCAATAGAGGAGTCTAAATGGCTGAAAGACACATAAGAAAGTGGTCAACATCCTTAGCCACCAGGGAAATGCAAATCAAAACAACTCTGAGATACCATCTTACTCCTGTCAGAATGGCCAAAATCAAAAACACCAATGACAGTTCATGTGGGAGAGGATGTGAAGAAATGGGAACACTTCTCCACTGCTGGTGGGAGGGCCAACTTGTACAGCCATTTTGTAAATCAGTATGGCAACTCCTCAAAAAGATGGGAAACAGTTTACCACAAGATCCAGCAATTACACTCTTAGGCATATACCCAAAAGAAGCACATTCATGCAACAAGAACATATGTTCAAACATGTTCATAGCAGCACTATTTGTAATAGCCAGAAACTGGAAGCAGCCTATATGCCCCTCAACCGAAGAATGGATAAAGAAAATGTGGTACATTTACACAATGGAGTACTACCCAGTAGAAAAAAAAAACAATGGAATCTTGAAATTTGCAGGAAAATGGATGGATCTAGAAGAAACCATTCTGAGCGAGGTAACCCGACCGCAAAAAGACAAACATGGTATGTACTCACTCATATGGGGATTTTAGACATAGAGTAAGGATTACCAGCCTACAATCCACATTGCCAAAGAAGCTAATAAACTTGGAGCTCCCTAAGAGAGACATACATGGTCCCCTGGAGAAGGGGAGAGGTTCAAGATCTGCTGAGCAAATTGGGAGCATGGGAAGAGGGGGGGCTAGGAGAATGAGAAGGGGAGAGAAAGAGGGATCCTGAGGACATGAGGGAGCAGAAAATATGAGTCAGGGAAAGAATACATGATAATAAGAATGGAGATACCATAATAGAGGGAGACATTTTTAGATTACAGAGGAATCAGGCACTAGGGAAATGTCTGGAGATCTACAAAGATGACACCAGCTAACTATCTCAGCAATCGAGGAGAGGCTACCTTAAATGCCCTCCCCTGATTATGAGATTGATGACTGACTTATATGCCTTCATCCAGCAGCTGGTGGAAGTAGAAGCAGACACCCATAACTAATCACCGATCTGAACTGGAACCCAGATGCAGAGAAGGACCAGTTAAGAGCACAGGGGTCCAGACCAGGCTGGTGAAACACACAGAAACAGCTGACCTGAATATCTGGGAACTCTTGCTCCCCAGTCTGATAGCTGGAATACCAGCATGGGACTGATCCAGACCAAAGGAACATGGGTTTCTGCGAGGAAACCTCAGAAATCTATGGTACTTCCTGTAGAAGCCCAGTATTTATCCCTAGCATAGGTGTGGAGTTTGGGAGCCCAGTCCATATAGTGGAATACTCCCTGAGCCAAGACACACGGGGTGGGACTAGGCCCTACTCCAAAGGAAACAGAAGACTCTGATGACACCCTATGGAAGGACTCACTTTCCAGGGAGAGCAGAAATGATATGTGACAAGTAAGGTTTTAGTTGGGGGGGGGAGGGTTGGGGAGGACAGGTGGGAGAAGGGAAATAGGATTGTCATGTAAAACAATCCTGTTTCTAATTCAAATAAAAAAGTTGGAAAAAATGTTTCCTTAGAAAACAAAGGCATTATAAACCACCAGTGAGTTCAGAAAGTCACTGGCATGCACAATCTTGGATACATGTATAGAAAACAACAGCAGAAAACCAAGAAGAGAACAACCCTAGAGAAGCTAGGAAACAAGGAGGACTCTAAGATAGACATACAAGGATACTCCCTATCCCCAAGAAAAGGAAAGGGACAAGATCTCCAGAGTAAATTGAAAGCAAAGGGAGGAAGGAGGGAGGTAGGGAGGGAGGAGAAAAAGGAGAGGAGGGCCAGAGGAGGAGAAGATGATGAATCAGGAAGGTCCAGTTGGGGAAAGAACAGAGAAGGGCAGCAAGGAAAGAGATACCTTGAGAGAGGGAGTCATCATGTGAATCCCTTATCAACTAAAACCTTATCTGTCACATATCTTTTCTGCTCTCCCTGGAAGGTGAGTCCTTCCATAGGGTGTCAGGAAAATGTCCAGGGATCTATCAGGATGACTCCAACTAAGAATCTAAGCAATAATGGAGAGGCTACCTTAAATGCACTTCCCCTCTAATGAGATTGATGACTAACTGAAATGCCATCATAGAGCCTTTACTCAGTGGATGATGGAATCAGAGGCAGAGATTCACAGCAGAGCACTGAGATGAACTCCTGGAATCCAGTTGTAGAAAGGGAGGAGTGATGAGCAAAGCAGTCAAGACCATGCTAGGGAAATCCACAGCAACAGCTGACCTGAGTAAGTGGCAGCCCACTGATTCCAGATTGACAGCCGGGGAATCAGCATAAGAATGAACCAGGTCCCCTGAATGTGGCTATCATTTGGGGGGCTTGGGCAGTCTATGGGGCAACTGACAGTGGAACCAGTATTTATCCTTAGTACATGAATGGGCCTTGGGAGCTCATTCCCTATGGAGGAATAATTTCTCAGACTACATACATGGGCTAAGGGCCGAGGTTCTGCCCCAAATGATGTGACCAACTTCAATAATCCCTGATGGGAGGCCTCTCCTCCCTGAGGAGTGGATTTGATGTTTTGGTGGAAAATGAGAGGATAGGAGAGAGAGGGAACTGGGAGTGGTATGTAAAACACAATTGTGTTTAATTTAAATAAAAATTAATTAAAAGAAAAAAGAAATGTGAAAGGGATTGAGTGTAGCTGGGCCCAGTGATGCCGAACATAAGCACAGCACCATGATGCATTTCCTTAACTCTCTACTCCAATTTAAACATTTGGCAACATAATAGGGAAAGATTCCATTTTAGGGCTAACTGTATTGTTATTTTGGTATATGTTTATATCTATGTGAGAGTCTATGCATATGATACAAATGCCTGATGAAACAGAAGAGGTTATAGAGCTGCCTAATGTGGATGATGGGAATAGATTCAGGTGCCCTCCATGAGCAGTGTTCGATTTTAACCACTGAGCCATCGTGGCTGTAGAACTTTTCACTTAATTTCTTGAAATGTCTTCATCATGTATTGTGTATAATTGAATAACTTTGAGGAATTTTCACTTAGCATCATTTTTCTTCTCAGCTATTATTTTTTCAAATTTAAATAAAAATCTAGAAAAATGAATACATTAAGAATGTGCATAGTTAAATGAAGTAACATAATCTCAGAAGGAAACAAACTGTGTGTTCTCTCTCATGTTTGTAATTTAACCAACAATAAACACATATATATATATATATGTAAACAAGTGTGCATTTGGCACATGATGAGAAGACAAAAAGAGATCAAGGAAACCTACAAATAAGGGCGTGAGGATGGACTGAATTAAAATAGATATGATTTATGAAAGAGCATACAAATTTAATTGCTTTCTGGTTCTAATTCTATAAGGATTTTTGTTTGTTTGTTTAGTGGTGAGTCATGATGTCTATTTGATAAAGAAAATGTGAAATTTCATGTAAAGGTTCACACTTTTCTATCTATAAATGTCACTTTGAGCTTTGAGTAAGTTCATTATGTTGTGGAGAATAGGAGCATCGATAATTTTTGTCTTTGATATTTTTATTTGCAATGTTATAATAAAATATATTTTAAGTGGTAAAAAATTAATAAATAAAAAGAAATGCTACTTTAATTACCTTTACATCACAAAGCCCCAATATTCAAAACTATCTGTGGATATTCTTCTTCATGTTGACAAAATTACTAATGGATTAGAAGTTGATATTAATACATATTACTTTTTGAATGATATAAATATTTGATGTGGCTTATTAATTTGAATTAAACCTATAAATCACTTCAAAATATTATTAAAACAATAAGTGCTATCATGTCAGGTAGAAAAACAGAAAAACAGAGCACAATAAATTAAACACACTTTGAAAAGAAAACTATCGTTATTTGTTGTATTTGTCTTTTTATCTTCTAGACAAATTGCTTGTTTGTAAGAGTACTTCAGAGATTGCTATTCCAGGTTGACGTTACTGGTATATCTATTTAAGAGTGAGAATTCTGATAATGTGAGCACAAGCCAAAGAAGGAAATGTGCTGATATGTGGCAAGCAAAGGAGGTTGATACATACTGCGCATCTATAAAAAGAATGAAGTTGATTTGCTTCATTTTAAATAGTAAGGTAATATTATATCAAGTATTCACTAAATATGAAATGCAAGACAATGCATCAATTTAATAGGAAATTAGGTCAAAACTATGAAAGTGAATAATTAAAATCTTTAATTATCTCTAGATGTAATTAAGCCCAACAGAATGTAAATCGTTGCATATAATTTGGCATCTTTCTGATTTTAATGCAAATATATGAGATCCAACTGAAAGCACTAAGACGGATGCATGCAGGATATTAAATTTCCATGGAAGTAGTATGCAATGAGATCAATGGCAAAATGAGACATGAGTGGCCTACTAACAGAAAGATTTTTGTTGCTAGAATTTATTTAGTAAGGCAAGGAAAATAGATCCTCTGCCTACTGGTTATTGAAATTGCTTGAATTCTCTCTCTCTCTTTAATCATAGTATGAATTTTATTGATGCATATGTTGATACCGTATCAATAGATCCCTTATAAAACACACATAATAAAAGCCACAAAATGCCTTTAATAAAACATTTGGTTAATCTAACAATTTCTGAAACACATGACTTATCTAACCCTTAAATTTGATAATTTTCCAAGTTCTTGGCATATAAGCAGTTTTATTTACTCAGTAATTCAATTAATCTCTTCTTATCCCACTATAAATCAAGCTAACAATAATGGTAACAAATCAGATCTTTCAATTTCTGGAACAAGGATTTTGAAATTCTTTGATTTAAGTAAAAATATTATGATTTAACCACTCCTAAATTATGGAGAACTATGTAGATACATGCTAAAACTGAGATTTTATACTTTGCTGCCTGACCCGTCCCACAGGTCCAGTTATTCCAGGGTCTGAAAAGGTACTGCCTGAAAGATATCATGGGCGAGAGAAAGAAAGGAGACCAAGCAAAATTCTATTGTCAAGGTCTCACTTTATTGATGGAATAATAAGACTTTTATAGGGATGTGGCAAGGAGGGAATGTAGAGGGACGGAGTGAGGAGGAAGAAGGGAGCAAGACCGCTGGCAGTGGGGGTCCTGGATGGACACAGGGTCGCATGGAGGAGGAACTGAGGATGGAGCAGGGAGTTAGTGCACCTGGTGTTTTGCATAAGGTTATCTAAAAAATGCCTGTTGCCTGAAAGTCTCCTATGTTTCTTGTCCTCGGAGCTCCTTATCTCTTCCTGGAATAGAACAGCTAGGAGCAGTAGTTGCCAGGTGGCAAGTCCTTCAAGGACCTGTAGTTTTCCACTGCTCTGAATGGCCCCTAAACTTATGGCTCCCAACAGCTGCCCTGTCCTAAAGAAGCCTCTTTTATTGAAATACTCTCCAATTTATTCATTTGAATTTTTTTTCTTTTTTGTGTGCAGTCCTTTTCTTTTTGTGAGAAGACAAATTTTTGGTTTAGAATGCAATTATAAATATGCAATTAATCCTCCATACTCTAGGTATAATGTAGCCATGAATGCATGTTTACACACATTAGTTCAGTGAAATTGTTAAACTTCTTAAGCCCAGAAGTTGAAATAACAGTTCACCAAAACCTTCAAATTAAGGCAAGCAAATGGTCTTTTAAAAGCTAGATTAATCCACTTGCATTACAAGAGGTCAACAGGTAGCCAGAACTCCATGTAAGCCCCATATGTACATACTGCTAATACCCCTTCTGAGCCCACCCAGCCTATCTCCAACTTCCCCCACTCTTCTCCTTACTATATCCCAGCCCAGGACCAGGGTGGAAGACCCTGTTTTTACCAGAGGGCATACCTGCCACCAGAACTTTAGCAGAGACACAATGCTGGAACAGAGGGCATGCTAGCCCACATAAATTCCGATCAATCCTGCCAAAAGATCAGAAAGTAAACAGAAAACAGAGGGAAAAATCACCCATCCAGCAAAAGAAAACTCAGAAATCAGCACCTAGAATTATAATTATCACCCAGAAGCCTAGACACTAGACTAAGAAAATAATTAACAAGAACCAAAATAAAAAGTCATGGTCAGAACCCTGCTTTCCTGCTTTGGTGTTCATGAATATCCCAACAGAGCTGAAACACAAGAAAACAACCTTAAAACAGACCTCATGAGCATGATTGGGGTTCAAAAAGAGGAAATGAATAAATCCCTTAAAGAAAGTCAGGAGAGGGTGGCCGTTGAGGGAATTGAATAAAATTTTTCAAGAACTTGAAATAGAAGCAAAAAAGAAAACAGAAAATGAGGTAATTCTGTAGATGCAAAATCTAGATAAGTGAATAGTAACAATAGATGCAACCATTAAAACAAAAAGTAAACACAGAAATACTGGAGCTAATAGACATTATGAATCAAACATACCTAACAGATATCTACAAAGCATTTCACCCAAAAACTTATACATCTTCTTACCACCTCACAGAACATTCTCCAAAACTGAATATATATTCAGTCCCAAATAGAGTCTGACCACATACAATAAAATTGAAATAAATCTTAGTATCCTGTCTACCATAGATTAAAATTGGATTTCAACAATGACAGTAACAAGGGAAAGCCTATAAACCCATGGAAACCAAACAACTGTCTACTGAATGACTGCTGGGTCAAGGCAGAAATCAAGAAAAAAATTAAAGACTTCTTTGATTTCAATGGAAATGGGTGCACAGCATACTCAAACTTATGGGACACAATGAAAGATGTGCTAAGAGGAAAGTGCATAAAGACATTACAGAAATTTCATACTAGCTATTTAACAGTACACCTGAAAGCTTGAGAACAAAAAGAAGCAACCCCATCCAAGAAGAGTAGATACCAAGAAATAATCAAACTGAGAGCTGAAATCAATGAAATATAAACAATATAAAAATATAAAGAGAACAATATAAAAAATCAAATAAACAAAGAACTACTTCTTTGAGAAAATCAACATTATGGAAAAATTCTTATCCAAACTCGCTAAAAGATGGAAAAGGACTATCAAAATTAGCAAAATCAGGAAATAAAAGGAGGATATAACAGAGACACTGAGGACATCCAAAGAATCATTAGGTTGTACCTGAAAAACCTGTATGCCACATAAAAGGAAATAATAATTTTCTAGATAGATACCACTTACCGAAGTAATATCATTTCTCATAAACAATTTAAAAATTCTTATAACCCCTAAAGATATAGAAGCATTCATCAAAAGTCTCCCAATGTAAAAATGCCCAGGACCAGACAGTGTTAGTTTCGAATTCTACCAGACATTCAAAGAAGAGTTAACCATCAATATTTGTCAAATTATTATACAAAGTAGAAAAAAGAAGCACTATCAAAATTCTTATATTTGCATCATGAATATACATGCAAAATTATTCAACAAAGTACTAAGAAATGAATCCAAGAACATAACTAAAAGATCACCCACCACGATCAAGTAACCTTCATCGCAGAGCTGGAGGGATAGTTTAACATAAGAAAATCAGTAAATGTAAATCTTGTAGATAAACAAACTGAAAAACAACAACAACAACAACAAACTTTATCAGCTTGTAATTCTGATGAAGTTTTTTTACAAAATCCAACACCCTTTTCTCATGAAAGTTTGGAGAGATTAAGGATACAAAAACATACCTAAACATAGTAAAGGCAATTTACAGCAAGCCAATAGCCAAACATCAAATTTAGTGGAGAGAAACTCAAGGTAATTCCAATAAAACCAGGCAAAAGACAAGGTTGTCCACTCACTCCATACCTATCCAATACAATACTTGAAGTTCTACCAGGAGCAATAAGTCAATTTAAAGATATAAAGGTGATACCAGTCAGAAAGGAAGAAGTCAAAGTATCATTATTTGCAGATGATATACTAATATAAGTGAGCAGTTCCAAAAATATTCTCCAGTAACTAACTCCTAAATCTGATAAACATCTTCAGTAAAGAGTTTGAATGGAAAATTAACTAATAAAAAATAATTAGCCCTCCCATACAAATGACAAATGAACTGAGAAAGAAATCAGGGAAACAATACCCTTTACAATAGACACAAATAATATACACTGTCATGGGATGACTCTAACCAAGCAAGTAAAAGATTTGTGTCAAAAAAAGAAAAACACATCTTTGAAGAAATATACTTAACAATATAACAGAAGATGGAAAGATCTCTCATGTTCAATCACTGGTAGGATTAACATAGTAAAATTGGCCACCCTACAAAAAAATAATACAGATTAAGCACAATCTCCATCAAGCATCTTACACAATTCTTAATGGATCTTGAAAGGGCAATAATTAACTCCTTATGCAAAAACAAACAAACTAGAGACCTAATACAATCCTATATAATAAAAGAACTCTAGGCATATCATTATCCCTGATTTCATGCTCTGTTGTGGCGCATAAAAATGGGTCCACTTCATCTTGCCTCAAGGTCAGAGAGCTCAAAACTGTTCATAATAATTAAAAAAAAAAAAAAAACCCTAAAGGTCTGAGGTTTTGGTAATGCAGGATGTAGTAGAGGATATCTTATCTAAATAACAACAGATTTGGGCTCAACTGTGTTTACTCTTTATCCTGAAGGATGGATAACAGGTGTGGTTACCAAATGCTTAGAGTATTAAGGGAAGAAAATCTGTTTGCTCCTTACAGATGATAACAGAAGTCTTCTGCCATGCACCCCTTTTTGGTTAGGATACTTAAGATTATAGAACAATGAACTTGGGGCATTCAGTATTCACTGGATTGCCCTTCTAACTGTGTTTCTGTTGTCGTCTTTGCAACTTTACCTGCCTTTTCTCAATCCAAACTCCCCCTATCAGGTATGAACTGAGCAAGTAGGCTGGTTCTGATTGAAGGTTCACAAACACAAGCTACCACTAAGCTTTACTACAAAGCTATAGTAATAAAAACCAAATAGCATTGGCATAAAAATGTGTAGGTTGGTCAGTGCAATCAAATCGAAGACACAGTCATGATTCCACACACAATGGAAAAAAAGAAAGCATTTTCAACAAATGGTGCTGGTCTACATAGATAACAGCATGTAGAATAATGCAAATAGTTTCATATCTATCACTCTCCACAAATCTTAAGTCCAAGTGTATTATAGACCTCAACATGAAACCAGATATATTTTGTTTAATAAGGTAGATATTGGGGTATAGTTTTGAACACACTGGCACAGAAGCCAACTTCCTGAACAGAACAATGATAGTAGAGGCACTAAGAATAGCAACCAATAAATGGGACCTTATAAAACAGAAATGTATCTGTAAGGCAAAGCAATCCATCAATAGGACAAGAGAGAAGCCTAGAAAATGGGAAAAGATTTTCACACATTCCCCATGACAGTGGGTTAGTATCCAAAATATATGAAGAACTCAAAAAACTAGACATCAACAAACCAAGTAATCCAATTTTAAGAGGTACAGATATAAACAAAGACTTGTCAAAAGAGGAAATATGACTGAAATACACTGAAAGAAATTTTAAACATTTTTAGTTATCAGAGAAAGTCAAATCAAAACAATGCTGAGATTCCATTTCACCTCAGCTTTAGTTCCAGGAGCAAACAGTGATCACTGGGTGATATGACAACAGCAGTTTCCAGCAAGAGCTTCCAGATACTATCACAAGAAATTCCTCTGGTAAAGAGCACCTGTGTCCCAGAAAACATGCACTGCCATTTCTTGGTTGGGGTACCGAGCTATTATATACCCACTATACCTCCAAAGGATCCACCAGAGCTTCAGCCCCTCCTGCACCTCAACCGGTGACACCCTGAGCATTGGGCCCACTTCTAACAGGAGGAGTGTTCACCCGAGGCTCTGCTCCACTTTTGCCTGAAGAAGCTGTCAATGGAGCCAAGGCCCCCAACTCTACCAATTGGAGAAAGAGAGTTCCCTTGAAGTACAGGTTCTACCTATACCAATTAGAGGAAGAGATGTGTAAATAACAAGGTAAGAACACTCAACAATAAAGAGCAATATGACACCACTAGAAACTAGTGGTGATACAACAAGACCTGATCATCCCAACACAGATTAAGCAGAAGTAAACAAACTACTGAGGTTGCTTGAGGTCCTTAAAGAGAAAATGAAAAATTCCCTTAAAGAAATGGAGGAAAAGACAAACAACAATTGGAAGATATCAACAAATCTTTTAACAAATCCAAGAAAAAGCAATCAAACAGGTGAAGGAAACTATTAAAGACATGAAATGTGAACTAGAGGCAATAATGGATGGAAGCCGAAATAATCATCATTAGTACAGTAATCGAGACCCACAAAGACAAACATAGTACGCACTTACTTATAAGTAGACATTAGTTATTAAATAAATGATAATCATGCTCCATTCCACAGATCTGGACAAGCTAAGTAATAAGGAAGACTTAAGGGGGACCCATGGATGTCCCTCAGAAGGGTAAGTAGAATAGATTTCTTGGGTGCACTGGGGTCAGGTATGAATAGCAACAGGAGGGATCAAACATAGAGTAGGAGGGACAGAGGGAAAGAATCCTGGGAAAGATGACTGGAATTGGGGGGCATTCGCAGGTGAGGTAGAAACCTAGTATAGTGGTTATTCTTTGCAATCTACAGGAGCAAACCTAGTGAAGTCCCCTAGTAATGAGGAATAAAGAGGCTGGACTGGCTAAATTCTATAACCAGGCAAGTCTCCTAGTAGTGAGACTAAGATCCTAATGCAGACATAAGACCTTTGACCTAAAATCTGTCCTAGTTGCAAGAGGTGCTGGAAAATATTGAAAAAAGAACTTGTGGCAGTGGCAAACCAATGACTGTTCCAAGTTGTGGCCCATTCCAGGAGAGTGAACCCATACATAACAGTGCATAGATGATAAGGTACCCTAGGCAGGACAGCCTAGAGACCCAGGACAGAACCAAACAAGACTTACAAAATTAAATAAATACATAAATAATAAATGCTCAAATTACTAAACAGGGAAAATTCAATGAAATGATTCTGAATATTATTCTGCTACACTTATACATTGGTGCCTAGTCCAATTGTCATCAGAGTATAATATATAGCAACTGAAGGGAGTTGATGCATAAACCCACACTCAAACACTAGGCAGACCCAAGTTAAGCCCATAGAAGAAGAGGTAAGGATTGTAGGATCCAGAGGAGTCCAAGATAACACAAGAACATGACCCACAGAATCAATTAAGCAGGGCTCACAGAGACTGAAGTGACAAACATGGACCCTCTATAGGGCTGAGCTAGGTTCTCTGCATATACCTATGGTTGTATAGCAGGCTGTTCTTATGGGACTCTCAACAGTAAGAGTGGGGAATGGATTTCTCTGACTCTTTTGTCTGTGCTTGGGACCAACTTTCTCCTACAGGATCACCATATCCAATCTTGATATGCAAGTTTGTGCCTATTCTTACTGAATCTCATTAGGCCTTGTTGTGTGGATAACCATGGGAGGCCTGGTCTTTTTTTTGTTTTTGTTTTTGTTTCTTTAAGAGAAATGGAATAGTAGAAGTGGTTTAGAGGAGTAGGGGAGTTTGGGAAGGCGTGGGATGAATGGAGGAAAGGGAAAATGGGGTTGGGATGTAATGTATGAGAGGAAAAAAAGTGAGAGTATAGGTGAAATTCAAGTTTTATATGCTTTAAATCTTAATTTCTAAAAGTAAAAGTTGATTATGTATAGTACATACAAAATCACCTATTTATACCTTTCCATATAATAATGAATTTGTCAAAATTTGATATCCTTAGATGTAATCTGTTTTAAAAAAATTAAGAACTTGATGGATGAAAACCCAAAAGTGACAAATCACCTGCATGTGTATATGCATGTATGTGTGTATGAGTATTTATGAGTTACTAAAATCTTTAAAAAGCAGTTGTTGAAATATTAAGTAACATACTTTTAAAAAGTTTATTAGTCAAGAAAATTTTAATGCAATTAGAAGAGTAAAGACTATTACACATTTTAGGTGTGATACTCAATTAATTATAATTTCTTAAGGAATCTTCACTTCTGTGTCTTGGACTCAATAATCTTCTTACTGTTGTATACAATAGGGTGCAAATCTAAACAGAATTCTCACCAGAAGAATCTCAAATGGCCAAAAGGCATTTAAGGAAATGCTCAACATTCTTAATAATCAGGAAAACGCAAATCAACACAGCTCTGAGATACCATCATACAACTGTCAGAATGGCTCAAATAAAAAAATATTGAGGACAGCTTATGTGGATATTCGATTTAAAACAAAGGATAACAAGACTATAGTCTACAGCTTCAGAGAAGCTAGGTAACATGGGTAACTCTAAAAGGCATATATGGATCACCCTGGAGAGGAAATTAGATGAGATACACAGAATAAATTTGGAGTAGAGGTGGTAAGGGAAAGAGGAGGAGGATGAGAACAGGAGGGAATGAGATGGCTGAGGTGTGGAGGGATGCAGTGGAAGAACAAGGAAAGAGATATCTTAATAGAATTAGACATCATGGGCTTAGGGAGAAACCTGATGCTAGGGCAACTCCCAGAATCCACAGAAGAACCCTAGCTAAGACTCCTAGAAATCGTGGAGAGGATGCCCAAACTGGCCTACCACTGTAACTGGATAGGTGAATACCCCAACTATCATCAGAGAGCCTTAATCCGTAACTGATGGAACCAGATACAGAGTTTAACCACCAAGAATCATGCTGAACTCTGGGAATCAAAGAAAAGGAAGAAGGGAATATATGAGCAAAGGAGGTCAAGATCGTGATAGAAAAAGCTAAAGAGATAGCTGGACCAAACTCATGGGAAATGACAAACTCTAGTCCTACTGCTATGCAGACTCCAGGGGACTCAACTATGCCCTCCATATGTGGGAGATGTTAGTGAAGCTTGGACTAGCCAAGGGGCTCCTGGGTTTAGGAGCATGATACAACCTGGTACATGAACTAGCTTGTTAGAGCTCATGCTCTATGGTGGGATGCCATGCTCAACCTTAATGCATGGGAGAGGGACTTGGAACTGCTCCAACCTACTGTGCCATACTATGTGAGAAGGAGTTAAGGATGGTGGGATGGGCTGGGAGAGGGTGGCTGGGAGGAGTGGAGGTAGGCAGGAGGAAGTATGTGAGGAAGAACTGCGGTTGGAATGTAAAGTAAAATAATGTTTTATAAAATCAAGAGTAAACAAAAAGACACATCTGAGTGATAAAGTGAGTGCTTAGCACCTGTGTGAAGTCCTGGGCTCAATTCTGTATCCTGACAAACTTACAACCCCAACATGACAGCCATAAATTATGGCTCTAGTGTATCCCAACTTGAAAATGAAAACATTTTCAGTACATTTAGCTCTTAACCTATGCCAGGAAACACAGTGTGAAACAGAAAAGGACAGATTTTAAAAATTTGGTTTGGTAGAACCACGGTACCAGCTGGACTAGATAAATTTGGTTATCATTTGGAAAATTTATATCTCTTAATTGTAAATCATTAATGACAGCATTCGCTAAAGGAGCTCTGGTGGCATGTGGCTTCAATTTAGGGCTCCAAGACTTGGCAAAGAGTTTACATAGGAAGATGCTGTCAAAAAACAAACAAACAAACAAAAACCCAAAAACAAAAAACAGAGTCATAAACATTCATTTATTATTTGTGCAGCAATTTTCAAGAGGGTTGAATGTTAGATTTATCTTATCTTTCATTGATATTCAATGCTAAAGATTAGTAAGTACTCTGTTACTGCAGAGTGTATGAAGGATGACATATTTGAATTGTTTGAGTTCTAACACATACAAAATAAAACATAGATAGGCCATGCCAAACACAGGATATCTCACAATTCATAAGCAAATGAATGCCATAACAACTGAACCTGAAATGCACAAAAGACATTTCTATCTAAGATCTTTGGGTGCTTATTTATCTTTATGAAGAACTGAATATAATTCCATACAAGAATATTTAATCATGATAATCAAACTTTCCTGTCACATTTTGAGAAGCCAAGGTTTAGAGTTAAAGTTAAAAAAATGTATGTAGTCATTTTTATGCACCACAGACAAAACTATGGAGGAACTGTTGAAGAATTAGGGTAGGTAGTTGGATATTGCTCAAGTTTCATGAGATACTATGAACACCTGAATGAATAAGTTCATTACACAAAAGAAAAGAACAAGGGATGCAAGGCATGTTGGAGGTGAAGAACTGAGAAGTCCTGATGAATCGCAAATAATGGTAGAAAAGATGATGTCAGCCATGTCTGAATGTGTCCTAAATAAATGGGTTGTCAGGTGATTCACTGAGATATATAAAATCTTATAACATGGTAATGAGGGAAATACCAATGCAGAGTCAGGTAAAGATATTAGGGTATTTATTAGGGAGATGCCTTACTTACAGAGCAACCTAGCCAGCTGGCAGGGCACAGAGTAAGTAGAGCAAGCCAATGATGAAAAGGAAGAAGGATCCCCCATGTGTGTGCCCCTCACACTTAAACCTTCCCTACATTACCCTGACCTCACCTTGACCACACCCTGACTGGGGTGGTTAGGCACACCTGTAGCCAGCCCATAGGAGGCACGGTTACCATGTCTCCCTACAAGATGCTTTAATTTTTGTTACTTTTATAAAAGATAAGACAGAGATGTAGCTTAGTAGTAGCATGTCTTCAGTGACCATATTTTTTCCCCACCAGTGACAAATAGAATAATAATGGTGATTAAATTATAGGAGAAGTAACAAAATAGATGTTTTTATTTCCTGCTTAAATATAGTTAATTTGACACAAATTAAGAGCAGTACTCTGTAGAGAGTCCAGAACAAGGATCAGCTGCAGGACTTTGCCTAGGGCCAGATGTCAGCATGGACGACTTGTTTAATTTCTGTATTGGGATTTTAATGACTAAAAATTTCTAGATTTTTTTCCCTTTCAAAATAACTAAAGCATCCACTGTAATACCAATGTACAAGTGTTAACAAGATGTAATAGGAGAATGGCCTAGGGCTGTTTTGACACATGCAGTATCAAGGGCACAGCAGTCAGTCCATTTCTTTCACATTTTGGTCAGGCACAGTATTTCTGTGTAAGGCTGCATACTGTTCTTGTAGCAAGCATAGCTAAGTCAGTCAGAAAAATTGAAAGAAAAGTACGCTAACAGTAGAATATTTGTGATAGTTTAAATATTACTTTTATATATAAAGTAATAGATTTTAAAGGAATTCAGTTCAGATATGGATTGCAAAGTATGTTAAAAAACCCATGTTCTGAATTTTATAAATAAAGTGTCCTGACACAATTAACAAGTCACTTTGCAGAAAAAGGCATTTCCCATATATCTCTCTTAGAAAAAATATTGAGATACTAATTTTTCCATGAAGTTTGTATATAATTGTTAAAAATTGTTTAAAAGATAAAAAAAGACAATTTAGGGTCTGATGTGGAGTGATCAATATATTCTTTTTTGATTTATTGATTTACTTTTTACATTCAAATTCCAGTTCCCACTTCTTCCTCCCCAATTATTGCCCCTACCCCACTTCCACCTCACCACACTTCCAAGCTGCTCCTCAGAGAGGGTAACATATCCCCTAGGAAGTCTACTAAGCCTGTCAGTTCATGCACTAGAGTTAGATCCGGTGTCTCACTGCCAGGGGACTCATATGTTGTCCCAGTTGTACCATTGTCACCTATAAACAACATCAAGTGGAAGGGATAGATGGCAAGTAAGAAGATGCCTTTAAATATAGGATGGGTCATCACAGCTCACGTGTATCTACAATTCCAGTTCAAAAGTATCTAGTACCCTCTTCTAGTTTCTGTGAACAACAGGCATACATACCTAGACATATGTACAGCCAGAATATCAAATAATAATAATAATAGTAATAATAATAATAAATTTTAATTTAACAATGAGATGGAGTAGAAAAAATAAAAATACTAAAGACAGGTAAGAAAGGGCATTTTTAAGATAGAGTCCTATTCATTTTTCATCAAGAGGACATGGACCCACAAAGAAAATCTAGTACATTAATTTCCCTAAACCAGTGTAATTTCTAAACTCATTCTAAACACTTATCCTTATACCCATAGATAAGCATAGCTTTCACCCTTCAAAGAAGCTTCTTTTTGCAAAACACAGAGACAATTACAAGGAAGTCACAATTGGTCAATGTAGACAGCAATTAATTAGATGCCCAGGCACAGTTAGAATTTGTATAATAACATCCCTTTACATAAGGCTCACAGAACATCATGGAAGAAGATGCAGGAAGAATGCAAGAGCCGGAGGCCCAGGGAGGACATCTGCTGCAATCTAGTGTCTTATATATATGATATGTAAAGTTTCTTAAGCCTGAATAAATTTCTACTGTGAATATTTACCACATTGTTTTCATTCATATGTTGATGGACATCTATGCTGTGAATATAGCAAAATAAATATGAATATGCAATTTTTTCCTTTGTAGGACTTAGAGGGATATATATATATATATATATATATATATATTATATATATATATATATATATATGTATGTATGTGTGTGTGTGAGAAAAGGACATCTGTGATTGTTACACATTTAGTTTTCTGACAAATCTCTACACTGACATTAATCCTTGTCATTGGTTATAAACTTCCACTAGTAGTGAATTAGCATTCCTCTTTCTTGACATCCTCACCATTATTTGTTGCCCTTGTTTTTTGGTATTAATAGAGCTTACTGGAGTAAAATGAAATCAGATTATTTTTTTTAAAATTGCATTTAGCTAATAGCTTATTATGTTGAAAACATTACAAATTCTTTTGTATGTTTTGGTTCTTTACCTGAAAACTGTCTATTTGTTTTATTGGCTCATGAGTTAATTGAAAGACTTTGTTTTTGATTTTTCTTTTGGCTATTATTTTTTAATTTATTTTAGAGGCTCTCATTTTTACATATCCATTTGCCATTCCCTCACCTTCCCTTGCTTGCATGTTCCCCACCAATCCCCCAACCCATCCCCCAATTCCTCCCCAGGGATAATGAGGTCCTCCATCGGAGACCTTCGAACTCTTTTATATCATTTGGTGGAGGGCCTAGACCCTCCTTGCTGTATCTGGGCTGCAATAGTATTCCTCCATAGGCAATCAGCTTCCAAAGTTGATTTGTGCTCTAGTATAAAGACTGCATGCACTGTTAGAGGCCCCATAGACTGTCTTGGCCTCCTATCTGGCACCCACATTCAAAGGGCTTGGTTAGGTCCAATGCTGTTTCCCCAGCTTTATGACTAGGGTCTCCATGCTCTCACTAGGTCAGGTCAATTTTTTTTTGCTGGTTTCTCCAGCACCATCTTGTCTACTTTTCTCATCCCACCTGGATTTCAGGAGTATGGTTCAGTGCTTAGATGTGGGTGGCTGTTTCTGCTTCGAACAGCTACTTGATGAAGGCTCTAGGAATGGTACCTGGTGTAGACATCAATCTCATTATAGGGGATGGTCATCTGTTACAATAAATCTTTCTGCCAAAAGCCACCTGAACCCCACTGCCACGTGTGAGCTTTTTGCCAGCCACCTGCCCGAGTTAGGGCCCAAATGAATACACAGAAACTTGTATTAGGTACAATGCTGCTAGGCCAATGACTAGGACTTCTCATCTGCTAGCTCAGTCTTAACTATCATAAACCTATATATTTTATAAGACTTATCTTATCGGACACCTTATTGTTATCCCTCCTTGCCAGTGGCTCACATTCTGCTGCTGGAGAAGTTGAACAGGAAAAAGGGGCCCTTCCTGCTTCTCCTTTGCTTAAATATGAGTCTCCTTGCTGTGTCACTTCGTGCCTGGATCAGAACTTCTCTACTACATTTCCCAGAATCCTCTTTGACTCCTAGTCCCATCTAACTGCTGTCTCATTGGCCAAACAGCATTTTATTTAACAATCAAAAAGATAAACACACACAGTACATTCCCCATCAGTCATCAAAGGTATCCTCTCCACCACTGCCTAGATTCTTAGGTGGGGTCATCCCTGTGGATACCTTAACATTTCCCAAGTGCCAGACCTCTGTCAAAACCTGTGCTGTCTCCCTTTATCAGGGCATCTCCTTTATTCCACTTCTCTATTCCTCCCCTCTCTCAGGCCTCTTATTCCCCTCCCTTCTCCTCTTCTTCCCTTCTCAAATTCTTCCCCTCACCACCTACTCCCATCTTGCCCAGGTGTACTTATCCTCTTCGCCTTCTTTGAGGAACTATCTAAACTTCTTTTGGAGTCTACTTTGTTTCCTTGCTCCTCTGGCAGTGTGGATTGGTAATACTTTGATATATGTATAAAACATATATATAAGTGAATATATGCTATGTTTGTCATTTTGTGACTGGGTTACATCACTAAGAAGGGTTTCTTCTAGTTCCATACATTTGCCTATGAATTTCATGATTCCACTGTTCTTTGTTTTTTCCCCTCCGCTGAGTAGTACTCCTTTGTGTAAATGTACCACATTTTCTCTGTCCACTCTTCAGTTGTGGGGCATCTAGTTTGCTTCCAGGTTATGACTACTACAAATAATGCTGCTACGAACACAGTTGAACATATGTCCTTATTGTAGGAATGTACAATCTTGGGTATATGCCCAAGAGAGGAATTGCTGAATCTTGAGGTAGACTGATTCCCATTTTCCGAGCAATGGAAATGCTGATTTCCAAAGTGGTCTTACAAGTTTGCACTTCCAACAGCAATGGAGGCGTGTACCTTTTTTTCCACATCCTCTCCATCATAGAATGTCATTGGTATTGTTAGTTTTACTCTTTATGATAGGGGTAAGATAGTATCTCAAAGTTGTTTTGAGTTACATTTCCTTAATGGCTAAGGATTTTGAACACTTTCTTATGTGTCTGTCTTTCAGCAATTTTAGATTCTTCTGTTGAGAATCCTATATTTAATTCAACACTCACATATTAATTACATTGTTTGGTGTTTTGGTGGCTAGCTTCTTGAGTTCCCTGTATATTTTGGTAATCAACCCTGTGTTAGAAGAGGGGTTGGTGAATATCTTTTCCCATTTTGTAGGAAGGCATCGTGTATTGCTGACTGTGTTCTTTGCCTTAGAGATTCTTCTCAGTTTCAAGAGGTCCCATTTAATAATTATGGATATCAATGTTTATGCTACTGGTTTTATGTTCAGGAAGCTGTCTCCTGTACCAATTCATGTGAGGGTAACACCTCACTTCTTTTCTAGGTGGTTCAGTGTGGCTGGATTTATGTTGAGGTCTTTAATCCATTTGGACTTAAGTTTTGTGCATGGCAATATATGTGGATCTATCGGCAATCATTTACATGTCTGAATCCAGTTATGGCAGCACCATTTGTTGAGGAGGTTTTTTCTTTCCCATTGTATAACTTTAGCTACTTTGTCAAATATCAGGTGTCCATAGGTGTGGGGTTAATATCAGGGTTTTCATTTCAATTCCATTGGTCAACCTGTCCAATTTTGTGCCAATACCAAGCTGTTTCCAGGACTATGGCTCTATAATAGAGCTTGATGTCAGGGATAGTGATGCCTGTGAAAGTTCCCTTATTGTACAGGGTTGTTTTGGCTATCCTGTTTTTTATTTTTTTTTTCATATGAAGTTGAATGCTGTTCTTTTAAGATCTGTGAGAATTATTCTGTTGGGATTTTGATGGGAATTGCATTGAATCTGTAGATTGCTCTTGGAAAGATTGCCATTTTTACTAGGTTGATTCTGCTTATCCATGAGCATGGGAGATCTTTCCATTTTCTTCTATCTTCTTTAATTTCTTTCTTTAAAGACTCAAAGTTCTCATTATAAGTGATAGTCACTTATGTAAACTATCATATAATCTGCAAATAATGAAAGTTTGACTTTTTCCTTTCCAATTTGTATCCCTTTGATCTCCTTTTGTTGTCTTATTGGTCTAGCTAGAACTTCAAGGACAATATTGAAGAGATATGGAAAGAGTGGAAAGCCTTTTCTTTTTCCTGATTTTAGAGGAATTGCTTTGAGTTTTTCCATTTAGTTTGATATTGGCTGTTGGTTTGCTGTATATTGCTTCTATCATGTTTAGTTATCTTACTGTTATTACTTGTCTCTCTAAGACCTTTGTCTTGAAGGGATGTTAGATTTTGTCAAAGTCTTTTTCAAAATCTTATGAGATGACCATGTGGTTTTTCTTTTTCAGTTGTTTATATGGTGGATTACATTGATGGATTTTCTTATGTTGAACCATCCTTGCATCCCTGGGATGAAGCATTCTTGATCATGATGCGTGATTATTCTGATATGTTCTTGGATTCAATTCACCAGTATTTTTGAATATTTTTGCATCAATGTTCATGAGGTATATTGGTCTGTAGTTCTTGTTCTTAGTTGTGTCTTTGTGTGGCTTGGGTACCAATGAAATTGTAGCCTGGTAAAAAGAGTTTGGCAATGAACCTTCTGCTTCTATTGTGTGGAAAAAATTGAGGAGTATTGGTATTACCTCTTCCTTGAATTTCTGGAAGTATCCAGCACTGATACCTACTGGCCCTGGGCTATTTTTGGTTGGTAGACTTTTGATGAATGCTTCTATTTCCTTAGGGGTTATATGTCTGTTTAAGTTGCTTATCAGTTCTTGATTCAATTTTGTTAAGTGATATCTGTACAGAAAACTGTCCATTTTCTTTAAATTTTCCAGTTTTGTGGAGTACATGCTTTCAAATTATGGCCTGATGATTCTCTGAATTTCCTCAGTGTCCATTGTTATATCCCCTTTTTCTTTCTGATTTTGTTAATTAGCATATTCTCTTTCTGCCTTTTGGTTAGTTTGGATAGAGGTTTGTCTATCTTGTTGATCTTCTCAAAGAACCAACTCTTTGTTTCATTGATTCTTTGTAATGTTTTCCTAGTTTCTACTTTATTGATATCATCCCTCAGTTTGATTATTTCCTGGCATCTATTCCTCCATGGTGTGTTTGCTTCATTTTGCTCTAAAGCTTTCAGTTGTCCTGTCAATTCTCTGGTGTGACTATTCTCCAGTTTCTTCATGTGGACATTTGTGCTATGAATTTTCCTCTTAGCACTGCTTTCAAAGTGTCTCATAAGTTTTGGTATGCTGTGTCTTCATTTTCGTTAAATTCTAGGAAGTCTATAATTTCTTTTTTTTTCTTCCTTGACCCAGGAATGGTGCAATTCTGCATTATTCAATTTTCATGAGTTTGTAAGGTTTCTGCAATTAGTGTTGTTGTTAAATTCTAACTTCAAAGCATGGTGGTCTGATACAATACAGGGGGTTATTCCAATATTTTTATATATGTGCATGTTTGCATTGTTGTCAAGTATGTGGTCAATTTTAGAGAAGGTTCCTTGTGGTGTTGAGAAGAACGTATATTCTTTTATGTTTGTATGGGATGTTCTATAGATGTCTGTTAATCCCAATTGTGTCATAACTTCTGTTGTTGATTTGTTTCTTTTTTAACTTTCTGTCTGGTGGTCATGTCTAGTGGTGAGAGCAGGGTGTTGAAGCCTCCTACAATAAGTGTTTGAAATTTTATGTGTGATTTAAGATTTTATAACATTTCTTATAGGAATGTGAGTGCCTTTTTATTTGGAGCAGAGATGTTCAGGACTGGGACATCATCTTGATGGACTTTTCCTTTCATGAGGATGAAATGCCCTTCTCCATCTCCTTTGCTTGATTTTAGTTTGAAGTCTAATTTGTTAGATATTAGGATTGTTACACCAGCTTGTTTCTTGGATCCATTTGATTGGAAAATCTTTTCTCACCTTTTTTCCTCTGAGGGAGCGTCTGTCTTTTACCTTGAAATGTGTTTCTTGTATGCAGCAGAAGGATGGATTCTGTCTTCGTATCCTGTCTGTTAGCCTTATCTTTTTATAGGCAAGTTAAGACCATTGACTTTGAGGGTTATTAATGACCATTGATTGTTGATTCTTTTTTGTTTTGGATTTGTTGTTGGTGGTGCTATTATGTGTGGATTCCCCCCTTTTTTTCTTTTGCAGTTTATTAAAGTGAGATTATCTATTAACTTTTGTGAGTGTAGTTATCATTGAGTGGTTGGTGTTTTCCTTCCAGTAATTTCTGTAGAGCTGGATTTGTGGATATATATTGCTTACATCTTGTTTGTCATGGAATTTTTTGTTTTCCCCATCTATAGTGTTTGAAAGCTTTGCTGGAAACATTAGTCTGGGCTGGCATCTATGTTTCCACAGTGTTTGTATAACATCTATCCAGGATCTTCTGGCTTTCAAAGTTTCCATTGTTAATCTGGGTGTAATTTACATAGGTCTGTCTTTATATGTTACTTTTCCCTTTTCTTTTGCTGCTTTAATACTTTTTCTTTATTCTGTAAGTTTTGTGTTATGATTATTAGGTGGTGAGGGGAATTCTTTTTTTGTTCCAATCTATTTGGTGTTCTGTTAGCTTCTTGTACTTTCATAGGCATATCCTTCTTTAGGTTGGGGAAGTTTACTTCTATGATTTTGTTGAATATATTTTCTGTACCTTTGAGCTAAATTTCTTCACCTTCTTCTATTCCTATTATTCATAGTTTTGCTCTTTTCATGGTGTCCCTTATTTCCTGGATATTTTGTGTTAAGGATATTTTAGACTTGAGATTTTCTTTGTTTGATGGCCATATATCCTCTAGTGAGTCTTCAACACCTGAGATTCTCTTTTCTGTCTATTATATTCTATGTGTTATATTTACATCTGTGGTTCCTGACCATTTACCCAGCTTTTCTATTTCCAGCATTCCCTCATTGTGTGTTTTCTTTATTTTTTCTAATTCTGCTTTCAAACCATGAACTGTTTGAATTGTTTCTTCACTTGTTTTGTTGTTTTTCTTGTCTTCTTTAGATTCTTTAAGAGATTTTTTGTATCTTGAAATTTTGGTTTGTCTTTTCCTTCATTTCTTGTAATTTTTTACTTGTTTTTTCTTCTATTTCTTTAAGGGATTTTTTTGTGTCCTCTTTAATGGTCTCTTTCATCTTCATCAGGTAGTTTTTAAGGTACATCCCTTCTTCAATCTATGAAATTGGCTTTTCAGGTCTTGCTTTTATGGAGTCCCTAGATACTGGTGGTTTTATATTGGTGTTTCTGTTGTTGAGTGTTTGCTTATTCTGTCGTCTTCACATCCCTTAATCCAGTGGGTGAAGGTGGGGGTCTCTCCCTCTCCTCTAGTCTCCTCAAGCAAAGGGCAGAGGGCAGGCATAGGGGTAACAAAGAGTGAGATCTGTTCTGTCTCAGGGTGGGCTTTCCGGTTTGGGTGTGTCTGCTCTCAGGCAGCAGGTGGAGGGAGGAGGAGGGCCAGGATTAGGTGTGACCAGATTCAGGTGGGCTTTTCTGTCTGGGCAGGTCCACTCTACTCCTGGGGCAGTCTCAGGATGAAGTAAGAAGGGGTTGATTGTGGGTTTCAGTGCCATAGCAGCACCCAGACTTACCTCAGGTGGCAGGTAGAGGCTGGAGGAGGCCAGGGTGGGCCTTCCTGTCTGGGCAGGTCCACTCTACTCAAGGGCAGGCTCAGGAGGATGCAAGGAGGGGTTAATGGGGGAAGTAGGGGGAAAATCAGCACCCAGATTCACCTCAGGTGGCAGATGGAGGGCCTCTTTTGGCTATTTGTAGCATATATAATATGTTGATGTTTTTGTAAGAACAGTATTAAAAATAGTTATATTATTAAAAGTGTTTTATAGAGTCACTGCATACTTATAAAAATTACAATGCCTTTATTCATAATAATAAGAATTTTTTCTAAACTTCACATTAAAATACAAAGGTTTTGAATAATCAAACACATGCCAGGCACAAATAACAATGTTGAATATGCCACCATAGTTGACATTATATTGGACTATAAAATCACAGTGCCATGGCAGTGATGAAAAGAAAAACAGAAAATGAAAGGAAGGATAGGGGAATGAAGTAAGGAAAAGAAGAGAGAAAAAATGAAAAAGAAAACAAAGAAAAAACAATGTAGAAAACTGGACTGGAAGAGAGGACTAATGTTGAACTCATGCAGTCACTTCATTTTTTGCAAAGGTTTCAAAATATAGATTGGAGAAAAAAAATGGATCCCTTAAACTAACGATGTTGAGCAAAGCAGTCATCCAAATAAGAAGCATGAAAACAGATTTATATCCCTGGATCTATACATGGATCCATATAGAAAAGGAATCAGCAGAGTGAAGAGACAGCCAAAGAACAGGAGCTGCACTTTAGACAGAGTCAATGCTTCCCTTTTTCATACTGGTGCATTAATGTCCTGCCTGCTGCTGGAAAATAGGAGATAGTGAGTCATCTGTGTAATGGAATTTTAGTCTTCATAATAAAGAATTTTTACATAACACTGAAGGCTTGAAATATAACATTTTAGTATTAATGATATAGTGCATATTAAGCTTAATAGGTTTTCTTTTTCCCAGGGTATACATGATAAGGAATGCTGTAGTTCGCCTATCCCTTAATTGCTTTGTACTCTGCTTTCCATGGTCAGAATATCCTTTAGAAACAAAATCTCTTACAAATAAAGAAATGTTGAATTTACCTAATGAGCATCAAAAATACTCTGAAAAGCATTTAGAATCTGGATGGATTTGCTCTTACGACAAAATGCCATGAGTTGACTCAGCAGGTTAACATCATCTATCAGCTTATCATCACATGCATGTGGATATGGTACCTTCACAAATACAGTGTACTTTAAGTTTTATAATGATGCTTGTGGGACCAGTTGTATTCAAGTGTGATTGTAGGTAGATAATGTTATGTAATTTTAATTTCTGTGTACTTTATACTTTCACAATTTCATTTGCAATTTTTACTTGGTCTCAATTCCAATTTTTCCATTATATTGGTAATGGAATTTTAATAAATATCTTAAATCAACCTCTTGAATGATCTACTTGCTTGCAGACTCATTGAGAAATAGACTAAAGACTAATGGAAACTATATTTAATAAATTGAATAGTATATAAGTCTGATCTCTTCTATTGTAGGTCTTCACTTAATAGTCATTGATCATTAATTGATTCCTACGGAAAAGAAAGGAATGCATATAAGGAGAAAATAATTATATTCAGGTAATTTCACTAAGCATAAATTATAAGTATTCGTGGCAATAGAAAATGCTGTAATGCATGTATTTTTCTTTAACTTGAAGTTATCATTAAAAGTCATTCCAACTAAAGAGAATTTAAAATCATTGAGTATTAGCTAAGAATGATTCTTTTCATGGTATGTTCTACACTGAAAAACTACTACTCAATGACTTTCCTTGCAATGCAAAACCCCTGTATCATATATATATATCAATGGATTTTTTGATACAGGGGTTTCATAGGATACAAGGAATATATAATCTGCAGTTTGCATCTACTGCTTATTCCTACTGAACTTCCTCTTGAGGGACAGTGGGAGGGAGTGAGTAGGCACAGGGTCAAGGGCACAAACACCCATGAGAAAAGCTGGGAGTAGCAAACTCAGTTTATTTTAGGAAGGAAAAAGTCTGATATATTCTCCACCTGCCAAAGGGAAGGGAATCAGAAGTACAGGCATCAGGGTCTCTCCTGGTGGCTGGAAACTGGTTCAGATCATCTTGTTTCATGGCAAGACAGCTGTGGCTAAGGTCCTTTGGCAGAACTAGGGTGGTTCAATTTGCAGCCTATTGGCCCTCCGGCCCTTTGTGTCTGGGCAAATAAACCCCTCACAATGACCAGAAAAAAAATTCTTATGAGAAACTGTAATCAAACTAATAAATAGATAATATGAGAATTGAGAAAAAAATACACAATGGGATTTCTCATCTAAGGAAAGGCTTATTACAGTAACAATGAGGGGAAAGCTTACATGCCAGTAGAAATGGCATGCAAAGTTCTAGAAAAACACATATTTTCAACCAAGAATACTATATCCAGCAAAGCTATCCAGTGAAACCAAAATAGAAATCACATCTTATATGACAACACAGCCAGTAGCTTCATAACCAAATGACTAGACTTCTAAATCAAATTGTATGGAATTCTGTCTTTAGAAAAAAGTGAAAGGTAACTGCCACCAAGGGAACAACAAAAATCATGAAAATAATTGGCAAAGTTGATGTAGACATAAAAAGACTACTTTGGTGTGAAACAGGAGAGGTAGAAGAAAGAATAAATTTGATAAAATAGCATCTATAGTACATTTTACATATACTAAATCTCCTAACTAAACAGAACTTACTGTTGAGTGGATACCATAGTGTCACCCAATTACATGCTACTTGTAAGAACCCATTTCACCACTAAAGACAAACACACACTGAAAGTATGAGCACAGAGGATACAAACACAAAAGGAAGAGGAGTTACTCCTCCATCTGAAGAGATGGCTTTAAATTTAAGAAGCAAATTCTGGAGGCATGGCCCAGCACTTAGGAGTCTAAAGAAAGATGACAACTCTTTCAGAAGACAAGTTTAGATTCTAGGACCTATATTCCATGTTTCACATCTGTGTATGACACCAGCTCCAGGTGTTGTAATATCATTTGTTCCTCATGGGTACATATACACACATGGCACACACACACACACACACACACACACACACACACACACACACACACACACACACACACACAATGTCAAATAGTTAAACTTTAAATGAGGAAAAGAATATAATTATAAAACCACCAAGGAATAAAGTCAATAAGAAGATGTATAATTATAATTGCTTATGTATCTGATTTTAGAAAATTCATATTTCACAAGTTATATTATTAAACCTAAACATGGAGAAGGGATCATATACAATAAAATGAAAAATAATCACTAATTCATGTATGTGTAATACAAGTAGAAACAAGAATCAAAATTTAAACTGTAATTGATAAAATAAAATAATGGCATTTGCAGAACTTTCTACCTACCAATTATAGAATATATGCTGTTTTTTTCAGCATTTGGAACATGCTATAGAATTGGACATATGTTAAACCATAGAATAAGTTTTTAGAAACAAAAAAGGAAAAGAACCTCCACAAAATCTCTCATCTCTGTGCATACTGTCATAAAATTAAGAGTCAATGACAAAAGACCAGGAATCATGATAGTTCATGAATACATAGTAACATGTATTCATGTTATCAAACAAACAAGATACTATTTTTAAAAATCACAGCATATATTAACAGTTTTATTGAAACATATACAATGAAAACAGAAATCCACAATTTCAATGAAAAAACAGGAACAGTGCAAAGAGAAAAGTTTCCTTTTCTAACTAAAAGCGCTAACTAGAATTATCAACAAAGAAACATTTTACATGAACAGCCTAAAGATGTGCCTCGTGAACCTAGAAATACATGAGCAAAACAAATTAAAAGTTTGTAAAATTAAATAATAACAACTTTAATAGCAGATATCAATGAAATACTAATGCACATATTAGTGGACATGTATTCAGTGAAACACAATTGGTTTATTAAAAAACAGAATGAATACAATAAAAATTTAGATACTTAAGGAAAAGAGCGAAAAATAAACTAATTAGAACATAAAAACTGATAGCCAAATAGTGCTATGAGTTGTTACGGATAAATTTTTACCAGGTGTTTTACAAGAAATAGGAAAGCATGAAACAATGGATAAATTTTGAACACATAAATGCTACTAAAGTTTAGTGACAAAACGTAAATGCCAACATATCAATCATGAGTGCTTTTATTGAGTCAATGATAAAAACTCTTTATTGAGAAAATGCCCCAGAAGATTATATTGCCTAATTGCTAAAATTTATCCAATATTGAAAAACTAATATAATTTTTTCCTAAGTTATTCAAAATAATTGTATGGTGTCAATAATATATTTATATCCAAAGTATACATGAACATAAAGAAGGTAGAAAACAACAGATAGATATTTCAGATCACAATCATTAGAAACATTTTCAATATATTATTATAAAAAAGAATTGAATTTTGATTAATAAATTCAACATGGTCAAATTAGGTTAATATCTGTGATCCATAAATGATGGTCTATACACAAAAATCAATAAGCATAAAACAATACTAACAGAACTAAAGTTTTAAAAAATGGTCTCAATAGATGAAGAATCATGCTGCATAAAAATCACAAATTCTATCATGATAGCAAAACTGTAAACAATTTAAGTATGGAGGTATTGTGCCAAGATATGTTAAAGGCTACTTATGAAAATATTCAAACATTATATCATAATATAAAGGAAAGTTGGAACAAGTTTTTCTAATATCTAGAATAAGACAAGATTTCAAATTCATCATTCTTATTTGATATAGTAATGAAAAGCATAAAAGGAGAAATAAATCAAACTTCATGCATTTTTAGTTCAGACCTTATTATATTTGTAAAAACAAAAGATTAACCAAAAAACATTAGAACTGATAAAGCCATTAATTTTTCAGTATTCAAAATCAATATGTACAGATAAAAGCAATTTTATAAATTAAATCAGAATTTTCAAAAAATTACAAAAAGCAATCTAAACCACAATAGCCACAAAGAATATGCCCATGATAAATTAACTAGTGAAGAAAGTAAAAGACTTCTTTTTTTTCCCATTTTTTATTTGAATTAGAAGCAAGACTGTTTTGCATGGCAATCCCAGTTCCCTTTCCCTCCCTGGCTCCCCTACCACCACCCCCAACTGAAACCCTACCTATCACATACCCTTTCTGCTCCACAGGAAGAGTGATGCCTTCCACAGGGAGTCTTCAGAGTCTGTCATATTCTTTGGGATAGGGCATAGGCCCACCACCTTGATTCTTGGCTCAGTGAGTATACCTCTATGTGAAATGGGCTCCAGAAGTCCACACCTCTGCCACGGATAAGTAGTGATATACTACAGGAGGCCCCATGGATTTCCAAGGTATCCTCTCTGAAAAACACATTCAGGCCATCTGGATCAATCCCATGCTGGTTTCCCAGGTATCAGTGTGGGGACCAAGAGCTCTGCATTGTTCACGTCAGCTGTTTCAGTGGGTTTCATAAGCTTGGTATGGACCCCTTTGCTTATCACTTGTCCTTCTCTGCAACTGGATTCCAGTTCAGTTCAGTGATTAGCTCTGGGTGTCTGCTTCTACTTCCACCAGCAGCTGAATGAAGGCTCTAGGATGGCATATGAATCAGTCATTAATCTCATTATCAGGGGAGGGCATTTAAGGTAGCCTCTCCTCTGTTGCTTAGATTGTTAATTGGTGTCATCTTTGTAGATCTACAGACATTTCCCCAGTGCCTGATTTCTCTTTAAACCTAAAATGTCTCCCTCTATTATGTTCTCTTGTCTTGTTTTCCTATATTCTTCCCACGACTCAACCTTCCTGCTCCCTCATGTCTTAATCACCTATCCTTTTCTCCCCTTCTCATTCTCCTAGCTTCCTATCCCCTCCCTCAATGCTCCCAATTTTCTCAGGAGATCTTGTCCCTTTTCCCTTCTCTGGTTACCCTGAATGGCTGTCTTAGAGTTCCCCTAGTTTCGTAGCTTCTCTGACTTTGTGGATTGTGGGCTGGTAATCTCTTGCTCCATGTCTAAAATCCATATAAGAGAGACTAGATACCCTAATTGTCTTTTTGTGATTGGATTACCTTGCTCAGAATGTTTTCTTCTAGTTCCATCCATTTTTTACGAGTTTCAAGATTCCATTTGTGTGTGTGTGTGTGTGTGTGTGTGTGTGTGTGTGTGTGTGTGTGTGTGTGTGTGCTGAGAAGTACTCCATTGTGTAAATGTACCACATTTTCTCTATCCATTCTTCAGTTAAGGGGAATCTAGGATGCTTCCAGGTTCTTACTATTACAAATAATGCTGCTATGAACATTGTTGAACAGATTTCCTTGTTGTATGAATGTGCTTCTTTGTGGTATATGCCTAAGAGTGGAAGTTCGGATCTTGAGGTAGACTGATTCCCATTTTCCTGAGGAGTTTCCATACTGACTCCCAAAGTGGCTGTATAAGTTGGCACTCCCACCAGCTGTGGAGGAGTGTTTCCCTTTCTCCTCATCCTCTCCAGCATAAACTGTCATTGGTGTTTTTGATTTTAGCCTTTGTGACAGATGTCAGATTGTATCTCAGTGTTGTTTTGATTTGCATTTCCCTAGTGGCTATGGATGTTGAACAATTCCTTATGTCTCTTTCAGTCATTTTAGATTTCTCTATTGAGAATTGTCTATTTAGTTCTGTACCCCACTTTTTAATTGTATTGTTTGGTGTTTTGGAGACTAGCTTCTTGAGTTCTTTGTATAATTTGGAAATCAGCCCTCTCTTAGATGTAGGGTTAGTGGGCTGCCGACTTGTCCTTTGACTTACTGAAGCTTCTCAGTTTCAGGAGGTCCCATTTATCAAAAAAATCTTTATAAATATCTAAAACAAGTAATACAAATGGCCAACAAATATATTAAAAGTTATCCTTGATCATTATTTATGTTAATGAAAGTTATATGAAAATATCTTGATACATTTTGTTAATTTTTATGTTAAAAATTAACAAGTACTCACAAAAATGTCAAAAAATGAATTCTAATATCTTTAAGGGGACATGGAAACTAATAACTGTTATGAAATGAGTATGGGAATTCCCAATAAAACCAAATCTCTATGAGTCAGCATCTGTCACTTGCTTTCTGTCTCTCTCTCTTTCTCTCTCTCTCTCTCTCATGTGTTTGTGTGTGTGTGTGTGTGTGTGTGTGTGTGTGTGTGTGTGTGCATGTGTAGAAAATAAAGGCAACATGGAAAAATATATCAATGACCATATTTATTGTGGTATGTTCTCAAAAGTTGTGGTATGAAATCATTATAACTGTAGTATGTTAATTAATTAATGGATAAAAATATGTGGTATTTTTATCATACATTTCTGCAGGAAGGAATTAATGTGTAATACAGTAAACCTCATGCAAAGATTACAATTTTTATGTTCATGAGCCCTAATATTACTATTGTTTTGCTCAAAAAAGTAGTTTCTTACCACTTTCTAAATATAAACTCTTATGTGCATACAACAAATCAACCCTTCATCAGAGACCTATATGGCTGACAATTCTTAATACAGATACTTACAACCAACCAATATTGAGAAAATAAGTAACTTTGGAGTGTTAATCATTAAGTGGGGAATCTATATCACACTTTCTTCCTGTCAACACAGATTCTAGAGAGCATCATGGAAGTAGAAATCGAAAGATTTGAAGAGCCATAGGTTGGGGAAGATTGCTGTGAAGCAATGTTCAGTGGATATGACAGGGACATCCTTTTCATTAACTCATGGTCATTTGGTAGCTAGCACATGACCGCATAAGACCAAGCAAGTTAGCATTCAGCACAGAAAGAGAAAGAGCTCATGAGCCAACATCCCCTGACCCCAGTTGAGGATCTACTGACAGGTGAGGAGTGTTGAAACAGGGGAATCACTTTTGTCAGTGGTATGAGCCATAGTAGGTTGCCCATGCTCCAGTGGATGACACCTTAAACCCATAAATATATATCAATATTAGTTGGACTTAATATGCTTTTAAAAACAAAGAACACATGAAGCTGAGTTGGTGACTATAAAGGATTTACTTAAACCCTGTGTACATTCTGCCAATGCCATAAATTTGGATTTCTGTCCTATTTCCTTTACTCAATTAAGGTGACATTTTTAGTTTTCAGCACTTTTCTTTTTTCTGAAGGCTTTGCGGGGAGCTTGTTGCTGGGTAATATTGTGGATGCATGCTCCTAGAAAAAAAATATTTGTTAAAATTTAATGGCACATAATTATGTTAATTAGTTAAAGATGTAGCTGTGCTAGATGTAGGAGGCAGTTTCTCTGCAAAACTGTATCCATTTATTATAGACACTGACCTATCTGTTCTTTAATTAACCAAGCTGGAAAATAAAGATGCCTATTTCATTATTAAATTAGGAAGAAATGTAGAAGTATTGTATCTTGCAAAACAGTTTCAAATGGAAGCAAACTTTTTTTTTCAAATATATTTGATTTAAATCATTAATGACTATACTATGACAATACTTTAACATTTCCCAAATCTGTGATTCCCAATTAGTCTTTAGTGACCCTTCTATGAAACATAGATTTATTTCACTAATATTCAAAATTCAATTCAATATTGTGTCATTTATTCCTGAAAGAAATAGATATTGGTTAGTGTCCAATTTAATAAAATCATTTTAGAAATACTTATGGTGTATAATTAAGACTTCCCTTTTCTAAATTAAACAATGGAATCAGCAGTTTGAGTCCAGACTCAGAGACATATGCCGAAGTTTAAGAAAGGACTTCTCCTTTATTAGCTATGAAATAATTACAGATTGAGGAGAATGGCAGCAAGATACCATGAGGACAAATGATGAATAGAATATTGTTCTTTTCATTTTATTATTGTAAGAGTAACTTTTGAACCAAAGAAAATATTACATATTAGTATATTGCAAATTATAAATGATTATTAAAATCTCATAAAACTTTAATCCTAGGAGCTCTGCTCTCCTTCAGATGCAGAAGTTGTTTTTCTATAGCAGGGTGTGTCAAATGTGAGTTTCTTCCACAGCAGCTTTGCATATCATAGGGGCTGACTTGCCAGCATTTGTCAGGTTGCATTGTAAATACTGACTTCAACTTCTTGGTCTTCTTCTCAGTTTTGAAAAACCCAGAAAAAAAGACAATGTTACCAGTAGGAAAGATTCTGTGATGCCTTCTAAAACTCGAGAAAGTCTCTTGAGCTTTCATTTCTATACAGATTTGCTTTCCTCATTATCTGTCCTTCTTTGTTTGCTTTGAGATTCCCCTTTGTTCATCATAGCCTGTCAAACTTTTGTCACTTTCTCACACATTCGATGCTATCTGAAGCATCTCATTAACCTGATGCCTAAAAAATGATTGGAACAGAAGAACAAGGCAATAGAAGTTTTATTCTTTTTCAATTAAGGTATATCAAGTCCAACTCATTATCTCTTTCTTTACTTAATAGTCATTAAATAAATGATATTTCATGTGTACTACTTGGAGGAATGTCTTAAGCCAAAGGTGCTTATTTTTAGAGTGATTTGTTGTCCATGCAAATTTAATTTTCTAATGTTATATTTTTCTGTTAGATTTCTCACACACAAATTCCAAACACCAGAGTGTTTGAAAAAATGGAAGCTTTAGGTTCCTTCCTGGTTTTAAAATTGATTCTAGATTTCACTTTATTTCAATGCTTTAGTTATACTTCTAGAATAACTAATGTTTATCCAATTGGAACAGAAAGGCACAGCTAGATACAAATCAGTCAGTCAGATGTCTATCTCTTCATTCTCATTCTTATTCATTTGTACTATTAATATTCTTGATACATTTGGACAATTTTTAACAGCAGTATTCATTTTCTGTTGAATATCTTATAACCTATTTAACTATTTTTTTTGCCTTTGAAATTTCTCTGTCACTAATGACAACTGTCATTTTAAAATGTTATCACTTGAGTACTTCCTTAATGATTTCCCCAGTAAGTTCAGCCCAGATGTTTCTCTAAGTATTATTATATTTTTCTTTCTTTTAGCTGTTTATGGATCAAAATATAGTAAAATTATTTGAAATGGTCACCTTCCCATGGGAACTTGGCTCATTCTAAAGCATGGTATGCATAACTAGTCCTGCATTTTTCTATTTTTTAATTAGTTCTTAGTTTCCTACACTGCATTTTGATAGTAGTCACCCTCCCTCTTCCAGCTCTTTTCAAATCCACTTTTCCATCGCATTCAATTTTGTGTCCTTTGTGATCTATCGCTTTTCCATCTAGGCCAGTTTTTGCTTCCCAAATATTCTTATAAGTGCGGCTTAGACTGGATGATGGTCAATTATCAGGGAATACATTGTAAGAGAAAACTGCCATTTCTCTCCCAGAAGCTATGAATTTTCCAAAAGCTCTTGGCTAGGGGTGGACCTAGAAGACCAGCTCCTCTTTACATGCTGGTATTTGGTTTGGTTTAGGATGACATGGGTCCTATACATGCTGTCATGACCTCTGTGACTTCATATGTGCAGCTTCCCTGCTGTGTCCAAAAATTATTAATTCTTTGTAGGCAATGAAAATATAAGTGCCCTCTGTTTCTGGCACTAATACTTATTTATGAATAAAAATAGTTCAGAATGAAAAAAAAAGAAATGTGATAGAAAATATATAAGGATAGAGAAACTTATATTGAAGTGCGACCTAGAAATATTTGGCTTATACAAGGAGGAAAATCGACAGCAAAGTATGAGGAGTGTGTGATTACAGGCTTCTTGAAAAGGGCTACCTACATTTCAGCATGATGATTTTATTTAGCTTTATTACTAAGAGGCCAACACCTTTCATTTTTTTCAATGGGGGGGGTTGAATGCAAAAATTGCCAGATGGTTATGCTCTCAAGGAAGATGGCAGACAAGTTTATTCACACTGAAATCGAAACTAAGATTTTACACACACAAAGAAATTGGTCTGTGGCTAGCCTAAGATATACACATAAATACATACACACGCAAACACAGCAATTTTACAATGTCTATTTTTCTATACTATACTTGAGAATGTTATTAATTTTTATATACAAAACATTGACATATTTATCACAAATAAATATATCAAGATATTCTTATAAGAAAACACAATTTTGACATTGTATATATGCATTTATAAGTTAAATTATGTTTTTATTATTAGAAAACAACATTTACATGCCATAGGTCACACTATTTTCCACAAATGTAAACCCATACTATGTATGCTGGAAAACATTAGACATCTTTTTGACATCTTTCTTTGAAATGTTGGATCTCCTTTAAAGCATATCTTTTTCCACATCTCAGTAATTGCCAACATATTGGGAGCAGTGTTTATACATGTAATTGAAAGAAAGAAACAGCTAGATTCAAAGGCTGCCTTTAATCATCATTCTGCACTCCAAAGTCTCTCAATTTTATGTTCATAGAAATGAACAGTTTCCCTCTTTTCCTATGTAAGTATTTACTCTCTAATTCTTAAGCAACTAAGGATGTGCAAGCAGTTGTGTTTTACAGACAGGAAAGCTGGCAATAAAGATCATGCAATGGGCCACACTGCCATAAAAGGGAATATTTAAATTTGGAAACAAAGCCAAGCTGCCTAGTGCCAGTATCAACAGGAAGGTGTCACAACAGGGAGATAAAAGGGGAAAATACATAACAGTTGAATTAAGGACCTTTGCCTTCTATTTATTGGATTTCCTTTTAGAGTGGGGCAGCTGTAGGCAGAGATTTAAATGTTGGCTTTACCAATGTGTTTTCTTGTGGAATGTCTCCAGGGAATCAGAAACTGAGGTCCAAATCTGAATCCATTGTAATTCCTGTGCTTGCAACAGATGGAGTAGCAGATTTGTTCAGGATGCTGTGGTGCAGATGTAGGCTGGTGAGGACATTGCACTGTGAAGCCGAAGATAGCATGTAGAAGTGTTCAAGAATATCAGTTTCACTTGGGTTGGGAAAAAGATGAAAGAAATTCAATTTGAGAAAATGCTTCTGTCTAGAGAAAAAACAAATAACTTAATATTGAAACCCAGGATAAATGCAACCAGAACCTGAGGTAGGCACAGACCTGCAGTGACAACAGCAATCTGAGATGGTAGCTGACCAAAATGAGATGAAATTATTGTGAAGGGCACTCTTAGAACTCTGTAATTCACCTGTATTATGTACAGAGGCAGCAAGCCTGCATAGCGTAGAATGGCAGAAATAAAGAAATGAAAAAAAAAAAAAAGCTATGAAGGAACCTGTCACAGTTACTGTTCTATTTCTGTGAACAGACATCTGGAGCAATATAACTCTTATGCAGAAAACATTTAATTAAGAGCTTCCTTACAGTTTTAGAGAATTAGACCAATATCATCTTGGTGGGAAGCAGACACACAATACACTGGAGCAGTCCCTGAGAGCTTTACATCATGAGTCACTGACATACAGCAGAGAGACACAAACCCTGGCCTAGACTTTTCAAACCACATCTTTTCTAACAAAGCCACAGGTCCTAATCCTTCCCAAATAGTTCCACTAACTGATCTACCAGCATTCAAAGATAAGAGCCTCTGGGGACATTCTCATTCAAACCACCAAAACAACACACAGTTGGTTTTGTTTTGTTTGTTTGTTTTATTCTTTAAGGAATAACGAGAAGTGTATTTGTTTTCCTTTCCTTCTTTATGTTTGGTTTTTGTAGTTTGGTACTGGAAGTGTAGGAATTTATATAAAGCAGTTTTGACTTAGGCAATTAAGACTGAGAAAATAGGCTGAAAATGCCCAGTAGGTTAACATCATAATAGATAAATTTCATTTGATGGTTTTAATCAATTCAAAGAGGAAATTGTGGAATTTGCTATTTGAGCAAATAATTTCCTAGCTCATGATGTTCCTAATCAAAAGTCAGAAGAGCCTGCTATCCAACTAAAAAAAAAGTAACATAGAATAGCTGTGTCTTTCTAACATTTATTCATTCATGCTGCATACACTTTATAAAAACTGTAAACCAATTGCCAACATAAAGATAATCATTATTTTAAAAGCTCAAATGTCAAGGTTAAACATAAAGCCATCCACTTCTGCTTTTACTTTTGGTTTAAACATTCAATATACTCTTTTCTTCCCCTTGAGAGTTTTAAAGTACAAGTCTTCAATTCATGGTAATTTTCAATTGTTAAGGCCACAGACACGCTTTTTGGTTTTCGTTTGTTTCGTGTCAGTATGAGTGATTGCCATGATGCTTTCATGCTGTGGTTCCCTCACAGAATCTGCTGCAAATTTTATTGTTGTCATTTAATTAAATGGATTAAGTGGTTATTTATTGAATCAGAATTATATGAAGCCTAATAAGCCAAGTCATGAAATACATAAAAAGGCAAATAGAAATAAAAAGTACTTCAAAGAGACAAATTATTAAAAATAAAAATAAAGTCCATGGTTTTCTTCCAAAGGTACAGATAAAAGAATATGCCAATAGGTCTAGGACTACAAAATTATAAGAAATAAACAAGGATAAATTGTCCATATATTAATTCCACTAGGTATAATTCAAACCATCTGGTGCCATAACTTAGGTAAAAGATGCTGTAAATTTAAAACACATGCAAATTAATAATGGGTCTATTAATAAATTTAATGCATCTCTTCCCTCAGATTTGATGAAAAGCAATGACCTATTACAATTTTTGTACATATTTTTAAAATATTTTTTAAATGAATCCCTTGTATTAAAATGTGATGGAAAGGCATTCGCATTCTGCAAATTCTGGTGACTTGTTCAAAAAAGTATCAATAATTTGAATCCAGTTGGAAGTCTTTCAGGTTTATTATATTTGTTAATAGACTATAGAAAGCACTGGTACATGAGTATTATATACGTAGGATGATTCTTTCATTTATAAATTGCACAATTTTCTGAGTTTTTGTACTATCCCATTACTAAGAAAGAATCAGAAAATCAAGAGGTGGAACAATAGCCTACCACCTCAAGTTTACTTGAATTTTTATCAACTTTATTCAGCAGCTTGTCTAGTGCCACAGGAAATTGTAGGTTTTTTGACTCTTCTGTCTGTTGCTCTTTGGGGAACTTCCACCAAGAACTCAAATAAATTGCAGAAAGAGAGGAGTATTCTTAATAAGCCACCCTACCTTAGTTTGACCTGTTTCTAGGCATCTTTTCTTATCTTAAATTATCACATCTACCTTTTGCCTCTGGACTTTTACCTTTTCCTACTTCAGTAAGTTTTACTTACACTATTAATCATGGCTGGCTGTGTGGCTGGGTGGCTTGTCCCCAACATCCACCTCTCCTTATTCTATCTTGCTCTTCTCTTCTATCAGATTTCTTCTCCTATATATTCTCTCTGTCTGACAGCCCTGACTATCATTTGTGCTCCCTCACTGTTAGGTGTTCAGCTCTTTATTAGACCATCAGTTGCTTTAGAAGGGCAAAGTAACACAGTTTCCCAGAGTTAAACATATACAACATAAAAGAATGCAACATATCTTTGTATCATTAAACAAATGTTCTATAACATAAACTAATGTGACATACCTTAAAATGATTTTCCACAACAGGAAACCATTAAGTACATCATGCAAATACTGTCAGAAGGGACAGTGAGTGAATCTATCACCTCAGATGGTAAATTTCAACCACTCTTGTCAAATTACTTTATTTCATTTCTTGGAGTAAGCAAATTTCTATAATCCATGACAACATGTTACAGTAAATGTATGTGAAGTACCAACATTTGTTACTTCTATTAAAATATTAAAAGAAAACAATGATCTAATTGACTTTTGGACACATTTGCCTAGCTAGGCATGGAAGTTTAGTTTCCTTTGTAAATTGTAATAATGGTTTCTACATTAGGAAGTGGTTCTAAGAATTACAGAAAAAGGAAGAACATGTAAATACTACATGGTTATTTGGCAATCTTGATGTTCTCTTTAAAACTATTAACCTTCCATTTCTAATTACTAGTAATTTTTAATTACTGTGATGTTTACCAGTTCACTAGTTCCAAGAACTGTTTTGTTCTTAGGACAGAGCATTGGAAAGCCTCTGTAGTGCTTGTTCCTTCAGTTGTCCTAGCATTAATCTTCCTCATTTCACTGTGCCTAGAGAAGGTTTAAATGCAAAAAATGCATTCATATGTGTATATTGAATATGAATACATACATACATAGGAACATAAGTATATATCCATCTGTTATTCATTGTACTGAAACTGAAACTGTGGTTTCATACTTATTAGACAAGTGTTCTGCCACTGATGTGTACTCCTTCTGATGGATGTATCTTTAAAGAACATGCATATCTTGTGAGAGGAAGCAACCTGGTCATAGCAGAGAAATTATATTGGCATACAGGGAGGGCACAGATGAAGAAGATAAGGGTAGTTGAACTTTTACTCCCTAAGAAACTCTGTGTCCTTTATTTTTTAATTCTTATCCCAATCTATTTGCCAATTAATGTCTTATTTTATTTATTTATGTAACATTTTTAGTATTTCTAACATTTAACACTAGATTTGAATAATCATAGAACACTATCACTTCAGCTTTCTTATCTAACAATCACCAGACTTGTATTGTGCTTAAATATCCACAATATATTAGGTTTGTTTAACACAAAGAAATATAGTAGACGAGAAACCTTCTACACAAGACTATGATATTGAAAGCTTATGTATTTAGTAACTAACCTTAAGTCACTCTTAAGCCACAAAATTAATCTATTCTGCTTGTGCCAAATAAATGAACACATAAATAACTTTAAAAAATAAGATAATGAGTGATGGGAAGAGTGTTGGGATTGGCACTAGGATTGATTATTACTGCACTTCGAAAGTATATATTGGAAAATATCTGATCTTTGACTCTTACTGTCATATCAGAAAGCTAATAAATCATAGGTCTGCCTTCACCACATTTGACTTTTTACCCACCGAATTAGAATATTTTGCATTTACTTTAAAGAAACCTCTGCGTTTCTTCCTTCAAAGGGCCTTCACATTTTTCTCAGTAAGGCAGAAATTGTTATGAAAATTGAATTCTATTCTTTTCTTGTGAAGTGCACTTGTTATTTGTATCAGAGAAATATTGTTGAGTACCGGGACAATCAGAACCCATATATCTTCATTGCCATAGTTAGTCCTAGAATGTGTATGAACACAGAGCTTTATTATACTCTCATCTGATGCTTGTAACATCAAAGCAAACTAGTGTCCTCTTACAAGTTTAATTTCTCAGTTGTCTAGTGGTTTACCAAATCCTTGGGCCTTCAGAAAATGTGTATGAATCATAAAACAGCAGGGGCTTTAGGTGATATTTAAATAAATATTTAGGCTTGCATATGCCATCAGTCCCAGCACTGGTCTTCTTGTTATTTATAGATGATAATGACTAAAATTACTGTGATATTCTCAAAGTTAACATAAAGGTTACTAAATGTCCATATAAAATTGTATTGCATTCCATATGTGTTGACAATATTGATTAGATAAACATAAAATCATCAAGTAAAAGTTAAAATGTTAAATGTTTAAAACATGAAAACTGTTTAGCAGTAAGCAATAAACATGTTTATTTTAAAAAATAAATACTAATTTTATAACAGTAGACTTTATAAAGCACCTTTTAAACTTTTTATAGGAAACAATATTTGTTTGTAAAACTCATAAAAAGGAATTTTTTTTAATAGGAAAAACTCCCTTCTCAATGTAACTGACAACAGAAAGCACAGATTCTCAGTTTACTTTTGGTAAAAATAAACAGCAGCCTGTTCTTTGGATAGCAAGATATAAACGTTATTGAATTAGTAAGAACAAGATATAGGGACTGGGCAGGTGGTTTTAGGATAAGTTTGTAAGTAAAGACCAGTTTCATTATGGACTAAAAGACAGAATGATCATTGGCCAGTTGCCAACTTTTTTCTTGTCAGAGGTCATAGACTCTAGAATTAAGGCAGCAAAGTCCTTGGACAGAGAAACAAGGTGCCAGGGATCGAGGTGGTTTGTACTAATCTCTTTTCCCTAAGGAAGAGCCATTTACAGAAATGTCCCTGGAATGACTGAAACTGTTTCACACATGGGCACCTGAGCTAGAAACTGCATTGAATATATAATCCTACCTATTGCTTCATTCAGTAAAGACTAATTCCAGCCCAGAGAACTTGAGTGGTATCCCTCTCCCAGTGACACCTACTCCTTCACAAAAGGCCTGCCTTCACCCTCATTCTTAAGTCATCTATAATAAAATGCTTCCTTCTAAATCTCCCCCTCTGTGGTTTTGAAATTCATTTTTCTACTATGAAAGAAAAGAATCTGAAAGCTAGTGTCTTTAAGGTAACTTTGGCGGCTTTAAAGTTTTTGGATTTTTGCACCTTAGCTCCCCAGCCTAAATTCTCAACAAGAGCTGAGAATGGCTCTTTCGCTATTTAAGACACCCCAATATTGACATACATCAAACAGAATTAAAATTCTATATTAACAAACTGTAATCTATTGACATAATTTATATATCAAATATAAATATGGTTTATTTAAAATAATAATGATTTGCAATGATACCACAAATGATGAAGTAACAAATGTACAAGTGGCTATACTCAGGCAAGACAGAAAAACACATAGAATATTATAGGGTCCTGAGAAGGTAAAGGAGACCCTTACCCTGGAGTCTGAACAAAGCATCTCACATGCTAAGAAACAAATATCCCCTGAAATGAAAACATTGCCTGCAAGATGCTGACATAAAAGAATATTCCTTTTTCATATAGGCAGAAGAACTAGTTCTGTATGGCACTGTAAAGAGCTATATTCCTTTCATTAGGTCTTGCCTGAGAATCTTAAAAAAATATTAACTTTGCAGGGAATGTGATACACCCCTGTAATTCCAGTACTAGGGAGGCAGAGGCAGGTGGATCTCCATGAGTTCTCGGCCAGCCTGGACTACCAATGGAGTTCCAGTATATCCAGGGGTACACAGAAATATCCTTTCTTGAAAACAACAAGAAAAATAAAACAAAAAATTACTTTGTTTACAAGAAAGACATCCCATCTTCCTACATCTTTGTAGGAAGCAACTGTACCATAGCAACTGTAATTCTGTCAGGTGATCCTCAGGAACTACCTTGATATCTCTTTAAGGTTTCTTATAAATCTATCCCACATGCATAACCTAAGTTTTGCATGAATTTTGTGAAGATAATGATGATATCATTTCTTAGAGAAGTCATACCTATGTTCTTGATGTGTTATACCTTTTCTTCTGAAAACCTCCTTTCCAAAATTCATTAAAAAAATTTATGCCCTGACTCAGCTTTATATTGGCACTCTAATGTGCTTATATTGCTGGGATAAAACACTGACCAAAACCAGCTTGTTTCATGAAGTACCTTAGAGTCTGTCACTGAGGGAAATCAAAAGAGGAATTCATAGTAGAAACCTGTAGTCAGAAACTGGAGCAAATGTGGAGAACAGGCCTTACTGGCTTGCTTCTTATGGATTGCTCAACCCAGGACCACCTGCACAGGAATGGCAGGACACCACAGTGGGATGGGCCTTCTCATCAATCATTAATGAAGGAAATGCCTCATGTGCATGGTCATAGGATAATCTGATGAGTGCAATTCCTCAAATGAGATCCTCCACCCCAAGTAGCTCCAGTCTGTGAAGTTGACCAAAACTAACTAGCACAAGTGGGTAGTGCTGGTTAAATTCTTTTCTGCAACAAAGCCACTTGTCCTGCTTTGGACAGCATTGAAATTCCTCTATCTCTGAAAACTTCTCTGACTACTAAGGATGACAGTGGAGAAAACTGTGCCTTCTGTCTATGTCCCCCAAATTCTGACACTAACATTTCAAAAGAAAGGTATATTCGTATGGTTAAGGAATATGGGGCCAACCTTCCACCATGTTGTTCCCGTTGCAGCCATCTAAATTCTGACTAGGACATGACACACTCCCACCCCAATTATGCCTCTCAAATCATGGTAAGTCCTTCAGAAAATTACCCAAACTTGCCCCAGCCGCTTGTGGCAAAGATACCCTAACTCACTTTAGCATTTTGCTTCTGTTATTCTGCTTGCTTGCTCTAATTTCCCCTGCAAATGCCTGTTTGATGAGAACTGTTTCTCTCCAGAAATTGCCTGCTGGCTTAACAAACATTCTCAAACTCAGACTCCTGATTTGTCAGCTGGTCCTTGGGGTCTTTGCACCACAACAATCTATAATTACAGAAAGAGATCTTTACTGTCATTCTGGCAAAGGTAAAGAAGTCCAGAATTAAGATTATTCATGGAAAAAATTAAAATATTAAGTGAGAATAACTAATTTTATTTCCATGTACTTTTGAGAACTGATTATAATAATACAAATATAACTAACATAGCTTAAAATTTCAGTTTATTTAATTACAGTTTTAAACTGATAACTTTAAATTGCCAGTGGAAAAATATTCAAAGTTTTATTCTTTGAAACTAATGTATCAGGCCAAAAAATAATTAAAACTATAGAGTTGAAATACATAGAAATGACCATTGCAATTAAATAAAATGTCAGAAAAAATTGCATGACAATATGCAAGAAGTATTAGCTATAAAAAGAAATGTTATACTACCTAAGAAACTAAATTCCAAAAATAAATTATATTGGTGATAATTAGTGGAGACATGCTTTGAAGGCATCCTTTTTTTCTGTTTTAATTACTAATTACTAATTTTTTCTCCATTTTCTATTTAAATTAGAAACAAGATTGTTTTACATGTCAATCCCAGTTCCCTCTCCCTCCCTTGCCCCCCACTAACATCCTACTTATCCCATACCCTTTTTCCTGCCCAGGGAGGGTGAGGCCTTCCATAGGGCATCTTCAGAGTCTGTCATATCCTTTGGGATAGGACCTAGGCCCTCCCCCATGTGTCTAGTCTGAGGGAGTATACCTCTATTTGAAATGGGCTCCCAAAGGCCATTTCTATGTTAGGGATAAGTACTGATCTACTACAAGAGGCCCCATAGATTTCAGAGTCCTTCACACTGACACCCACAATCATAGTGTCTGGATCAGTTCCATGTTGGTTTCCCAGTGATCAGTCTGGGGGCCAAGAGCTCTCCCTTGCTCAGGTCAGCTGTTTCTGTAGGTTTCACCAGCCTGGTATGGACTCCTTTGCTCATCACTCCTCCTTCTCTGCAACTGCATTCCAGTTCAGATCAGTGTTTAGCTTTGGCTGTCTGCTTCTACTTCCATCAGCTGCTGGACAAAGGCATTCTTTTTATAAAAAGAGACTGTCCTGTTTTTAAAAGTCACAACTAACTATTAATTTAAAATTATCTGGGACTTTAGAGGTCATCTGAAGATCCACTCTGGGCTAGATAGATGCAGTGGTCAGTGAGTTCACAGCTATACTCCCTGAGATCTCCTCATCTCCCCCTGCCTTCTTCTCCATCATTATAGCCATCTCATACTCAGTGTGTTTCTCCCCACTTGCGGCAACCATTTTGTTTAGAAGCATTCTCAACTGCACTAATGATCTATCTACAATTTCCTTTGACCTGCCATCATTTTGGCTTGACTTGAGAAAGGACTTTGATATCTACATAGCAATGTTACAGCTGTTGATATTATGTTTACTCTGTCTCAGACAGAGAAATAGTAAACCCTTCCCTTTGAAAGACCTGGAGATATTTGCCTCTCAAAGATACTGGTGCATTGCAAAGCAAAGAATACTTCATAATTATAATAAAATTCAAATAATAACATTAAGTTTTGCTGGTTTAAATTACTAGCTTCCTTCCTATCAAACAGTACTCTTTAAATTGCTACAGATTTTATCATTTCTGAATTATATTATTCCTAGAAATTATCCTAAATATTAATACCCTATTTTTCTTCACTTTTATTTTTCAAGTCAAAAATCAAAACTATGATTATTCACCCCATGATTATAAGTTTCAAATACATTACATGAAAAAATTCCTTCTAATATATAAAGCCATGTCTTGAGATATAGCTATTAAAATATGACTACAGATTAAATGACAATGTTAAGTGTTTAATTTTGTAGTCCCTTTGTATCTGGCAAGTACAAAGGTTTTCTTAATGGTAGATTTAAATGTATTTATTAGCTACTAACAGTTACTTATCTTTTTCTGTAGGTTATATTCTGTGTTCTATGCTTATCACAAACAGAGAGGAAATAACTTTATATGTCTTTTGTGAGTCTGTTAAAATGCACAGACTTTAGGGAAATCATATTTTCTTGAAGGAAATGAGGCGTGACCAATCACACAAAACGTGAGAAAATCCCCCGATGAATGACCTTTGCCATGTGTAAAAGAAACTGTTCACTGACTGAGGTTTCATGGATTTCATGCATGGAAATCAGATTTTCTGGCCACCAGTGCTGTTCAGTAAATAAATAATCCATCATTGTGTCAAAGAGTTGAAACAGGGAGATACTGCCCTTGCTATCTGAACAGACATTTTGAGTTAGTAACCTATGTAAAGTGCTTGCATGTCATCTGTTGTATAAGCATCATTCTAGTTTTCACTAAGTGAAATAAAGATGATTTAGCGCTGATGGTGTGAACTTAATGGTAAGAGCATTAATTTGAACATGGGAATACCTCTGAATTCATCGAAGTGGGGTAAATTCAGGATGGGGGTTCCCACAGAGTCTCTGCAGTAAGCTGGAGCATGGTGATAAGTGAGTAGGCTGCTCTAATACAGTATCACCTATACTTCTTATCACTTCACTAACAGCCAAATGAACAGCTTTCTTAAAATATGTTAGAAAAATTCTACTTGAGTCTTATTTTTATGTTTTCATTTTAAGTATATTGTTAGAGTATTGGGACAAAGTTGGTTAAGAAATGACACCTTTCAGTGATGTTTTTATTATCTTCATTTTGCCCACAGTATTCACTCAAATTTAAAAGCATACTTTTCTCACTGCACTGTGTTTACATCTTAGCCTAAAATTCTATGTTAAGTTTTTCTTTAGACTTTGACAACATTCCCAAGGAAACATGACAGTGATTCAAACATGACCCCCTTCAAGCACACACATACAGAAAAGGGATTGGTAGGGAGGATGTCTTATTCAGCTACCTTTTGCACAAATGGACCACTTCCAGTTTCCACTAGGCTTCTTTCTCTTTTATAGGAATAATCAAGTGTTGCAGCTGTGTTTTGAGCATTGAAAGCATGTCTGCTGCTTTAAGTAAACACCTACACACAGTTTTGATACTTAAATTCTTTCTTACTAACATGTCAAGTATGTCAGACCACAACAAAGAGCTTCTCATTCTTGAAAAATCTTGTAAATTGTGCAAATTCAGCTCACCAGTAGTACCCCCATGCCCTTCCAGAAGACCATAGATGTAGATAATCTCTGCTTAAGTGCTTAGGAATCTTGAAATTCACAGGCAAATGGATGGAACTAGAAGAAACCATCCTGAGTGAGGTAACCCTGTCACAAAAAAAAACAAACATGGTATGTACTCACTCAAATATGGATTTTAGACATAGAGCAAAGGATTACTAACCTAAAATCCTCATCACAAAGGGAACTAGGAAACAACAAGGACTCTAAGAGAAAAATGCATGGACTCCAGAGAATGGGAAGGGACAGGATCTCATAAGCTAATTGGCAGCATGAGGGAAGGGGAGAAGGAGCTGGCAGAATGAGAGGAGGAGAAGAGAAGGGGAGAGGAAGAAATGGAGGAGCAGAAAGGTTGAGAACGGGGAAGAATAGAGGAGAACAGGATCAGAGATACCATAGCAGAGGGAGCCATTATATGTCTGAGCAGAGATCTGGCACTAGGGAGATTTCCAGAGATGGACAAGGATGACACACACTGACAATCTAGGCAATGGTGGAGAGGATAACCTAAATGCCCTTCTCAGGCACGAACTTACAATCTAGGCAGTGGTAGAGAGGCTACTCTAAATGCCATTCCACTCTAATGAGACTGATGACTACTTTATATGCCATCTTAGAGCCCTCATCCAGTGGCTGATGGAAGCAGAGGCAGACCACCACAGCTATATATGAACTGAACTATGGAACCCATTTGCAGAGATGAGGAATAGAGATCAAAGGGGTCAGGACCAGGCTGGTGAAACCCACAAAAACAACTGGCCTGAACAAGAGGGAATACCTGGTCCCCAGACTGCTGTCTGGGAGGCAAGCAAGGGACTGATCCAGACCCCTGAATGTGGATGTCAATGAGGAGGCCTTGACATTCTGTCATGCCCATGGTAGTGGATCAGTATTTTTCCCTGGTGTAAGAAGGGACTTTGAGAGCCCATCCTACATAGATGCTCTCTTGGCCTGGACACATGGGGGAGGGCCTAGGCCCTGCCCAGGATGATGTGGTGGACTTTGGGGAGCCCCCATGGAGAGCCTTACTCTCCCTAGGGAGCAGAGGGGGAATGGAATGGGGGGCTAGTGGGGGGCTTGTGGGAGGGAGGGAAAGCGAGAAGGGATTGACATGTGAAGAAAGCTTGTTCCTAATTTGAACTAATAAAAAATCACTGAAATAAAATTGTGTCTTATAGTTAATTAAAAAAAAGAAGTGCCCATTTTAAAAGATTTTAGTCAAAACAAAATTTCACTTAATTTTAACTAACAGATTATTTTGTTTTTAATTTGATTACTGCCTAAACTCTATTGTGTTTAAATACTTGTATTTCAATCCGATTTACTAAAAATCGCAAATAATATGAGAAAATTATTTAATTCAATAGTCAAAATAAAACTGACTTACTAATTTATAAGGATGCAAAAGGAAGAAATCGAGACAACATATAGTCTAAACAAGTTAATAATATAGATTTTAATAACTTTGCTAAGTAAAATAATACCCAAGTATTATTATTTATCGTTACTGCTTGTTCTGCTTTAATACATTAAGAACTCATTTGTTATTTAATCATCCAGCTGGAATTATGAACTAGTGTTATGATCTACTTGCCAAATTGAGACTCTATGTCTAGGAATAAATTACAAATTGAAACCATGGCAAAAAATTTACCTTAATGAATATTACAATATTGGAGTAATTCAAATACGTACTCTACCTTTGTACATTTATTTACATATATATATATATATTTGGAAGAGAAATCTTTGTAATCAATGTGACATATATTTTGTATATTTTCAGTACTTGTAATTTAAAATACAAAAACGTGAATTCTCCCTTAATACATACTACCAGGTATAATATAGTATCTATAATATCTCATTATTAAATAACAAAATACTGAGATATTCAGGTTGTGTCTATTTTCATGTGTCTCCTAAATATCACTGGTCATCAAACATTATATATACTATGTTAGTCACATGAGGTTGTAATTGATTAAAAAAATTTCTACTAGATATAGTGTATTACAGTTTCATTTTGATTCTATTGGGAACAAATCTTTCAAGCTGACAGGGTATATATATATTAAAAGAGTAGAGGCTAGACAAAATTGGCTATACATGATTATATTGCTAGTTAATGAATTTACTATAATGTGTAGTTGTCACTGTATGAAAATGATGTATTGTTTTCAGTTTGTGAAACAAAAACAGTATAAATTTGTATATCATGTTTCTGTATCCTCATGTATCTTATATTTCCTGCATCTATCACAAGTAGGGAATGTACACCAAATGATTTGTGTCATTAGACTTTTATAAGTGTCCTTTTACGGACTTCTGCCACTATTGCTCTTGAAAGCCATTCCTACTGTACTGTTTCCTTTGTTTGTGACTCACAGCAAAACCCAGACTCTTTCGAAAACAGGGATCCACCAGCACCACATGTAGGATGAAACTACTTAGGGTAACCATAATCTTCCTTCCCTTCTCCATTCTGGTTGGTGGTAGGGTCCCCAAAGACTTACTGCTGGTACCAGAAATAATTCCTCCTTTCTGCCCATCTTTTTTTCCTTGGGACTTGTTTGAGCCCCTATACTGACACCTTACCACAGACCCTACAGTCACAATATATGGTATGGAGGCAGGTTTCTGGTTCTTCCCAATGCCCTCCTCAGCCATTGCTCCAAGACCATTTCCATTCCTATGGTCCTTCCTACCAACCCTTATCATGGACCACAAAGCCACCACTTGAGGTTTTGACCTAAAAGTGGATACCTATATAATTCTACCCCAGTCACCCTTGCTATATTGAACCCTCAAGCTTGATCTAAATCTCATATCCATTGTCCAGATACAGTCAAGTATATTCTATAAATTTTAGTCTACCTGTACCTGCTTCCAATCTATAAACCTAGGCTAAGTTGAACAGCTTTCTTCCAGGTCTAGTCGGCTGAGTCTTATTCATATTGCTATCCTTCAAGTATGGCCTATGCTTAAAACCATGTGCCATCCCAGTCAATATAACCTTCCTCATACTAGATCCACAACCCCATCCAAACTCTAGGTCTAGCAGTGGCGGGAAACCTATGCCCACAACCTCTGTAACAGAAATAATAAAAACCCAAAGATATTGAAGCTTAAGCTGAAGATGCAAAAGCAAAGCAGTCAGCAACTAGAGAGTTCTCCCCTCTACCAATGTTCAGACAGAAGGAGCGAACCACAGAACCTCCGATTGCATCTCCAGACTGCACTGCTCCCCACCAAGCCTCAGATCCTAGACTGCATCTCAGATTCACTTGGACTCCCTATATAGTCGCCAGTGCTAGAATCAAAGGCATGAGCTTTGTTACTCTTTTAGAGTTATCTAGCCCTAAGTGGCTTTAAACTCAAAGAGAACCAACTGCCTCTGTCTCCTGAGTCCTATGATTAAGGGTGTGTGCCACCAGTGCCCAGCTTCTATAGTTAACTAGTGTGGCTGGCTTTGTATTCTGAACTTCAGTGGCTTTATTAGATTATTAAAAATATAGCACCACAAACCTTGGTGAAATCCTTGAATCTTAGCATCCCTACACCTTTGTTAGCTTCCAGACCTGGACCCAGTTACATGGCCTGTTCACAGATCAAATAAATACCCTGAGGCCATTTACCCCACCCTAACCTATCTGTACTATAACCAGCCTTCAGACCTATCCTGTATTGCACATTTTAGAGAATCACATTGGTGAATCCTGAAACCTCTCTTACAGCATGATCTCCAATCCTAAGTAGTTTCTGCTTCAGCCAACATATACTGCCTCACCCCACAGCCCCACTCACATGGACCAAGACAGCACTGAATAGAAACTCTGAAATCATGAGCCCATACAAACCTTTCTTCTTTTGAAATGACATCTTACAGATATTTTGCTATGGTGATGAAAGCCAGGATAACTAAAATCTGTATATTTAGTGAAAAATTATGCATCATGACAATTCTTTGACCTGCTACATAGTTAAGTGGCCCAGGATTTCATATGAAAAGGTTAGGATGTCACTAATAAAACAGAAGCTATTCCAGAAAAATGGAGCAGAAGATTATGTGAACTCCTGTCTGAAGATCTTCCCAATGCACTGGGGACGTAAAAACACTAGGCTACTTTTTAGCAAATTGAGAAATGATGAAATTGCAAAGAAACATCCATATTGGGCATCATAGTACAGTTTTCAAGAGAGAAACACTTTGAAAACAACATTTAAAGTTGTTTAAATTTTGCAAAATCTCAAAAGATGATACAGGATGCTTGTATTTATTCAGCTCTGGGTGGAGGTGGGTAAAAACACTCCTCTCCTGATATCACAGTCTAAGATAGAATGTCACTTAGAAAATACTATGGAACCAATTTCTGGTCTATCCTTTGAGTTGATAGAAACAACATAGATGAAGAAGCATTGGCAAAGAACATTCACAGTAAGCATCAAGTTTAAAGGCTTTCTACTATACTATAGTATAAATTGCTTAACCTTCCTTCCTTTCTTTTTTTATTAAATATTGTCTCTATATTACCACAGAAAGGTTATGAAAATCCTGCTTGTCCAGGCCATCAGTTGCACAAGAGCAATATGATAGCCTCTTCCCCATTACCTAGGGATATTAAAGACAAGTGAAAGCCACTGGACAGTTTCCTAGAACAATCCCTAAGAATCCCTTCAATTACTATTTTTTGGTGAATTTCTAACAGCTTGCCTGAGCATCATCCTTTTGGTGCCCCATTGTTATCCTGTCCTGCCATACAGATACCCTATTATTTTCCTGTTCTTTGAATATGATAAATTTCCAGACAATCTCTTGTATCTTGTATCTTGCCACAAGAACAATCTCTTCTTGTGACAGCACCTTATAAAACATCACCTAGCACTTACAGGTCTTACTTGATATCATGAAAGATTTGTATACATTTTTTTGGTTAATTTGATCTTTGAAAAGTACTTTGCCCTTTGAAACCATCTTCTTTCATTCCTCTCAGATCCTTCAACACATTCCTGTCCCACATTTATGCCCCCTCTCTCCTTTTCTCTCCCTCTATCTTTTGTCCTTTAATTACACACAAAATCCAATTAATGCTGCCTATATATGCATGAGAGGCCATGCAGTGGAACAAAAGCAGCAAAATAGTGACCACACACTTCCCCTGCAACCATCAACTGCAAAATATCTCCTCAGCCTTATGTGGGGCCTCATGATCCCTTTCCTCATCCAATTGGGAATGCTGGTTGGTTTTATCTATGCAAGTCTTGTACAAGTAGGCATAGCTATTGTAAACTCATTTACAAGTTCTCTATATGGATGTGTCTAATGTATACACACACTAAAGTGTTCATCCAGAAAAATGAAGACAGTCTTGGTTCAGTCTTCCAATTGGATAGGACTATCTACACTTAAAGAGAAATACTCCTGACATTATTTGAAAAACATGGAAATAAAAAATAATCAATAGGCCCAGTCAAAAGATAGATTTTCTTAACATTAAAAAAATAAAAATATTTTCTTCTCAAAATTCTTATTTACTGTTTTCTTTAAAAATATTGCTTTTTTAAGATTTCCATTGTTTAGTGCTTAAATATGCCTATTGAAGTAAGTGTTTAAATATCCCCATTGAAGTAATGACATAGAAAGAAGCATAGATAAAATTCATTAAAAGCCATTCCAAAGATGGTACTCATACCTCTCACAGTTTTGGGGGCAAGATGTTACAGCTCCATAGAGAAGAATGCACTATGATTTAATCTGCTAATTGGATATAGTATTTACTTAGCTCCTAATGACATATCATTATGCCCATGCATTAGTACATTTCTCAGATGACATTTTGGGTTCTTTTTGTAGTAGATGATGAATGCCATACACCCACACCTAATTTAGAGTATAAGTAACTGTGGAGTTTTAAATCCAAACAGGACATCAATATCACACATTCCCCCTCCAAAAGGTTAGTGGTAGTGCAGAAGAGGAAGCAGAAAGACCTAAAGTGTCAGAAGCTGTGGTTAACTACCAGGAAATGGAGTTTTCTGTCCACAATGGGGTTCTTGCACACATAAATTCACAGAACTCATGACAGCATGCATAGGGCTTCGGCAATCTCAAGGGAGATATAAATCCCAAAATGGAGTGGGGGAGTGGAAACAATGTCCACCCAAAGATGAGAAGCTACTGATATGATATCTTTCAGGAGACAAAAATAGTTTATTTTAATATTGTCATTATTGACAGGTCCATCCACATGTTAAAAGAAAGGAGCCCACTTTCACAATTGTGATATAACAACAACTAGACACTTTAGGACTGTAGAGATGTTTCAGAAGTTAAGAGTGTTGTTGTTACTCAGGACTCAAGTTGGTTTTCCACAATCCCCAGGGACAGCTCACAGCTCTCAGGGATCCTGTGTCCACTTTTGGCCTCTGAGAGAACATGTACATTCATGGAATATACCCATACAGATATACACACATAACCTTTTAAATTTCAGATGGCATGAATAATTTATGACTTTGACTATCTACAATTCAGTATGAAAAGCAATAACTACGTTAAAAGCAAACAAAAATCCTGTGTTCTCTACCTAGAGAAATCCCAATGTGTTTGAAATCCAAGCCTGAAAAAATTTATATAAATCTAATATCTTCATATATTAAATTTTTTCCTAAATGTTGGCTTACATAGCTTCAAGTGGCCCCCAAATCTGCTAACTCATACAATTTAATGAAATCTAAATAAGCTTGCACAGTTTTAAGCTTTCTGACTTTGAGGGCTAGCTTTGAAGCTTTGCCAAAACCTGACTGCTGAAGACTTACTGAGAAACAGAATTTTTGACACTAAGATTAGTATTGGGGCTCAATATTCCTAGTAATGATCTTGACCATTCTAGCCATAAATAGCCACCACATATGGTAACTCTGAGTTAACAGCTCTCAGAAGATAAGATGTGTAACATTCTGGCCCCAATATTTATTTATTTTTCTTCTTGACGCACTGAGGCTTTGGAGAAGGTCCAGTTTACATAGCCAAGTTCCTTAATGGGATATGGCATTTGTCCATGGCTAAGACAGCATAGCAAGGAGGAGAGAGTCCATAAATGTTTGACTCATGCTCATTCCGATACCATATTCACTTTCTCCCTTTTCTTTTCCTCATTTTTTGTTGGATAAAAGGCCTGTAGCAACAGCCTGTGAGCAACTCTTCTTCTTTCTGCTTGCCAAGTCCCTCACAAGACCAATCATGCTTGCAAAAACTTTTCTTAACTCGTACACAAACAAATTTTTCTTTAAAAAAGGGGATCAATTGCAAAATCTTTTAAATAGCAATATATATACTTTCTGTGAATGTGAATATTTGTATTTTAGCATTTAGAAAATAGTCTTACCATTTGGGTGTCTCTACAGTTGAAAGTTGTACCTGAAATTGGCATTCACTATGGACAAAAAAACCTAATTCTCAGCTTTCGTCCAAGAAAAATATTGCTTCTCAACTTTGTAGTAGTAGATGGCAGAGTCACATATGGAGAGATTTATTATTGCACTCAGTTTCTTAGATGTTATAAAATTCACCAAAGTTATTAGAGTGTATAGGTCTGGCATACACAACAATTGGAATGAGAATGTTGCCCATGAAGTTAATTACACTTCCAACTAAGCAATTTGATTAGAAAATTTAATCAAGAGAGGCAGATAGATTTATTCAATAAATACATACAAATAAGTTTTGTGAAATGAATTTGTGGCACATAATAAAAAGATGCAAGCCACAAGTCTCAGACAGCTCCTGTAAATACAGAGTGAGAGGAAATAAATAAACCAGCGTCTTACCCATGTGGCATTTTGGGTAAATTTTGTTTTCAAAGATATTATTTAAGTAATGAATAAATACTTGATGATGAGTGACAGTAACAAATGGTAGTAAGCAATGCCATTACTTAGGTATTATATATGTCAAAATTATTGATGGGTGATTTAATATTTTATTACTTATATTTCCAGATAAACCCATATTATACTGCTTTTATTACATGCTTGATCGTGTAAATTAATCATTTAGCATGTTGCAATTGATTAATTACCTAGTGCCATCAAGATAATTGATCTTTTTATTATTTATTGTCAACAGCAGTATTTGTTAGCATATAAAATAAATCAATGGTAGTGATCTTTAGAGTTGCTTTTGATTTCATTTGTGATATTGAGTGTTTAAACAGTTATGAGAAGTTACATAAGAATGTAGGTGGATACAATAGTTTTGCTTTTATTATTGTCAGAAAATTGGCCAATCTATATATCTTAAGCAATACAGTAAATCAAATGTAATTTTTTCCTGATGCATAAGGTAAATAAAATTATGTCACAAATGCAAAACTTGAAGCAAAGATAAAGCTAAACTATTACCAGTTAATTTTGATCATGAACCAGCCAGTGTAAATATATTTTGATCTGTCAATATGGAAAAAATAGACTGGTATAAACATAGAAATTTTCATCTCTGATAGGCATAGAAGCATACATATTTTTCTTTCGTATATTTTTAAATTATTTTGAGTGAGATAGTTCCTCTCCATTTCCTTCCATATGAAACACCAGGGTTTAGATGTTCATAAACTTGAATCATGCAGCTATGAAATGATTTAGAAATTATTATTTAATCAAAATCTTGAGTAGAGCTAATCAATTCTAAATTAAAAATAGTTTTTGTGTATTAGTAATTTAATAATTCTGTACAAATAATTTTGATCAAATTCATTCTTTATTAAATCCTCACAAGTCCAGCCCCACTTCTTTGCCCACCCAATATTGTGTTTTTTTATTCACAACTCAAATCCTATACACACACACACACACACACACACACACACACACACACACACACACACAAATATATGTATGAATGTGTTTACTTTCCCTGGAGCATGGAACACCTAGAATGAATGTCAGAAAATGGACTGACCCTCTCTCAGCATCTATCAATTCCCCATAGTTCCTTGGATAGGGGTAGTATTTTGTGTACACTTTCTCTTTTCATGATAAGATTAGGTCTGGCTTGAAACTAATACTGATATTATGGTTGCTGCCATAACTGTATTGAATTTTTTGTTGTTGTTGTTGTTGTTGTTCATCTTGTGGAGAGGAACTTATAGCCAACTTGAGAGTGGTTGTTTACTCCCACATTGTTTAAGTCACTATTACAACAGTGATCACTATATATACAATATTTTAAAATTTTGTCATTCAAATTAATTATGACTTTGTTAGGAGTGATGACAGTGTCAATTAAATTATTATATACATGAAATGGAATATGATTATTTGTGGATATTAATTTTTATACTAAAATCACCTAATGAGTTATTCAATAAAAGGCACACATATGATAACTTAGAAAGGGGATGTTGCTGACAAGTCACTGGGAAATTACATTTTCCACATTCATCTCAAATGAAACCTTTTTAATTATAAGCTATTTCACCCTGACAGCATAAAAAACGTTACACTAGAACTTTTGTAATTGAATCTTTTCAGTAATGAAAATAAAATATATTCTTGTGATATATTGGGATATAAATATTCAATCTAAATTGATAACAAATATTACTAGGGCATATAAGTTAATTTATGGGCCCTTCATATGTACATATTTAAAGAGCTTGCAAAAGTAACTATTTCATAAAAGACATTTGAATTGAATAGCATTTTATTTGATTAGACAAATTTGTTATACCTTGTTTAGTCTTTCATTTCCAGTTCAAATATTTCCATGGTTCTATTTATAACTGAGAACAAAAGTGTAAAATAATCAAATGACTCAAATTTCAAATGTGTAAAATTCTGCCTTTTCTTATTTATAACTCCCAGTTGAGAATAAAAAGAGATTTTATGAAACTGGAAACTTGCCTTTGTAAGTTTAAAATGTGTAATGCAAGTGGTGATTCTCAATGAATGTTTTCACACATCCATGGAGATAATTCTTTATGATGCTTGCATATTTTAACTCATTGGTGACAGGTATATGTTAACTAAAGAGGCATTTTACAATTTTTCTTGTTTAAAAATACATCATTTGAAACTTTTTCTTAGAGTAAGAGTGGACTATTTGGCTTCAGATCTAAGAAACACTAGAGATTGTGACAGAAAAGAGTTATTTGAAGTCATATTGAAGCTACAACAGCAGCAAAAATTTATCCCGGATGACAGGATGGCATTTGGTGTAACTTTCTCTTCAAAGTGTGTATTGCTGGAAACATAAAAAACTGTACAGAGTTTATGAAGACTACTTGGTTGATGTAAGGAAAAAGACTTCACAATACTTCTTAGAAACTATGGTTAGAAATAAACAACAACAACAACAACAGATATGTTGAGTAGTGACCCAAAATAATACCAATTCAGTTCTTAATTGGCTAAAGAAGTCTGTTGGCATAATATGTCTAGAAGTCAAAAAAAAACCATTCTTTAGGAAGACAGCATCACTGTGATTATACCCCAGTTCTATCATCTACAGATTTATTAAAATTAGCTACCTATGAAAAGTATGATGTAAAACTTTTTATGTTCTTTATTTGAAAAAAAATCTTCTCTCATTTTACATATCAAAACTAGTTCCCACTCTCTTCTTTACTTCTTCCACCTCTACGTTTGTTCATCCCACCCCATACATTTGCCCATATCCACTTGTCATAGGATAAGGTTTCCTATAGGAAGTCAATGAATACTGGCACCTTATTTTAAGGCAAAACAAAGGCACTCACCCCCATATCTAGCCTTAGCAAGTTTCTTTCCAAAGAGAATGTAATTGAAAAGGCCAGGTCAAGAACCAGGGATAAATCCTTGTCCCACTACCAGTGGCCCCACAGACTCGACTGATGGGGGATGTCCTTCTTATGAATATATGTTTTAATATATGAATATATGTTATAGATTGATGAATAAAGCTGTTTTTGCCAATGCACAGGCATGATTTAGCCAGGCAGCAAATTCAAACAGGGCAGAGAAAGGTAGGAAGCTGTGCCATGTAGCTACATAGAAGATAGAATTCCCTAGCATTGACTCCTGTCTACACCCTGCCTTCTGTCCTGCAGCCAGTGCCCTGGCCACAGGTGAGTCTGCACACTGTTCTGCCTGCCCCCCAACCTCCTCTATCAACACCTGCTCACTTCTGCCTCACATCACTGGCACAAGAGTAGACCACCCCAGTCCAGGAAGGTCCACCATGAGTCCAGACACACCTCACACCTGTCTACACCATGCCCTCTGTCCTGCGGTGGTGCCCTAACATCAGCTGGTTCACAAGACTCAGGAAGGTCCACCCTGAGTCTGGACACACACTACATTTGTCCACCCACCACCCTCTGCGAGCCTGCTGCCACCAGAAGCTGAGCCACCTGAACTCACTGGAAGAAGGGATGAGAAGAAGACAGAGTAAGACCACACTCAACAACAGAAAATCCAATATGACACCACCAGAATCTAGGGACTCCACAACAGCAAGATCTGAAAATCCTAACATGGAGCCTGAAGAAGAGATGGATCTCAAAAATTATCTTAGGAAGATGATAGAGTCCTTTAAAGAGGAAACAAGAAAATCCCTTAAAGAAAAAGAAGAAAAAACAACCAAAAATTACATGAAATGGAGGGAAAGACAAATGAAAGAATTCAAGAAGTTAACAAATCTCTCAAAGAATCTAAAAGAAGCCAAGAAAAAATAACCAAAGTGAATGAAGCACTCGAAAGAGTTCAAAGCATAAAAGCTGAAATAGAAACAATAAAGAAAACACAGAATGAGGTGATGCTGGAAATAGAAAATATGGATAAACAATCAGGAACTACAGATGTGAGTATAACCAATAGAATACAAGAGATGGAAGAAAGAATCCAGTTGTTGAAGAATCGCTAGAGGATATACAGTCATCGACCAAAGAAAAACTCAAGTTCAACAAATCCTTAACACAAAATATCCAGGAAATATGAGACACCGTGAAAAGGGTGAACCTAACAATAATAGGTATAGAAGAAGGTGAAGAAATACAGCTCAAAGCTACAGAAAACATAATCAACCAAAATCATAGAAGAAAACTTCCCCAACATACAGAAGAATATGCCTATGAAAGTACAAGAAGCTTACAAAACACCAAACAGATAGCACCATAAAAAGAAGTCCCCTGGACACATAATAATCAAAACACCAAACCTTCAGAATAAAGAAAATATTAAGAGCAGCAAAGGAAAAAGGCCAAGTAACATATAAAGGCAGACCTTTCAGAATCACACCTGACTTCTCAATGGAAACATTGAAAGCCAGAGTTCCTGGATAGATATCCTACAAACACTAAGGAGCATGGATGCCAACACAGACAAATGTACCCAGCAAGATTTCAGTCACTATAGATGTAGAAAACGAGATATTCCATGACAAAATCAGACTTAAACAATACATATCCACAAATCCAGCACTACAGAAAGTTCTAGAAGGAAAACTCCAACCCAACGAAGATAACTACACTAACAAAAATATAGGCAATAGATAATCCAATTCTACCAAACACGAAAAGAAACAGGAGGGTGAAATCCACACACAATGACACCACCAACAATACATCCAAAACAAACAATCAATGGACACTAATATTCCTCAATGTTAATGGTCTTAACCTGCCCATAAAATGATACAGGCTAACAGAATGGATACGAAGACAGAATCCATCCTGCTGTACACAAGAAACACACCTCAACTTGAAAGACAGGCATTACCTCAGAGTAAAGGGTTGGGAAAATATTTTCCAATCAAATATGACCAAGAAACAAGCTGGTGTAGCAATCCTAATATCTAACAAATTAGATTCCAAACTAAAATCAATCAGAATTGATGAAGAAAGACATTTCATACTCATCACAGGAAAAGTCCTTCAGATGAAGTCTCAAACCTGAACATCTATGCCTCAAATACGAAGGCACCCACATTTGTAAAAGAAGCATTACTAAAGCTCAAACCACACATAAAACACTTATAGTAGGAGACTTCAACACGCTTCGTTCACCACTAGACAGGACCAGCAGAGAGAAACTTAAGAAAAAAAACATAGGATCCAACAGAAGTTATGACCTAACTGGGTTTAACAGATATGTATAGAACATTCCATCTAAACACAAAAGAATATACCTTCTTCTCAGTGCCACATGGCACATTCTTTAAAATTGGCCACATAGTTGGCAAGAAAGCAAACCTCCATAGATACAAAAAAAATTAAATGACCCCCTGTATCTTATCAGATCACCATGCTTTAAAGCTAGAATTCAACAGCAATACAAATTGCAGAAAACCTACAAACTCATGGAAAATGAATATCACCCAATTACACCATTCCTGAGTTGAGGATGAAATAAAATAAGAAATTAAAGACTTCCAAGAAATTAATGAGAATGTAGACACAACATACCCAAACTTATATGACACTTTGAAAGCAGTGCTAAGAGGAAAGTTCATAGCACTAAGTGCTCATATGAAGGAACTGGAGAACATGAGAGAATTGACAGAAAAAAATGAAAAATTTAGAGCAAAAAGAAGCAAACTCACTATGGAGGTGTAGATGCCAGGAAATAATCAAACTGAGGGCTGAAATCAATAAAGTAGAAACTAGGAAAACATTACAAATAATCAATGAAACAAAGAGTTGGTTCTTTGAGAAGATCAACAAGAAAGACAAACATCTATCCAAACTAACCAAAAGTCAGAGAGAGAGCATGCTATTTAACAAAATCAGAAAGGAAAAGGAGGATATAACAATGGACAATGAGGAAATCCAGAGAATCATCAGGTCATACTTTGAAAACCTGTACTCCATAAAATTCGAAAATCTAAAGGAAACAGACAGTTCCTGGATAGATATCGCTTACCAAAATTAAACCAAGAACAGATAAGCAGTTTAAATCATCCTATAACCCCGAATGAAATAGAATCAGTCATCAAAAGCCTTCCAACATTTATCATGAAGGGATGTTGGATTTTGTCAAAGGCTTTTTCAGCATCTAGTGAGATGATCACGTGGTCATTCTTCTTCAGTTGGTTTATATGGTGGATTACATTGATGGATTTTCATATGTTGAACCATCCTTGCATCTCTGGGATGAAGTATACTTGATCATAGTGGATGATTTTTCTGATATGTTCTTGGATTCTGTTTGACAGTATTTTAGCATCTATGTTCATGAGGTATATTGGACTGCAGTTGTCTTTATTAGTTGTGTCTTTGTGTGGCTTCGGTACTAATGAAGTTGTAGTCTTGTAAAAAGAATTTAGCAATGAACCTTCTGCTTCAATCGTGTGGAAAAATTTGAGGAATATTAGTATTACCTCTTCTTTGAATTTCAGGTATAATCCTGGACTGAAAACTCCTGGCCCTGGGCTTTTTTTGGTTGGTAGACTTTTGATGATTGCTTCTATTTCCTCAGAGGTTATAGTTCTGTTTAAGTTGCTTATCTGTTCTTGATTCAATTTTATTAAGTGATATCTGTGCAGAAAACTGTCCATTTTCTTTATATTTTCCAGTTTGTGGAGCACAGTTTTTCAAAGTATGACCTGAAGATTCTCTCGATTTCCTCAGTGTCCCTTGTGATGTCCCCCTTTTCATTTATGATTTTGTTAGTTTGCATGTACTCTCTCTTTCTTTTTGTTAGTTTGGATAATAGTTTGTCTATCTTGTTGATATTCTCGAAGAAACAACTCTTTGTTTCCTTGATTCTTTGAATTGTTTTCTTTGTTTTGACTTTCTTGATTTCTGCCCTCAGTTTGATTATTTCCTGGTGTCTACTCCTCCAGGGGAAATTTGCCTCCATTTGTTCAAGAACCTTCCTCTGTGAAGTCAACTCCTGGTGTGACTATTCTCTAGTTTCTCAATGTGAGAATTTAGTGCTTTGAACTTTCCTTTTAGTACTGCTTTCAAAGTGTCCCATAAGTTTGAGTATTTTGTGTCTTCATTTTCTTGAATGAATTGAATTGAATTCTAGGAACTCTTTAATATCTTTATTTCTTCCTTGAACCAGGAATGGTGTGTGTTGTTCAATTTCATTGAGTTGGTAAGTTTTCTGCAACTTTTGTTGTTTTTGAATTCTAACTTTACAGCATGGTGGTCTGATAAGACACAGGGGAATATTCCAATTTTTTTTATACCTGTTGAGATTTGCTATGTTGCTGAGTATGTGGTCTATTTTTGAGACTTTCCATGTGATGCGGAAAAGAGGTAAATTCTTTTGTGTTTGCATGGAAATTCTATAAATGTCTATTAGTACCAATTGGGTCATAACTTCTGTTAGTTCCTTTGTCTCTTCGTTTAGTTTCTGTCTGGTGGTCCTGTCCAGTGGTGAGAGTGCGGTGTTGATGTCTCCAACTATAAATGTGTGAAGTCTTATTTGTGATTTGAGTTTTAATAATGTTTATTTTGTGAATGTTGTTGCCTTCGTATTGGGGGCATAGATGTTTAGAATTGAGACTGCTTCTTGATGGATTTTTCCTATGATGAATATGAAATGACCTTCTTCATCTCTTTTGCTTGATTTTAGTTTGAATTGTAACTTGTTAGATACTACGATAGCTACCCCAGCTTTTTTCTTGGGGCCATTTCATTGGAATATTTTATCACAACCCTTTACTCTGAGGTAATGTCTTTCTTTGAATTCAAGGTGTGTTTCTTGTATGTAGCACAAGGATGGATTCTGTCTTCATATCCAATCTGTTAGAGTATTTCTTTTTATAGGTGTGTTAAGACCATTAATATTGAGGGAAATTAAGGTCAATTGCATGTTTATTCTTGTTTGTTTTTGATTCGTTGTTGGTAGTGGTATGGTATGTGGATTTACCCTGCTTTTTCTTTTGGGTTTTGGCAAAATGGGATTATCAATTACCTATATTTTTTGTGAATGTAGTTAACATCCTTAGGTTGGAGTTTTCCTTCCATTACTTTCTGTAGGGCTGGATTAATGATTACATAGTGTTTCAATCTTGTTTTGTTGTGGAATATCTTGTTTTCTCCATTATAGTGATTGAAAACTTTGCTGGGTATGGTAGTGATGGCTGGCATCTCTCAGAGTTTTGTAGAATATCTATCCAGGTCCTTCTGGCTTTCAGAGTTTCCTTGGAGAAGTCTAGTATAATTCTGATACATTTGCCTTTATATGTTACTTGGCCTTTTCCCTTGCTGCTCTTAATATTATTTCTTTATTCTGTATGATTGGTGTTTTAATTATTATGTGACGAGGAGACTTTCTTTTATGGTCCACTCTATTTGGTGTTCTGTAGGCTTCTTGTACTTTCATTGGCATGTTTTTCTTAAGTTGGGAAAGTTTTCTTTTCTGATTTTGTTGAATATGTTCTCTGCACCTTTGAGTTGGGTTTCTTCACCTTCTATAACTATTACCCTTAGGTTTGGTCTTTTCATGGTGTCCTATATTTCCTGGATATTTTGTGTTAAGGATTTGTTGGACTTGAGATTTTCTTTGCTTGCTGAATTTATTTCCTCTAGTTTATCTTCAGCATCTGAGATTCTGTCTTCCATTTCTTGTATTCTATTGATTATGCTTGTATCTGTGGTTACTGATTGTTTACTCATCTTTTCCACTTCCAGCATTCACTCAGTTTGTTTGTTCTTTTGTCTCTATTTCAGTTTTCATGTCCTGAACTCTTTCCTTCAGCTGTTTAATTGTATTTTTTATTTCCTTTATTTCTTGCATCTTTTGTTTCATCTTTTCTTCCTTTTCCCTGGAGGATTTTCTGATTTCCTCTCTTAGGGTCTCTATCATCTGCCTGAAATTATTTTACGGTTGCTCTCTCCTGCTTCATGTGTGTTGTGATGCTTATCTCTTGCCGGTGTAAAGTCCTTAGACTCTGGTGGTATCATACTGGTTTTCTTATTGTGGGATGTGTTCTTATTTTGTCATCTTCCCGTTTCTTCTTCCAGTGGGTGCAGGTGGTGTCTCAACTTTTCCTGGTGTCTATGGGGCCAGGGTTCTATTCAGGTGTGTGCTATTGGCTCTGATACTTTGATGGGTCTCAAGGTGGGTGCAGGCAGTTCTGAGGCACTTGCTCTCCAGGTGATTGAGACCAGGACTAGGGCAGAGATGTCAGCAGAGTCAGGGGCCCTGAGTCCTCAGGGACTGATTCAGCCTGCCTGCAGTCCCCAGGGTGGGATTTCCTAGAGTGAGCAGGTGGAAGTTGCTCTGAAGGCAGGGATCAAAGCAGCACACCTCTGCACTCTGTGGTGGCCAGAATAGTCCAGCCATCACAGTAGAGTCAGGGTCCCAAGGTCTTCAGGGTCCAATTCAGTCTGCCTGCCGACCCTGGGGCCTATTGTATTACTTTATGAAAAGTAGTATAAAGCACAAAAAAAAGAGACCTAATTTTAATTTTACAATTTTATACTTAAGTAAATTTACATATGTGCAAATATTTTAATTATTTTGTGCATTTATGAATTCTGTTTTCTATGTCTGGGCCTTGAATACTAATTTCCTCCCAGTGAAGTGATATTCAGGTTTGGTTTTTGTTTATAATGTCTGTTTTCATGGGTTACATGAAATCTTGTGTGAAAACTGATTCCCATGAGTCATCTCTATTTAAAGAATGTAAAGGTCAGTGTCTTTCCTACCTGGCTTAAGGGCATTGTCTTCCATATTCACATTTAGAGTCTTTCACTAGTATCAGATCTATACATTAATGTGAAGACTATTAGTTTATCAAATTATGACCAATTAGTGACAATCTACAATGCTTAAGTGTACCTTAGCTAAACTATGCAACAATAAACTTCTTATTCTTACATTAAAACTTAGAAATTAAGATAGCTAGAAAACAAAATTTGGACTATACTGGAAATTTTTAAATGAGCATGCTGGAATTTTTATATGTAGAATTTAATTTTCAAAATATCTTTCAAAATTGTACTTGTGTAGTTAATGTTAAATTATGAAAGCAATAATGGTAGAATAGATCTTATCTTAAAAAGAAATTAACACCAAGTAATTACCAACTAATTAGCAAACTGGGTCACCTTGTCACATTTTATAAAGAAGTCATAAAGAATAGCTCTGCGGAAGCCAATAATAGGTTTCAGTAAAAGGATGGCCAAAAATACTCCAATTAAGTGGGAACAGGAAACAAAGAGGTGCCACTCTCCTAATATCTGACAAATAGATTTCAAACTAAAACTAAACATAAGTGAAAAAGAATGGAAACTTTCTCTTACCAATTAGAAAATTAAACAAGAAGATATTGCAATCCTAAAAATATGTGCACCCACCTGTGGTGCAGCCAATTTCATATAAAAAACAAACACAAGTTAATATCAACCCACTAATAGTGGGTGATTTAAATTACTGTCTTTCTCTAAAGGACAGATCACTTGAACAAAAATAAGCAGATAAATCTTATGATTAAATGACATCATAAATCAGTTGGTATTAATATTGAACTATAGAATATTAAACCAAACATCACATAATGTGCATTTTACTCTGTAGCTCATGAACGCTTCCCTAGTGTCTGATATACAAAATACACTTTAACATATTCAGAAAAATCGAAATAACTCCATGTATCTCATCTGATCACAATGCAATAAAAGTTAAAATTGAGAGCAAATAAATTTCTCATGAGTATGCAAACACATGGAGATTAATCATCTTATTAATTAATGATGAATGAGTCAAAAAAAGCATTCTGCACCCAAATGAAAATATAAATGGAAAATAACAAATTCTACAAGATACATTAAATGTTATATAAGGAGAGAAATTCGTACCTGTAAGTGCTAACATCAAAAATCATAAAAAGAAAAAAATACATAGATGTATGTCTAGAAGTTGGAAAAGCAAAACCAAAAGAAACTCAAATTCAGTGGATCACAAAAATTTAAGAATAAGGGAGATATTAATGAAATAGAAAGAAAGAAACAATTCAGAGAAACAATAAGTTTAAGAGCTAGATATTAGGAAAGAAAAACTGACAAACCTTTGTCCAAATAAACAAAAAAGTAATATAGGATCTAAAGAAATAGACTCAGAAATGAACAGAAAATCATTAAAACATACAGCAAGGAAATTTATATAATTATAAGGTAATCTTCAAAAACATATATTCCATTGTTTTAAAATCTTTTAATAAATGAATGAATTTCTAGATCCATCCAAATGAGTAAAATAAATCTAAGAAGAAAGAATTGACATAAATAGTGCCATAATAAATGAGAAGATTAAAGCAATAATATGATTTCCCCCATTTCAAATAAGTCCAAGCACAGAAAGATTTACAGCAAAATTCTACATCATTTTCAAAGAACATTTTCATGTAATGCTTCATAAATTATTAAAAAAGAAATGGAACAGAAGGAACACTCCTAAACTCCTTTTATGAAGCCAGTATCACACTTGCAACTGCATACTGCAAAGACAGAACAACACCATCAACAAAAATCTACAGACAAAAAATGCCTGATGAACACAGATTTAAAAATAAGAAAATACTTGCTCAAGAAGTACAGCTGTGAAAACAAAAAGATTATCTACAATTACCAAGTTGACTGTATCCTGGTGAATAATTGGTTCAATCTACGAAAATCCACAAATGTAATTAATCACATAAACATAACATGTTTGCCACAGCTTATTACAAATGCATAGAAATTTTACTGATTTTTATTGCAATTTTGTGCCCTGTAGGTTTTCTGAATTAATTACTTTATCAATTCTGATATTTTTTGGAAGTCATGTGGATTTTGGCACATAAGTTCATGCTATCAGAAAATAACCTATTTTTCCCTTTCATACTATACTCTTTTTACATTTCTTCTTTTACCTAATTGCTCTTCTTAGAACTTAAGAATACTATTTTGAAAAGAATGGTGAGACTGGACATCATTACCTTATTCCTTTTTATTTCATATTTAGGCAGTTTGTGGTTTCCGGTTGAAGTGGAGGAATTCTGTATATATTCTTGGTTTTCAACCCAGTCAGAATTGTGTTTGCAAATACTATTCTCCATTTATTGTTTCCTTGACATGTTTTATATAATGTTTTCTTATATGCATGCATTTTCTTTTTTAAGTTCATTTTAACTTGTTATTTTTCTTTGTAAACTACAATTCAAGTGTCTTTATGGAAATCAATGAGAAAACCAACAAAAAGAAGTGATGGTGTTCGTAGTGTAGTGGTGAGCAAAGCTGCCTCCCAATGTTGAGATGTTTTATCCCTATGTTTTTTTTTTCTAATTGTTCTACAGTTTTCCATTTTTGTTTTTGATTCATCTTGAGTTAATTTTTGCATGTAAGATAAAATACATGGTTCAACTTAAAAAAATCCTAGAGGGGATAGAACTAGGGGAAGATACCTCAAAACAATGATATAAAATCTGACAAAAACATCATCCTAAATGAATAAATACTTGAAGCAACTACAGTAAAGACAGAAATGGACAAGGCTAGCACCACCACTCATTTTCAGTATTGGCATTGAAATACTAGCTGAAGCAATAATGTGAGGAAAAAGAAGTTAAGGAATACAAACAGGAATGGAAGAAGTAAATCTATTACTACTTGCAGATGATATTATGTATAAGATATTCCAAAATTTATATAAAATGTACTTCTATGAACACTCAAAAGTTAGACAAGTGGCAGAACACAGAATCCACTTATAAAGTGTAAGATATTTTAAATACAAATAATAATATTGCTAGGAGGTCTATCCTAAACTATAAAGAATCTAGAAACAAATCTCACCAATGAGGTGAAAGATCACTAAAATGAAAACTTTAAATCTCTGATCAGAAAGATTATGGAAGACAGTAGGAAACTAAAAGACATTCCATGCTCATGGATTTAAAAGTATTCATCCAGATATTTTGTCTATATATTGACATTTGATCCCAATGAAAATCCCCTTTACAGTCTTCACAGAAATCAAAAAAGAAAACAAATGAAGAATAATATAACCTATCCTAAAAGATATCTGAAGCCATCAAAGTCCCAAGAGAGCCAAAATAATCCATAGCAAAACTAACAATGCTGGTGGGATTACAAATCCAGATTTCAAGACATATTACAGAATCCTAACTTACAAAAACAGTGTTGTATGAGACAACAATATCTAGCAAATATCTAGACAAAAGAAATAAAATATAAGTCCTAAACATGATACTTGTCACCACAGTTGTCTAGTATTTGACAAAGTTATCAAGAACATACATCAAAGAGAAGAAAGGGCATCTTCAACAAATGTTGATTGAAATACTGTGTGTCCACATTGGAAAAAATGAAAATATAATTGTATATCTAGTGTCTTAAACAAATGCTTACTCTAAATGAATCAAATATCTAAATGCGAATCATGAAACACCAAAACTGCTAGAAGGAAGCATAGGCAGTATCCTACATGGTAATAGGAATAAAAAAGGATTCTGTAACTACTACTCACTCTATCATTACACCAGAATTAAGGCAATCAATATACATGAATCTAAAAAACTTTTGCCCAGTCATAGAAACAATCTGTTGTTTTTAAAGTTGCTCTTTTCTGCTTCATCTGTGTTGGGATGTTCATGTCTTGCTGGCATAGAGTCTCTAGACTCTGGTGGAATCATATTTTTTTTCTGCTATTGGATGTGCTCTTATATTGCCATTTTTCCCATCTCTTCTTCCAGTGGGTGCAGGTGGTCTCTCTTCCTTTTTTTGGTGTCTACTGGTCCAAGATTCTCTTCTAGTAGGTGCAAGAGGTTCTGATACTCTGATTGCTCTCAAGGTGAGTACAGGCAGGTCTGAGGCACTCGCTCTCCATCTGGGTGGGAGAGGGGACTAGCACAGAGATGTCAACAGACTCTGGGTTGCTTTGTCATCAGGAGAAAGATGACCTGCTTATAGATCCTGGATGTGAGTTTCCAGAGTGGGCAGGCAGAAGTTGGGCCCAAGACAGGTACAGAAGCATCCACCTCTGCCTATTAAATAAGTTTATTAATATATTTCTGATCCTTGAAAAAAATTATATCAAATGTATAATAAAGAAAATGACCTTTCCTTCCTCAAAACATATTTGTTTATACATGCATTTTCAAAGCTGTTTTTTCAACATAGAGGAATAGTTTTTTCTATTAAATGTTTGTATTTTATTCTCATATATATATATATATATATATATATATATATATATATATTTCCTCATTACTCCCCATTCAAAAAGTTTCATCTTCCACATAAAATTTAGCACTGGATATTAACCTAATATCCCATGTATGTTGAACAAATAATTTTTTGTATTTTCTTAATCATTTTATTTTATTTTCCAAAATTCAGCAGTCAGTTTACATTTTCAGAGATATGGCTGAGGAATTTGAGACTAGACATGTTTAAAATAATACCACAACCACAATTTTTTTCTCCAATGTTACGGAAATTTTCTGTGAAGCACCATAGGCAATTAAAGCACTGTCATTGTCCCAGTGTGTTGCATGGCTCAACACAGCCAATGAGGACTCACCTGCCAAATTACAGCTACCGGTGCTTGGAAAATGTCTTTCTTGACAACTAAATGGCCACAGCTCTTTTAGTGACAAATGTCATCAATCCTCAATGGCAATCTCCAAATCTCTGAAGAGTAACATCTTATCAAAGAATAAAAAGGATAAAACAAAACAGAAACTTCTTATAATGTTGAGGTTAAACTGAAGATTTACAATAGAATGGGAAAGTTCTAATTATTTCTTTCATAACTATTTTTCCATCTGGAGCATTGTAGTGTTTAATTTTGGCCACTTTTACTATTGAGTTAGGAAGCATCTTAAATAAAAGAAATAGCATCTGAACTTGAGGTCTAGCACTCCATGCTAAGCAAAGCTAACACTTAAGAAAAAATGTTCAGTTCCCTTTTTGATTCATAATGTAACATTGGGATTGGTTTTAATATCACCTCATTTTTTGTTCCATCTGACCCTTTATTCAGTAGCATTGTCCTTTGTGTTTTCTTGTCTCTCAGATGGGGGTGAGCTAGATTAATGAGTTTGAACTCTACAGATTAATATGCTGTAATAGCAACCCCTTTTTCAATTGATATGATTTCACTATTTCAATTTTCTGAACTCTCTTGAGACTCGTAATAACCTAGGGGGATGACAAACAATAAGATTAAGCTAGAACAGCAATGATCATAATTCTTACAAAATCTTCAGAAATATAAGTGTATCAATTTCTTTGGGATTAGATGAAAGACATGTGGAATGATGCCAAAGCAGAAAGACAATTTGTTCTTTAACATCTCTTTCAAAGCGTTCTCCCTAAGGCATACCCTTTAACTGAAATCATGCCCAAGAGACACATGAAGCCAGTAAGATGCTTTCCACAAACATTCATAATATTTGCTGAAGTTTGATCAAAGAGACTTCTTTTAACACAGTATTGCAAAAGCATTGTAAATGAAAATTCATCTAGGAGAATGTTGTTGTAGTGACTAAAATAATCTCTAATAGTATGAGTACTTGGGAAACTTGGAACTGCAAATGAGCTTCAAAAATGTAAACTGTAATCTGCAAAATAAAATGAGTATATGTATCAGTAAAATATATGATTAAACTATTTCCCAATAATTACTTATTACATGCCACTATAAATATGAAAATATATTAATTTTATGCAATAGTTATAGAAATTTTAGGGGAAAACCCTGAAAACTAAGATATCTGTATGTTTCAGGAGTTGTAACTGTTTTTTCTGTTCAAGGAGCTTTTCTAAAAATATGTAAATGAATATTTTGTTGTCTCCTCAATAATTTTATTCATTTCAACACAGTATTTTAAATAGGAAACAAGTCATCTTTATAGATTAGGTGTTGATAACAGAAACAATAGTTATTCTATGTGTTTAGTAGTATATGAGTATGCCAACTTTTCAACACTTACTGCTTTATAATCCTCAAGGGAAGATCATATATATGTAAGCAAAATTAAGAGAAATTTGACTATCTTTTTAATGCACACCTTCTTGATTGTCTTATTTGGGATACATATTTTACAAAGCATAAACATTCTAACCACAGTCACACATCAATAAAAAATACCAAGTAAATATTTGAATGGAGGACATCAGACCAAAGACCCTAGCAACTTAACTATCATGATACCTGATTATATAATTTTTCATTATGATAAAAAATGCTGTGAACAGTGATTTGCGAATTTCTCAATAGAAGAGATAAAATGTGGCTCTTTTTAGTGGATATTAAAATGAAATTATTGGTTTATCTTGACCATTTGCTTCTCTCTCATGAAACTAAATGTTTAAAGCACCACAGGAACATCTATTTATATATCACTATGTATATTGTAGACATCCAGGAGTTTCAACTAAGATGAAGAGAAGAAATCAAGTAATATAATATGGTTTAATATTGAAATATTAGGTAATTGGCAATAGAGTCATGTTCAAGACAAATTGTAGAGCAAATTCTATATCTTCCATATCAAAGAATATATGAAACATAATATCTAATACCTGAAAGGAAATGAAATGCCTTTAGTCTGTATTTTTCATATAAAGATTATATTGGTAAAAAACTTTCATAAAGGAAAATACACAGGCATGCATAGTCAACCAAAATTTCTATCAAATACTATATAACTTATGACATTATAAACAATTGTTGGATTATTATGAAAATAGTTTAGAGATTATATGTTTTATAAAATTCCGTAAAATTTTGTGGACTATATAACTGTAAACAATATATGTAAAAACATGTAAATACTTGCTGAGTGTTCAAATGGTAGTATTGTTCTAAACAATCACTCTATGGTTAGAAGCATGGATTGTGAGAGATGACATTGTGTCATTTCATTTTTGTAATGTGTGTGGTATTACCAAATTATAGACATGTGATAATAGGGATAAATACATCTTCACATTTAAGGAGAAATGTTGACAAAAATATAGCAATAATTTCTATATGATACTTGAGTAAGGGACATGGAGAAATGAAAGTAACAATGCCTATAAGTTTATTCCCTACTGAATAGAGTTTGTAGCAGTGGGAAGTCTTATTTATTCTAGTATTGAAAAAAATTACTCCAAAATGTTACTCTTCTCTGGATCTGTAAATTACAATAATGACTGGTCAGCCAAATCAGACCCCCTGATACAATAGTGACATGATTATTGCACAGTAATCAACCACTTTCTCATTGATTGTAAAGTTCTCTCTACAAAACAGAACCCATTGTTCAAATTCTTAACTGGGCCCAAAATTATGAGTGGTTAAGGCACAAATCCCAGAGCAGAAACAAATACTCATTCTAACAAAATTACATGATGTTACACAATTCTCTACATTCTTATCTTTATCCTCATATATTAGGACATCTCTCAAGCCTCATCTGAGAAACGTTGTTTTGCAATAGATGACATTTGATACAGAGAGTTGGTCAATGTGCATAGAACAAAAGACTGTGGAGTATCCTGCTGTGAATATGACAGCTATGCCATTCACATCTCCTTGCTGCCTGGTCAATGATCATTGTAGAAGAGAAGACAGAAAGACAGTAAGAGTCAGAAGTAGTGGATATCTGCACTGAATCATTACCTATAGAATGTGGTGACTTCAATGAGAAATGGCCTCTGTAAATACTGTATGTTTAATACTTAGTCGCCTGTTGGGGGTGATTGGGGGTGTCAGAAGATGTAGGCTTGCTTTGCTTGACAAGCATATCACTGAGGGAGGCTTTGAGAGCACATATTCCCAATCTACTCACAACTCTCTCTGCTTTGGGTTTGTGGATGAAGATGTGGACTCCTATCCCTTTGTTCCTGCTTCCCTGCCTACCTACCATGATAGACTCTCATTCCTCTGAAACTGCCAAAATAAACTGTTTCTTTCCAAAGCCACTTTTTGTAAATTTTTGGTCACATTTTGCACTAGACATAGCAGGACTATTGCATGCATGAACTGACATTGGCTTTGATTGCTGATCCAAGATTTGCTTGGGATCAAAGTACATAACAATCATGACAAAGATAAGAGAAGGGCTTGTGATCTCTCACTCTTAATTTAAAAATCTATTATAATTATTGTGTGGCAGTCTCCTGAGGTCTGGGAACTGAGCAAAGGGGAATGAGTCCTGGCTGGCCAGCCCATCCAGAGTCTGCTGATTAGGAATTCAGAGTAGCATGCCTAGTCCCATGTCCACCCACAGGAGTAGGTAAGCTTGGGACTGTTTCTATCCAGCCTTCAGGTGCCCTGCTGAGATCATCCTGAGTCATGAGAAGTGAACCCTAGGAACCTGTTCCTGTGCACCAGCCAATCTAGAGTCTTCCAGAATCATAGTCCCACATCCACCCACAGGAAGATGCTCTTTCAAGCATGTCTTCCAGTGCTCTGTTCAGAGACTCCTGACGCCTGAGGACTATGCAAGGTGGCACCAGTCCCAGCATACCAGCCCATCCAGAGTCCGCCTAGGTAGCAGTACTAGTCCCACATCCACCCACAGGAGGACACCAGCATGGGTCTGCTTCTGGGCTGCCTTACAGTGCCCTGCTCAGAGTCAACTGAGCTCAGTGTGGAACCCATCTTGGTGCATGAACCCATCCATCCATTGTCTGCCAGTGTAAGCCTTGGCCTGTTTCAAGTCCAGCTTTCAGTGCCCTGATCAGAGACTCCTGAAGCTCTGGGACTGGGCACCTGGGAACCTGTCCCAGCAGACAAGCACATACAGAGTCTGCTTTTGTCTCAGTGCTAGTTCTGCCTCCATCTATGGGAACAGGGAATCCATCAGACTATTGGACCTGTTTGAAACTACTGGAAGAGAACCTTGGTGACATACCTACTAAGAGAGGGAGAGACCCCAAAGGTACCCACTGGAAGAAGGGATGATAATACAACAGTATAAGAACACAGTCAACAACAGAAAGATCAATACGATGCCAAAGAGTCTAGGAACTCCACAACAACTAGACCTGAACATCCCAACACAGATGAAGCAGAAGAGAACTAAAAACAACTTTATGAAGATGATAGAGACCTTTAAAGATGTAATGAGAAAATCCTTTAGAGAAATGGAAGAAAAAAAACAAAAAAGAAATTCAAGAAATGGAGAAAAAGACAAACTAAAAATTTGAAGAAACCATTCAAACAGTGCAAAGTTGAAAGCTTAAATAGAGATGATAAAAAAATTCACAGTCTGAGGGAATGCTGGAAATTAAAAAGCTGGGTAAATGATCAGTAACTGCATATTCAGCATAACCAACAGAATAGAAGAGATGGAAGAGAGAATCTCAAGAGTTGACGATACACTAGGAGAAATAGATTCATCAACCTGAGAAAATCTTAAATCCCAAACTAAGAATAGTAGGTATAAAAGATGGTGAAGAAACCAACCTTAATTGTGCAGAAAACTTACTCAACAAAATTAAAGAAAACATTCCCAACCTAAAAAAAGACATGCCAATGAAAGTAGAAGAACCCTACAGAACACCAACTAGAATTGACAACAAAATATTCTCCTTGCCACATAATAATCAAAACACCAAACATGTAGAATAAAGAAAGAATATTAAGAGCAAAAAAATAAAAGGCCAAGTAACACATAAAGGCAAACCTATCATAATTACACCATACTTCTCCATGGACTCTGAAAACCAACAGTTCCTGTGTAGATATTCTACCAAAACTAAGAGAACAAGGAAGCCAGCACAGACTACCATACCGAGCAAATTTCAGTAACTAAAGATGGAGAAAACAAGATATTCCATGACAAAACCAGTTTAAATCAATACATCACCACTAATCCAGTCCTACAGAGAGTTATGGGACAAAATTCCAAACCAAGGAAGTTAACTACACTCACAAAAACAGCTGCAATAGATAATCCCATGTTACCACTAGCCAAAATAAAAAAAGGGTGAAAATCTATACAAAAACCACCACCAAAAACAAATCCAAAACACACAAGAACTAACAATCAAAGTTCTTTAATATCCCTAAATATCAATAGATTTAATTTGCCTTTAAATACACGAGCTTGTAGGATAGATAGGAAAAGAGAATTCATCCTTCTGCTGTATACAAATCAATTTCAAAGACACACAGTACCTAAGAGTTAAGGGTTGGGAAAAGATTTTCCAATCAAATGGACCCAAAAAACAAGCTGGTGTAGCAATCCTAATATCTAATAAATTAGATTTTAAACTAAAATCAATCAAATGAGAAGAAGAAGGTCATTTAACAGTTGTCACAGGAGAAATCCATCAAGATTAAGTCTCAATTCTGAACATCTATTCCCCAAATACAAAGGCATCAACATTCATAAAAAGACACATTAGTAAACCTCAAATGACACAGAAAATCTCACACACTTATAGAGGGAGACATCAATAGCTGACTCTTACCACTAGACAGGAACAGCAGACATAAACTTAACATAGAAACAAAGGAACTAACAGAAGTTCTGACTCAATCGGGTTAAACAGACATCTATAAAACATTAGGCTGGGTGTTGGTAGCTCAAGCCTTTAATCCCAGCACTTGGGAGGCAGAAGCAGGCAGATCTCTATGAGTCTCCAGAGAGAGTGCCAGGATAGGCTCCAAAGCTACACAGAGAAACCCTGTCTCAAAAAACAACAAACAACAACAATAAAAATAACATTCCATCTGAAAACAAAAGAATATACTTTAGTCTCAGCACCACATGGAATGTTCTTGGCAGAACTCAGCAATATAACAAACCTCAATAGATACCAAAAAATGGTATAACCCCCTGTATCTTACAGACCATCCAAATTTATAATTAGAATCCAAGAACACAAAATGCAGAAACCACAAAAACTCATAGAAATTGAAAAAAATATGCATTTGCACCATTCATGGGTCACAGAAGAAATTAAAAAAAAATTAAAGACTTCCTAGAATTCAATGAGAATGAAGACAAAATATTCCCAAAATTATGGGACACTTTGAAAGCAGTATTAAGAGAAAATTCCACAACATTAAGTGCTCACAAGAAGCAACTATCGAATAGATACATGCAGAATTAACAGCATAACTGAAAGCTCTAGAACAAAAAGAAGCAAACTCACTCAGATGAGTAGACAACAGGAATTAATCAAAATAAGGGCTGAAATCAATAAAGTAGAAACTAGGAAAACAATACAAAAAAATCAATGTAACAAAGAGGTGGTTCTTCAAGAAAAACAACAAGATAGACAAACATTTATCCAAACTAACCAAAAAGCACACAGAGAACATGCAAATTAACAAAGCCAGAAATGAAAAGTGGGACATAACAATGGACACTGAGGTAATAAAGGTCATACTTTGAAAACCTGTTCTCTACAAAATTAAAAATTTAAAAGAAATGAAAAATTTTCTCTATAGATATTACTAACCAAAATTAAATAAAGAACAGATAAGCAATTTAAATAGACATATAACCCCTAATAAAAGAGAAGCAGTCATCAAAATTCTCCCAAACAACAAAAGCGCAGGGTCACATGGTTTCAGTGCAGAATTCTACCAGAAATTCAAAGAACTGTTAATACCAGTTCTCCTCAAAGTTTTCCACACAATAGAAGCAGAGGGCTCATTCCCACACTCTTTTTGAAAGGCTACCATTGCCTTGGACCCTAGCCACACAAAGACAAAACTATGAACTAGATCTATAACAGTATCTTTCATGAATATTGATACAAAAATACTCAATAAAACACTGGCAAATTGAATGCAAGAATACATCAGAAAAATCTTCCAATGATCAGGTAGGATTCATCCCAGGAATGCAAGGATGGTTCAACATGCAAAAATCCATCAATGTAATCCACCATGGAAACAAACTGAGAAAGAAAAACCACATGGTCATTTCATTGGATGCTAAAAATATCTTTGAAAAATCCAACGAAAACTTTATTATAAATGTCTTAGGGAGATCAGGGATAAAAGCAACATACATAAACATAATAAAAGCAATATAAAGCAAACCAACAGTCAACAACAAAATAAACAGAGAGAAACTAAATGCAATTCCTCTAAACTCAGGAACAAGATTAGGTTGGACACTCAATCCATATATCTTATGGCAATAAGACCAAAAAAGGAGATAATGGGCACACAAATTGAAAAAGAAGAAGTCAAACTTATACTATTTGCAGATGTTATGGTACTTTACATAAGTGACCAGAAATCCTCTAGCAGAGAACTACTGCAGCTAATAAACACCTTCAGGAAAATGACAAGATACAAGATTAACAATAACAAAAAATCAGTAGTCCTACAACATGATAAATGTGCTGAGAAAGAAGTTAGAGAAACATCACTCTTTATAATAGACACTAACAACAAAAAATATCTTGGGGTAATGCTAACCAAAAATGTGAAAGACCTTTATAGTAAGAACTTTGAGTCTTTAAAAAAAGAAATTAAAGAAGATACCAGAAAATGGAAAGATCTCCCATGTTTGTGGATCAGTATGATCAACACAGTAAAAATGGTAATCTTGCCAAAAGCAATCTAGAGATTCAATTCAATCCCCATCAAAATCTCAACACAATTCTTCACAGACCTTCAAAGAACAATACTCAACTTTATATGGAAAAACAAAAAAAACCCAGGATGGACAAATAAATAAATAAATAAACCTGTACAATAAAGGAACTTTCAGAGGCTTCATCATCTCTGACTTCACGCTCTATTATAGAGCCATAGTCCTGAAAACAGCTTGTTATTGGCACAAAAATACAGGTTAACCAATGGAATCAAATTAAAAACCCTGATATTAACCCACACACATATGAACAACTGATATTTGACACAGAAGCTAAAGTTTTTCAATGGAAAAAAGAAAACATCTTCAACAAATGGTCTTGGCACAACTGGATTCAGATATATAGAAGATTGCTTATCACCAAAATATACAATGAACAAAAGAAGCTAGTCACCCAAAACACCAAACAATGCAACTAAAAGTTGGAGTGCAGAACTAAATACAGAATTCACAACAGAGGAATCCAAAATGGTAGAAAGACACTTGAGAAAGTGCTCAGCAGTCTTAGCCATCAGGGAAATGCAACTGAAAGCAACTCTGAGATACAATCCTGTCAGAATGGCTAAAATCGATAACACCAATGACAATTTATGCTGGAGAGGATGTGGAGAAAGAGGAACTCTGCTCCATTGCTGGAGGTAGTGCAAACTTGTAAAATCACTTTGGAAATCAGTATGTTGTTTTCTCAGGAAAATGGAAATCACTCTACTTCAAGATCCAGCAATTCCTCTCTTGGGTATATACTCAAAGAATGCACACTCATACCATAAAGAAACATGTTCAAATATGTTCGTAGCAGCACTATTTGTACTAGGCAGAATCTGGAATCAACCTAGATGCCCCTCAACTGAAGAATGGATAGAAAAAAAGTGGTACAAAATGGAGTACTGCTTAGTGGGAAAAAAATGAATGGAATCTTGAAATTTGCAGGCAAATGGATGGAACTAGAAGAAACCATCCTGAGTGAGGTAACCCAATCACAAAAAGATAAACATGTTATGTACTCACTATTTTTTGATTTTTAGACATAGAGCAAAGGATTATGAGTCTACAATCTACATTGCCAGATGGTCTAGGAAACAAGGAGGACCCCAAGAGCAAGATTGCATAGTCCCTTGAAGAAGGGGATGGGGACAAGAACCCCTGACCAATGTGGGAGTGGGGGGGGAGGAAGGAGGTGTTAAGGGAAGAATGAGAGGGGGAGGAGAACAAGAGGACTGAGACAGGGGAAGAATAGAGGAGGGCAAGAAAGGAGATGCCTTGATAGGGGGTAAGAGTATAGGTTTGTAGAGAGGTCTGGCACAGGGAAAATGTTACAGGATTAACAGGGATTACCCCAACTAAGAAGCCAGGCAATGTTGGAGAGGATGCCATTGATGCCTTTCTGTATGAGGAGATTAATGCCTACTTTGGTTACCATTCCTAGAGCCTTCACCCAGTAGCTGTTTGAAGCAGAAACAGGCACCCACAGCTAATCACTGAATCATACTACTGGAATTCCATTGTGGAGAGGGAAGATGGATGAGCATAGGTGATGATGTAGAAACCAGCAGAAACAGTATACCTGAACTACTGATAGTATGGAGACCCTATTCATAAAGCTGGGGAAACAAAATTGGACCAAACCAAACCCTCTGAATAAGGGTGCCAGCTAGGAGCCCAAGATAGTCTATGAGACCTGTAACAGTGAAGCCAGTTTTTATCCCTAGAGCACAAATGCACTTTGGGAGCCCATTCCCTATGGAAGGATACTACTGTTGCCAAAATAGAGCAAGGAGGGCCTAGGCCCTCCCCCAAATGATATAACAGACTTGGTCCCCCAGTTAGGACATCAATATCTCTGGGTTTGAGTTGGGGGTGTGTTGGGAGGTTTGGTTGGGAACATAGTTGGATGGGCTGGCAAGGGAAGGTGGGGATGTATATGTAAATTTAAGTTGTAATTAAATGATAAAAAAATCAGGAGCCCTATTATATATAAACAATGAATTGTTGGGAAAAAAATCAGAGAGATATCCTTGCCCTCAATAGGCAAGAACAACATAAAATATCTTGGGGTAATGATAAAACACAAGTGAAGGACCTGTATTGCATTAAATTTGAGTCTTGAAGGAAAGAAATTAAAGGAGATACCAGAAAATGGAAAGATCTCTCATGCTCTAGAATAGGTAGGATGAACATAGTTAAAGTGACAATCTTGCCAAAAACAATCTACAGACTCAATACAATCCCCTTCAAAATCCTAGCACAATTCTTCACAGACCTTGAAAGAACATACACATCTGAATGTGGGAAAACAAAAGACCCTGTATAATAAGGAATTTCTGGAGACATCACTATCCCAATGGACTTCAAGCTCTATTATAGAGCTTTAGTCTGGAAAACAGCTTGGTATTGGCAGAAAAATAGACAGGTAGATGAATAGAATTGAAGTGAAAACCCTGATATTAACCCACTTACATAAAAACCCCTGATTTTTTGATAAAGAAGCTATAATTATACAATGGAAAAAAGGAAAGCATCTTCAACAAAGGTGCTGGCATAACGGGATGCTGGCATGTATAAGACTACAGATAGATCCATGTCTGCCTCCATGCACAAAACTTAAGTCCAAATGGATCAAAGACCTCAACATCAATCCTGGCACACTGAACTTCTTAGAAGAGAAACTGGGAGTTACCCTCGAACAAATTGGTACAGGAGACTGCTTTCTGAACCTAAAACCAGTAGCACACACAATGAGATCAACAATAAATAAATGGGACTTCCTAAATCATAGAAGCTCCTGTAAGGCAAAGGACACTGTCAAAAGACAAAACAGCAGCATACAGAATGGGAAAAATTCTTCAACAACACCATGACTGACAGATGGCTGATTTCTAAAATATGCAATGAATTCAAGAAGGTGCTCATCAAAACCCCAAATTATCCAATTTAATACATGGCACAGATCTACATAGAGAATTCTCAAAACTCTAAAATGGCCGAATTACACTTAAGAAAGTGTTCAACATCCTTAGCCATCATGGAAATGCAAATTAAAACAACTCTGAGATATCTTCTCCTTCCTGTTAGAATGACTATAATCAACAACTCAAAGGACAGTTTATGATGGAGAGGATATGGAGAAAGGGCAAGACTCCTCCACTGCTGTGGGAGTACAAACTCATACATTCACATTGGAAATGAGTGTGGCAATTCCTCCAGAAAATGGGAATCAGTCTACCACAACATCCAGCAATTCTACTCTTAGGCATATAGCAAAAGATACCATTCATACAACAAGGACATATGTTCACCTCTGTACATAGCAGCATTATTTGTCATATTCAGAACCTGGAATCAACCTAGATGCCCGTCAACTGAAGAATGGATAACGAAATATGATGCATTTACACAATGGAGTACTACTCAGAAGAAAACAAACAAACAAAAAAACAACAGTGGAATCACGAAATTTGCAGGCAAATGGATGGAACTAGAAGAAACCATCCTGAATGAGGTAATCCAGTCAAAAAAAGGAAAACATAGTATGTACTCAATCATATATTAATTTTAGAAAGAGAGCAAAGGATTACCAGCTTACAATTCACATTGCCAGGGAAGCTAGGAAACAAGGAGGATCCTAAGAGAGACATACCTGGTCCATCAGAGAAGGGGAAAGGGAAAAGATCTCATGAGAAAATTGAGAGAAAATGAGAAGGGTAGAAGGGAAGGGGAGAGGAGGACATGAGTATGGGGGATCGAATAATTCTCTTATGGAATATTTTGGGGCGCAGTCTCTAGCTCCTGTAAACATGGAGCACCTGAAAGCTCCGGCCAACTATTGTACCATTAATGCCAGTAAGGCTACTATTGTTTACCATGGCCTCAGGGTAATATGCCTCTTATTTGTATCTCTATGTGCCTAAGCATCTGGATAGGCCCTCACCTGGGAGGAGGTGAGAGGTATGTGAGTAACTGGTATGGACTAAAGGTTAAGGGTTAGGGGCAACTGACCATAGGAGAGAGGAGAACAAAGAGAGCTGGTTCCCTCGTGGTCATGAGAGGATGGTTAAGAAACACCAGAAAAGATGGCTAACAAAGAAATGACTAGTTCTACAACATGGAACTGAGAGCTCTCTGAAGATGACAAGATGCCTGTGTTTGGTCTTTATTGTCGCTGGGTTGCTAGGAGCTTCCAGTTCCACACACCCCCACTCAGGTAGCACCTCATGGCTGTTGTGGGTTAAAGCTGAGACATGCCAGGTCATGACACATGAGAGAGCAGCACGTTTGAGTCAGGAGAAGAATAGAGGAGAACAAGTAAAGAGATATGGTGATAGAGGGATCCATTATAATTTTAAAGAGAATTCTAGCACTAGGGAAATATCCAGATCTACAAGGATGATACCAACAAACAATCTAAGCATCTCCACTGCTGGTGGGAGTGCCAACTTGTCCAGCCACTTTGGAAATCAGTATGGCGACTCCTCAAAATCCAGCAATTCCACTCTTAGGCATATACCCAAAAAAGCACTTTCATACAACAAGGACATGTGTTTTACAATGTTCAGAGAAGCACTATCTGTAATAGCCAGAAATGGGAAGCAGCCTAGATGCCCCTTGACTGAAGAATGGATAGAGAAAATGTTGTACATTTACACAATGGAGTTTCTACTCAGCAGAAAAAAAAAAAACAATGGAATCTTGAAATTTGCAGGAAAATGGATGGATCTAGAAGAAACCATTCTGAGCAAAGTAATCCAATCGAAAAAAGACAAACATGGTATTTACTTACTCATATGCAGATTTTAGACATAGAGTAAGGATCACCAGCCTATAATCCACACTGCCAAAGAAGCTAATAAACTTGGAGCTCCCTAAGAGAGACATACATGGTCCCCTGGAGAAGGGGAGAGGTTCAAGATCTGTTGAGCAAATTGGGATCATGGGAAGAGGGAGGAGGGAGCTAGGAGAATGAGAAGGGGAGAGGAAGAGGGATGCTGAGGACATGAAGGAGCAGAAAATATGAGCCAGGGGAAGAATACACGATAACAAGAATATCATAATAGAGGGAGACATTTTTTGTTTACAGAGAAATCAGGCACTAGGGAAATGTCTGAAGATCTACAAAGATGACACCAGCTAACTATCTCAGCAATGGAGGAGATGATACCTTAAATGCCCTCCCCTGATTATGAGATTGATGACTGACTTATATGCCTTCATCCAGCAGCTGGTAGATGTAGAAGCAGACACCCATAACTAATTACCCATTTGAACTGGAACCCAGATGCAGAGAAGGACCAATGAAGAGCACAGAGGTCCAGACCACATTGGTGAAACACACAGAAACAGCTGACCTGAACATCTGGGAACTCTTGCTCCCCAGTCTGATAGCTGGAATACCAGCATGGGACTGATCCAGACCTAAGGAACATGGGTTTCTGTGAGGAAACCTCAGAAATCTATGGGACCTCCTATAGAAGCCTTAGCATAGGTGTGAAATTTGGGTGTCCAATCCATATAAAGGAATACTCCCTGAGCTCAGACACACAGGGGTGGGCCTAGGCCCTACCCAAAAGGAAACAAAAGACTCTGATGACACCCTATAGAAGGACTCACCATCCAGGTGGAGCAGAAAACATATGTGACAGATAAGGTTTTAGTTGGGCGCTTGACAATCTATCCATCCTAACATACATGTTCTTCATCCCATGAACACACAGACAATGCAAAGTCAACTCAGTGGCTTCAGAAAATACAAATGACATAAAGATGACTTGGAAAAGTTGAGGGATATAGGAAAGAATTTCAAGATCAGGGTATGGGGGATAATTTTTTTCAGTCCACATTGTATGCATTCATGAATCTCAATAAAAAGAACAACATGAATATTATTTCAGTAATTAAGACATTTATAATTTTGACTTTAATCAAACCACAATTCAAGTAACTAATGTACTAGAATTTTTCCAAATTCTAAGTATATCTGTCCAAAAATGCATTCTGAAATTGTGGGTAAAAGACACAGGATGAGCATTTCAAGCACCCACTCAAATTGACAAAAGTCATAGTTGGATAAACACTCACCGATCATCTGGCCTTCTTAAGCATATGTTCTTACTGGATATCCATGATGATATTGTCAATTTCCAGAAAATTCAAATCAGTTGTTGTAGATCCCTGAAATTATAATAATTTCCTTTTTCACCAATGTATAGTTTCCTGATATCCAGTTTCTTGTCTTCCTCATATATTTTGAATATTGACCATCTATCAAATGTGGTGTTCATAAAGATCTTCTCCCGTTGTGTAGGCTGACACATTGTTTTATTGATAGTGTCATTTACATTGTAAACTTAACTATTTTTTTTGAGATCCTGCTTATTAACTATTTATCTTATTGCATTTGCCAATGGTGTTCTATTAACACTCTTCCTTGCCAGTGAGTTCAAGGTTACTCCCAATTTCTACTCTTTCAATTTCTGTTTTCCCTGTTTTATGTTGAGGTCTCTGATCCAATGAGAATTAAATTTTGTGCAAGGTGATAACTATGGATCTATTTTGATTCTTCTACATCCAGTTTGATCATCACCATTAGTTGAAGATGATGTTTTTTCCCAGTGTGTATTTTTGGATGTTTTATCAAAAATAAGATGTTGTGTAGGAGGGATGAAGAAAATGTGGTACATTTACACAATGGAGTACTACTGCAGGCAAATGGATAGAATTAGAAGAAACCATCCTGAGTCTGGTAAAACAGACACAGAAAAACAAGCATGGTATGAGTAGATTAGACATAAAGCAAATGATAACCTGCATACAATCCTCAACTCTGAGAAGCTAGGAAACAAAGAGGACCCAAAGAGAGATATACATGTATCCCCTGCCCCAAAAAGGGGAAAGGGAAATGACTTTCTGAGTAAATTGGAAGTATGGGAGAGAAAAGTGGGAGGGAGGAGAAAAGGGAGGAAAGAAGGAGAGGGGGAGGAGAACATGAGGGATCAGGAAGGTAGAGTTGGGAAAATAATGGAGAAGGAGAGCAAAAAAATTAAATAGATACCTTTACATAAGGAGCCTTTATGGACTTAAAAAGAAACATGGCAATAGGGAAATTCCCAGGATTCCACAAGAATGATCCCATATAATAATCTAAGCAATAGTGGAGAAGCTACCTTAAATGCTCTTCCCCTAAAATGCCATTCATTACTACCATAAATTCTATCAGAGAGCCTTCATACAATAGCTGTTGGAAGCTGAAGCAGAGATTCAAAGCTAACCACTGATCTGAACTACTGGAGTCCAGTTGTATAGAGGGAGGAGTGATGAGCAAAGAGGGGTCAAGATCATGTTGGGAAAACACACAGAAACAGCTGACCTGAGCAAGTGAGAGCTCATGGACCCCAGTCTGACAGCTAGGAAACCAGTATAGGACCAAAGGGGGAGATAGTTTGGGGAATGGGAGGATGGGAGGGAGAGGGTATGAACTTGGTATATAAAATAAGAGTTTTAAATTTAAATAAGAAATTAATTAAAAGTAAAAATAAAAATGAAAAATGATCCACATGTCAATCCCAGCTCCCTCTCCCTCCCCTCCTCCCAAGACCCCCACCAACCCCCATCACATCCCCTCTCTGCTCCTCATGGAGGGTGAAGCATTCCATGGGGGATCTTCAAAGTCTCTTATATCATTTGGAGCAGGGCCTAGGCCCTCCCCCATCTGTCTAGGTTGAGAAAGTATCCCTCTATGTGGAATGGATTCCCAATGTCCTTTTGCACATCAGACACAAACACTGATCCACTACCAGGGGCCCCATAGATTGCCCAGGCCTCATAACTGACACCCATGTTCACTCCCATTCTGCTTTTTCAGCTATCAATATGGGGTCCATGAACTCCCCCTTGTTCAGATCAGCTCCTTATGAAGCTGATCTCCAGCTTAGACTTGAGCCCTTTGCTCATCATTCCTCCTTCTCTACAACTGGATTCCAACATTTGGGCAAACTGCTTAGCTGTGAATCTCTGCTTCTGCTTCCATGAGCTAAGGGATGAAGGCACTAAAATGGCATATAAGGTAGGCATCAATCTCATTAATGGGGAAGGCCATTTAAAGTAGCCTCTCAACTACTGCTTTGATTGTTAGGTGGGGTAATTCTTGTAGATCTCTGGACATTTGCCTAGTGCCATATTTCTCTTTAAACATATAATGGCTCCCTCTATTAAGGTATTTCGTTTTTGTTCTTGCCTTTTAATCCCCTGACTCAATCTTACTCTTCCCTGATGTGCTTCTCTTCACTCCTTTTCTCCTCTTCTCTTTCTCCTAACTCATTCTCCCCCTCCCTATGCTCCCAGTTAGCTTAGGCAATATTGTTCCTTTCCACTTCCCCTGGGGTTCATATATATTTTTCTTAGCATCCTCCTTGTTTCTTCTCTAGTAGTGTGGATTGTAGGCTAGTAGTCCTTTGCTGTATGTCTAAAATCCATATATGAGTGAGTACATACTATGTTTGTATGTAGTTTGTCTTTTTGTGACTGGGCTACCTCATTCAGGATGGTTAATTCTATTTCCAACCAGTTGCCTGTGAATTTCAAGATTCCGTTGTTTTTTTCCCCACTGAGTAGTACTCCATTGTATAAATGTAAAATATTTATCCATTCTTTAGAGAAATGAAAAAAATCAGATGTTCATGGGTATCCCGATTTATGTCTGAGTCTTCAAGTACATTGATCAGTGTGTCTGTGTTTGTGAAAATACCATTCTTGTTTTGTACCTTGTTTTAGTGGAATTGCTTTGAGTTTCTTTCCATTTATGTCGATATTGGCTGTGAGCTTAAGTTAAACTTTCTTCTCTTTCTATTTTGTGGAACAATTTGAGGAGTATTAGTGATAACACTTCTTTGAAATTCTGGTACAATGATGCACAAAAACATCCAGACTTGGGCATATTTTCATTTAAAGACCTTCAGGATTGTTTCATTTAACTAGTAGTTTAGGTCTTTTATGATTTTTTTTCAAGTTATTTTTTATTTGAATTAGAAACAGGATTGTTTTACATGACAATCCCAGTTTCCTTCTCCTCCCATCCTCCCCTGCTACCCCCTCCAAACCAAAACCTTATCTATCACATATCCTTTCTCCTCCCCCTGGATGGTGGGGCCTTCCATAGGGTGTCATCAAAGTCTATTGTATGCTTTGGGATAGGTCATAGGCCCACCCCCATGTGTCTTGCCTCAGGGAGTATTCCTGTACATGGAATGAGCTCCCAAAGTCCACACCTATGCTAGGGATAAGTACTGAACTTCTACAGGAGGTCCTGTAGATTTTCAAGATTTCCTCATAGAAACCCATGTTCTTGGGGTCTGGATCACTCCCATGCTGGTATTCCAGCTATCAGTCTGGGGAGCAATAGTTACCCAATATTCAGGTCAGCTGTTTCTTTGGGTTTCACCAGCCTGGTCTGGACACCTTTGCTCTTCACTCATCCTTCTCTTCATCTGGGTTTTAGTTCAGTTCGGTGATTAGGTGTGAGTGTCTCCCTCTATTATGTTATCTCCATTCTTTTTATCATCTATTCTTACCCTGACTCAACTGAAGGGACATTGTCAAACTCTTTTTATGAGGCTACAATAACCTTGATGCTCAAGACACACAAAAACAGAACTAAGAAAGAGAATTACAGACCAATATCCCTCATGAACATTGATTCAAACATTCTCAATAAAATACTGGCAAATCGAGTCCAAGAACACATCAGAGAAATAATCCACCATGATCAAGAAGGTTTCATCCCAAGGATGCAAGGATGGTACAACATACCAAAATATATCAATGTAATCCACCATATAAACAGACTAAGAAAAACAAAAACAAACAAACAAACAACAACAACAAAAAAATACATGATCATCTCACAAGATACCAGAAAAGTCTTTGACAAAATCCAACAACCCTTCATGATAAAGGTCATGGAGAAATCAGGGATAATAGGAACACACCTCAACATCATAAAAGCAATATACAGCAAGCCAAAAGCCAACATCAAATTAAATGGAGAGAAATGTCGAGTCTATCTTGACCAGCAAGAGAAACACCACCACAACTCTTCTTCAAGCAGTTTATTCAGAAACCTTGTACATCAGCTTCTCTCTCTCCCAGCCCCCGCAAGCCCTTAAGTAGATGCTCAGTGCCCAATCAGTTCATGCCATCTGGCAATCCCAGATAGGCCACAGAAGGAGGAAGCACGCCAGATGCCTCAAGCACTTCCAAATAAGGCTTGTTTACAGCTAAGCTTGACTACCTGGCATCCAGCCAGGCGCCATCTTAGGGCTATTGCTCTCCACAGAGAAACACAATCCATTTCAGCTAAAATCAGGGACAAGACAAAGCTGTCCACTCTCTGCATAGCTCTTCAATATTGTCCTTGAAGTCCTAGCCAGAGCAATAAGAAAACAAAAGGAGATCAAGGGAATACAAATCAGAAAGGAAGAAATCAAACTCTCACTATTTTCAGATGATATGATAGTCTACATTAGTGAACAGAAAAAGTTTATCAGGGAACTACTACAGCTGACAAACACATTCAGCAAAGTGGCAGGGTACAAGATTAACCCCCAAAAATCTGTAGCCCTACTATATACGGATGACATATTGGTGGAGAAAAAAAATCAGAGAAATATCACCCTTTACAATTGCCACAAAAAACATAAAACTCCTTGGGGTAACACTAACCAAAAACCTGAAAGACCTGTACCATAGAATTTTGAATCTCTAAAGAAAGAAATTAAAGAAGATACCAGCAAATGGAAAGATCTCCCATGCTCTTGGATAGGTAATATCAACATATTAAAAATGGCAATCTTGCCAAAAGCAATCTACAGATTCAATGCAATCCCCATCAAAATCCCAACACAATTCTTCACAGACCTTGAAAGAACAATTCTCAACTTTATATGGAGAAACAAAAGACCCAGGAGAGCCGAAACAATAAAGGAACATATGGAGTCATTACCATCCCTGACTTCAAGCTCTATTACAGAGTTATAGTCCTGAAAACAGCTTGGTATTGGCCCCAAAATAGACAGGTAGATGAATGGAATAGAGTTGAAAACCCTAATATTAACCCACACACCTATGAACACCTGATTTTTGATAAACAATCCAAATTTATACAATGGAACACAGAGACTATCTTCAACAAATGGTGCTGGAATAACTGGTTGCAGACATGTAGAAGACTGCAGTTAGACCCAAGCCTATCGCCTTGCACAAAACTTAAGTCAAAATGGATCAAAGACCTCAACATAAATCCAGCTACATTGAATATATTAGAAGACAAAGTGGAGAATGCCCTTGAATTAATTGGTACAGGAGACCACTTCCTGAACATTACACCAGTAGCACAGACACTGAGGTCAACAATTGATAAATGGGACCTCCTGAAACTGAGAAGTTTCTGTAAGGCAAAGGAGACAGTCAGCAAGACAAAATGGGAGCCCACAGACTGGGAAAAGATATTCACCAAACCCACATCTAACAGAGGGTTGATCTCTAAAATGTACAAAGAACTCAAGAAGCTAGTCTCCAAAACACCAAACAATTCAAATAAAAAATACGGTGCAGAACTAAATAGACAATTCTTAATAGATGAATCTAAAATGGCTGAAAGTCACATAAGAAAGTGGTCAACATCCTTAGCCATCAGGGAAATGCAAACCAAAAAAAAAAAATCTGAGTTTAGGTCTTTTTAAATTCCTTATCTGATCCTTATTTAATTTTGATAAGAAGTGTGTATGGAGAAAATTACCATTTTTAGATTTTCTAATTTGATGTTGTCCAGATCTCTATGTAAGTTTTTATAATTTTATGGATTTCCTTGGTGACTGTTATGTTCCCCTTTTCTAATTTTGATATTCTCCTTTATATATACTTTCATTTTTTAGCTAATTTGATAAGCATTTGTTGATCTTATTTGTTTTCTCACAGAACCAGCTCATTGTTTCATCAATTTGTTGTATTGTCGTCTTTATTTCTATTTTATTGATTTCAGCTCTAAATTTGGAAATTTCTTGCCATTTACACTAATTGTCTATTATTTCTTCTTTTGAGTGCTGTTACATTGCTTATATGAGATCTCCATCTTATCTTAATTTTTAATGCAAATCCTTAGTGCCAAGAACTTGAATCTTAGAACATCATACATTGTGTCACAGTTTAGGGTATTTTGTCTATTCATTTTCATTTAATTCTTGAAAACCTTAATTTTTTAATTTTTGTCTTTACCCATTTTTCACTCAGTAGACAGCTTTTACTTTCCCTGACTCTGTAACCTTTCTATTTTGTTGAGATCCAGCTTTATATCTGAGGGTCATATAAGATCCAGGTGTCATTTTGATTTTCGTCTATCTGGTGAGACTTGCTTTCTGACTGAGTATGTGGTCAACATTGTGGAAAATTCCATGTGGTTCTGAGAAATAGATATATTCTTTTATATTTTTGTGAAATGTGCTATAAATATCTCATAGGCCTGATTTGCTTATAACATCAGCTAGCTCTGGTGTTTTTCTGTTTAGCTTTTCTATGGTTGATGTCGCTATTTGCAAGAGTTGTGTATTTAAGTCCTCCATTATCAGTGTGTATAGGTAAATATATGATTTAAGCTGTAGTAGTATTGCTTTTACAAAATTTGATGCCCTCATGTTTGGGACATAATTGTGAAAAATTGAAATACTCTCTTGGTAAAATTTTGTTTTTCTGAATATGGCATGTCTATCCCTATAGTCAGGTATTAAAATGGCTGTTCCAGCCTTTTCTTAGGCCCATTTGCTTAGAATATTTTTGCACCCTTTATCCAAAGAGATGTCTTCACCCAATGTTAAGATATGTTTCTTAGATGCATCAGAAGGAGGAATCCTTTTTTCATATCCATACTGTTAGACCGTGTCATTTTATTAGGGAATTGAGACTGTGGATGTTGAGTGTAATCAATGACAAAGAATCATTTATTCTTCTTACGTTGTTTTGGTGGTGGTAGTGGCAGTGAGAGTGGTGTGTGTGTGTGTGTGTGTGTGTGTGTGTGTGTGTGTGTGTGTGTGTGTGTTTACCTTCATTTGATTTTGCTTGTCTAGGATATTTATTTCCTGTGTTTTCTTGGATAGAATTAACCTCCTTAGTTTGGAGATTACCTTGCACCACTATCATTAGGGGTAGATTTGTAGACAAATATTGATTAAATTAGGTTTTATTAAGGAATATATTATTTTTCTTCCCCCACAGTGTTTGAAAACTTTTCTGGGAGTAGTAGTGTTGACTGGCATTTTTAGTCTATTATATTCTTCAGTACATCTATCCAGGCCTTTCTTTTAGGGTCTCCCTTGAGAATTCAAGTGTAATTATAATTGATAGTCTTTCCTATGTTACTTGGCTTTTCCCTTTTAGCTTTTAATATTCTTTCTTTGGTGTACACATTTACTGTTCTGATGATTATGTTTCAAGGGGACTTTCTTTTCTGGCCATGTCTGTTTGGTGCTCTCTATGTGTTTGCAACTTAATAGGTACCTACTTCTTTATGGTATAAAATTTTGGTTCTATGATTCATTTAAAATATTGTCTGGGCTTTTAACCTGTTTCTTGTCATTCGTCTATTAATGCTGTTCTTAGATGTGACCTTTTCATGGTGTGTCAGATTTCCTGGATCTTCTTTGCCAGGGTTATTCTAAAATTAGCATATTCTTTAACTAACATATCTTACATGTTTTCAATGCCTGTGATCCTCTCTTCCAGATCTCATTTTATATTGATGAAACTTAAGTTTTGCTTCCTGTTAGAGTTTCTATACTTCTCATTCTCATATTTCCCTGTTTTCATCTTCTTTATTGATGCTATATTCAATTTCAAGTTTTAAAAAGTTTTGTCCCTTTCCACTCTTTGTTTTCATGTTCATAGATTTATTTAATTTGTTTCCTCTTTAAAAAATTTATCATATGCATAAAGGATGTTTTAAGTTCTTTTATTTGTTCTTTAGTTATGTTGGAAATATTCTTAGTTTAGTATGATAGGGTTCCTGTGTTCTAGTGTCGACATATTGTCCAGGCTGTTGTTGAGTTTTGTTCTTTACTCTGTGTCTATGTTTGGAAAGACTGAAGTACAATGAGCTGATATCTGGCCTTGCATTACTTTTGAGTAGATATTTTGTTTCTTGATTTCTATTTCCATTCTTGTTCTTAGTAGAGTTTGGTGGATATCTGTTGACTGTTGGGAGAATCTTATGGGATTCTGATATACGGTGCACTGGGGGTTTCAAATAAAATGTATTTCTGGATGTGGAGAACCAAGACATAGGAATGGGAATGTGGAGAGACTTCACAAGTGGGAGGAAAGTAGTCTGCTATACCAGGATCTGCTTAGCTAATCCCCTGGGAATGGGGACAAAATATGAGGAGAAGCCAGGGAAGAAGGTCTGCTACAGAGTTGTTTATGAGACTGGGGTATTGGATTTGGAGATATTTCAGAGATTTGAAGATCTATAGTTATCCTACTCACTTCTCTAAACAAAGTGACCCATGAATTACCAATGCTGTTAGATTTGGAGACTAGGACAATACAATGAGTTAGAAGACAAAAGTTTAAGTGGATATCTGGAGATGAATTCAGGCTAAGAAGGTGAAATGCAGGAGGTGTTCTGCTGTAGGTCTGGGGATGAGAATGGGATATTTTAATTGGAGGAACAGATGAAGAAGTGAAGATCTGCACTTAGCCTACTTGTTTCCAAGGCTGGACTGACTGTGTGTTCCCAGAGAGGGATTTGTGATGGGAGTGGAATGAAGTAATGAGTTGGGGAAGGGAGATTAGGAGAGGGAGAACTATAGGATCAACTGGAGATGGGGGAAGAAGAAGAAGTTTGGCTGTAATAGATATTCTGTTGCAGAACTGGGAATTGATTCAGGATTGGACTTGGAGGAGCAGTTACCTATTTTCTTCCCTGGTTTGAATGGTCTCTCTTGTTGCTTTCAATATAATTGATACTATACCAATCTCTGTCATTTCATTATTGATCTTCACTTTTAAGTGACAATCATCACCATTTATCCATTTTATATTTATTTTACCATAATAATTATTATTTATTTTATTTCAATTAAAGTAAGTTATGCAATGTCATATCATACAGTCAAACTTTATAGGGTTATAAAGTGCTTAGGTTCCATGATTGTCAAAGAAAGTATAAATGAAAACAACAATAGTAAATAAAACTATTAAGTCACAGCAAAAGGAAATATATGAGGCTGCTGATAGTGAAATACAAAATACTATTTTAGTGAAAAGTTATTCTTTGTAAGTAGTAAAAATATACTCTAGAATAATGATGAAGGTCTGTAAGCAGATCGATTATATGATTATTATCAAGTATTGCCTACATTGCACAGTCAAATGTGTTATAATCTTATTTAATGGTCAATTCACTGGTAATGTTGCTGCAATGATTTGATAGCGAAGACATACTATCTCTAAGAGATTAGTGACTGCTACAAATATAGATTCACTATAATTTTATGAGAGTGTGATGGCATATTTAGTATGTAATTTATAGAAATGTCCATATGATGTTTACATACGTAGGTAGATGAATGAATATGTTTTTAATTTAGTTTCAATAGTGGAAAAGTCACAGTAAAATTTTATACAAAAATTCAAATAGACTATAATTAATCATTTTCTGTTACATAAATTATATCATAAATCATGTCATATCATTCACATAGTCATTAATTGTGTGACATAATTTATTAAAGACTAATTTGTCTACATTTGAAATGCATGACAATTATTGGAATATACTTGGATTAAATTCATATATGCTTATACTTCAAAATTTAAAATTAAATAAATCTTGATTATGTTGATTTGCCATTTGTAAGCTAAAGTTGCCAGGTAAAGTTATATATTTCATTGGTTCTGTTAAATTTATATTGACTTGAAGCAATCTTTGTAAAATGACAGAATCATTTTATTTATTGAAAACTGATATATGATGGCTGTCTAATCCTAATTCCCAGATCATCAGCAAATATTGATTTTAACATCTCCATTAATTTTACCACTGCTTACTATTATATCATAGAATTATACAATATATCACATTCTCACATTGACTTCTTACATTTGCTGATGGACACTCATGCTTCCTGTATCTGATATAATTGTTCAATTAATTTTAACTCCATTGTCTTAATACACTAAAATCTATACACTTACCTAAGAAAGGAAAGTTCAACTGCTCCAAGTTTTGGAAACAAAGTTAGCATAAATATCCAAATCCATATGTTGGTTTCCATTAGTGTAAAGGGTATTTATTGCTTTGGGTAAATACAGAGTATGGTTGTTATATACTATGTATATTAAGTATGTTTAATTTTGTAAGTAAAAACAAACTATCTTCTTTATGTCATTGTAGTAGTTTCTATTTTCTGTCTGCAATCTGTGCTTTTGTTGATTTGTAATTGACTGTGATCCAGTTTGTAGACTTAGGTAACCATTCTACTAGATGTTTCATGGTTGACGCTAGTTCTTTGGTATTCTATAACAAAAATGCTTTTTATTTGGTAATGCATAAAACCTGAAATGTGTATTCCACCATTTTACAGTCTATATTATTCAGGAATGAAGGGCTAGAGAATTAGATGTCTGATGAAGAATCATTTTTTGTTTCACTCTCCCAATAGGTATCTTGGGGTGATATATTGTTTATGATCTTAAAAAAAAAAACACTGAAGATCAGATTGCAAAGCCAGCCACAGTAGACAGACATAGAAGCCGGGCAATGGTGGCACACACCTTTAATCCAAGGACTCAGGAGACAGAGGCAGATGAATCTCTGTGAGTTAAAGTTCACCCAGGACTATATGAGAGTGAATCAATCTGAAAGACTAATAGAGCAAACACCTTGCATCCCAGAACTAGAGAGGTATAAAACAAAGAAGCAAAGGGTCTCATGGCAATGTTAGACTCCCGCCATGGTAAGGACAGGAAGAGATTTAGTTTGCAGTCACAGGGAAAACAGGGTCTCCATTTCAGCCTTAGTAAAGGTAAGAAACTGAGGCTGGTTACTTTCCTTCTCTTATTTTCAACTTGAACCCCAGTATCTTTCTTTGCATTTTTATTATATATTTTATAGTTTTGCACTATAGAGTGCAAAACAATCAGGTCACCTCTGTGGGCCTCAGAGAAATGCTTGTTCCATCTTTTTGACAATTCTACTTTCATGACCTAATCATATCCCAACATTTCTGCTTCCTAAACATTATGACCTGGAGGATCACACTTAGTTCTTGTGTACACAGGTATAACACAATGTTATCATAAAGAACACAAACTTATTTTGTCACCTTACTAGAGGCCAGGAAATCCAGGTACTAAAAGGATTTGTTGCTTGTGAGGGTGTTTCCAAGTCACAATTTAATGAAATATTCTGCATAGATGAGCAACACTGCCCCTACAAGGTGGATGGTAGAGGTGCAAGAAAATAGAACCCTTTCATGTGCCTTTTAACTTGATTACAGGATAGAAGACATCATGGCTTAGTGGTCTCACAAGGCCTTCTCCTCTTAATACCATCACATTCCCCATTAATTTTCAAGAAGCAAATTCAGGAGGGGCATTTCAGAGTCATAGGAGATGTCAGTATGCAAATATAGCAGAACATAAGCATTTAAGGCAAGATGTGGTTCCTGCCTTTCTTAGTCCAATATTCAATTTATGATAGTAATCACAAATGTATTTTTTACCACAAAGCAAGTTTGTTTGATACATTTTTCTAAACAGTTATTCCACACTGAGTTCTTCAGATTTTTAAGTAGTTTAGTATACAATACTGGGAACCTGTAAGTATTATACAAATATAATATATATTGGTTGTTATCAACTAAATATGCATCATTCTAGGGAACAGAAAAACTAATACAAGAGCATCATGCTAACACTTGCTCATGATCCATCAGTTTAAAACACTGTTTTCTAACATTGTTGAGAGCAATTCATGCAATTTACAGAATTTTAGAGCCAATTATTTGTTACCAAATAACCTTTTGCTAGTTATTGCCAGTGCCTTTTATAAAGTAAACTCATATTTTAAGAACATCACAAGGGCAAACATCTCTACTTCTACTTCAAATGAAAGCCATAGGCTTTTTAACTATAATGTAAATGGATTAACATTAAAGATGATGATAAATATCACTTCTTTTTAGCTACAATGGTTAAAATAAAACAGGAAAAAAGCGTTTTATAAAGCATGAACACAGTTTTAAAAATCCTTCCTATTTGGTGCTGCAGGAAACATAAATTATATACTTCGCAACCAGCTGTAATGGTAGGCATAGGCAGCTGGTCTAATTTACTGTACAGTACTATTGTACATATTGTTTGATGCACAAATTACTTATAATTTCTAGAATTGCATCTTTGCAGTTTGATATTTTTAAGCAGCACTCCAGAAACTTGAGAACTTGTCGAGTTTTAGAGAAGCTAATTCTGAAAGGACTTCACTTTGCCAGCATGTTTTCCCACATCATTGCCTCCAATACTCTACTTTGTATGCTTAAAAAGTAAATGGGAAAGCATGATGTTTCCAGAGACTTCAGGAAAGTGTTTAGGAAATTTTTGATGTTTTTTTTAAACTTTAAATTATTTTTTTCTGTGTATGAGGTGTGGATATGTATGCAGTGTGTATGTTAAATGTTTTAACTGCATCTACTAAATTCTGTCAATTATATAGAAAAGCATTTTGAAATAGAGTACAAATTAATCTTTTAAAAAGTGTCCAGTTCTCAAGTCTCAGGAAGGAAAATACACATAGATATAAAAACCTAAAGATTACATGGGCACTTTAAATTATTAAAGGGATTCCTCTTCCACATAGCTGAGACTGTTTTTATATGCATCACTGAGAGAAACAATATTCTATTGTCTGGCTTTACCACATTTTGCCCAGGCTGCAAACCTGTAGTCCTAAAGTCCTACCAAGACTACTGTCCCTCAGCAGATGCTGTTTCACTCAGGTGATCTGTCTGAATTTCTTCTGCTCTTCTTCAGTGATTGCCTTAGAAATTTGGTTTAAGTGGTGCTATAAACCAGGCACTATGGAGTTTACCCATCCCAAATGCTCAAGGCTGAGGTAGGAGGAAAGGCAGTTGAAGCTAGTCTGGGATACACAGCAAATTACAACTAACTTAACTGATAACATTCTCAAAAAATGCCTATTTTTTTTTTAGAACTGGCAGTATGTAAATAGTTATTGATGGTTTCTTTCCAAATAATTTCATTCAAGTTGTAACACTAATTGATTTTGTATTTAAAATGTCCTAGGATAGTCAAATGAACATGAATTCACCACAACACTTGTATGCTGTGTACACTCACTCTTTCATTTGGTCCTAAGCAGTTTTCCTTGTGTCTTGTACACTCATTTCTTATCTTTATAAAAGATTGACACAAATGTTGTCTTTCCTATTTTTCAGGAAGATTTCAATTGCATTTTATAGGAATATAATTAGAGCTAACAATATAAAGCAACATGTCTATGAACTTAAACTAGATGGCTGTGAATGGTTTCAATTACTGAATAAGATTTTGATATTTTACATGTTCCTTAATAATTCATAGATTTATGCCTCTGATTAAAAAATATTTCTCTGAATACCCAATCAGCACACTGGATTGTTTTCACAGCTTCCCAATAGGGAGGCAGAATGAAAACTCAAATTCAGTCAAACACAAAATTTGTTTTATTCTATATATTACTTTTACCCCTAACCTTCATTTTCAACATATCAAAACAGTAAAATTTAATTCTTTAATTTAAAAAGGAGAGAAAGGAAGCGAGGCATTATTTGATTTTCCTGTGCTATTATTGCCAAACTAAAAACTGAGCTGTTTATCCAACAGCAATGTTTTTCATCTTTTCTCCACAACTTCAAATTGTTTTCTCTCGGCAAATGGCTTTGCCAAAATTTCTTTTTCTTTAAGGAGTGTCAATCATTTCAAATTACAAATTGCTCCAATGACCTTGTTTAATTTACTTAAGATATGCATTATAGTCACAATCTGCAAAACTAGTAAATTTTCAAATATACGGATTGTGGAAAAATACAATTCAACCTATAATGTTTTTCAATCTCTTATTGTCTCTGTCTCTAATTACTATTCACAAACAATATTACCTATTAAATATGGGGGAGGCAGAGGGAACTGGCATTGATATGTAAAATAATCTTGTTTCTAATTTAAATAAAAATGGAGAGAATAAAGAAAGAAAAAAAGGAAATTTATTTAAGCATGTAACTCAAATTACCGGGTTAAATTATATAATTTATTATTGATAAATTCTTCATATAGGAAAGATTAAATAAAAAGCAATCATTGGCCCAGAAAGAATATGTCTTCTATAGTCTAATCCATGATAAGTTTCATGTGAATGTTTGTGGTGACCATTCTCACCTTGTTGCAATGAATTCCCATTGTGGCAATCCTAATAATATATCATCAATTCAGATCTGAGCTGTGAGAGAGAGAGTTGAGCTGCCAGATGTCAGTGAAGTCCATGAGCCAATTCAAAATTTAAACTTGGTAATTTTAATCATAAACTACTAGGGAATAAGTATAAATCTAAGGTGCAAAAATACCACTACCCTATTCCATTTTTGTTTTGTTTTTTTGAGACAGGATTTCTATGTATTGCTTTGGAACCTGTCCTATCACTCACTTTGTAGACCAGGCTGGCCTCAAACTCACAGAGATCTACCTGTCTCTGCCTCCGGAGTGATGGGATTAAAGGTGTTGTACCACCAATGCCCAGCTTACCCTGTTCCATTTTATGTTGTAGAATAACATCACAGGTGTGGGACTGTCATACTGCTGCTAGAACCCTAGCAAAATGTTGAAACAATTTCCTATACTGAGTCCAATGAACAGAGACAACTAGAAGAATGAATGGAAAACAGAATGTATGAAATGTTGGTAGGTGGAGTGAAGGAGAGGAAATCATCTTTAAGATTGTCTCTAATATCTTCTTTTGCACAATGACATAAGAAGACTTTATCCAGGGTGAAAGGTGTGTGATTATTATATTGACTAATAAGGCACTTAAGAGCATGGCTAGCTATGGAGCTTTGAAACTCTGACTGTGACACTTCTGAGCTACTGCCAGGAATTGCCGATGTTCCCTCTGGTGGATGAGGTTGACGTACAGCTGTGATGGTGCACACTTAGAACTCTAGCCCTTGGAAAGCTGTAGTAGGGAGATTTTTGCTTCAAGACAACTTGATGGTATATAAACCTCATCTAAAAGGAATTGGTGTGTAGATTTCAAGTGTTTTGGGTCTTTTAAATTATCTAAAGTAAATATAATTTTAGAATATATTGATTTATAAATATTTGTTTGCAATCATTATTATACTGATAATCATTAATTTTATGATTTTCAAGAGCCATACACCAAGAATATATTGAAGTTAATTTGATCACATACTTTCAACATGGAAGGAAAGGAACGCTTTGATAGGCAATTTAAAGAAATGAGAAGAACAAAAGGTTATGGGTCAGCATAAATTACTTTCTTAAGGCTTTTCTAAGGTGAATCAATTCAACTTAATTGCTTATTTAAAAATAAACTAAGATTATAAATTCTAATGCATACTAAATAGACACAGTTTACTTTCTCAAATAAGAAGCTCTTCTGGAAAGCCTCACCTTCACAGGAGAGTGGATGGGACATGAGATGGAGGATCAGTGCGGGGCATGGGAGGATGGGAGGGCGAGGGAACTGGGATTGATATGTTAAATAAGATTGTTTCTAAATATATATATATATATATATATATATATTTATATATATATATTTATATATATATATATATATATATATATTATATATATATATATATGGGGGACCAAAATATTTCCGCTATGGAATATTTTGAGATCCAGCCTTGGGTTTCACTAAACAGGAACACTGGAAAGCTCCAGTCCACTATTGTATTATTAATGCCAGTAAGGCTACTATTGTTTACCATGGCCTCAGGGTAATATGCCTCCTATTTGCATCTCTGTGGGCCAAAGCATCTGAATAGTCCTACACTTGGGCAGAGGTGCAAGGTGTGTGAGTGACTCGGGAGGACAGGAGTTAGGGGCAAGTGACCAAAGGAGAGAGGATAACAAAGAGAGAAATGGTTCCCTCATGGTATTGGCAGGATGGTTAAGAAACAGCAGAAAAGATGGCTAATAAAGAAATGACTCTAGTTTTACAACATTGAATTGACAGCTCTCTAAAGATGACAAGATGCCTGTGTTTGGTCTTTATCACCGCTGGGTTGCTAGGAGCTTCCAGGTTCACACACCCTTCTCAGGCCAAACCTCATGGATTAAGGCTGAGACACACTGGGTCACGACAAATATATATATATATATATATATATATATATATATATATATTCTTTTATTGAAAAACTACAGTGGATTTCCATTTTTCTTTGAGTGTATTCACTAAAACTATTTTAGTATACCAGGCATAATCATGAACATTATGAACAAGTATACTCTGGTAAAATGTCTGGGACATAAGTGAGGAAGTGATATGACTAACTCAGTGTATTCATAAAGGCAAGTTTAGTTCAATCAATGTCAGTAGCTCAGCAAAGACTGCCCTCTTTCCTATGTTTGAACTGTCTTGTCTTCTAGCCATTTCTACTTCTCTCCACACTTCCTTGCTTTGAAAGGACCAGCTCCCCATTTTGGCAGCCATAACAGCGGAACCCGAGCTTGTCTAACCTTGTCTTAGTCACTAGGAGGTCAGATGCCTGCCTCGTGGCAAGGAACCAATCAGAAGTTATCTGGTGGTGCTATGTTTTACGGCTCTGGGTGTGCTTTATGGACAAGTGCACAGCAATGATTCCAAGAGCATAGCAACCACCCTGGGAGGGCCTATGGGCCATAACAACCAGTTGGCCAATCAACACAGGGCAAGCTCTCCAAGCCTAGAGGCACACCAACCCTGAGCCTGTGGATACCCCTAGACACTCCCCTTACGCTGCCCTACAAGATCTCTCTGTAGCGGGTTCGAGCTGTCTTTTCTAGCCATCCGCCATGGCAGGTGGATGAAAGACCCAAGGTAACATGGGGTTAGCTCGTTAAACAAGAGTAAAGCCTCATGCAGTTTGCATCAATCTTTCGAATCTGCCTGATGATTGGGGTGACTGTGGTCCTGGGCTGAGATCCTGGAGGCTTGATGTTTCCAGGGGTCTTACAGTTTTAGTTTGAGAAATTAAGAATGAGCATTTAAGGGCTTCCTTGTGGAGTAATGTGTGACAAAATAAACAACCCAATAAATGTATAATAATGCAACCCCTTGAAATCTCTTCCGGGGTGAAATCAGTGTTTTCAACACAAGCAAATATTTAGTTAATATGAGATATAGGAAGTACATGATTGTTCCCAAATGATCATTAGCAGATGTCGAGAAAATAGTGGTAATTAGATGGGTTTGTGAAAGCTAGTAACTGTAGGTGTTAAGGTCTTCTGTCAGTGATAATAGCTGGGCTTCTTTGAACTCATGTTAAAAGTGAAAGAGTTTGCAGTGACTGCCCACCTGACCCTTGGAAAGGATATGTCTTACATGCTTTAATAGTAACCCATTCTATTCGAAAGTGGCATGTTGTGCTAAGGGGTTTTAAACACATTTTCTTAAACAGATTTTAAAGACCAAGTAGCAATTCACAACTGACAGTCTCCATAATGAGGTGTTATAATCACCTTCATTAAGCATATCTAAGAATTCTCTCCCAGCATGCATGCCTTCTCTATTTTCCATTATTCAATTGTTGTCACTTAATCATCATCTTCATTTCTTTCCATGGGAGAATTTGTGTGCAGAGATGCTTGTGCTATACTAACTATTGTATTTTTCTGTGAAGTTGACATTTCTGCTGAACTGCAAGGCTTCATGCTCAATGTGGGAAAAACTAGGAGCAGATAGTGACAGACCAGGGATACAGTATTGACAACAGAGACTCAATTTGTAATGAGTCTATACCCCATATGCCAAAATCATTTGGCTACCCGTAGTTGAGGAGATCCCAGGGAACACTTCAAACAAACAGATACAGGGAGGGTGAGTCTTTGAACTAGGAGATTTCTTTAGAGTGAAAATACAAATTGCCAAAAAGCCACAGATGTTCACCACATGAACAGGTGAAAAAATAATACTCTTTCAAATCTATTTATCAAAGCCTCTTTTGCCTTTCTGTAATTTCACATTAAATGGGCCATACTTTTCAGCTGTCCTCAGCTTAAAAACATTAATAAGGAAAGACAGAGCAGATGACTATGCTAACAATGGCAAGGCAGAATCTCCAGCATTTTCCAGCCTCTTTTTTGGCATATGTAATTTTCTAATTGCTGTTCTCTAAAGCGAAAACTGCAGTTAGAAAAATGTTATCTGAGGACACAACTCAGCTGAACATCATTTGGCACTTCAATCTGTTTTCACCATTGGATCACTGTAATGAAAATCTGACGTTCAATTTTAGTTTGTCATAATCACCTGCAATTGATCTTATGGTTTATCAACATGTATGGACTATCAGTAAAATTCTAATTGAATGATAGCCATAAGCAATAGGACTCTTGAAAATCTCACTGTGGATCCTTTAAATAAAAATAAGAACAGAAAAACAGGAACAGAAGACATTTGGGTGTGCTCATTCTTTTATTTATTAGAAACACTTGACATAAGACGGGCTGCAGCTGATTAAAGGTAACAAAGAAAATTGGCCTCTTCTTTGAAATGCCAGTCTTTAATTCCTTTCCTATTGAATCAGGCTGAACTCAGTAAATTATCTCGTCAATTGAATATTAATACATGAATGTTAAATGACTTTTAGGACTAAATCCTAGTTTTTCTGTTTTCATTCAGGCCTTTTGAAACCTTTGCTGATTGACAACAAATGCTTATTGTTTTAAGGGTGTTCATGCAGGTTCAGGAAAGAAAACAGCACTTTTACCTCAATTTCCCTACAACTCCCATACTTGGCTGAGAAACATCAACCTCCATCATATGAGTTAAGGCAAAGCCTTCCATTCTTATGCAGTTTATCAACCTATCCAATATCAGGTGGAGAACAGGCATTTGTGCCAGGCTATGCTGCTTGCCCTGTCAAGAGTGAAACTCCTACTTTCCCTCAATAGTAACCAGAACAATGGTCACAGTGTAAACATAATGATGCAATGGCAAAGAGAAGGAGCCCCTTTTATTTGTTCACTTGTTTTGTTAGTGTTTTTATTTCCATTTTCTTTCTAGCTCAGTTACTGATGGAAGTGTTGGCCACATACCAACTAAAGTCTGCAGATATTGGTAGAATTGAAAAATTTTTTGATAGTTTTCTTCATGTTCTCAGAGAACACCTAAGGATAATTTTGTTAAGAAAACCTGAAGGGTTTCTAGCCAGACATTTCTGTTTTGTTTTTCTTCTTAATTACAGCATCCTCTATGAAAATCATTCTTGTTATTTGAAATTGAGGAATGTAGGTTAATTAGTTAAAACAACAGGTTCTGTGGGCTATTAAGGCCAATGAAGACTATGATGATATTCGGGCAAGGTGGCATACACTTATAATCTTAGCATTCAAGAAGCAGAGATAGAGAATCAAGAGAACAAGGCTGACCTGGGCTGTATGAAACTCTGTCTAAAACAGGAAGAAAAATGAATGCAACAGTCAAAAAAGGCAAAGAAGCACCATTGGTAGAAAGAGAACATTTCTTGTCAGAAAGCCCTCCTTCTTCATGGGTTAACAGTGGTATCCACTGCTGCTCAAGGTGGAACATACACCAGATTGTTTTTTATGCCTCAGATATTGATAGGTCAATCCCATTCTGTGTGTCATACTCTTCTTATTTTCTCCATCTGTATGCCAACCTTAGTGGAACCACTATTCCTTCTGCTCCTAACAAAGGGAGCATAATAAAACCAATTTCTAAGAAATCCCCTATCAAATTGGGTGCTTCAGAGGTAGGCTTCGAATGGCAAAGCATATGGAGTTACATGCAACTCTGATGGGGCAGATTCTGCAGGTCTGTGCAAGGTCTGATGGCCATGGATTCGTCCAATCTTCTTTTGCCCACATCAGTCTAATTCTGTCATTTATACATGGTAGAATCTTGATACCTTTTTTCACTAACAGATGAAAAATGTAAAGGCTCTTCTTTTGTCCTGATTATGTCAGCCTGATCATCAACCCGTATGTCCTTCTCCTTTCTCACAGCTCAGAACCCAGTCATGTATTTCCCTCTCATGTTTTAATTGTTCATAAAAATAATTAATATATAACTTATATATTAGTTATCCATTAAATGCCACTTAATTTCAATAGGTATATGAGTGAAGGAAACATGTTTTATAATTGGGACAGTTCTGAATTAACAATATGTGTGGATATATACATGTTTTACTGTTGATAACAACTTCATAGTATGTTTCTCAAAATTATAAAACATATAATAATCTTAATGCCTTAAACCTCACTCAGATTCCTTAGGAAAATAATTACCAAAAGTATTTATCTTTGGAGGACAGCACAGATACACTGTGATTCTTATTCAGTATTTGTTATTGTATATGCAAGGGCTAAATCTGGATCAGCTTTTATAGTTTCTTTTCTTTAAAATATAGAGTGATGTATGCATATAATTATTATATTTTCTCCTCAAATGAATTCATACAGGCTGAAAATTCCAATTATAATCTTGAAAATTGTCCAAAGAAGAGAACAGTATGTAACAGGTGCAGAATCCAACTTGGGTTGCTTGAATGTGAATTCAGGGCTAACTACTTGCTAATGGATAACCAATTATGGGGCTCATTCCTGTGGAAGTGTATTTTGTACCTCTCAGCATTCCTTTGTTACATTTAGTTCTTTGTATAGGAGTAGTCCCCTGTGAGATTTCTCTTGGTATCTCATTTCTTGGTATTATACTTGCTCAGGTCTTGATAGGCAGACACATTGTTAAGTGAATAAGGATGAAGATTCTCTATCATATCTGGGAGACAATCTCACAGATTTCTTCTGGCTCTTAAAATTTTTCCTCTCCTAATCCATGTAATTCCCAATGCCTTCTTTGGAAGAGTTACATTTTAGATACATCAGCTAGACTTGGCAGGCCACAATCAGTTTTTTCTCTACATTTTGACAAAATGTTATTTTCTGTAATAGTCTTCATCTAGAAGCTTCTTTAATAAAGTGAGAGATACTAATATGCAAGTATAAAGATGAATATTTAGAATTCAGTTATGAATTATTCTTTTTTGCTAAAGGGGCAGTACTAGGTCTTCTTTAAAATCCATTATCTCACTAGCTCTCCATGGTTGATCAGATTTGTAATGCTATTTAAGATTTATCTCCTATTGAGTTGGCACATTATATCACTCTTCGTTACTAACATATTAAGAGCCAACATTACATCTTCAGAGATGCTGACGATTGTGATTCACAGGCATCACATCTGATACAATTATTCGTTGTATCCCTCCTTGAAAGCTTGTAAATTTTAGTAACAGTCTGTAATTTTTGTAGTTATTTACAGAATTTATTTAATTAAAAATGCTTTTGAATATTGCTTCTTTAAAAAGATATCATAGGTCCTGCCCTGTAGCCACTATTTCTTAACTGCAGTCAAGGAAAGACAGAAAGCACACAGCCAGGGTAGCTGAGGTACCTGGGTATGAGAAGGGTAGCTAGGAACTTCCAAGAATATGTCCATCAGGATTCAGGCTTATATAATTATCTTCAGAAAATATGAGATACAGTGAAGCTGGGATACACACTTTGGTCTCTCAGCATCATAATCCCTTTCCCCTTGCATGTCATGGGCTTAAAGTATACCCAAGTGGGCTGGAGAGATGACTCAGCAGCTTAGAGTACTGGATTCTCTTCCAGAGATCCTGAGCTCAATTGCCAGCAACCATATGGTGGCTCACACCATCTATAGTGGGATCTGATACCCTCTTCTGGCATAAAGTTGTCCATGCAGATAGAGTACTCATACATAAAATCTTTAAAAATAAGTGTACCCCAAATTAAGCAGCAAATTAAGGCATGAAGGAGCACTGTCAGACCTCAGTAACTGGCTACATTGACAAAGAGGACATATTTTGCTGTATACTGCTTAAAAGGAACGTATTCTTCCTCATCAATGTCTACGGCCTCATACTGGCAGATGGTACTACTCATGCCTCCATGGCAGTCTGTCTGGAAGAGGAAAAAGATGGATGCCAGGGAACAATTAGAGTGGATATATTTGGTAAATGAATGTTTCTCCACCTTCTGGATACAGATGATTCCAAACAGGGAGAGAATGTCTTACCCAGGACAATAAAACCAGGAACTGAACTAAACCTGAGGTCTCCTAGATCCTTGTCACCTGTAATTATGAGAAACTAATAAACACTTATATTTGCATTTTAAAAAAAGGAAAAAAGAAATCACAGATTATTCTGATTTCTGAAAATAAACTGACACTTCATTAGTTTCAAAATGACTATTTATAAGGATAAAATAAAGTATTAAGACTAAAACACTGAAAACTGTACTCTGTGTACTATTAAAATGTTCATTTAAGTATTAGTTTCATTTAAAAAGCCTTCTTTGAGAATGTTATGTTAATGAAATACAATGAATTCATTGGAACAGAACAGATACAGTGGGATTCTTACTACTAAGTAATTGTTAAGGTGTATGTAAAGGCCAAATCTTGAATCAGCTTTTGTAGTTTCTTTTCAATAAAAATATAGAGTGACAGCACTCAGGAGGCAGAGGCAGGGAGATCTCTGTGAATTCAAGACCAGCCTGGTCTACAAGAGCTAGTTCCAGGACAGCCTCCTGGAAAAGCCATAGGAAACCCTGTCTCAGAATTATATATATATATATATATATATATATATATATATATATATATATTTATATTTATATATATATTGAGTGTGATTTATGCATACTATTATTATATTTTCTACTCAAATGAATTCATGAAAATTGAAAATTTGTATGATAATGTGGAAAATTGTGCAAAGAAGAGAAATGTGTGTGTGTTTGTGTGTGTGTGTGTGTGTGTTTGTATACACATATATTCTCCCAAGTGTTGTTGTGAAAAAAAAGTATTTTAATTAATGAGAAATGCATGCCATTATGCTTGACACAATCTGGTGATTAATGAATGTTAATTTCCATCCTTTTAATGTTTCATAGAGTATCTGTAGAAAGAAGTCAGATCATGCAGTATAATCATCAATATGACTTTAAAGACTGGGATGGTCAATAGATGTCACTTGTTAAAAGAGAGCTGGCTTCCTACATAATTTTAATGTTCCTCTGAGTGAGAGTAAGAACCTGTCACCAGCTAAGGAAATGTATCTGGAATTGTCTTAAATTTTATTCTAAGTTATCATTCACAGAGAGTTGAAAAATGTTTAGTCTATATTTGTAATTCATCTAGAGAATGTGATAAATTATGATTGATAGCAGTCTTGGGACAGTGACGTAGGTAGCTTTTCAGAAAGGAAAATGAAACAGAAAATCAAGCAGTGGAATTCAGTGAACAAATGGCATGAACCAGACTGCTGAAAACCGCTGAAATTTTTGTGCAACATGATATCCAGTGTTTGCTGTGAGTAGAGGAAAGACCCTGACCCAAATTCCTCAAGCCAAGGCTTCAAATTGTGTAGTGAGAACACACAACTTCAGAGAGAAGAAATATAAAACCTTTGAGAGTTGCAGTATATTTTGTTATCTCCCCACAGAGAAAAATCACCCATCAAACAGGATTTTAGAACCTTATGATTGCTGCACACATAAGCAGTAATTTTGACTTTAGTTAAAGAACTTTTATGTTTACCATGCTGTTAATCTTTATGCAGTATGGAAATTACTCAAATTTATTTAGCATTTTGTTATGTCACTTTCAAAATGTTACACTCACTCATATTTTTTCCTCCAGAAATGGTATTCATATTCTATCATTGATTGCTCCAATTAAACAGTTCTTCTTCTAGTGAGATGAAATATTTTAATACATTTTATTATATGAAGAAAACAATATGTGATGATATCATATATTGTGGTTTACCTCTGAATTTAAATTCCTGTGTTTAATTTCTGTTTATTGTTTAAATATATATTTGGTAAAGACATTAGGTTAGATAACTATGTCCAAAAATAGGTCAGTTTAGGTTTTTGTGCTTTCTGTGGTTTATATTGCAAAAGGGAGCTTTAGAAATAGTGTCTCTTCTGTTATACTCAAAAAAGAGGCATTGGTCTATTATTCCACTGCTGATGCATAAAATATTGATATTCTATTGATGTGTTTTTAGAAAATATGAAACATTATATCTTCTTGAATTTCTTATATACTCTATTTTTTGAAAAAGCCATTTGTTTATCTTCTTTAGGAAATTAATTAATAATCTATTCTTTCTACAGGCGTGTTGGTTTTTGCTGAAAAATTTTAAACCGATTCATTAGTTCTCTTTCTATAAAATAATATTAAGATAAAAAAAAAAAACATTTAGAGCCAGGCCGTTGGTGCTGACAACTTTAATCCCAGCACTCTGGAGGCAGAGGCAGGCAGAACTCTGTGAGTTCAAGACCAGCCTGGTCTACAAGAGTTAGTTCCAGGACAACCTCCAAAGCCACAGAGACACCCTGTGTCAAATTACCAAAAACAAAAACATCCATGTAGGGGAAGCTGTAGCCATGCCTACTTAGGGGCTGGCTACAGGTGTGCCTGACCACACCCTGGAAAGCTTTCGAAGGTGTGGTCAGGGGATGTAGGGTGACTGCATTTTCACTTTCAGTTTCTCCTTTGGGCTTACATACAGACTGCTGCCATGATGGCTGGCTAGGATGCTCTGTAAGTAAGGCTTTTCCCTAATAAGTACCCTTATATTTCTACCTGACTCCATATTGGTAATTTCCCACAATACATCCACTATTAAATTATTAAACATTCTACAAATTGAGCATACCTGCATTTCTACAAGCCATTTCAACACACAGAACATTCCCATATTTATTCTTGTTATCCTTTTTTTCCTACTTTTGGAAAAAGATTCTTTTTCCATTCAAAATGTTCTGACTTCTCTCAGTTCCTCTTCTCTTCCATTACCCTCTGGATCAACTTCCTTTCTGTCTCTCATTAGAAAAGACTAGGCTTATAATTAATTACAACCAAACACGATAAAATAACATCTAAGATAGATACAAAATGATCACATCAAGGCTGGACAAGCAAACCAACAAAAAGGAAAGAGTCGCAAGAACAGGCACAAGAATAAGAGACCCACTTGTTCACACTCAGGAGTTCCATAAGAATACTAAAGTAAAAGCTAAAATATATAACCAGAGGACTGGAAAAGACCCATGCAGGCTGTGTGCTTCCTGCTTCAATCTCTGTGAGTTCACATAACATTGCTTAGTTGATACATAGGGCCTTATTCTCCTTCCTTGTGTACTCTACCTCTCTGGCTCTTACACATTTTCTCCCTCTTTTTCTGCAGGATTCCCTGAGCAATGAAGAAAGAATTTGATGGATACTTCCCATTTAGACTGTCTGTCCACTTAATGTACGGCTGTGGGTCTCTGCATCTGTTCCCATCTGCCGCCAGAGGAAGCTTTACTGATGATGACTGAAAAGTAACTTTCTACACCCTAGAACATAGGGGTGAAGGCACAAGCTTGACTACCCCATGTTAAATGATGAGAGTGTGTTGTCCTCAGCAATGGGGTTCCACTGTCAGCTTGCAAATAGTAACCCATTGTCTTAGCAACAGCCTGTCTTGTTTCAGAGGTATCTATGGGATATCCTTGGCCAACAACTTAACTGACACAACATCAAGTTCCCTCTTAGTGTGAGCAGGATACTGTTCAATTCTCAGCTTTGCTCTGGAAACTTACAATTTTCCCTAATGAATGTATGACTCAGGAGTCTGCAAAAGTTTACTTGCAGATTTTTCATCTAAGCTACAGTGGCTTCTTCCTTTCTTGCATTTTTACCTCTGATTTTCCAGCCACTTCTACAGAACTAGATTCAGGCTTCTCTATCTAAGGTCAACATGCCAATTTTCTGCTTGAATGCAAGCGATCATGTCTACACAGTGGGAGGTGCCTTATATGAAACCTGACAAAAATAAATCTCAAATAAGGCAGGTATTTTATTTAATGAATTGATTTGTTTTCTTTGTCTAGCTCTTTTTCATCTAATTGTATTTCAATGTTTTATATTATTTAATGGGTTTATATATAGCTGGTTTCCCCTGATATCCACACATTTGCATCTGAGATTATGCTATATGTATAAGGTTGTTGGCATATAATACTGTAATGCAAACTAACTCCCCATCTCTCAATGAAGAACTGTAATCAGCACATATGTTTAAACCCAGTAAAATATAAGCAGCAAGATAAGCACTTTGTTTTAGTATGTAATTCAATGCCACTAATCTTTGATATGCAACCATTGTCATAACCTTCTCCATAGTGATTTATTAGTTAAAAAATTAATCTAAACCTAATAGAAATATATTCTAAATCCAAGCTTTGTCCAATTATAAGTGAAGATAAATGACACTCAATATGTTTCAAAAGAGTCATGTGGATATTTTACTACTAATGTAGAAACTTTGTACAATGTACCCATATACAATTCTAAAAATACTTTAAATGGAGACTCTATACCAGGGCAACAGTGTCCCTACTGGACATAACAGACTAACAAATTTCCAGTTTAAGGGATAGGATACGTCTTTACGAGTGGTTGAGCAGTGAAGTCCATAGAGCCTTACTCTAAACACTATTGTATATTGTTCTTGATTCTCCCTCACCTCAGAAATTGAAAGGTAGATTCCTTTGTTAAAGTTGTTATGGAGTTCAATCATAGAACATGTAGAAATAAAGCTGGTAGAGTGGTGTGGATGCTTCATCCCTACAGGCTAAGTTTAATAGGGCTGAAAGTTACTGTGCTATTACCAAAGAAGAAAAAGGATTCACCAATTTTACCTGAAGGAGAAAGGATTCACAAATATTAATTAACTATGAGCCTTGTGGAAGACAACACTGGGGGCTCTAGCAAGATATGTCCACTGGTATATTGTAGCACCAACAACATAGGAGTAAGCAGCCACTTTCTTCTTGGATTTATAGTCCACTCTACAAAATGAAACCCATACCTGGCAGCATTATTGGGGCCAAGATCATAGGTTCTATAAGAGAAAATATTACTGTTATTCTACTAAAGTGAAAAAATATTAAACTGACTTCCAATGATTTAACACTGTAGACATATATTGATGCAACTCTCAATTCTCATTGGTGAAACTTCTTTATATATAGTAGGTGATAATTAACAAAGGGACCAAAAATGATCAAGAAGCAGAGAATTAAAGATTGAAGAGAGCTGAACTCTAAACGAGACATGTATGTCACATCCCCTCTTACAAAATATCATCATTTATTGTGGAAGAGGGAGTGAAAGATTGTAGGAAGTAAAGGGAGTACCCATCTCTAAGAAAATTGCTTTCCAGACACAACAGAACAGTAGTATAAATGAACTCATAGGGGTATTGAAAGCATGCTCACACCCTGGGCCAGTTTAAGCCAGACAAATTTCAGCATGGGTACACAAATTGGACTTTATTATGGGTTTAAAAACTGAAAAGCTAAAGAGGATACAGAATTTAGGTGGATAGGAAAGGTACAGCAAGCAGATCTATCAAGAGTTGTGGAGAGGTGAATATGATAAAAACATTAGATGAAATTCTCAGTTATCTTGAATGATAGGAATTTTTTCTGAATCACAGGGTATTGCTTTATTTATCTTAACAATATAATATTAAAGACTACTAGAATAAAACCTTTCTATACATGTGTATGTCAAGCCTTGGGGGTGCTTTGGTATGACTTGAATCTTAGTGGTTCCTCCTGTATGTATGATTTTTTTTTCCTTTTTCAACCCACTAAGTTTAATACTAACATGTTCAAAAACATAGAAAATGTAATTTCAGTACCTTTATTATTTTAGTTTGGTATTTGAAAAATATAATTCATTTTAACCTCAACTTACTTGAATTTGAGTGAGTTGAATAATTTCTTAAAATATAAAACCATTTGCAATTTGATCAGTCAGATCCCATACCCATGGATATATTTTTCTTCCTTTTATTGAGGTAGAATTACATATAAAAGATCCTATGTTAAAATGTATACTTCTTCCATATGGAAAACTTTCTTCTGTAATCCAAATACAAACAAAAGTAGTAATCAATGGGGTTAGCCTGTGGTACAAGAAGCCTTTTGTAAGTAATGACTTAGTGAACACAGTCTCCAAGGTGCAAGATGCCCTCACAAGGATTTCTCAAGGAGGCTCCATATTCCATGCCCTCCAAACCATCAACCCTCTGTTAAATACATAGGCTCTTGAGAGTCTGCCTAGTTTCCCTAAAAGATAAGGTCAAACTGTAGAAGATGCCACACACCTCAGTCACAAGATATAAGTAAATAAAGCTGGAGCTGAGCTGGAAACCTACTAGCTAGATTTTAAGTGCCTGGGCATGTCATGTGAGTTGCAAGAGGAAAAAGAGTATCATTGGTCTCACTCAGATGTGAGGGCTTAAAACCCAAAGATGAAACTCTATGGCAGTATTTATCCATCTGTTCAATTGTAGGATGAAAGTTGTGTGTAACCAACTGATCTCTGACTGGATTTGAGCACACCCCATTGGACTGCAAACAGGGCTAACAAATGGGGCTTTTGGAAGTCGTGGGCCCATACGACAGGCTTATTACTATTTTTATTTAACTGACATGGCATCAAAATGGCTTCTCAACATCTATGCTTCTATCAGTAGACAAAAGGGGCTCTGAGTCACTCAGAAGCTTATATAACATCAAATGTAGAAACATATGGCTGATGTTTATGCAGAAAATAAGTGATGGTTGTGTGCTCATCTAGTCCTATACAAGACAAAGAAACAATGTGGAAAAGGTGACAGGAAACATGGAATCAGTGAAACATATCTTTGATAGCAGAGGGCTCACAGGATGCTACTTAGTCATTTGAAACTATTGGTTTTAGACAGAGTCTGGGAAGAAGAGAAGCCATTGTCTTCAGCTGTGTACTCATTTGATAACTGGGCTCAGTGGGTTCCAAAACATAACTCTATTCCCTTGGTCACATTGAAAATGCAATTTAAGTTCAACATGTCAAAAAAGAAACAACTGACATGAACATGAAAGGGAGATTTGTGGCAAGAAGACAGGATGAACAGGTGTCTGTGGGGTGTGTGTGTTTGAGAGTAGTCAGTGTATACTGTATCCATGTGTGAAATTGTACTTCTTACATTTATAAACTATTATCATCATTTGAATGCTATTTATTTGTTTCTGGAATGTATATGTACATGTAATGTGTGCATGTATATGCACATCTTTGGGTGTGCTTGTCTATGTGTATGTGTGGAGATCAGATGCATACTCAGGGTATATTCCACTATTACTCCCTTTTTACTTCTTGGAACACAGTATCTAACTGAACATAGAGTTTACCAGTTGGACTAGGCTAGTTAGTCCACCCTGGGGCTCCATCTTTACTGCTACTCCCAGAAAAATGCATTACAAAGAGAATACTCTGCAGTTGTTTGGATTCTTTGTTTTTCTACAAATATGAGAATATAGAAGGGGACTGTTGAGGGAATGGAGGACACTAACAGAGAGAAAGGAAACAAAAGAGAGTATTAGGAACCAAGTACAATTGAAGGGCATCCTATGCAAGGCAGTGCCCTGATAAAACTTAGGATCTTGTATGCCAATAAAAATATTTAAACATGGAAATTTTTTAAAGTTTGCATGGATATTTTTAAAAAATCATAGACTTTTTAACTAGTATTTCTATGTTATTTATTGATTAATTGCAAAACAAAAAGTAACCTTTTAGTTGTGAAATGAACAAGTGTTACTAAATACAAAGTGTGTGTGATAGACATGTTAGGAGTGCCAACATGGACCGTGAAATCAGAAGAAATGACAAAAGTCATAGGACTGAGCATAGGGATTTTCTTGGTGGTTAAGAGCACCTGATAGCTCTCCCAGATAACCCAAGTTCTTGTTCTGAGCTTTGGTATCAGATGGTTTATAACAGCATGTACATCCAGATGCATAGGATAGAACACTGTATTTCCTCAAGAACTCCTCAAGAACACACACAGCACTTACATATACATATACACATGATTACAAAAAAATTTAAATATTTTTTAAATGAATCAAGTTCAGTTGTCATCATGGTGAGCCATCTTGTTAATTCCCTTCCCTGCAGCCTAATGACTACAGAGTGAATTTGTCTCATGAGATTGACTTTTATTTCAGATTCTGCCTTTTATTATCTTTTTAATTGTGACTAAGATATATTTTTAATGCTTTGGCCATTTTTATTTATAAAACTGAATATTAATGACATTGTTATTTTAAGTTTGTATGGGTAATTTTGGAAGAGTTTTGTAAAGTTTCATGGAAACAATCATAGTTATATTATTCGAATCTATTTAACTTTTGTGAATCTATTTAACATTCAAAATGCTGACATGAAAATAAAAATAATATTCAATGTTGAATGTGTACACCTATAATCTATTAGTTGATAATGCAGCAAAGGTATAAAAATACTACTGTAGATAATTCAAGGGGGTATGCCCAATGCCTTACCCAGAATTTCTCCTAGAGTATTCTATTGACCTCATCTGCTCCTACTTTAAGCTTTTATTTTTTTGTCCACCTGCATTAGTAATGAGCCAATTGGTTCTTGGTTGTTAATCAGTTTAACCAATCTGTACAAAAGATGAGAATTTTTCTGTGCTGATTAATTTCACTCCTCTGAATGTATTTGCAAGGGCATTATTATTTTTTAATTCTAATTCAAAATGTATTATTAATCCATCTATTCTCCAAATGACAAAAGAAAAATTTGGATGATTATTTAACAACCAAGAACCACCATCTGGTTTACCAGACTGGTGGAAGTCACCATGTGTCACCACTACATCCTACCATAAATCCTTAAAAATGAGAATGCAAAAGGCAAATTTAGTTCATAACGCCTTTGGAAAGGAGCCATGGGGAGGCGTCAACATTTTAGTGCAATAACCAGCCATCAAGGAGATAGGATAGGAAGCAGACAATGTCAAGAACGATTAGTATACATTAATGAGTTTAGAGAATTTATGTGACTTCCATTCAAAGTGTCCTGTGAAAGTGTTAAGATAATGCATTTAGAATTTAAATGCAAAGATTCCTGTTTATTAATCTCACAAACGTTTATTCTAACCATAGTAATAGAACAACAATAGAAATATTACTCAACAGAGAGAGAGTGGAAGGGAGAAAGCAATGTACATTGAAAATTGTTACTTGATCCTTTGCATTTGATTTTTAATCACTGTCCCTGCTTTATTGGTTATCTTAGGACAATTATGTTCATACAGACCAATGAATAGTTTATTGTCTTTTGTGAATTTGGAAATATGGGCTACTGAGAGCTAGATACTTCTTGGAATTTCTGGTTCTGAAGGTACTTAGTGCAATGTTTGGTCAATTTTAAGCTCATAACAAAAAGAATAACAAAATGCAAAATATGTTTCAGGTGTGCTTTAATTTTAGAAAATAGGAAAAGCAGATCTTTTTGCATTCCTCAATATATTCATTGAATCAGACTAACACATCTGTGCTCTGTTGTAGCCTGAACTTAGTTGGAAAGATTCAGTGAGTAGGGTCTAAGACAAGTGTGAAGGACTCATGAAGTTCTGATCTCTTACCTCCTTTGTTCGTTGACCAGACTCTGTATGCTTAGTGCTTGCATAGAGAACTGAGCATTTCTCTCCTTTAGATCCAAAGACCTCTGTGCTGCTCTGAGAACCTGGGGGCAGCAGCTGTCCTGTTTGCTCATTTTGCCAATACTGCAACATACAGCATAAGTGCTTAGATGCTCCCTTCATCCTTCTTTGTTACTATGCTCTGCTTCCTTTGAGGACCCTGTGACAAGGTTGTAGGCAAGCATGCATGGCCTAAACACTCAGAAGGCTTTGTGCATATAATTTTATATTATAATATTTTATATTGATGCTCATAATTAGAAGGAAATTGGAAATATTCTTTTATGGCATGATAGTCTCTAACTGAGAAAGAAGGCAAAAGGACAAAGGTGATTTCTGAGTTGTGTCATACAGAGCTGGAAAAACGGAAGGCTCCTGTGGTCAGCTTGACCTCAGGTAAATATTGTGAGTTGTATGAAACCGGACTACTCCAAATGAATAATTTAAATTTTCTGAACTCTTTAGCAATTTAAATTATCAACTGAATATTTTCATATTTCAAGCCTTCAGGAACACTTTTCCTATCTAAATGATAAAAGGACAGAAAATTTAAGTGAAAAAAAAGTTGTAACATAGGGTTCTTTTTCCTTAAGACACATTACATGTTAATGTTTGGAATTCAAAGCACCATCTTTTGCTTGGTATGTTTGGTAACTAGAATAACTTAAAAGATAACTGTTTTTTTCAAGTTATCCCCCATATTATCATACTGTCCTATATTCTCCCCTGCCCCCTTCATTCTGAGGACAATTGACAAATTCTCTTTCCCACTAAGCTCCATGCCATTATGAAGCTTCTGGTCTATTTATTTTGTATTTTCTAATAACTACTATCTTAGATATTGATTTCTAAGAATGGATAGTAGTAGCTTTGCCACTTTTCCTGACCCAAGGTTTTAATATATCCATTTCCCTTAAGAATGTTAACATCAGATGTATAGAATGTCAGTACTGGTACCAACCATGAGTAAACTATAATATTACTTTAAATAACCTATGTGTATAGAACCTTATTTAATCATCCTGAATGATCTGTGAGTTGGATAGTTTAGGAAACTGAAGCATTATATAGGCAAGGAGCTATTCTACAGAAACGCAGAATATGAATGGAGATGTAAATGAAGTTGCCTGTGGGCTATCATCTGTTACTGGAGCATGCTGTCAATCTCCTGGGACCACTTGCTCATTGTTGCCCTTTTCAAGTTCCTTATTTTCTTGTTGCACTTGTGTCTCAAGGCCCCTAAATTCTCATAACAATGTGTACAGAAGCCTCTGACACATGCCTGGGTGAATCATGTCATTCTGTTCCTTCCCTGTGTCAGGGACTCTGTGATGTGTTTCTTCAGTCAGGCAGTCAATACAAAAAGAAAATATCTCCCTTGGTCTCCATAACCAAATTGGTGATAGAATTTCTGATGAAGCAGAGTGGCAGAATGTGTTAAAATTAAGAATCAACATGCTTTATGTAGTTCACAAACTGAGGCAGCTGCCCTTGGTCACAAGTGGCTAAGAGGAACTCACAGGATACTACAATTCATCCCCCTTTCTTTGTATTTCAACTCACTTTCAAACATGCTGATTATAAAGAGCCCTAAATTACCTATGGGTGATGTTGATTTTATCACAATAACGTTTGTGAAGGTAAATCCAGATTAAAACTCCATTTTAAAAACTCCAGCTCATAGCTCTCTAGAGACGCCCTAGATATAATGGTAGGTGGTATGGGAAATGAAGGAAAGAATAATAACTACCATTCTGAACACAGCATAGTCAAACAGAATGTTCTGAATTCAAACCTTCTAACTCATTGACTGTTTTCCAAATTCTACAGATAGATATCCTCCTCCACCACCCTTATTATCATTTTAAAGATAATAAATTGAAAGTGAAGTAATTCAAATTGGTTGCCCCTTCCAAAACACATAAAATCGATAGCTCTAACTCAAATCCAACCTCTTAAATAGAAACACAAAATTTTTATTTTATTTTATTTATTTATTTTTTTGGTGTAGTTTCATAAACGTCAGACTTGAAACTGTTTATTTGAACTTTAAACAATAGAAGGCAAGATTGAGTTTCTTTTTTAAAATACTTTTATTTAAAATAGAAATCATCTTATTTTACATATCAATCAAAGTTCCCTCTCCCTCCCATCCTCCCAAGCCCCACACCAATTCCCTATCCATCCCATCTCACCTCCCATCCACTCCTCAGGGATAGTGAGGCCTTCAATGGGGGATAATCAAAGTCTGTCAGAGCATTTAGAGTAGGGCCTAAGCCCTCCCCTCTGTATCTAGGCTAAGAGAGTATCCCTCAATGGGGGAATGGGCTCCAAAAGTCCATTCATGCATCAGAGATACACGGCAAGAGGCCCCATAGATTACCCAGTCCTCCTAACTGTCACTCTTCTTCAGAGGGCCTTGATCAATCCTAGGCTGGTTCCCCAACTTTCTTGCTGGGGTCCGTGGGATACCACTTGCTCAGGTCAGCTGTTTCTGTGGTTGTCCCCGGCATGGTCTTGAGCACTTTGCTCATCACTCTTCCCTCTCTACAACTGGATTCCAGAGTTCAGCTCAGTGCTTAGCAGTGGATGTCTGCTTCTGCTTCCATCACCTATTGGATGAAGGCTCTAATATGGCAACCTAAAATTTTTCCTGGGGGTGGGCAGTGTTATCAAGACAGGTTTTTCTGTGGCTTTGTAGGCTGTCCTGAACTAGCTCTTGTAGACCAGGCTGGTCTTGAGCTCACAGAGATCCACCTACCTATGCCTCCTGAGTGCTGTGGTTAAAGGCCTGTGCCATCACCTCCTGGCCAACTCAAAGTTTTTAAGCTCAACTGCTTCTACAATTTTTGTTCAAATCTATCTGATTCCTATAGATAATGAAAACCCACTTGCCAGTTACTTACATCATGATACATTTTAAACTTACAAGAATGTATTTATCGATCTTTAATTTGGGTAAATTGAAAGGGAAGATTGTATGATTTTAAAAGGAAGGAGTAATATATTAGTGGAAAGTATCACTGTCTGGAATAGGTAAAGAGAAGTCAGTGGAAGGGCAGAATGACTTGCTTTGCCTTTAAGAAAAATAATGCAGTAACTCTCTGAAATAACATGACAACTTCAAAGGGTTTCAGGGATTACTTTGGTGCCAGCTCATTTCAACAATCATTAAGATCTTAATTCCAGAGAATGAAACATTAGATAGTACTGTATATGGGATCAAATATTTAGAATAATAAAAATAAATATGGAAGAAAATTAATGTCTGTAATGTCCTTAAATAGCATGTCAGTTCCTTACTTTAGGAAGAAAGCATTACATGAAATATATACTTTCAATATTTTAAAGTTTTAAATAATTCAAAACAACAAATACTATGCATTTTAAATCATAGAAAGCAGTGATTGCAGATAAATTAAAGTATTCAGTCATAATGGCATTAAATAGGGAAATGGGATTAAAGAAATTGAGGAAAGATGGATTTTAAGTAGCAGTATTAAAGAAGTGATACAAGTTACAGAATATTAATTTGCCCTTTTGGCAAATCTGATGAATGAATGCTGAGAATCCAATTTATTTCTTACAACTTATTACAATGAAAGCCAATAGGAGAGCAACTCCTAAGATGAAATATATTCTGTATGGCAGTAGATGAGAATAGGTGGATGGCAACCCCTAGATCAGTGGTTCTCAACCTTGTTCATGAGGCAACCCTTTAAGGTAGGTCCTTATGTTGTGGTGACCCCAACCAAAAAATTACTTTCATTGCTACTTTATAATTGTAATTTTGCTACAGTTTTGAATCATGATGTTAAGTATCTGTGATTTTTGATGGACTTTGGTAACCCCCTTGAAAGGGTCATTCCATCCCAAGGGAGTCAAGACACAAAGGTTGAAAACCACTTCTTTAGAAGATGAAGAGTGTTATTCGGGTTGCCCACAGCTTTGCTTTGTCGTGGTAAATGTGCAGTCTCAATACATATTGTTTGAATTACCCTAAAACTTTGATCCAGGTACCTATAATAGGTTTAAATAAATCAGTCACATGGGCTAGTTGACCAATCACAGTTAAAATAAATAAAATAAGGACAATCAAGAGTAGCCTTTGAACATTGAGAGAGGAAAATGAAGAAACAGTTATGGAGTTAGGCATTGATGAACAACAAATTGTTTAAAATTAATAATTTCTTGGGCCAGACATTTCTATATAATTCACTCAAATATATATATATATATATATATATATATATATATATATAATATATATATCATATACTACTACTGGTTTAAAAGTAAATGGCCCAAAATAGTAGTGGCACTTTTTAGGAGGTGTGCCCTTGTTGGAGTAGGTATGGCCTTGCTAGGAAGTAAGTCACTGTGGAGGTAGGTTTTTGGGGTTTCATATATGCTTAATCCATGCCCTGTGTCTCTTCCCCCTGCCTTTGAATCACAATGTAGGGCATTCAGCTAATTCTCTTGCACCATGCAGCCATGTCACACTAATTAACTAAACCCCTGAAAATGTAAGCCATCTCAATGAAATGGTCTTCCTAGTTGCTGTGGTCATAGTTTCACTTCATACCAAAAGAACCCTTAAAGAAGACAGAAGTTTGGACCAGTATTGAGGTGAACTCTTTGACAAGATGTGGGTCACTATTAATGCTTTGTTTGTCTGGTATTTTTACAGATACATATTTCATTAAAAACAACTAAATTAAACTGTACATTGATTGATGAGTGTGTTAAGAAAGCAATGTTGAGTTGGAGAAATACATGGGTTGTCATTTCATTATTTTCTTTCAGCTATGCCATACATCCTTTATTATTCTGCCAAATATTCACAATCTCTCATGATGCATGCTGATCTATCTTATCATTCTTGTCACATGGATGAAACATCCCAGTTTGTTCAGGCAAAGAAAAATTCTATTGATTGTTCTCTGTGTGGGTACCACAATATCTTATCTTCCCAAGGGCATTATTAATTTCCTGGTTCCCATCTTCTCAGTATCCATAAGGTTCTCTCTCTCTCTCTCTCTCTCTCTCTCTCTCTCTCTCTCTCTCTCTCTCTTCTCTGTTTACTGAGTAATTTTCTACAGCATACCAACAGTCTAGTCCCTTTCATACTTTCTCTTCTGTCTTTGGGTTTCTATTGCTTTGAAGACACACCACAACCAAAGCAACTTTTTTAAAGGAAAACATTTAATTGGGGTGGCTTGCTTATAGTTCAGAGGTTCAGTTTATTATCACTGTGGTGGGACTTGTGACATACAGGCAGACATGGTGCTGGAGAAGTAGCCGTGAGTCCTATGTCTTACAGGCAATGGGAAGTGGTGTGAGACACTTGGTCCCACCTCCATACAAATTTTCTCCAATAATACCACACATAATCCACAAATCCATACTTCCTAATAATGCCAGTCCTTTGAGGGGCATTTTCTTTAGAACCACCACAACTACATTGCAACAGTGGCAGGGGATAAGGATTTAGGGACTGCTTAGGCTTAGATGAGGTTGAGCCACAATGTTATAACTGTGACATATCCAAGACACACTCACAAATCCAAGTAGAGTCTACTTTTATTTAGTTGCTTTTGATTATATTATAGACATCTGTCAAAATACCATCCAATGATACCAGAAGAAGACACATCAGGGCTCTAGCCCTCTTCCTCCTTTTTTTTGCCTTCTATTCCTCTCACTCACATTTGAGGGTATACAAAGGATCAAGAAGAACTCTCCATGAAATGGATTCTCATTACAACCTTGCCACAATGGCCCTATGCCCTCTCTCACCAGTCAAATAATGATGAACCATTGGTATCTGTTATTTTAGCTGGTCTGCATCTGGTGCTTTTCTATAGAAGCCTTAGCACATCACTTGAAGTTGACTTCAGAAAGTAAAAATAGGGAAATAAATGATGATATAACCTTTTCATGAAGTACAACCAGTCTGCTTGGATAACTGGGTCTAAAGGATATTGAAGGGTGGCAGTTTTCATAGTAATTTCCAGATGACCTGATGATGTCACCAGGGATGCAAGAACTCACCTTAATCAGCAAAAAGGCCTTGACACCAAGATGACCTAAAAAGTGAAATGCAGTATTACTTTAGGGACATCAATAAGTTTTAAAAATTGAGAAAAGAATCATAAGAAAAATATTTAGAAATATTATTATATTATCTTATTATTACTTTTTAAAAATAGTGTTTCTACACTACAAAATTATTAAATTATTTCAGAACTCAGCTATGGACTAACACTTCCACTTGGGGAACTGAGAAATTTCTAGAGCACTTGAAACAAATATATTTTCTTTTAGTTTTGAACAATGTTAAATATTTCCCCTATGGAATTTTTGCAGCAGTAGAATATTATTTTAAATTAATTTTTTTCATTAACTACTTTTTTCCTTTGAAAGAGGAGCAGCTGTTCATGCTGGCAGATTTTTTCCCCAATCTTTGAGTGTGAATCAAAACCATTTGTTTTGTGGATGATCTACAGTATGACAATTTGTCTACAAATATGTCACTGCCTGTTTACTTTGGTATGTGACAATTGGATTTAGCTCTGTTTTACAGAGAGGAGAGTAATGAAATCTTGACAGCATTAGTGCCTGCTGCCTGGCTCTACAGCCGCCCCCTCAACTTCCTGTTGCCACTGAGAACCACAGGGAGTAAGAAGCCACACACTGGGTCCAGTGAAGGCTTAGCAGGACCAGGAAAGCGATAAATTAGAGATGTAGGCTTTTAGGGAGAGAGGAGAGAGCTGTTCATACAATGTCAGATAGTTCTGTGCAGTCTTGGAAGAACCTTAATAGACTGCCATTTACTACTAGAAAGTAATCTCTTACAGACAAGTGCTTGGAGTTGGAGACCAACTCCCTCTCTACTGAACAGCTGAGGACTGCATTAAAAGAAGATCAAATTAAAGGCTTATTCAGCATACACCAGATTTCCAGGAAGGAAAAATACTTCTGTGTAAGTATCATCTTTCATGTGCCACTTTCTATGACTGATGTGCTTAGCAAGCTAAGGACCCAGACTCCTTCCCATAGTCAGGCACATCACTCTCCTGTCACAGACACTTGTAAAGCTTGCACATAACACGAACACTGACCTGAGTTTCTGAACTCAGACCTTCTCTGGGATCTTTCTATAATGTGTAGACTACTTGGACAAATCCTAATATTGTTGTTTTGTGACAAATGATGAATGATCTTTCTTACAGAATTTAGAATGAGCATGAAAGTCATAACTAAGTTACTAATTTCTATCCATTTTCCAAATGTTTTTTCTTTTATAGATAACCTTTGTTTTCTAAAAAAAAACGAAATGCAAGAAGACAACAGAAGACCTAAAAGAGATTATTTCATGGACAAGAGTGGAGCATGCAGTGACTTGTTATATTAATACATACCTGTATAAATCCTTAATCAATAGATATATGTATGGTTTAAAAAATCAAGGGACTAAGTAAATTTAAAATTTACTGTATGAAATAGCTGCATAAACATATTGCAAACTAACTATACTTAAGAGGCTCTTTTAGGGGCCCTCTGCTCTAATTCTTAATCGCCAAAAAAAAAATGATAGCTTGTTCTTGGTAGTCTCTACAGTGTAACCTCCTTTTCAGCATAGAGAGACTAGGTAGAAGACATATCATGGATGTCAAGCTTCACAAAGTTCAAATGACTCAATATTTGCCACCAAAACAAAGACATAAATGTTCTTGAAATTTTCCTTCCCAGTTTACAGTCTGATGAGGTAAAGTTTTTTTCTAACATAACTGAACATCCAAAGACATCCAAAGACAGATGTATTTAGTATTAGATAGAAAATGTCCTGCCTGGATTGCCATCTGATGAAGGCCACTAGAAGAGAACTATCAGGAGCTCTCTAAAATCTTTGCAAGAAAAATAATAAGCATATCTAGAATACACTTAACATGAGAGACAAGCATAAACAAGTGAGCAAGGGCAACCAGGAGGATGTGAGCAGGAGGGAAAGCACTGTTAATAACAGCCTGTTAGAGGAAGCATTTCTAATAAGAGAACAAGAAGGATGTACTATTAGAAAAGAGTGAATAAAGTGTATATAATTTGGAAAGACAATTTTAATGTCTTGAAAGTTTAAAAAGGCATAACTTAGACAACTCTACTGAACATGTATTTTAAAGAAAGAGTTATGAAAATAAAATAGAATCTGATAATTAACATGAGTACTTACTCTGGGAATTCTAGCACAAAAGTTTATACTTGCTTCACCTAGAAAAGACAAAAGAAAATCAAAAAATGAGACACAAGAATATTCCTACATTATAAGAGTGACTGAAAAAAATAGATGGAAATATGGACTACTCGTAAATGCCTTTTTAAGGAAAAAAATTGATATTCTAATATCTCTGGATGGGAATATAGGAAAATACACAAAATTTCTTCAGCTTCTCAGAGGAAAAGTCATAGCTCAGTAACAATGGAGCTGCAGAACTTTAATGCTAGGAAGGCACAGTTAACAAAAGTATGAAAGAAAATCATCAATTTTCATCCAGTCTTTAGAAGCTGAAAACTGAAGGTTTATCCACATTAAAAAGAATGTAAAATACATGATTGGATAATAACATTCCACCACATAATTTTTTTAAAAAATATTTATTTAGTGTATTTAGCGGTTAGAGATTCAAGAGGCCAACATCAGTTGAGCTCTGGTAAGAACCTGTTTCTGTGTCCTAGTAGAAGCTGTCATGGTGTATGTGCACACCAGAGTGTTACATGGAGGAAGGTTCAGAGACTAGATTTTTTCTTTTGCCACAATCCTTTCTTATTCAAACTCACTGACTTTTATGAAGACTATATTAATTTCTTCACAGTGTACCAAATCAAATAATTTACCCACTTTCTACCAAAACCCACCTTTTAAATGTTCTACAGCATCAATGCTGAGAACATTTCTAGCATGTGACTTGAAATACATTTAAACTCCATCAAAACTATAACAGTATCTCAAAAGTAAAAGCTTTTGTATTTCCTTTATGAGAGAGAAACTGCACAAAGTAACAGTATGAAATGAATAGAATGAAGTAGGAATAGACCACAATGCATAGCACAGATGAGAATCCTTAGGGGTACCTCTGTTCATCTGTACAGACAAACAACACGTATATCAGAACATATAAACACTCACACACAGGCAAGCAAGTACATGTACAGAAATACCAACCCACATATATGGATCCTCATTTGCACACCCACATGTACACATATAGACCCAGACACAAACACAAATTTGTTATTTTTCTGTCACCTTTCATTCATGTGACCCCAGATGATACATGACCCATTTGGCCTTTGCTAAGTCCTGAAGGACATATATAGAAATACTGGATAGAGCAAAGTTGTCACTTTGTATATCAAATAGCTGTTCTGAACCCCAAGTCCGAAAGTAATTTGCTTCTTCAACCTGAGACACAGAATATTGTGGTCTCCCTGAAGTGTTATAGAAAGATATCTTTACGCTCTCCAGGGCAGACTGTATCAAGAGTGAGAATCTCCTATTGGTCATGATTTCCTAAGCCTGATGCACTGAAAAATAAACAATTATTTAAAAATAAGCCATGCTAGCTGCAAAAATCCAAAAATATCACATTGAGATTTCTATGTGGCAAATATTTCCATATTATTTTTTCCTAGAATCAATATTTTCATATCATAAAATGAATTATTTGTCTTTTGTATAAGTGTGGAAAAGTCTCCACTGCATATGTCTATGCACAATGCATGCCTGTTGCCAGTGGAGGCCAGAAGACGGTATTATATCTCCTGGGATGAGTTTCAATAATAGTGGGAACCAAAGTTGGTCTGCTCTGAAAAACAAAATGGCTTTAATTATTTATCCAGCTCCAAAATATTTTATCTTCTTAAGTAAACTGACATGTACTTCAGTCAAGCTAAGCATGACTTTCAGTCTTTTGTTGGTTGCATTACATGTGGGCAAGAAATAACTCCCAGATTTACCCAGAATGGAAATTCATGGGAGAAATTACTGGGGAGGTCACTGAAATACCCAACAGCAGATTACTAAATATAGGAAAATTGACAGCAAGATAGATGGGTATCTGTGTCCAAGTATTGCCTAAATCACACCAGATATGCAGGGCATGAAAGCTACTGCTTGCAACGTCTGGGTATGAGAATATCTGGGCATACTCCTCCAGCATAGCTGACATGGCTCCAGGTAGTATATACTAACTACTGTGGCATGGAGACCCTAAGTATTGCAGTGCAGTCTCTGAGACCAAGAGTCTTTCACAGGATCTGCTGATTGTGTGACTTCCAGTTCCAGAGTCCGGAAACACAGGACAGCAGTAGAACTTGAGGGTTCCTTCTACAATGATGACAAGCAGAAGCTTTCCTTGCATTCTAGGAATGTCACTAATGATGAACAATCATTTTTTTCTACAATAATTCTTTTCTAAATAATGTATATAATTTTATTTTGTAATGATTTTGTTTCATTAATGACACTCTATCAGCACCCAATTTCTTAATAAAGAGCAGGTCATTTTGAAATATACTGAGTTATGAAGGTTTTGTAGATGTCTGAGGTTAAGTATTATTCAGTAGGTGTCTCTTAGGTTTTCATTTCTAATAGCATAAGCATTCATATTTTGAATCTCTCCCTTCTTCATTAGGAAAATATACTCTTGAATATGCAGCCTAAATGGTGAAAAAATGGGCTCGAGGTATATGATACAGAAAGCTACCATAAGTAAATATTAAATTGACTGATCATTTCACATTGTACAATTCCCAGACTGACCTGTAACTCAAAAGCCAGTATTCTGCAACTTTCCTTACAATATGTGAGGCATGAAGTTTATGCATTTAAGCTTCAGATCTTGTAAATTTTAAAACTAAGAATTTTGAAAAGGATGTTAGAGTAAATAAAGGAGAAATCCAAGGCCATGAGATTCAAAGAAATTTGATGGGTTTTTTACACATACAGGTGCTAACACTCCTTCAGAATTTAATGCTAAATTGAAGAATTCAATGCAACAGACTCTTTCATTGATTCCTTAGATCAAGAACCATGAAGTGATGCACAAATTGCCTCCTCTCATATGTCTGGTCTCAGTATGTAATATATGCATTGTTCTGCTAAAGCTTAAATAATACTATGTTTATAACATAAACAACGACTAATACTTTGTTTAGAAAAATATGATAAAAATGAAGATAAATTGTATGTGAGTCAAAATGTAAAATATGGTATATTATAGCAATGTTGAAAGCAACTTGGGGAAACAAATTTTCTATTCTTGTAACAGAGTCATTAAAATATCACATCAGATAATTTTTTATCTAAGATAAAAAATTATTCTAGGAATTCCTAAAGCAATTGGCAAGATGCAGTGAACTCTGGGAAAGTCTATTTCACATGACCCAGCATTTCAAATGACATCAGACCTGTATTGCCCAGGGTGATGGAGTCATTAGTAAGTCCAGTTCACCTTTCATTTTCTGATTTTCTATTAGTTTGTAAAAAAGGAGTTTACATTTGCATTTAAATGGGAAGGTAATGTGATAAAGATTTCAATTAAAAGGCTGTCTGTTTGGGTTAATTCATTTTTAATAGGAACAGTAAATATTTTTCAGTTGATACAGCTCCTTCTGCAGCATCAGTTGCCTGTTCTTTATCTAGGTGTGTCAGGAAATGTGCAGGGAAGAGCACAATACTGTCAGCCTCTGCTCTTGAGGAATAGTTCTTTACTTCCTTGATTTTTTTCCTTCTCTTTTAGAACCAGAACCCATTTTTTAAAGTTATACTGTAGAAAACTGAGGATCCAGTTCATTGTTAAGAATAACAGTTTCTTTATATACATAAAAATGTGTAAGTAATCAACAAATATTTGCAAAAAGGTATATGCATAGACTTATACACATATGAAATAAATTTCCTGAAGTTTTTGACACTAGTTTTGATGGGAAATAAAATAATGAATGCCTATATTATAATGAAAGTTTGGCAAAGACTTCAGAGCCACTTCTAATATAGAGTGGTTGATTCTTTACCTTATGAAAGAAGGACCAGCCATAATGACAATGCATGTAGATGACATATGTAAGAGCTGAGAACTGTCCTGTAATGAAAATGCCTGTTACTGAGATGTACTGCACTTTTTTTTTTTTTACTTCTGAAGCCAGATATTTTTAAATTACATTAAAACTTTTATTTACTTGTCTCTTTGTGTGCATTTGTATTTTATGTGTGTATGCACATATAGAGGTCAGAAAACCACCTACTGAAGCAAGTTTTCTCCTACTATGTGGTTCCCAGGAATCTGGAAGTTGCACTTGTTTTTTTTTTCAGTGAGTGCTGCATCTAGTTCTTCCAACTTTAGCTTCATGGAATCTATTCAAAACATGTTATATTAAAAATCATATGCCTATTATATTTTTAGCTCCAATTTTCTGTTGTTTTGTTAATAACCACACACATGTAGCTCATAAAAATTTTTAACTTATTTGCTAAGAAAGTCACTTTCTTCTCTTACTTTTCAAAACTCTAAAATATTTTGCAATGGACGTTCTATTTGGAAGCAAAGGAATCTAAGCATTTAAATAATGAATTGAAGCATTTAATTAATATGTTCTGGCTTCCTGCTGGCAAAACCTCATGGCAGGGAGTTAATGGATTAAGTCTCTTGTACACAGACTAAGAGATGGCTTAGCAGTTGGTGTTTTGTTCTCAGGTGTCTAGTTAAGGAAAACAGAGGAGGGTAATTTAACCTTTAAAAATGTTATCTTTCACTAGAAAACTGCCAGAAATGCAGTGGGATTTTACACAGAAAACCTACAAAGAATTATTGCCGTTTTTGTTTTGAGACTTAGCTTTTAATGGCTAAGCTCTGAGCTCAATTTTGCTTCAAAGAAAAAGCATAAGCTATGAATGCAGACCTCAGTGGTACAGACAAATGTGGATGCTCATTAGACTCAGACCTGTGGTGGATGCATCTGCCTATCTTCCAGCGGAGTCTGAGTGAATTTCGTCCTCTTTTTGGAACCTCAAAAGAAGCCCCTAGTTTCTTCGACTTCCATTTTCGTAGTTGTATAGGAAAGGAAAAGTGCCATCCAGGATATAGGGAAATCCTATTGACAGATACAAACCAGGGAAGTAGCAAAGGAGAAGGATCAGGCTGAATGTCAGTGCACCTGTGGATCCAGTCAGTTCTTCAGTGTCATATGAACTTCATCTGCAGTCACAAGTTGGCTTTGTGCAGCAGTGAAATGCCAGAAAAAATTTAAATAATATGATTTCTTTAAAGCACCTTTTCTCGTCTTGGTTTATGTGAGAAACTTTTGGGTTTTTATTTTATTTTGTTTTCCACCAAAGATTGTTAGTCCCCCCAAAATTCTACAAGTCTCCCAGACCTTGTAAAACTTACATACAAATCTTTTTATCTCCTTGCCTGACAGAACCTTTGACTCAACAAACATTTATATTGTATATACACATTGAGAGAGACAGAAAATTTGCTTTTCTGTCAAGAGAGAAAAACATTACAAAAATATTTTGCAATTTATTTCATTTTCCTGTATTATACTGTTTGGGTTTTTTTGCTGTAACAAGTTCTATTTTCCTCTTTTTATGAATTTCCAGACCACCAGGAAAGGACCATTATACCCAATACAGATTATAATTAGCCAAATTTTCCATTTTAAACTGGAGTAGCTGACCACAGTCCCCTTGGTTGGATTTGGGACTTAGATGTTGAAGACAAAGGACACAATTTACTCAGTGCTTCCACAGGTGAGAAACACCCCAGGTCTTTACATTCTTTGAATTCCTGGTATTAACAGCCTCAGGTTGCTAATAGGGCTGGCCCAACACTAAGAGTTCCTCAAAATGTCTGTTTCCTGTTTGTTGTTGTGTTTTCTAGTTGTACATAAGTACAGACCATATCTGACCAGATTGCAGTAGCTGTGGAGAAATTAAATCAAGGAAGGCTGTGCTTACTGTTAGCATTCAGGCATTTACACTTTCCTGCCCTTGGAGACCAAGTGAACACAGCAGCACCTGTAACATTAGGGGTCAGCTCCTTCTGTCTCCTCCAGACCAACATCCTGAAATCCACAGCCTCTCTCACTGGGTTCACATATCCCATCTTAAACCTTTTACTCCCGAGCGTCAGACAACATTCATTCTCAAATATCAACCAGAAGCAGACCCTGCTCCCTTAAATTTCAGAGGACACTGAGATCAACGATGGTGTCCCTGGTTCTAGAAGAATGAGGCTTCACATTGGCAGACATGCCTCATTCTACTGGACTGAGAACCTTATATGGAACTGGATACTTCCCTTTCTGACCCTTCTTCGTTTCCTGTCCATACTAATTTTACCCCGATTTATCAGTTTCTTCTCTACATTCCTCCAATGACAAATTCAAAAATCACGAATCAAATAATTAATCACCTATTTGTTACAGGACTACCAACTGCTAACCACTCTACCAATTATGCACTGATGATAAGAATCAATAGTATCCAAAATATGTCAGTACACACCCACACAACAGGAAGCCATCTAAAAGAGCATGAATCCCCCATCCCTAACTCACCATCCCCCTTCATAGTTGCTCATCTTTTATAGTAAGCCAAAGACAGAAATGTGAGCATTCAGGTATTTACATTGACCTGCCCTCAGGGACCAAGTGATGACAGCAGGACATGTCATCAGTTGCAGCCTGCAGCCAAAATGTGACATTGTAACTACTGCCACCATTAATTAGGGCACTCTCCCTATGTGCTTGTGCTATATCCCCTTATAAAAATCAAGTGCCTTCTCTTCCCTCTCTTTTCTTTTTGCTGATACACAGAGGCCTCCTCTGTACCCCTTTCCATCAATGAACTTCTCATGTGAGCCATGCTGCATGGTGTGACTCTGTGGAATCAAGACTCCAACCTGCTAAGGTATCCTCTGTCATTAAATCATTATATTCACCAGCACACCACACCATGTTGCATCAGCTTCATTCATATGACCACAACCTAATGAATGTGAGGTTCACTAAGAACACTGAACCACAGCTTGAAGAGATGTGGCTAACACATCTTAAATCTTTCATTTATTATAAATAATTTCTTTATATTTCTAATATCTAGCAAAATGAATATTGAGTATATTTATCCTCTTTGAAGATTTTGTAACAGACACAGAATTTATGCATATGGATGAGGCTCCCTGTATGATTTCAATGATGTTTCTATTGTATGCTTGTCAACATTCTTATCTCCTCAGGCATTTATCTCTTCTTTATGGTGAAAACATATAAAAACCTTTTGAACTAGATTATTAAATTTTTGTATTAAATTACCATTCTCTATGTTCATTCCATTGTGCAAGGTAGCAAAGTAGCCTTGTTTTCTCACTAGCTCTCCTCTTTTCTCCATTAGTATTTTGAAGCAATCATTTGACTATCAGTTTGAACGAGATCAAATTTTCACCATTCCCCTTCAATGAGGTCAAATGTTTCTTGTTAATCTGGAAATTCCACGCTTCTTTGAACTACAAATCTCTAGTGTCAGGCTAGCTAGACAGCTTACCAGGTATAGGCACTTACTACCCAGCCTCAGAATCTGAGCCCTACACCAGAGTCCCATACATGGGAATCAGAGAACTGGTTGTGCACATTGTCTTCTGCCCTCCAAGTCGGTAATGTACATTTTGCATAAACACACTCTTATTAATTAATAAATCAGAGTTTCCATTGAGAAGTCACATATAATACTAATGGGTCTGCCATTATATATTACTTGGCCTTTTTCCTTTTCAACTCTTAATATTCTTTCTTTATTCTGTATGTTTGGTTCTTTGATTAGTATGTGGTGAGGAGACTTTTGTTTTTGTCCAGTCTATTTGGTGTTCTGTAAGCTTCTTGTACTTTCATATGCATATCCTTCATTAGGTTGGGAACAGTTTCTTCTATGCTTTTGCTGAAAATATTTTCTGTGCCTTTGAACTGGGCTTCTTCACCTTCTTCTATACCTCTTATTCTTAGGTTTGTTTTTTTCACCGTGTCCCATATTTCCTGGATATTTAGATTTAAGGATTTGTTGGGCTTAAGATTTCCTTTTGGCGATTCATCTATTTCTTCTACTTTATCTTCAGCACCTGAGATTCTCTTCCATCACTTGTATTCTGTTGGTTCTGCTTGTATCTGTAGTTCCTGATTATTTATTGAGCTTTTCTTTTCCCAGCATCCCTAAGTTTGTGTTTTCTTTATTGCAACTGTTTCAGCTTTCAAGTCTTGAACTGTATGAATTTTTCCTTCACCTGTTTGATTGTTTTTTTCTTGTATTTCTTTGCTTCCTTTATAATATTTGTTGATTTCTTGCATTTTTTGGTTTGTCTTTGTCTCCATTTCTTTAATTTTTTTGTTTGTCTTCAATTTCTTTAATGGATTTTCTCATTTCCTCTTTAAGGGCCTCTATCATCTTCATAAAGTTGTTTTTAAGGTCATTTTCTTCTTCATCTGTGTCAGGAAGTTTAGATCTTATTGTTGTGGAGCCCCTAGGCACTGGTGGTGTCATATTATGCTTTATGTTGTTGAACTTATTCTTACATTGTTATCTTCCCATTTCTTCCTCCAGTGGGTAGAGGTGGGCCTCTCCCAGTGGGTGCAGGGCCGAAGCTCTGATGGCAGCAGCTTTCCTTGTGGTGTGGGTGGAGGGGTCAAGGTTCTGATGGTGGCAGATGCTGAATGTTTTTTTCTGCTCCAGGTCTCTGGTGATTCAGTGGGCCATCATTGCTGTTTATCCACTGAGTAATACTCCATTGTGTAGATACTCCACATTTTCTTTGTCCATTGTTTGGTTGACTAACATCTACGTTCTTTACAGATTCTGCCTATTACAAATAATGTTGCTATGAACATAAGTCAGCAACTGTCTCTGTGATATGGTTGAGCATCCTTTGGTACTGCTGGGTCTTGAGGTATATTTATTCCCAATTTTTTGAGAAACTGCAATACTGATTTCAAAAGTAGCTTTACAAGTTTGCACTTCGACTAGCAGTGGAGGGGTGTTCTTTTTATTTCAAACCCTCTCCAACATAGGCTGTCAACAGTATTTTTTATCTTAGCCACTCTTACATGTGTAATATGGTATCAGAGTTGTTTTGATTTGCATTTCCCTGATAGCTATGGATGTTAAACATAGCTTTAAGTGTTTCTTTGCCATCCTGGATTCTTCTGTTGAGAATTCTCCATTTTCATCTGTGTCTTATTTTTCAATAGGATTATTTGGTACTTTGGTGTCTAGTTTCTTGAGTTCTTTATATATTTTAGAAATCAGTCCTCTGTCAGATATAGGGTTGTAAAGATTTTTTCCCATTCTGTAGGCTGCTGTTTTTCTTATTGACAGTCTTTTGCCTTATAGAAACTTTTCAGTTTTAGGAGGTCTCTTTTATTAACTGCAGATCTCAGATTCTGTGCTATTGATTTTATTCAGGATTTGTTCCCCTTTGCCAATGTTTAAGGCTAGTTCCCACTTTGTCTTCTACATGGCTCAGTGTGGCTGAATTTATGTTGAGGTCTTTTATCCACTTAGACTTGAGTTTTTTTCAGGAGCAATAGATATTTGCATTTCGCTACATGCCACCAACCATTTACCCCAGCACTATTTGTTAAAGATGCTCTATTTTTTTCTATTGTACAATTTTGGCTTCTTGGTCAAATTCAGGTGTTCATAGGTGTGTGGATTCTTGTCAGTTCTTTGATTTGGTTACACTGATTCATGTGTCTGTTATTATGCCAATGCAAAACTGTTTTTATTACTATATCTCTACAATAGAGCTTGAAGACAGGGTTGGTGATACCTACAAGAGTTCCTTTATTTTACATGATTGTTTTAGCTATCCTGGGATTTGTTTTTCCATATGAAGTTGAGTATAGTTCTTTTGAGGTGTGTGAAGAATTGTGCTGGCATTTTGAAGGGGATTGCATTAAATCCGTAGATTGTTTTTGGTAAGATTGCCATTTTTACTATGTTAATCCAACCAATCCATGATAATGGGAAATCTTTGCATTTTCTGATCTCTACCCAATTTCTTTCTTTCTTCAAAGGTTTAAAATTCTTGTTGTATATATCAATCACTTGTTTGGTTAAATTTACCTCAAGATATTTTATACTATTTGTGGCTATTGTAAAGGGTATTGTTTCTGTGATTTCTTTCTCAGCCCATGTATCATTTGTATATAGAAAGGCTATTGATTTTTTTTAAATTAATGTTGTATCCAGCCACATTACTGAAGGTGTTTTTAAGCTGTATGAGTCCCGTGGTTGAATTTTGCACCTGTGCCTCTATAGTGAACTCTTTTCCAAGCTGGTGTGGTTTTTACCTGTGGTGATGTAGTTCACTGTGGGTGTCGGGGAGGAATGGACACAGGGAGTATACATAGGTGCTTGTGTTTGGGCAGTGGAATGGGTTTTGGAGGGACAGGTTCCAGTGGGTAGAAGGGCTGGGTGTGCATCCTGGAGGCAGGTATCTCACCTGTTTGAAGGCTGATGGGGACTGCAGCAGAGTAACACAGTTTCACCAGAGGTGGGGCAGGGTCCAGTTGCCTTCATAGTTATGTTTTAAATTTATTTTGTATTGTTTTTTATTGATGGTGAGGAATACAGATCTATTTTCATTCTTCAAACACATGCTCAATGTCCTATTGAAAATATTTTTCCTTGTATAAGTCCTTAGAAGACTTGTCAGGGCAACTGTAGATGTGTAGATTTTGATGAATCTGGGGTCTCTCTGAGACTCACCATGTCCATGAATAAATTTTAACAAATAAAATGCTGTATTAAATACTGGCACTGGATACTCTTGGCACAAGTACTCTTCCTGATAGCACCCTCAAGATGCATCCCCAAATTACATTTTTCAGGGGTTTACAAAGGCAAAACTGACAAAGGCTATGTAATTCCTGTCTTTGTCAAATCAGGGGTAAGCACACAATATGACATACTTCCACCCCATTTGTAATCAGGCACAAATCCCACCTATATATGCAGTCAAGCAAAGATCCAGATATCTGCAGTCAAGGGCAAGCAAGCTTGATTACAACAACTAAGCTATATTGTTTGTACAAGAATAGGTAATTATAAGAACAACCCTCAGCATTCTGGGACATTATGTGCACTTTGGTAAAGGGGACTAAACAAGTTATAGGATTTTTGCTTTATACTTCTCTTAAGTACATCATTCTGAATAAAATATATATGTATGGGATGAGGACAAATCTGATTTTGAGGTGACCCTTAATATGGAGACAGCAAAACATAACAGTAGACTCATGGCAAACTTAGAATTTAAATATCATGTACCTGTGATTTGGGACCATTTACAATGTGAAGTGTTTAGTTCTAAATAACCTAACACTGAGTTCCAAACCAAATCTGTGTCCAATTTTCTCAAATATAACCTAATTAAATGTCTTTGTCCTTATTTGTTGCCCAAAGTTACAGGAGAGACAATGAAGAAACTAGGCCCTTGACAGCTAAAGACATTTCTAAATTCAGTAATATTTAAGTCTCATTGATTCAGGCAATTCAGTTGCATGGTATTGTACAGCTACTGAGATTAACAACAGAACCACACCCTGTTTGGTGGTAAGGCCTTTCTGAAACTCACTGAAGAACCACCATTGATCAATGTCTAAAAACAGTCTCTCAGTTCTTACAGGTTCTCTGTCTTTCAGTGAAGGCTGTGGCACTGAATTCAAGACAAATTCCTGTTCTGAGTCCTCTGATGTTGTCCCTAGATTTCTGCTGCATGAGATGATGTTTAGGTTGGAGGGACCTTGGTTAAGCTAATATTTTAACCACCATGATAAGGAATGTCCAGAGGCTCAGGCTATAGGTATATGTATGGGGACAAAAAGTGTAAGGTTTCCTTAATAAGGATTTATTATGAGGTGCTCAATTTGGAGTTCCTAGTCTAAGGCTTATATATATTTTCTTCTTCCCACATGCTGCACACAAGGATTTAAAAGAGGGTAATGCAAATATTTTTTTTCTTTTTATTAATGAATCTTTTATTATTATACTAAAACAAGATACTTCATTCTGAATTCGTGGCTATGCTCTTTTTAAGATACTTTGATGTATGAATAGATGTTTAAATACATTTACACATAAATAGTTTTTGGTACATCTTACTTGTTGGGCATCTTGCTGCCAATTCTCAGAATCTTGTTTTACACTAATTTCTTTGCCCTGTACTAATTAGGCTAATATTAGTAAAGGAAGCACTGAACAAAAGTCAAATTAAACAGCAGCAACAACAAACTATTTCATGTAATTTTCATAATAAATTCCATTTGATTTCATTTCTTAAGATTTATTTACTTTTATAATGGTATTTATATGCCCACATGACTTCATGTTCACTGTGTAAGTTCAGGTACCTTCATAGGACAGAAGACATCAGATTCTCTGGAAGTGGAGATATATGGACTTGTGGACTTGTGGGTGCTGGAAACTGAACTTAGGTCCTCTGCAAAAGCAGTAAGCACTCTTATTTATTTACTTTTTTTAGCAGTAAGAACTCTTAAGTGCTGAACCATCACTCCTGGCCCCCATTTAATTTCTTATCACATATCTACAAAACCAACAATTATAGTTGAAAATCATCATTTTTCTTTTCATTGAAAAAGTGTCTTTTTCTCATATAATATATCCTAATTACAGTTTTCTCTCCTTCTACTCCTCTCAGTTCCTCCCACCTTCCCTTCCATCTGAACATCCCCTCTTTTCTCTCTCACATTACAAAACCAACAGGCTTCTGAGGTGCAATAATACCATAAAATAACATATAAGATAAACCAAAGTAGGAGAAAACAAACAGAAAGGAAAGATAACAAAAAAGCACAAGACACAGAAAAGTAAAAAAAAGACATTTATTTGCACACTCCAGAATCACATATGAACACAAACCTGAAATATATATACAAATGACATGGAGGGTTAAAAAAGAGAATAAATAAATAATTCATATACAAATAAAGTAAATAACTATAAGAAGTTTAAAAAATAAAGTAAAAGTTGGTTTGTTTTTCTGATAAATTTTCAAATAGGTTCTGTATAGGAAGAATAAACCCAGGTATGATAAAGGGCATGTACAGTAAGTCAACGGGCCATAAAAGCTTTTTACTATAAAACAAGACAAAGATGATTCTTTTTGCTCTTACCCACAAAGTCCCTGTTTGTGTTTACTGCCTATACATAGAAACACTCTTTAACTGGGAACCCAGTGGCCATGCCAGGTTTGGAATCAAATCAGTGTCTAACTCAGCTACAATCCTAGAAAACTCCTTCTCCAGTAGGTGAGATGGGGGCTAAGACATAGACCCAAAATTGGGACAATATAAAGAGAGAAATCTTGAAATTGTCGTAAATGGTAACACTCCATCACTACCCCCTTCAGAGGATAGGGATCCCTATGGAAGAGAACCTGGAAAGATTGTAAGAGCCAGATATGAAGAGGACAACAGAAAAATCAAGGACCTCTAAAAAGAGCAGGACAGATACACCTGCAAACTCGAAGAGACTGTGGCACCATGCCATCAGCATGCACATGTCCAGTCCAGATACCAAGGTTCATCCAGGGTTTGAGTAGGGTCATGGACATTAGCACTCATCCCTACTCTAGAAGCTATCTCTTGCTGTCAATTGCCTACAAAAGAAAAGTTTGCTTTCCCCAGTGGAATTCTCACTGTTTTTATGCACCACATCCCCCCTGCCATGCCAAGCTGTAGATGGTCAGCACAAAACAAACTCAGTGAAACTTTTGGAGATTTCTTTTCTTTGTCTCATAGCTCTCTGTTTGGGCTTATTTTTTTTCCTTACCAGTTTTTGCTTATACATTATGATGTGTATGTGCCTGTATATATATGTATGTTTCTCATGCTTCTTACTTCTTTCTTTCTTTTGCCTTTTGTTTTCCTAACAGGGAAAGAAAGATGCTATGAAGTTGGAATGGTAGGGACATCAAGAGAATCTGGAAGGAATTAGGAGATGGGAAACCATGATTAGAATATATTGCATGAAAATTGACTTTCAATTAATAAAAGCATGCATAAAGCAATAATCAAATTAAATAAAGTCTAATTTATATTTTCCATCTTTCCATCTACGACCTTAGAACATAAATAAAATGTATATTTGTATACACAAGATCAATGTAAGTAGGTTCTACACTTTCTCCTCTTTTGGCTAAGATGAAGTGAAATTATTATTATCTTATCTTTTAGTTCTGTGTCAGTATGATTTTAGGAGAACTTTCCTGGGTTCTGTATGCTCATAATTTACCTGAAGACTCATATAGTGCCAGTGTTTCACTTGACAATTAGACTTTTCCATCTCTTCTTGTGTATGTCTGTGTCAACAAACTTATCAATGAATATTTAAGTGAGGGATCGAGACCTTCCACTTAAACAATGAAAAACAGGACATTTTATGTGGATGCCAGGAAGTTCTCAGAACAAATGTATTTAACTGGTTATTTTCATAATAGTTAAAAGTGTGGAACCAGTTAAAGTAGATTTTTATTTTATATTAAGATGTTTTGTATTTTTGTGTTTGAAGTGTTGTAATTTTTATAGAACATGTGACTTTTCTGAAAAACAGACATGTGTTCAAATTCCTGTAGACCTACATGCTTACTTTTGGGGAATCATTAAGAATCACAAATTGCTGGGTTACATTTAAACTCAACAGTTAAAACAAAAACTGTTTTTTTTTTTTCTCTTTTTCTCCTTTTGAAAGTGTTGGTAGCACAGTTGCTCCTGCAAAACATCAGCTTGGGGATTCTGTGGAGTGCATCTTTTATGAATGTTTATTAAATTTCCTCTCACAGGAAGTATTCCCAAAGCTCCTAGAATACCTCCTAGGACTTGGAATAATGTGGGTCAGTGGAGAGTCAGTGTGGTGAAAAATGGACAGATTTTAGTGCAATCCAACCGGAATATTACAAGCACATCTTATCTCCAGCAGGGTATAACCATGGATTCGCAACAAAATCACTTTTGCCCTCTCATTCCCTATTTGTTCTAAAATTTATTTTTCCATAATGGAAAAAAAAGACCTGTGTAAAATTTGAAAATATCTTATGGATAATATTTAAAGTTCCCTTCTTTTTAACTTGTACTTTTCTTTACCAATTACTATTTATTTGGAAAAGTATTTATATACCTTTAAAATTGTTTCTTCTTCAAGAAGAGATTCTTCCCTTAACAGATACAAATAAAACATAGTGTGGCTTTCACGCTGGCAATGTTTTGTTGTTTATGATAAGCACTAAGGGAAGAATATATGGAGTCTGCAGATATGTGTACACTGTCAAGAATACTTGATGCTCTTGCAAAGGACTCATATTTTAATTCCAGCACCCGTGTTAGGAGGTACCCAATCAACTATGTGAACTTCAGTTCCTTTACAACCAATGCCTTTTTCTGGCCTCTCAGACTCCATACTCACATGAACATATATATATATATATATATATATATATATATATATATATATATATCTGAAATAAATATATATATATATATGTAAACATATATATAAAACAAACATATATAAACATATATATAAACTTCTCCTCCCACTGGGGTGTCAGACTCTCGAAATTCTGGTCCAGGACTTGTTACCTAAATGAGGTTCAACTGAGTTTCATTCTTTCATCACCAAGATTGTTTATCTCTTAGCCATAAAAGCTAAAGGGGCCTCCCTCATAGATGGACAAAATAAACTGATAAATTTTTTTCATTTCTTTTTTTTCCTCTCTTTTTTGTTTGCATTAGAAACAAGATTGTTTTACCTGCCAATCCCAGTTCCCTCTCCCTCCCCTCACCTAACATCCCCCCAACTAACACCCTACTTACCCATACCCTTTTTGCTCCCCAGGGAGTGTGAGGCCTTCCCTAGGGGGTCTTCAGAGTCTGTCATATCCTTTGGGATATGGCCTAGGCCCTCCCCCATGTGTCTAGGCTGAGGTAGTATGCCTCTATGTGTAATGGGCTCCCAAATCCATTCCTATGCAAGGGATAAGTACTGATCTACTACAAGAGGCACCAGAGATTTCCAAGGCCTCCTCACTGATATCCACATTCATGGGATCTGTATCAGTCCCATGCTGGTTTCCCAGCTATCAGTCTGGGGACCAAGAGCTCTCCCTTGTTCAGGTCAGGTGAAGAAAACTGATATTAAGTTGATGTGGAGTCCAAAGCAAGTCTAACCAAGATTTTTGTTTTCAATTGTTCTATATTTTGCAATATTAGTGCATTATTAATATTAGTAATGAGCTGAATCATTATAGATCAAAATGATGTATTTTGTATTTTAGAGTTTTACTAAACATTCATAACACTGATTTTATCTTTCTATGCATGATTTTTTGAAATTATGAAAGCTGGAACTCATCTATAAAGCCATGTCATTCATCAGTGATAAATTCAGAATCAGGCTGTTCAGGTCCAAGATAATTTTTTCTTTATTTTGTTTTTCTTCTCTGTGATGCAGTGAATAGATTGTCAGGCATCAGGCATGCTAGTCTATTGTTCTACCATTGAGCTACAAGCCTTTAAGGTCAAGTCTAAGATTGTAATTTTAAGTTTACTTAAGTAAGACTTACTTTAAGAGAAAAAATAATGTTTCTTTCTCTTTTGTGAGAGAGGGTTTCTTTGTGTAGCTTAGGATCTTGTCCTAGAAATCACTCTGCAGACCAGGCAGGCCTTGAACTCACAGAGATCTCCCTATATCTGCCTGCTGAGTGCTGGGATTAAAGGCATGCTCTACCACTGCCTGGCTAAAACTAATGATTTTTGTGTGGAGAGCTGTATTTCTGAATATTCTTAAATCATATTTTCATAAGCACATATATCCAATGCCTGTTTAGTAGGCAGTTTTAACTCAGAATCTCTAGGGGACTTGAGGATGAATTTTTAACATGATTCAATTTATGACCATTAATGACTGGTTAGAAAGAAACCAGACCAGGTAAATTTAACACTAATATATTGGCTTAATGTATGAAAATATAAGTATCTAATTAAGATGATAAATTCCAGAGAAAATTTAGATTTGTGTTCTCTGACTCTGAAGATGACTACACTTTATACATTTCAAATCTACATTGTCAGTGTGTCTTCAATATCATTTTCTTGCAGCAACAATGGCAGTTGTTTGATTTTGTTTTAAGAATTATGAGCCAGTTTATTGTCAGATATGACCTCTAAGATTAAATATATGAATACGTGCATATATAATAAAACATAAATATATAAATTATTTAAGAATTATTTTTCCAAAATTCTGTATATCTTAACGAATCAACAAAACAAATTTTTAATATCACAAATTCATTACAATTTATTCTCATAAGCATATTATATAGACATGCAGTCATAGTTATACAGAAGTTAGATATGTTATCATTTTAGAGAAATTGATTTTTCTATGCAGTAAGATACAGAACTCTATAGTCTTAACATATGTATGGCAAACTCACACAATGAGTATGTACTTCCTATTCATGAATTTTTTTTAGAAATTAATGTGGGTATTTTTTGTGTATCATTAGTTAAAGAAAGTGGATATTCAATAATATTTCAATTTTATTGTCAGTCACAACTAATGACAAGTAAATTATCATGTACTTCCAAAACAATTATTAGAAAGTTATTATGTGTTTCTTAACATCAATGAAAGGCAACAAGATAAGCAATAAAGAGTTCACTTTTGGGAATAATATCCTAATCCCATAGCATGACTAAAATAGCTAGTAGATTAAGTATAACCCTCTCAAGGGAATTACTGTTGAGCTCTTGAGCTCTACAGTGGGTTCACTAATATCTAATAAACATATTGTCCATTGTTGATACTAACCTCTTCATTCCATATTTTAATGACTGTTTCTTTGACCAGCTTAAGTTTGTGTATCAGTCATGATCAGCATAAAAAAAATGAAAAAACTATAACTATGACATCACAGAGCCATATAGGTTAAACAACTGTTTCAATGTGATATAAGACTTTTAATTTAAAAGTATAATCCTTTTTTTTTAGAGCTTGATTTTTATTTTTATTTTTTTCAACTTTTTTAAAAAATTTGAATTAGAAACAGGATTGTTTTACATGAGAATCCCAGTTCCCTTCTCCCTCCCTTCCTCCCCTACCAGACCTCCCCGAACTAAAACCCTACCTATCACATATCCTTTCTGTTCCCCCTGGATGTGAGGTCTTCCATAGGGTGTCATCAGAGTCTATTGTATCATTCAGGATAGGGCCTAGGCCCAACCCCGTGTGTCTTGGCTCAGGGAGTATTCCTCTATATGGAATGGGCTCCCAAAGTCCACACCTATGCTAGGGATAAGTACTGAACTACTACAGGAGGTCCCATAGATTTCCAAAGTTTCCTCAAAGAAACCTATGTTCCTGGGGTCTGGATCAGTCCCATGCTGGTATTCCAGCTATCAGTCTGGAGAGCAAGAGTTCCCCGATGTTCAGGTCAGCTGTTTCTGTGTGCTTCACCAGCCTGGTCTGGATCCCTTTGCTCTTCAGTCATTCTTCTCTGTATCTAGATTCCATTTAGTTGTGGGTGTCTGCTTCTACTTCCACCAGCCTCTGGATGAAGGCATGTTTGTCTTTTTGCTACTGGGTTAACTCGCTCACAATGGTTTCTTCTAGTTCCATCCATTTTCCTGCAAATTTCATGAGTCCATTGTTTTTTTCCACTGAGTAGTACTCCATTGTGTAAACATACCACATTTTCTCTATCCATTCTTCATTTGAGAGGCATCTAGACTGCTTCCATTTTCTGGCTATTACAAATATTGCTACTATGAACATCATTGAACAGATGTCCTTGTTGTATGAATGTGCTTCTTTTGGGTATATGCCTAAGAGTGGAATTGCTGGATTTTGTGGCAGAGTCATTCCCAATTGTAAAAGTATAATTCTAACAACTGTATAGTCAGCCTTCCTTGCCTATGAAATACCAGATATTTTATTTGTTGTAATCTTACTAATGATGTTAAGGTTTCATAGCTTAATTTATTAATAAACATAAACATTGTAAAAGGGCAAAGTCATCTGAGAGTCCTTTTGTACGGCTCAGAGAACATCATATTTTGCTGTAAGCAGAACTTTTAACCATTAATGTACACATTCTTGGATTCAGGATTTTGCTTTTCTAATAAGATCCCAGATGACTAAAATATTGTTGGTCCATGGATCATTGTTTGTGTAGCAAGGCTTTAAGCAATGTTTACCGGCCCTCATGCATCAGTTCAGTAAATGACTGTAGAGACACAGGTACCTGCTGTGACTATATTATCTCATAAATGTGGAAATGAGATTTGTAAGAGGAATAATGTCCTAATATTAAATTGAGAAATTGATAAAATGTGAATCTAGACTCAATGAAGTCTTATTAGAAGTTGATCAAATTAATAGCTAAGTTAGGAATCAGGAAAATGAATGAGTATCAATTGTTGTATAATCTCCCTGACTCTTACTTTTATATTATTAGTGAAATTTCAACCTTACGAATGAAATAAAAAATTAGGCATCATTTTCAAAGATGAGTATCTAAATTGAAGAGAAGCATACTTTGACAACTCTTGACAAGTTTTAGCTTCTCTCTTATTTGCCAATGATCACATCAAACTACCTTAGTTTGACTACACATAGCCACTTACCTCATTAGTTATGTGTGTTATGTACAATATTTTTATTTTCAGTATTAATATCCTTTCAGTTTTTTTGCCATGTTTGTACATCTGTTGTCACACCAATATTCAGAAACTGAAAATGATTCATTAATACTCTTCTCTTGCAGAAGTTGGAACATTATAGACAAAGGGAAAAAATCCACTCAAAAGTCCACTTGCACAAATTAAGTAAAATGAAATCTGCCACACTCATTTTTTATGCATATTGTGACAGTTATCTTTTCACTATATTGGTCATTTATTAGCTTAGACAATTCTGCTCTAGGCTTATAAAAGTCATTTTCAAATAATAAAATTCATACTCTGAATGCAATATTCTGAAACATATCTTTAAGAATGACTGTTAACTACAACATTGCATATGAACACATGTGTAGGAAGACAGTGTAGCCCCACATCCTAGTAGCCTGGAGAGGTGTGCTGGGACATGCCCTTGAGGGCATGGTCAGGGGAGGTCTAAGGTGACGTGGGAACGATTCTTAAGGGACCTGGCCAGGTGAATAGCCCCTTCTTTCTGGCCCCTCTCTCTGGCCTGGCTGCCTTGCTGCTCCTGGCATGGTCTGGATTGCATTTGGGCTGGAGTTTATCTGAATAAAGAAATCTTAGCCTTATGGACTACTGATCATCTTTGAGTGCACGTGGCATGCAATAATCATCTGTTGGCGCCCAATGTGGGGTGATCTCATGCCTTGAATCTTTCATGATGGATGAGATTAAAACCTCCCATGAGGATGTCCTGGCCAGGCTGAAGGATCGATTTGACAAAGAGGAGGCAGACTCACTCCAATCTGAGGTGCCTACTTCGAACAGGTATTTCAGTCATTCTAAAGCAATTACACACACACCTCTAGTCTACCCAGATATGGTGGTGGAAAAGCAACCAACTAAAAGACACTCTCAGGGGCAGACAACATATGCATGGCAACCAATCCAGTTGAAAGATCTTAAACATATTAAAGAATCAGTTGTCTCATACAGTCTTCACAGCCCATACATAAAAGAGCAGATTATTATATCTTCTTATATTTCACCTTTATGATTGTTAATTTTTGATGTTTTACACTATTAAGTTTTAATCATCTTTTAGACTAAAAGGGGAATTGTAGGGAGACACTGTATCCCTGCCTCCTAGTAGCCTGGACAGGGAACGCACACACGTGAATAACCCCTTCTTTCTGTCCCCTCTCTCTGGCCTGGCTGCCTTGCTGACCCTGGCATGCTCAGGCTTGCATTTGTGCTGGAGTTAATCTGAATAAAGAAATGTAAGTCTTACGAGTCATCTTTGAGCGCACGAGGCACACAATAATCATCACGTGTGTGTGTGTGTGTGTGTGTGTGTGTGTGTGTTTGTGTGTGTGTGTGTGTGTGTGTGTTTGTGAGTTATGTTTTATGATATAGTATCTTAGGGCAATTTGTATTCCTCAAGGAATATGAATTTGACAACATATATATATATATATATATATATAATATATATTGAATTTAGTACAAAGAAAATGAACACTTCCAGTCACTCATCAACATAAGCAAGATACAAAATAAATACAAAAGATACAATGGTCAGGAGAAGAACAGAGGACAGCAAGATACCATAATGGAGAGAGACATTATAGGTTTAAAGAGAAATCAGGCTCTTGGAAAATGTCTGGTGATCTACAAAGATGACACCAACTAACAATCTAAGCAACAGAGGAAAGGCTACCTTAAATGCCATCCCCTGATAATAAGAATGATGACTGACTTAGATGCTATCCTATATCCTTCATCTAGAAACTGGTAGAAGTAGAAGTAGACACTCACAGCTATTTACTGAACTGAATTGGAATTTAGTAGCAGAGAAGGATAAATGATGAGCAAAGGGGTCCAGACCAGGCTGTACTCACTCATGGATGGAAAAAACAAACAGTTGACCTGAACAAGGGGGAGTTCTTGGTCCCTAAACTGATAGCTGGGAAACCAGTATGGGACTGATAGAGACCCCAGGAACCTGGGTGTCAGTGAGGAGGCCTTGGAAATCATGGGGCCTTCTGTAGTAGATCAGTACTTAACCGTAGGATAGGTGTGGACTTTGGGAGCCCATTCAAAATAGAGGGATACTCCTCTGAGCCAAGACACATGGGGTGGGCCTAGTCCCTATCCCAAAGCATATGACAGACTCTGAAGACCCACAATGGAAGGCCTCATGCTCCCTGGGGGCAGAAAGTGTATGTGATAGGTATGGTGTTAGTTGGGGGAGGGTGTTAGGTGAGGAGGGTAGCAAGAGGGAACTGGGATTGTCATGTAAAATTTCTTGTTTCTAATTCAAATAAAAAGTAGAAAAAAAGATACAATGAGATGCTCTAACAAGACTGATGTAAGTCCATTTCAAAAGGGAATGTCTGTTGACATGATTTTAAAATCCTTTTAGTAACTGACCTGTCACAATAAAGCTAGAAGATAAAATGCAGTTTATATTGAAATAATATTAATTTCTAGACTCTAACATTTGTTTTCATCATAATTTTATAAAGCTAGTATGTCCACAGTACAAAGCAGACCAACAGCTTATATGCACTAAGCCCTAATCAAGCAGGAACCCTTTCAGAATGATTCACTAACCTTAGTACTCTATATTCATCTTCAGATAAAATTAGAATCAGTTTCTAATGAATATTCCACAGGTTTTCAATGCCCATGGATACAAAATGTAACTTCAACCTAGAAAGTATTGTCAATATAGTATATAAAAACTTTTTAGAAAAATTTTAATATCCTGACAGCCGTACTTTCAACTGACAACATCAAAAGCTTTGTACAGATTTAATGTGAACTAGAGTTTAGTTTGAGAAGGTTGATAACTCATATCTACCATTTAAAATCTTTGTGTACTGAATAGGTATATTTTTGTAAAATTGTCATAAGTTCGTATCAATCAGAAACCTCACCTGATAAAATATCTCCATTAGATTGGCTTGTGGGCAAGCCTGTGGGCGATTTTTGATAATTTATTGAAGCCGGCTGTAAAATCTACAAGGACCAACCCAGTAAACAACATTCCTCTATGGCTTCTGCTTCAGTTACTGCATCCACAGTCCTGTCCTGCTTGAGTTTTGACCTGAACTTCTTTCAGAAATAGAAATAGAGTGTGCCTTGAAAATCACAAGCTAAAAATAAACCCTTTCTTTTTCCCCAAGTGACATTTTGGCATTTGCGTTTTTATCATAGACACGGAAGTTGAACGAAAACATCTCTTTCTCTTGCTTCTATCAGATTTTGAGAACATACATTTCAAAATGGAACAAATAAACAAATCTGTTGGGTTCTTAATGTCTTTTTGTTTCAGGGAAACAAATAGACAAGAAATGAATATACACGTTTGCATGCATGAATCAAGTATAATAATAATTTAGCATTTATTTGAGAATTCAACGGGCACAATTTGTCCAGTAGAATGTTTGTAAGTAACTGTTTTTTGTTTCTTCAACTCAACATTTAAAAAAATTATATAGTATGGAAAAAATTCATAATCCCATTTACTTTGAGAATTTTGCTATCGAATGTGCATATCTACATAACAATGCTTCACAAGAACTGCATGGACATTGTTTCACCTGGAACATAATCTGTCCAAGTTTGCATGGTTCAGAAGCATTTGCAGAGAAGTATCATTTGATGTTTGTTTCTCATAACAGATAGATATTATCTATAGTATTTTTTCTCTTATAAGAGGAAAAGAACAAACCCACAAGCCTGAAATTTTAAGGAAATAGATTAGACACATATTTCTTGGACATATCTCACCATCTTACATTATATGGAAGAATAATTCCTCATTGTGACCTCATCTAAGGGAAAGTACTCCTTTTTTGATCCTTTCTTTAAGCATTCCCAGTATATTATTCCTCTGACATTAGTTTTTCTCTGATGACATGTTGATAGCACCTCTGTTCTTCAAACACTTCAGATGATAGAACCCAGGCATTTTGGAGATCCTGAATTACATAATTTGTTATGTATTTGAAACAGGCAGCACAGATTATTTCTACTCTTTTTCTGTCATACAATTTGTTCTTAAAAATTAAGTACTATCCATCCTTTAAGTGATACATGAATTATGCCAAAGAGATTGAGAAAGAATTTAAGTCAGGGTCACATAGTATAACTTAAGATGACATGAAGTAATGCTGTGCTTAGTGTCCCATGTCGTCTTAGGTTCTGCACTGTGTTTTCTCTGGATTTTGAAAAGCACATTTATTTCACAAGGCTCAAATATATGTAGATATATCTATACTCATGCAATCATTTAGTATCAGAAATTAATATCATAAAATCACAACATCTAATCCTAAAATATTTTTCCATTGAATTTCTTTTTCTATTCACCTTAATAAGTTAGTGTACTTTTTGGTGGTTTAGATGTCATAACACAGATTTGAAAGTCAACTATGCTCTTTTACTTCATTAAAGCATTCCATAATTATGTTATTTTTCTCCCATACATGTTACTAAAAATACATTACTTAAGGACTATTTTTAAGTCTTCAGAGCCTTTGGTATGTGTGTTATATTTTATGCTACTGAAGTTTAACTGAATATTCAAACTGCTGAACAGTGAAAGTAAAAGGAGGATCTGAATGCTGGAAACTATTAGGAAGAAATGAAGATTAGAAGCCTTGTATATGAACTGCTTGTAGAAATAAATGAGCTTAGAAACTATCAAACATCAACTTTCCTTGTGAAGTGTCAGTTGCCATAATTTTTCCTAATTGCAATTTTTATTGCCTGGCTATTTCAGAAAATATGGACTGAGTTGCTTCAGTGGCACTATAGAAGCTTTTCAGGAATGAGATTGTAACTCAGGTTTCAGTTCCAAAGAATTTTGAAGAAAATGTCTTTCTGTTGACATTATTACCAGTGTACTTGCCTTGTTTCTTTATGGTGATCTGGTAGTGACAGCAAGTAAATTTTGATGTTCAGTAACACATCATGCTACATTTGTCTGAATTTCTTGAGTTGCTGCGTTATAATGTCTTTTGGCAGCCTATAAACTGTCTTCAATTATAGTACAGCAAGACAACAAATGAAAGTTTCCAGTTAAAGTCTAAAGCTCAGAAATAAAGAGTGTGTTATCTGGGGCTTTTATATCCCTGTGAAGGATTTAACTTACCCTACAATTATAGAAAGAACATCTGCATGCTGCTCCAAACATCCTTACCTAGACAAATCCAAACAATTTTCTAATGGAGTGGTGGCAAAAGATATTATCTGAATTATTTTCTCATCTCTAGGTCATCCACTGACCTGAGATTTTTGACTGCAGAGTATATATACAATGTGGATTTTTGCTGTGATCTTCAGCAATCGTTTGAAAACTTGTAATCTGCTCACAAGTATCTTTCCCTGTGGCTCAGCATTAAGAAGATCTCATAAAGGGAAGTCCTTTCAAGGTGGTGTCACTCTTATTGGACTCACTGAAAATACTTGGTATTGTAGCAGATAGGAGTCTACCTTCCTGAGAGCATGCATTTTTGGCTTAGCTTTGTGATCTGAGTTTAGATCCTTCAAGCACTCAGCATGTTGGCAATCCCTTGTAAGACTCTATCTGCAGGGGACAGAGAGAAGCAAAGGGATTTTATCTGACACAGCTCCTTAAATAAGTTGTTCAATTGACTATAGAGGTAGGAAACCTTCCCAGGGTGATTAAGTCGAATAGCTTAAACTACTGGATGTGTGCGTTTAAATGATTTCTGTCTTTTCTTTTGCCTTGAAGAACAGCAGCCAAAAGTGCATATGGGAAGAGACTCCATTTTTATAACTCTATCAACAATTAAAAGAAACACATTTTGGAATAATACTTACCTAGAAGCAAAAGTCTTCAAAATTAAGCATATAAAAATTAAAGTCCACTTATGCAGACCTTAACTTTATATTTTCTAGGTTTGAATCTTAACATTGTTTTTTGTGATATACAGATTTATCATCAGTGTGACCAAAGAGAATACATAAAGTATTGATAGAAATATGAACTTCAGATGAGCCTTTCCCACTGTTTACCTTAGAAATTAACTCTCCAACAAATGATTGAGCAGCAGTTTGCTTGGGAGAGAAACAAAAAAAATAAGTTGTGAAACAAAACAACAAAGATCTAGAGTTTTATATTTAGAAGATTTCCAACAACATACTACTAAAGAGAACTTTGCTTCTCAGGACTAAATGTCATGATTTGATCTGGGTGCTATGTTTTAAGGAAATTATAATAATATTTTACTTAAAAATAACAGTTATCTAGATATGTGATTACCCTTGTAATCCCAGCACTCAAGAGAAAGTCATAAGGTTAAGTTTTGGGGCCTGCCAGGTAGGGCTGTACCATGAGTGCTAGACCAGCCAGAGAAACACAGCAATATCCTATTTCAGAGAAAACAGAGAGATAGTGGGTGAGGGGACATACTGGGAAAAGGGATTTGCAAACAATTGTGAAAACATGCCTCTCACTGCCTAACTTCCATATAGAAAGACATCTGTGTTGGCACTTGTGTAACTGAATAATTGTCAGATGGAATCAGGAAGATGCCCAGAGCTTACTAATCACATAGTCTAGCTGAAACAGCATGGTCCAGTCATTGTGAGTGACACTGACTCAAAATTCAAGGGAAAGAGCAATAGAGGAATACAACTCATGTCAACTTCTGACACATGAATACATTACACAGATAAACAGATTTATTTTTATTTTAAAACAAAGGAATTAAAAATGAAGTAGATGAGAAGAGATAGTTTTAGGCCTAGTGAGAAAGCAGAAAGATACCATATATTGTATCCTGCTTAAAATTTGTGTTTCCAGTCCTATTCAATATTCCTGGAAAGGTGTATTATTATTCAGACATTACATCAGATAGAAGTATGACAGAGTCAAGTCACTGCAATAGGGAGGCATTTTCCATGTCCTAATGAACACAATATGGAGATTTTCAAACACTTCATGGATTTCAAAATTTGAGACTTTGATGGTTAGTAGTTTTTCTGTGCTTAATTGTTTATGTTTGTGTCATGACCATTGTCATTTATAGTTGTTTAGCATTCTATATGCTTTGAATAGAGAACTTCTCACTAAGAAATGACAATATAATATTTGAAATACAACCTTTCTCCATATGCTCTAATTCCTTTCCTAAATGACGAATGGGAAGTAATCTATGCTTATACAGTTTTGAAAGATGAAAAATACAGGATTGTTTTTTGCTAGAAAATAATATTTTGAAAGTTCAGATTGTCTCTATTTTTCCTTTTTTCGATCTTTTTATTTGCTATATATGTACTTTACATCATCTCTCTTGATCCCATTCATTTTCCTGTCCCTTTGCATCTGCCCTCTGGGTGCCCTATCCTTCCTAAAACAATTTAGGCGGGAAAAAAAGGAAAACTAGAGGAAAATCTAGAAATCTCCTCACAGAAGCAGCACAGTGACACAATGAGTCAGGCAGTAAACCCCTTTATCCATATAAATTTACTTGCAAGTGTTAATTGCAGAGTCATTGGTCTGATTCCAGGCCTGTGGTTTCTACTACACTCTGGATGGTAGGCGCTCACTATGACTCTTCTTAGATAATCTGTTTTTGTTTTGTGTTGTGGAGATCTTGCAGCTTTCGATCTGTGGGTTAGGTTCCTTCACATGTTCTAACATATCATATATGGTTTGTATGTTGGGACAGGCGAAGTCATAACCCTAGTTCTGGTCCTGGGCAGCAGCAGGGTTGATCCAACCACTAGTTTTCCCCTGTGCTCACCACGAGGGTGAGCTCTCCAGAACTTCCCAGGCTAATTCCCTCTTATAGCATTGAACCACAGGGTGGGGACAGTTTTCTTGCTTTCATGCTCTTGGTGTCAGCTTGCCAACACCTATACCTTTAGGGCGAGCCCTTATTGTATTGCCTGGGCAAGGTACCGAGGTCACTCTCCTGAGTGCTACAGCTGGTGAGGGGCAGTGACAGCCCTCCAGCTCGAATGACCCAGCACCAGGTCCTCCAGCTGTATCAGGCATTGATGGGTGGGAAATGGGGGGAATAGCATCTCTCCATACTGCCACATGTCAGAGAATAGAGGCAGCTTTCTCTTGCTTGTAACATTGGAGCTGGATCACCATCACCAAACACTGGATAGATATGAGCTACCTAGGCAAGGAGTAGGCCCCATTTTTGACTGCTGCAGCTGGTAATGGGGAGGGTTAGTGCTCTTGTCTGTTGTGGGTGGTAAGGGGAGGGCATCTCTTGCGGCGTCCACCCTTGACCAGCAAGAAAGACGCCACACCGAGGAATCTTCTTCAAACACAGTTTAATCGGGAACCTCTTTGCTTTGTACAATGTATATATGGAGGCGGCGGCCCCGGGCCGAGGGAGACGGGGCCTGATATAGTCTACATCTACCAATCACCTAACCCTACGTGGCACGCCAGGATAGGTTGTCTCCAAGCAGAATTAAGAGGATACATGACCTTTACCATATTTGGAGTTGTTTACCACAGAGAGCGCTCGCCGTCGGGCTGGCGGAGGGCAGAAACCGGCGCCATCTTTTGGGTGCGGTTTTCTGCAGCTCCCTACAGTTCCCCCTTTTTGTTTTAATATTATAGGAGTAGCAGTATCTATCTGTTGTCAGATTTCAGTCATCTCTGTCTTAGGTTCAACCCCAGTGTCCCTATCTTACCCGTCAAAGAGTCACTGTGTCGCCCTCACAGGCTCATGTCTTAGGTTGAAGGGAACACATGTATGCTTATTCGCTCAGCATGAGGGTAGGTGCCCGTCATTGAGCATGACTGATTCAGATACGCATTACTCACTCAGCAAGGGCGAGACAGACATCTATTTGTCTGTCAGCATGGATAACCATGCTTGAGGGGACTGTCCTGCTTCCACAGCAGCAAAGGCCTGTACCAACATAGCAGCTTGGGATTTTTGCGACTTCCTGATCCTGCATAGGCACCACAAGCAAACAAAAATGGCTATCAGCATCATGGAAAACATAACCCCTATTCCAGCCCATTCCTTAACTAAACTAAAGGCTCGCTTAAGGGTAGTTAAGAGGGTATTAACAGTGGGCAGGCTCAGGCGTGTAGCATTCACGGCAATAATCTGTTGCCACAAAGTCTGAAAAGGGTTCATAGGACCCTGTAATATCTTTGTAAGATTTCCACTCACCTCACCTTTGTTAGGCAGAGACCTCCAAGCCCTAATGGCTATTTGATTAATCTGATCATACACTTGAGGAGGATATCCTGTTTGTTGCTGTGCAAAACGTCCTTGACCAAGAAGCATGTCCACATCCCAATATTGATCACCAGCTGCGCGATTAATCGCACCTTGATCATTGGCAAACTCAATTTGAAAAGCTCTCCAATCCAAATATTGTCCTGGTGATAAGCAAGCTCTTACCAAATTTGTCCAATCACTGGGTGTCATACAGTAGCGACCGAGCGCCTCTACCTGAGCAATTGTAAAAGCTGCCGTCACCCCATAGGTGCGTACCGATTCTGCCAGAGCTTTGACTATTTTAAAGTCAATTGGTTCATGATATCTCTGTTGGTTACCGTCTGTAAAAACTGGATAAGCCAGTGGTCGAGTAACCCGAAACTCAGTGCGAACCGTACGCCACACTTCCGGACAGAAGGTGGAGCAACCAGGACCTCCTACTTCCTCTTTCGAGCAGTAGGGGGGAGGAGCGATAGGGCGGTGCCCTTGTTTTACAGTCGCCATTTTAGGACGCTGTTTTTCTGATACTTTTAATGAATGTTTTTCCATGAGCTCAATAATCTCTTCCTCCTCTTCCTCCATGATGTCCTCATCCTCACATATATCCTCCTCTGATTCTGAATCCTCTCCTGGTTCTTTTAATTCCTTCCTCAACCTTCCTAGAGAAGGATAGACTCGCTTCTTATCCCTTTTCTGTTTCTCCTTTGTTTTCTCACTTTCTGACTGTTCTGACCTTTCTTCTTGGAGCATTTCAAGGGCAGCCTGTCCATTTGCTATAGCTTTCTTATTTCCACCTTTGTCCTCTAGACAGCTGCGCACCAGACGCCAAACCGGGCAAACACTCGGCTTCAACGTTCCTTGCTCCCAGGCAAAATCCAGGTCTTTCCCTAATTTATCCCAACTATCCACAGTGAGATTGCCCGAGGCCGCAAACCAGGGTGCAATGGTGTCGCATTCACTCAGGAACCTCTGTAATGTGGCTTTAGTTAACCTTAAATTGTTAGAATGAAGTAGCTCTTGAAGAGCCAGAAAAATTGGATGTGATTGTGACGATCCCATTGTGCTTTTGTCTTAGTTAGCGCGCTCCGAAGGTGTGCAAGTCGGATAACACCACCAGAAAACAAAAGCCCACACTGCTATGTTAAGAAGCAGCCAAATCACCACTATAATAGCAGGGTCCATTAACTTACTCTCACTCTGCAAATTAAGGCAGAAGCGAGGTTTTTTACTTTCGGTTCGCTTTTGTCGAGAACAGTGTTGCTCCTTTCCGGAGACTTTACTGCCTCTTCCCCGAGGGCTTTGGTACTCTTTTACTGAGACCTATCTCCTCTTTCCTGAGGACCTTGGTGCTCCTTTACCGGAGACCTATCTCCGCATTCACCGCGGACTTTACAGTTCCACTTACCTTGGGAACTTACCGGCGCCGCCCCGACTGTGAGAAGTTCTGAATTCCCCGTACGGGCCACCACTTGCGGCGTCCACCCTTGACCAGCAAGAAAGACGCCACACCGAGGAATCTTCTTCAAACACAGTTTAATCGGGAACCTCTTTGCTTTGTACAATGTATAATGGAGGCGGCGGCCCCGGGCCGAGGGAGACGGGGCCTGATATAGTCTACATCTACCAATCACCTAACCCTACGTGGCACGCCAGGATAGGTTGTCTCCAAGCAGAATTAAGAGGATACATGACCTTTACCATATTTGGAGTTGTTTACCACAGAGAGCGCTCGCCGTCGGGCTGGCGGAGGGCAGAAACCGGCGCCATCTTTTGGGTGCAGTTTTCTGCAGCTCCCTACAATCTCTCACCTTCCCACACTGCCACATGACAGGCAAGTAGTGGGGAGAGATCTTACATGCTTACAATTTGAGGGCTGGCTCACCCATTCCTGTCAAAAATGGTTCTATTGTGTTACCCAGGTGAGGTGCAGGGCCTATGCTTCCAAGTATTGCAGCTGATGAGGGAGGGAGGTGGCAGGAAGAGCTCTTCTGCTCTTATGACCTCAGAGCCAATTCTCACATGTGCCTCAAGCATTGATGGAGCAAAGGAGGCAGCGAGGTTGTGTGAGCAGGGAGGTTGATCAACTCTGCCCTGTCCATGCTGCTATAGAATAGATGGGTCATGATGACAGCTCTTCCTTGCTCACTAATTTAGGATTGGCTTACTCACACCTGTATCAATAGGGTTGAATCCATTGTGTTGCCCAGGCAAGGTTCAGGGATTATCTCCCCAAATGTGGCAGCTGGTGGGGGTTAGGGAAAGCTCTCCTATTCTTGTGACCACAGGGTCTAGCTCTCAGAACTGCCTCAGACATCGATGAGTAGTAGTTGGGGGAAGGGCATCTCTCCTTTATCCATGCTGCCAAGTGTTAGATAAAGAATGGGACAGCTCTCCGGCCTCATAACACTGGGTTTGGATCACCCTCACCTCCGAATACTGGGTAGCTCTCCTGTACTGCTTAGGCAAAAAGCATTGCCCACTTCCTTAGTGCTTCAACTGGTAAGGGGGAGTGGCAGTGCTCTGATCCATTGAAGGTGGTAAGGGATAAAGCTTAAGGGGAGGGGGGAATTTCTCATGACAGGCAAGTTATGAGGAGAGCTCTCCCATCTTTAAAATTTGGGGAGTGGTTCACTAACAGGGTTGTCTCTATTCTGTTTCCCTGCATAGGTGTAGGGCCTGCTTTCTCAAGAGTTGCAACAGGAGGTTGTCAGAGACACATTTCCATTCTTATGACCACAGGGCCAGCTCTCCCACATGCCTCTGGTGTTGATGGCAGGGCATCTCTCCCCAGCCCATGTGGCTGTATGGCGCTCCATCTCTCACACAGACACACACACACACACACACACACACACACACTGCAAGGGTGTTCAGCATTACACTGCAGAGTATTCTTCTGTCATTTTGCAACAACCTGCTTGGACCTGGAAGGCAATCTGATAAGTGATCTAGAGAAAACACATAAAGAGAATATCACTGCTTCACCTCACTTATATTTGGATTGTGAAAAGTTTGAGATTGTGAACTGTGGATAGTATGGTGGTTACCAGGAATGTAGACAGAGAGGGTTATGAACATGGGTAATTCAGGACATAGAGAACAATATTTCAGTTATAATAGTGAATAAATATCAGTAATTATTTCATAATGTTTACTTTACTAATCAGCAAGGCATTTGATGAGTATTTTATGTGTCACCTGACTATCCTATATTCTCCTGTTATTTGATAGCATATTATTGGATATGAAAGAAAAGGTATTTTTCATATTGAAATAAGACTTCTCAACAGTTATATTTAGGTAAGTGAACCATTTTCCACCACTAGAGTGTAACTATCAATAGATATCCCACTTATCTTGAAAACAAGCATCAGCTATCCAAAGAAATGATGAAATCTCTCTTAGGCACAATGCCTTTTGTCAGTGTAGTGACTTTCTGTACTATACATTCTTATTGGGTTGAAGCCAGACTTGCTAGATATAGTAATCTTAGAAGACATCATGCTTTATACCACATCTCTTCCTGCAAAATAATAATAATAAAAAAATTACTGTGTGGGTTTGTGTAGGTTCATGGAGTAGTGTTGATTCCAGAATAAGAATAATTCTTAGGGAAATTTCTTTATCATTGTCTTAGTTTGCTTTCTGCTGCTGTAACAAACACATAAATAAAAGCAGCTGGAGAAGAGAAAGTTTATTTTTATTACAATTCTAGTTCACAGTGGGACATCAGGACAGGAACTCAAGGTGGCAACATAGAGGTAGGATCTGCTTCAGAAGCCATAGAGGGGTTCTGATCACTGGCATATTTCTTATGTCTTACTGAACCTACTTTCGATATCATCCAGGAACACCTGTGTGGGGTTGATACTGTCTACACTGTGTATAGCCCTTGCACATCAATCATTAATCAAGAAAATATAGCACAGAATTGCCTACAAGAAAATCTGAGGGAGGCATTTTATCAGTTTAGCTTCCCTCTTCCTGGATGACTGTTGTTTGTGTTGAGTTGACAAAAATCTAAGCAGCACAATCTGGGAATACAACCTTGCTTTACTGGTAACTTCAGTTAAAACTAAACCCTATAAACAGTATAGTAAAACTGATTTTACCTATTGTAATCACTTCCAAGTTGCCTTGTTATCTTTTTTATCACACAGATTCCTGGATAAATTTACAGATAGCACATTGCTATAGATTTGATATGATCATTCTGAATATAAAACTTAACTATCTATGTGTCCTTGTCTCCTCCACAAATAGGAAGGCCTGGGGTATACTATTAACTTATATGTACATGGTTACGTTACAGTTCATCTATGAAAATTAAATTCTGTTTCTGATTTAACCTCAATTAATACCTTTACCTCTAAAATAATGGCATTATTCAGCAGCCAGGTTTTAGTAAAAAACAATTTGTCATGGTTAAAAATTTTAATTGAATGAAAATGATGTTCAAATGATCCTTGTATGTGAGATAACTACTTTTGCTATAGAGAATGACACTCTGTAAATATCATCTTTGTGATGACACAAGTTTCAAAGAAACAAGTCAATATTTTGCCTCAAGTAAATTGTCATAAAATATATCATTGTCGTGATTAACTACACTCTTTAAGTTTTCCTCCAATAAGTAAGGTGTATTTCCACTTTAAGAGTTGTCCAACACTTGAAAATTATTTTTATAAAAGCTACTATTTATTTTCTTGGTGATGCTACTGGTATGCATATTTATACACTAGTAATACTGGAAAAGAATAGATGCATTAGGCATAGATTGTGTGTATCTTAGGAAATATAGTTTCTACCTCCTTTTATTTGGAGGGGGATTAAGACATTGCTGCTTGATAGTAATATCTAAAGCAGTTATAATAGTCACTTAATGTTGATGTACCTATCAGTATGCACATATTCCAAAGAACATCTTAGGCAGTGAGTGTCTCCTCCAATGTAGTAGACAAAGTATTTCATTCCTGTAGCAATTGCTGAAAATTGAAATACTGGTGCCATACAATCTCAGCAAAGGGGTCTTAAGCTGCCTGCTGCAATACTGCTATACAAATCACAATTCCTGAGTTTATTCACTATATTCACCAACAAAGCATAGCTTTTTCTTGTTAATTAACACCTTTGGATATATTTGGGTAAATTCTTCACAAGTCAAAAATAGGACAAACCTTTATAGCTACACAGCAAGAAAAATGATTAAATACATATATACAACACCTAGAATACTAACTGATACTACACAGGTAGAATTTCTTGTTAGACCTGAAGGAGTTCCAAATCACAATTTGAATAACATGGGCACCAAATAAAAGTGAGAGAGAAATGATTACCCACTTATGAGCTATGGTATTCTACCCCATATACGCTGTTCAAGAGTATCAGTCACAAAAAGCAAAGGCTAAAGAATTTTGACAGAATTGAAGCTGGCATAGAGATAGGTCAGCTAGGAGCAACATAGTAACTTAGGTAATATTTGGGAATACATAAGTGTATTTGCAAACAATTCGTGGAACCCAAGTAACATATTGTTTAAATAATAATTATGTACAGATAATGAAATAATCTTTTTGATGAAAAGAATAGAGATGTGTGAGATTTTTATATCATACTCTGCTGAGTGGGGGTTCATTGTGTTTTACTATAGTTTTATCTGTGATACATTCATTTCAGTAAACTTGTATGGACTGTGGATTACCCAGATAGTCTACTTAATGCTAATCTGGGTATACTTCTGGTGGGTGTTTCAGAATGTGTAGCCCTTTAAGTTGTAGGATTGAGTGAAGTTGATGTCCCTTTCTAGTGTGTGATGTAAGATGTCCTTCTGTAAGCTATGTATATGTGTTGCTTTTATTGGTTGGTGAATAAAGATGTTTCAGCCAGTGACCAGGCAGAATACAACCAGGTGGGAATTTCAAACAAAGAGAGCAGGAAGGCTGGGTTGAGGAGAATCCAGGTAGCTTCTTGGGAAGCAAGATTCCAGGTTTTTTCTGATAAGCTATAATACATGGTGATACACAGATTAATAGAAACAGGTTAATAATTAAGAGAGAGCTAGGCAGTAAGAAGGCTAAGCTATTGGTTAAACAATTGTAACTGGCGTTAAGATTCAGAGTGGTGGAGAGGATAACCTAAAAACCCTCCCCCTAAAATGAGATTGATGACTTCTCTTTATGCCATCCTAGAGCCCTCACCCAGTGGCTGATGGAAACAGAGACAGACATCCACAGATATACAATGAGCCGAAATCGGGAATTTAGTTGAAGAGAGGGAGGAATGAAGAACGAAGGGGTCTGTACTAGGATGGAGAAACCCACAGGAACTGTTGGCCTGAACAAGGGAGAGCACATCGACCTCAGATGCTGTCCAGGAGGCCTGTACAAGACTGATCCAGACCCCAGAACATGGATGTCAATAAGGAGGCCTCTGCACTCCAGGGAGCCTCTGGTAGTGGATTAGTATTTTTCCCTGGTGCAAGAAGGGACTTTGAGAGCCCATCCCATATGAAGGGTTACACTCTGGCCCTGGACACATGGGGAAGGGCCCAGGATCAGCATAGGAAGACTTGGTGGACTTTGCTGAGCTCCCGTTGAGGGCCCTACCCTGCCTGGGGAGTAGTGGGTGGATGGGGTTGGGGGGATGGGCTGGGGGTGGGGGAGAAAGTTTGGGGGTGAGGGGAGGGAGAGGGAGAAGGGACTTGAAATAAGCTTGTTCCCTAACTAAAACTAATAAAATAAAATAAAATTAAAAAAAAGATTCAGAGTGGTTATTTTATAAGCCACTACAGAGACCCATAGGCAAATTAAAATAAAAAGTTGTAGCAATAGTTCTAATATGTCTTAATAATAAAAACTCAGAGTCAGATCTTTCAAAGAAAGATCATTGAAACAAAGTAGCCAGCTATTAGCTCTACCTCTATGTCAGAATGAAGAAGCAATCCTGTCCTCAGCCTGCCTCCTCAGACTGTTCAGACTGACTGCTTCAGACTAAGTGATGCTACAGACTGCCAGGAGCTCCTGTCTCTTCCTGCCTTACACTCCTCTCTACCTAGCCACATGCCTTCCTGTCCCGACCTCCTTAGTGCTGAGATTAAAGGCTTGTGAATCCAAGTGCAGGGAACACAATTGTGTGAACTCTGTTTTTCTCTTAGACTGGATGAATTTCATGTAGCCCAGGGTGGACTTGAACTGAAAGAAGTCAATCTGCCTCTATTTCCCAAGTGCTAGGCTTCAAGGTGTGTATTGCCACGGCCACTATAGATAACTACTGTGGCTGCTGGGATTATAAGTGTATACCCCACCGCCTGGCCTTTATGACTCAGTAGTGTGACTAGCTTTGCACTCTGATCTTCAGGCAAGCTTTATTTGCTAGATCATAAACAAAATATCACCATACAAAGGAATGGAAAATCCTGCTTGTAAACTCTTCCAGCATGCTGACCTGGGATATCTACCTTCTCTTGTCTTATCTATAGGCTTATGTTGCTCAAATATTAAAGATGATCCTTAAAGTCGAAATCCCAATTGCAAAAGACTAATTTCCAAGTGTATTCTAAGAAACACTAGATTCTTGAAATTTATTGACTATTAACTTGCAAAAATCATTTTAGTCTGGTGATGGAAAGTACTAGGCTATGCTAAATTATATAGTCTTATATAATATGTTCTTGCACATTACTAATAATATCCTTTCTAAATCTCTAAAAGTGGAAAAGGTAAACATGAAGACTCAACTATAATTTACTCATAACTCTCTCAACTTCTCATTGTACTAACGTTATGGAAGAAAATTTTATAAATATTTCAGGAATTATATCACCAGCCAATGGGCTGATATTGAATTTTTGATATATAAACACCAGTAATTAGACAAAGAAGCATCTACTAAGAAGGGAATTTTTCACTATATATGGATCTTACCCAAACTGTTTTCTTTCACATCTTGGAAATATCATTCATTCTGTTTCCTCTTTTAACCAAATAACATGCTGTTTGTTCTACTGTAATTGTCCACTTTCATTTTGGTAATGAAGTAATAAAAGTAGGTTAATATTCCATTTACTTTAATACCTTATGATAAGGATGATGCTTAAGTTAAATAAGGTAATTCTTAGAAATATGTGAGCATTCATTGACCATGGTTTACAGTGAGGGCAGTTTTATTACAAAAGTTCCAAAACTGATCCAGTTTGGAATAGGAAAGGGTCATATTCAATTCACAAGGAAGGAGGTTCTACCTTAACTTTACTGGATTTATTCCATAAAAGTGTTGAGAACCCTGATGCAAAATCATAACTATTAAGCCAGAAGCCCAAGGAAATGATGCCTCTGTGAAACCAAAACTGAAGAGGAAGATTAAAATACACTGAGATTCAAGAAAAATATTTCATAAAGTTGTTCCCAGACCCTGACACACATAGCTACACATTGGGAAATAAACTTTGATAACTAACTAAATAGTACCAGACCAAATGAAAATGAAATATACTATAGTCATCACAATAATTAAACCTAAATTGTATAGTATTTTGGAAACTTAATTGACATTAAATCTAAATAGTATGTAAAGGGGGCTGGAATTATGAAAGGAATCTAATCTAAATGATTTCATGTCATGACAAATATACTGACAAGAGAATTTTAAGTTTTTTTTCCCTAGACACTGATCTGGAATATAAAGAAATATCAAAAATGTCTAAAACATCCCCTCAAACACAAAGCTACAAAAAATAGATGATATCAATCTACACCCACAAAACACCATGAACTCAACATTGTTACAAAGCATTCTAAATTAGTATAAATGCTAAAAAATGCATATGAGTGAAACAGGCACAAAAGAAATGCAACCCTAACCTGAACAAAAGATGCAAAGACTAAATGACAAGATATTTAGAAGTACAATTCTATTTAACATAATTTAATATTAACTAGATGAAACAAACATCAAAATGGTTGTCAGGATAGACAGGCAATGTGGAAATGAAAGTAATTATGTATTATAGATAGTGAATACGTTTTAAAACTCTTTACAGCTTTACAGGTATATATTTTGTGTTCAGCAAATGTTTTCAGTTTTGCAGAGAAAATGCAATCTTCAATTGCTTTAAATTTAGTAAAGACAAAATGAGAAAGAAAAGGACAATGATGAGAAATATAGAAAACATAAAAAGACAAAATTAGAAAAAATATAGTAATTTTGAAAACTAATGAACTTTTATACTTCTTAAGACAAAGACAATGGTCAAGTGGGTAAAGGAAAGATGCAACTAGATACTTTCCATAGGAGATGTGAGTTAATAAACTCAAGGGCATTAAGTGATGAAAGCAAAATAATTTTATAAGATAAAGAACTCTTAAAATTTGAAATGAATTTATCAATGTATTATGCATACTATAGACAAGATAGTTGAATAGAAAAAGATAAGGTTATTTCACCATAATTAAAAGAACTATATTTTGGGATTATCATTATGGAATATATTCACTTATAAAACACTAACCTAAATTATTCAATAACAGGTCAGGAGAAATAGGTAACTGGGCAGTGCAGATTATTGAAGGAACCAATATTCTCCTCAATACCTTAGAGAACAACCAAGGAAAATATCAGTAGGGATACAGAAATAATGGACAATTTCTATACTAGAAAACAATAAGAATAAGCATAAACCATAGGACACTATGTACAGTCACATTCAAAACTCTGTTTTTCAAAACACATTCTTTTTCTCAAGCATATAACTAAAAAGTTATTTTAATGATTGAGATGGAGATTTTAAGATTATAACAATATAATAAAAGTTAATTCTTAGAGGAAATTAATGAAGTGCTTCCATATTTATGTCTTATGGGAAATAAGATTAAATATCATATATGACACCATTGAGGTGTTATAATTTTGATAAACAATTTAAAGAGACATTTAATAAAGTAAGATGTGCAGAATGATAACAAGAATATGACTTAGAGCTTAAAACCATTGATCATTATAATCCTAATGAGTGAAAGTTACTGCTTTAGAATGATGAGAATTATTTAATCTATTGTCATGAAATGTTCATGAGTTAGAGAATGTGACTCATGTAAGCACATCTAGCTTTGTGAGGACTAAAGTTTTACTGGGTAACAGTTGGGTAATTTGTAAAGGTTAAATAAAGACTTTGCATAAAATATTAGAATCCACTACACGTGCCTTAGTTAGGATTTCTATAGCTGTGAAGTGATATCATGATCATTACAACTCTTATAAGGAAAACATTTAATTTGGTGGGTTACATTTCAGAAGTTCTGTCCATTACCACAATGGTGGGACATGGCGGTGTGCAGCAGACATGGTGCTGGAGAAGAACCTGAGACTTCTACATCTTGCCTGACATGTAACAGGAAGTGGTCTGAGACCTGTGCATGCCTTGAGAATATATGAAATCTCAAATCCTGCTCCATAGTGGCACACTTCATCACAATACTACAACTAATTCAGCAATAGTGCCACTCCCTTTAGGGGCATATCCTTTCAAACCACCATAACCAGATATATATAATTATTCAATATGTTAAATTTAATCAATATTATTAGAGTCATATATCCACAAAAGACTTGTTTGTGAATTTACATAGCTTTATTATTCATATTGGCAAAATTTTAACAAATGCATCAGAACAGTAACTGTTAGATGTTAGTGTTTTATATCATAAAACACTTCTCAGTAACAAGAAGAGGCAGCATTCCATAAATTTATAAGGCAAGAATGTATTATTAAAAGTAAAAGAAATCATATATAAAAGACTATACAGTTTACCATGAATTTATTTGAAGTTTATAGCCAAAAAATGATACATGTGTGAAGATTACCATTAGGACCATTAATGGTGGCATCCCAGGACTACACATACTGGCTACAGCTTGGTTTGAGTAAACTTTTGGGATAAAAACCTTATTAGAACTGTGCCCTCGTTATCACTGCACAACCCTATATTAATTAACAATACAACTAAAATAATCCATTTCATTAGCATGTGGTGCCTCAAGAAAACTTTCCAAAGATGTAAAAGAGCATTTCAAAAGCAATAGCTGAGAGTATCCCAATCTGGGGAATGAGTTCTCAAGGTCCATTCATACACTAGCGATAAATACTGTTCCACTACCAGAGGCCCCATAGATAGGCCAGTCCTGCTAATTGACACCCACATTCATTGGGTTTGGTGATCCCCCATGGAATGGCTCACCCTCCCTGGGGAGCAGAAGGGGGATGGGATGGGGGACTGGTGGGTTGCATGGAAGAATGGGAGAGAGAGTGAACTGGGACTGATATGTAAAATAAGATTGTTTCTAATTTGAATAAAAATGTAGGAGATAAAAGTAATAGCCATCTATAAAATAATTAATATTTAGCATAATTATTCATTACAAAAATACTTGAAACCCCTTCTGAATATTTCTGATTATAAATACTTACAAGCAACCAAGATATTCTTCTGACAGTTAATAGATACATAAAGCCAATTAAGTTCAGACAATGAGAGATTATCCAATGACAGGAAGTATTAGGCCATTCTGAGATATATTTAAATTAAATTTATATTTAAAATACCAAGTAAAAGACTGAAGTCTGAAAAGGATGCACAAAACACAACTCTAACTCTGACAATGTGGAAAAAATCATACAATGGAGACTTTAAAAGATAAGCAGCTGTGTGTTGTTAGGTAGAGGGAATGTGGACAAATGGGACTTTGGACATTGGAGATACTGAAACCAATAAACCTATTATATAAAGGTGCAAATATTAAAATGAAAAACTTCAAGATGTCTCTTTCACTGCTCTCCTCCTCTGTCCCTACCACAATTTGGTCATCTTCATCCTTCATGTTCTTATCTTCCTTCCCCTTCCTTCAACCAGCACCTCCCACTTTACCCAGGAGATCTCATCTATTTTCCTTTCCTTGGCCCTCCATGTGTGCCTGTCTTAGGGTACCCCTTTTTCCTAGCTTCTCTGTCTGGGGTTGTGGATTGGAGGCTGCTTATCCTTTGATTTAGGTCTAATATCCAATTATTTGTCTTTCTGGGTCTGTGTTACCTCAATCAAGTTTTTTTTTCTTTTTTTTTTTCAATTTTTTTTCTAGTTTCACACATTTGCATGCAAATTTTATAGAGATATGGAGAAACCTTGTGCTACAGAAATTCTTGGAATCTACAAGAATGACTCAAGCTAAAGCTCCTAGCAATAGAGGAGAGGGTATCAGAATGAGCTTTCCTCTTCAATGAGATTAGTGATTACCCTAATTGTCATCATAGAACTTACCACCCGTCAAGTAATTGATGGAAGCAGATGCAATGACTCACAGCCAAGAACTGGCCTGAGCTCCTGGGGTTCAGTTGAATATAAGGAGAAGCGATCATATGAACAAGGTGGGGAAAACCACAGAGACAGCTGACCTGAGATCATGTGAGCTCACGGATTATTGTGGAGATATATTATTTATGATTTAATAAGCTTTCCTGAGAATTCAGAATACAAAGCTAGCCACAAGCCACAGAGCCAAGCAGTGGTGATATACATATTTTAATCTCAGCTGCCATACTAGCTAGCCATATAATCAGGTGGTCATTGTTGCATACACCTTTAATCCCAGGACTCAAGAGACAAACAGGGTTCCATCTGTAAGTTCAAGGCCACACTGAGCTACATGAATTTATTCTAGTCTAAAAGAGAAACAGCTCACATAAAGGCTATCTCAGTATTTGAGATCACATGCCTTTAATCACAGCACCTTAGGTATATATAATAGGAGCAGATATTGAGTCTGGGAGCATTCAGTGCTTACTTCAGATTGTGAATAACAGAATCATTACAAAGGCAGATTGTGATCCTTATTGTGCTGAGCTTATAATGCTTTTTATTCTATATTGATAAATGGACATTTGTCAAATTTTCTACTATATACAATTATATATCAATATATCATGTTTAAAAGGTTGAGTTTTCCTAATATTTATTTATTATATCTATTTGTGAAATAAGTTTCTGTGGTCTACCAGACCACTATGTATGAAATATTGATCTAGTTTTGATATTTAGAGCACATATTTCTCATACTATTTCAGCAGGACAAGTAGTTGAGATAATAATAATGTATTTTCAAGTAAAAATTTGTACACAGCCTGGGGTTGGTAGCACATGTCTTTAATCCCAGCACTTAGAAGGCAGAAGTAGGTGAATCTCTGTGAGTTTGGGCTGTCCTATAGCAAGTTCCAGAGCAGCCCCGAAAGCCACAGAGAAATCATGTCTCGAAAAAAACAAAATAAGAAAAAAAAAAACTGTATATGAATATGCCAGTGACATATTTTTCTTTTTTGTCCAAATAAAATTACACACGATTGAATGCTTTAGTAATTCTGAATTTGCAAAGTACATTTAATTCATTGCCTTACATTTTCTTCTAAAATTAGCCCCAAATATGATTTTGACAGGCATCCCATTTTTTATGCTATTTTTGTCAAGATGTGCTTGTATAGCATTATACTAGATGACTTAAGATGATAAACTTCTATTTAAGAGAATTTCAACTTTTTTCTCTCAGTTTCATTTCATTGTCAAGTGTGGTGATTCCAGGTCATCAACTCTAGAGAGATATTATTCGATAATAACTGCATTATCTACGGAGATTACAAGAAACACAAGTTTAAACTCTGTGGGCTGTTTTGATACTCTTAATAGTAAAGGCTAACCATTAGTGAACACTTAATATGCACAATATATCCTTGTTAAATTTCTCTTAGAGCAACTTGAGGTTTGTGCTATGAATACCCTATTTTACAGATAAGGGCAGAAGTTTAAAGAGGTTAAGCATCTTGCATAAGGGATGAAATGAAGGGCAATATTTCCAATGAAGTTGTGTCTTATCACACATTTTCTAGATAGCTGGGTCTTCTTCCTAATCTTAGAAAGGCAAGAGCCAGACATGGAGTTTAAATACTAAATTTTATGGTAGTATAAACTTAAGGAAGTTGTTTTTGGGCAATTCCAGTATTAAGAATGATTTTTTTCAGTCATCACTTTCTGCATTCTTACTTTTTCAGCATGTGTTTGTGTAGCCTTCTACTCGCTGATTACAATGATAAGCTTTTATTTAAGTGTATTTCAACTTTTTTCTCTCAGTTTCTTCAAAGGAAAAATTATATTTGAACATAAAATGAAAAATATCTGTGAACATAATAAAATATTATTTTAACTGAAATTAATCTGACTACCCGATATGTAAAAGGATAAAAATATATATCAAAGAAGCAGAATATAGAAATATTGTCTGATATTTACATTCAATTATACATTCTTATCTTCCCATTATTTTATTACTTTATGCTGAACTGTAAAGATCACTTCTTCTGTTTATTTCAAGTGTATTTCTTAACAGTACATTACCAAATAATAACATCATTTGATTTTGTAAAGTAAAATAATAGTGGCCTTGTCTCTCTAAGCTTCAGGAAGTCAAGCTTGAATTCCAAGCAATACATGAATAGTCCCTGCTTGTTGTACAGTTTTGGAACTGTATCTATGATTTTCGCAGTGAGATTAGGCTGTTTTACTCCATTTCTTAAGTGATGTTAGGGTTACTGCTGCAGAGGCAGGAATCACAGAACATTAAATGCCCACTGAGTAAAAACTACTTCACACTCATCAAGAGAATGCAATATCAAGCTTCGGTGGAGATCTAAAATTCCAGTTTGCTGCTCAACTACAAGGACTTGGGTCCAATCCTCAAAAGACAGTCTTACCTTAAGCACGTTAAAAGATATGCAAGGCATTTATACCATTCTCTAGAAACTATGATTTTCCTTCCCAGATTCCAGCCGGATTGCTTAGCCTCTCATAGAGCCACTATACAGCTTTGTAAACAGGCCCATTTTCCTTACTTCTTCAGAAAAAAATGTAATATTCCTTTACAATTTTAAATTTTTCATGCATTCTTTGGACAGAGAATATAAAAACATTTGTATTTTTTCATTAAAATTTCAATTCATATAATATATTTTGATCACATTTTCGCATCCCCCATTTCCTGTCAGATCCTTCCCACACCTCTATCCATGGAACTTTACTCCTCCACTTTGCTCTATTCAACTCTATTTCAAAAAAAATTGCAAGCAAACCAAATGGTAGGAAATAAATATAACAACAAAAAGGAAATAAAAATAAAAACAAAACAAAATCAAGACAAAGATGGAAATGACAAATAAAATAAAGAACAAAAAACAAAACAAATTCAGTTATTTTGGTGATTTTTGTTTCATTTTCTTCTTTCTGTCTAGCCTGGAAGAAATCATCCCACTGTGTGGTTCTTTTATTTTACTTCCAGTATCTATTCCTATAGGTCTGATATAAAATGTGTACCTTTAAAATAGTCCCATAAACACCAGTTCCTTACTAAGCAAATCATGTCGCGCCTCCTTGACAGCTTCCCAATCTTTCCACTTGACACTGGACAAAACCCTGCCAGTGCTATAGTGACCAATGGCACACTCTTCATTCAAGACAGCTATTGAGAGTCCTTGTACAGCTAGCTTGTCTTGTACTTGATCCCTGTCAATTCAATCAGAGTCTAACTCTCTTGTCCACTTCTCCCTTTGACAAACATATCTGTTACCACAGTCAAAATATGTAAAACTTGATGGATTTCCCTTTCTTAGCTTTGAATGTTTACTATTTACCTCTTCTTTATTCTTCCTCATTTTTCCATTCTCAGTTTCTTAAGCAGTCATTTCTTAATTCTATTAAATAATAAAGTTTTTAAAGCAGTATTAAGACAACAATGCTATTCTCTATCTTCATTTAATGTTTTTCACCAATCTAATTTTTGTCCACACTTTCTTTGTCCCAAGACTGAGTTATTTTTTTTAAGTTGTTTTTGATGCCGGAATAAGAAAGAATTATCTAATTATCTTATAGACTTATTTGTTTAAATACAATAATTCTTCTGTCATGGAAAGGCCACAGATTATGTTGCTCTCTATCATATAACTATTTATTAGAATCAATTAATAGTTCTAATTTTAATAGACAGTCCAATCCATCCATTCTGTTATCACCATTTTCTTAAAGATTGTGTGACTCTGAGTTGTAATATGCATCTAAGGCAAAAATAAAGCATTGGTATGTAAAAAAGTTTGTTTTTTTAGAAATTATAATACTGGTTCTCCAGATTAGTATGTCATAAAGGGAATTCGGATGTGCTTGCCTGTGTGTGTGAACCCTTATTATTAAGTTATCATAAGAACACTTGTAATGATGTATTTATAATGTTAAACATGCATGATTCGTAAGTAATTGTGTATTTTAATTAAAATTATTTTTATTACAAACTTTATCAAAATTTCCATTTAAACTCTTACCATAAATATATGCATTTCAATATAAAGAAATAAAATAATATTATATCAAATAGGATACAAAGTTGAAGAACTCATGTTATCTTCTCAATGTTATAAATATAGTACTTTTAACAAAAATATTTTTATATATGTGCACAAATATTTTGTCCATATGTATGGCTATGCAAAACATGCATCTCTGGTAGTGAAGGAGGCCAAAAGACAGCATTATAACCCCTAGAACTTTTGTTACAGAAGTTCTGAGCCACCATGTTGATACTAGAATAAGAACCTAATCCCTCTACAAGAGCATCTGATGCTCTTGACCACTAAATCATCTCTATATCCCCATCAATAACTCTTACAGGTAAACAGAATACCTGCAATTTAAAAAAAGTCTCTGGAAGTTCATTTACTGTACAAGACTGTTTTGGCTATCCTGTTTTTTTTTTTTGTCTTTCCAAATGAAGTTTAGATTGTTCTTTGTAGTTTTGTTAAGAATTGTGTTGGGATTTTGATGAGGATTGCCTTGAATCTGAAGATTGCTTTCGGTAAGATTGCCGTTTTACTCTCTTGATTCTACCTGTCAAAGAGCCTAGGAGTTCTTTCCATTTTCCTTTCTTTTCTTTTTTTTTCACTGTCCCTAATACTTTATTGGTTTCCTTCCTATATACCTGTGCCATCTGGGTGAGCTCATGGCAGGGAGTCCCTCTTCACCAGATTCCAGGTGGGGAATGAGAATGCCTTGGCCTACTTTCAGCACCTACACATAACATGAAGGTAGATGTAGTCTTTTCTGGAACAGCACAGGACATCCAGGTAGGGGCAGGATCCAAGAATTCAGGGTCACTGATGCTTAGCCATCTTAGTTGTGTTTTGGGAATTATTCCTTGCTATCATCTACATTGGGCTTGATAGTGTGCCTTCTAGCCAGCAGGACAGACTTCCCCATGCTCATCTGTATACTGAAAGTCTGGACCAGGCTAAGGGCCTCATCCACAGATTGTACCACCGGAAGGTCATTGACTATGATCTGATGAAGGATGCCCTTAGGGTCAATGATAAAGAGGCTCCTGTAGGCAATACCCTGATCATTTTTCAACACACCATAATTCTCCAACAAGGTTCTAGTAACATAATCAAGCAGAGGGATGTTCAGGGGCCCAAGCCTCCCACCTTCCGTGGGTGGCCAGCTTTCTGATGTGCACATTTCTGGAGGCCATGACTGCGTGGACAAGAGCAGGACACGTGGATGACAGGATACAAAGAACAGAGATCTCAGAGCCACGATCTTTCCATTTTCTGATATCTATTCCAATTTCTTTCATCAAAGACATTAAATCTTGTCATATTTGTCCTTCACTTGTTTGGTTACATTTGCTGCAAGATATTTTATATCATTTGTGTCTATTGTAAATTATAATGTTTCTTTCTCAACCCATTTATCATTTGGATATAGGAGGGCTACAGATTTTTTTGAATTAATCTTGTATCTGACCAAATTACTGAAGATGCTTATCAGTTTTAGAAGTTCCCTGGTAGAATTTTTGGTGTCACTTATGTATACTATCATATCATTTGCAAATAATGAAAGTTTGATTTCTTGCTTTGCAGTTTGTTTCCCCTTGATCTGTTTGTTTTCTTATTGCTGTAGATTGAACTTTGAGAACTATGTTGAATGTGTGTATAGTGGACAGCCTTATTTTTTTCTTGAGTTTAGTGGAATTGTTCTGGTGTTTTCTCCATTTAAATTGAAGCTGGCTGTCCAGTGGCTGTATATTGCTTTTATTGTTTGCATGTTTCTTGTATCCCTTATCTCCTCAAGACTTTATCATAAAGGCGTATTGCATTTTCTCAGTATCTAATGAGATGATCATATGGTTCAAGCACTATTATAGAGCTACAGTAATAAATATACATTTGTACTGTTCTAAAATATATATGTGAATCAATGGAATAGAATTGAAGACCACAAAACTAGTCCACACATCGATGCATACTTGATTTTTGACAAAGAAGACAAAATTGCATAATGGAAAAAAGAAATCATCTTCAACAAATGGTGCTGGCATATGTGAAATGTCAACATATAGAAGAATGGAAATAGATCAGTATCTCTCCCATGCAAAAAAGTCAAGTCCAAGTGAAGCAAAGCCATCAGCATAAATCCAGTACCACTAAACTTGATAGAAACAATAGTGGGGAATTGTCTTGAATGTATGGAACAGGAGACCACTTCATAAATATAAAAGCAGTAGCAAGACTCTCAGCGAATCAATCAATAAATGGCACCTCCTGTAATTGAGAAGCTTCTGCAAAGCAAGCAATATATTCAATAAGACAAAATGACATCCTACAGAATTGGAAAAGATCTTCATCAACCTTACATCTGACATAGGTTTTATCTCCAAACATATAAAGACCTCAAGAAACTAGGCACCAAAATATCAAATAGTCCAATTAAAAATGGGGTAGAGATCTACAAAGGGAATTCTCAAATGGGTGAAAGACATTTAAGGATTTGCTTAACATCATTAGCCATCAGAGCAATGCAAATAAAATGACTCTGATATACCTTCTTACACCTGTCCTAATGGCCAAGATCAAATACACTGATGAAAGGTTAGTCTATAGAGGATGTAGAGTTATCGGAAACCTCCTTCATTACTGGTGGAGTGCAAAATTGTGTATAAAATTTGGAAGTCATTTTGTGGTTTCTCAGAAAATTGGGAATCAATCTACCTCAAGTCCCAGCAATACCACTTTTGAGCATATACCCAAAGGATATACAACCATGCCAAAAGGACATTTGCTCAACTATTTTCAGAGCAGAATTATTTATAATAGCCAGAAACTGGAAACAATCTAGATGTCCCTAAACCACAGAATGGATTAAGGAATTGTGGTAAATTTATACAATGGAGTATTATTCAATTGTAAAAACCAATGGTCTTGAAATTTGGAGGCAAATGGTTTGAACTAGAAAAAATAATCATCCTGAATGACATAACCCAGACCCAGAAATGCAAACATGGTATGTACTCAATCATAAGTGGATATTAGATGTTAAGCAAAAGATATCCAGGCTACAATCCATAACTCAAGAGAAGCTAGGTTAAAAAGGGAAACTCTTGAGGGACACACATGGGGGGGCCCAGGAAGGGAAAGTGGTTAAAATCTCCTGGATAGCTGGGTGATGATGGTGCATGCCTTTAATCCCAGCACTCAGGAGGCAGAGTCAGGCAGATCTCTGTGAGTTCAAGACCAGCCTGGTCTACAAGATCTAGTTCTAGGACAGCCTCCAAAGCTACACAGACAAACCCTGTCTGGAAAAACAAAACAAAACAAACAAACAAAAAAAGATCTCCTGGGTAAACTGGAGAGGTTTAGAAGGGAGGGGAATGTAGGGATGGTAATATGAATGATCAAAAAGATCATGTTTGTGAAGTGACAAAGGAACAATCAAAGAGTTATCTTGATAGTGGGAGACATTAAAGTTTTAGGCCCAAACCTGGTGCTAGAACAATTCTCAGGAATCCACAAGGATGATGCCAGCTAAGATTCCTAGCAATGTTGGAGAGGGTTTCTGAAGGGGCATTACCCTTTATTCAGATTAGTGACTACCCTAAATGTCATCATAGAACCTATGGATAGTAACTAATGGAAACAGATGCTGTGACCCAGCACTGGCCTGAGCTCATGTAGTTCAGTTGAAGAGAGGGAACAGAATCATATGAACAATGGATCTCTAGAACATGGGGAGAGGGACCACAGGGCCAGCTGAATGGAGCTCGTATATGCTCATAGATTATTGAGTGACAGCTGGAGAACATACTTGGGACTGAAGTAAGCCCTCTGAATGTGGGTGACAGTTATGTGGCTTATTCTGTAGTTGTGGTGGAAGGGGAGGCTGGCAGTGGGACCAGGACCTAACTCAGTTTCATGAACTGCCTTTTTGTAGCCTATTCCCTATGGTGAATACAATGTTGACACTTGATACAGAGGGGAGGGTATTGGTACTGCTTCCCCTTGTTATATTAGACTTTGTTGACTCTCCAAAGAAAGGCAGTAACCCCTTTGTGGAGTGGATAGGGGGTGAGAAGGAGGAATGTGAGGGTGAGAGAGGGGAGGGATGGGAAACTGGGGTTGGTATGTAAAATGAAAAACACATTTAAAATAAAATCTTATGATAATACACACACATACAAATCTTCCAGGTGCATATTTAAGGTTCTATGCTACCAGTGATTGTAGTTTTAGATACACTGCATTGCCAGTCTTTGCCCCCAAAACATTAAATATCAATGATGGCCTTTGTTAATATATTAACACCCCTCGGGTTATAGGCATATTTATTCCAAAAAGTGTTATGTTGTTGGTTTTTTTAGGAAAAGATGGTAAAGTTCTGCTATAATTATCAAAAATTTTGACTTGGAATACATACTGAAACATTTTAAGGGACTATCACAAAGATACAAACACTATCTTCAACACTTATAGACAATTAGGTGATATATAACATCACTTGACACACTGTGTTTATTTCCAAATGATTTATGATGCCATGTTGTAGATGGTATAATTTATGTACATACAATCAAACATTTAATCAAGTTTACCTTGAACATAGAAATTGCAGTTCTTGTTATGAAATTTAAAACAAAATATATGCATGGCTGTGTTAAAGCTGAAGTTATAAGGACAGGCACTAAATAATATACATATCTCAAATTATCAATTAGGAAATTATTATAGTATCCTAAATTTATCAAGTTTATCATGATAATAACAAATCAGAAGTAGCACAACAAAAACCATAAAAATATAATTCAAAAATTAAAGTAATAAGAAAAATAAAATAACCCATGACTAACAATAGTACATATGTATAAAATTTTGGTTTAATTAAATATGTTGAAATAAAACTCTAATAAAAACATTTTAAAGCCTCTTTTCAAATCTTCAAAAATCATACAAATACAGATATATTAAAATAAATTATGATGGAAAAATTATTACCAAAAATATCAGTTGTTTAAGAAATATAGATACTGAGGAAAATATATTTGTCATCAATAATAAAAAGAATCAACCTTAATGCATATGTTAAGAATCTAGGCATTTTTATCAAAGACCCCCAAAGCGTTTCAATGACAACTAATAAGTCAAATGCTTTGAACAATGGACTAGTGAATTTTCAATCTAGAAAAAATAATTACTTCTTTACAAGCTTTTACAAGGGAAATCAGGAAAGTTCTATTACATTGCATTGTTGTCAAACTATTCAAGCAAAATATGGAAAAATAAAGTCTAACACAATACTTTCTCTATAGCTAAATCATCTGGGAGCATAAAGCCCTTGAAGGCTGATGCAGGTGAACAAGAGTTCAAATCATCATGAGCTACATATTGATTTCCAATCTATACTTAGCTACAGTGTTAGAATCAAAGATTTTTAAAGTGACTTCTGAATTTTCTAAATGATTGTAGGTGTCAAATATAGTAAAATTTGTGAAATAATTACTTAAATAGTATACAATATTCTCATTCAATATCTGAAACTCATACTACTTAAATACCCATAACATGTAATAAGTTGATCATAATGCATATTTGGAAAAGGTTTACTCATATAAGTGTTTCCTTAGTACACGCTATTATGCTACAACACAGTAAAGGGCAAGAATTGACTCATATGGTGAGTTGACTGATGAAATTTTGGAAAAGCTACTTAAGGAAGTCAGATACAGTACTGGACAGACATTGTCCAGAAAGCTAGACTTATATTCTAACATGTATTTTAAAAGCCAGACTATGATAGATCAATATTTTAAAAATGTATGCTTTTCTAAAATTAACATAAAAAGTGTTAGATAGTTTTAAGTGATATTTAATTCTCATTCATATAAATATCTTTTACACTATATTATTTATACTATACCATTTATATGAGGAAAAACAACATAGTGCTTCTATTTATAAAATACTCTTTTGGAGTTTTAACTATGGCAGTATTCTTCCTGTCTTTGTTGTCTTTTCCAGAGTGAGATTTAGAGCTGCATGATTTATTGCCTCAGTTGATGGATTAATTTAGCAAAGCAATTATATTGCTGATTATTTTTACTGAACCAAATTAATAGCTAGACAATTTAGCTAAATTCATTTATGTGTTTGCAAAAAGTAGCAATCATCTTAACTTTTTCCTTTATTTCTCATGTGAAAAATTGTATCTCAACATTGAAAGCCATGTAAAGGTAAATGAAGTGGAAAAAAACAACAACTCAAGTGTTATTTTATGTTTTGTGTTGTAAGGATAATGAATTAAAACTAATCACAAACATCTAACTTTCATCACAGTTCTAACCAAAGTCTGACAACTTACACTAAGCTGAAGAGGGCAGTGCATTTATAGAAAGGCATGGCCTCACCTAAGAATGCTATTTAATTATTGCATGCTATGCTATATCATTATCTATTATTGTTAAAGTTACAAAGTATAACAATATTTGACACATAAAAATAATAACAATTTAACAAAATAAAAGCCATTGTTATTTGATTACCAGACATCACGGTACTTTCATGTTCACCTCACAATAAAATTCTTTGCAGAGTTAAACAAATGTTTCCTCAAGAAAATCTACCATAAAGAGTCACTCCAAAGCTACAATGTTATTATAATTACTTTTTATATCAATTGTAAACTACATACAGAGAGAAGCAGCAGTTACCAAACAAAAAGATCTATGTCTGGCTATCTTTAGTCATCTCTGAGAATTCTGTCTTATAAGATGATAGGAGTTTTCATTATTCTTTAGGGGTAAATACAAATTTATTGCGTATATGTGACTCATTTCAATTATTCATTTGTGTCTTAGTCAACTAAGGCTGTTTCTGAGTGTTTGGCCATTGTGTGTTTTGTTGCAATAAACATGAGTATGCAAGATTACCTGTGGTGAGGTGACTTAAGAGTCCCTCAGCTACATAATGAGAGATGGTGTAGCTGAGCCATAATGAAGTTGTATTATAAGCTCTCAAAGACACCTCCATTCAGTTTACTATGATACCTGGACCAATTTTCCATCAGTAGTGTATATGAATTTACCACTCTCCAGCTTTGTTGTCTATTTTCTCAGGCAAAGTTCCTCTGAATGAGATAGTTGAAATCATAACATAGTTCTTACATGCATCCAACCATCTAAAATGTTGAACACTTACTGTATGTTGATTTTGTATGTTTTTATTTATCTATAAACGTCATCCCTTGAGAGCTGTCATTTCCTTATATTCCCATTTATTTATTGAATTTTTAGTGTTTTGGTCTTAGTTTATTTGTTTTGTTGCTTTGCTTATATTGCTTTTTATGCAACCCAGGACCAACTTCAAGGTGTGGCACTTATCCTTAATGGGCTTGACCATCCCCACATCACTCCTTCATGAAGAAAATATCCCAAAGACTTGCCTACATTCCAGTCAGATGGAGACATTTTGTAAGTTGAGGGTCCTTCTTCTACAATTAATTTTACTTGTAGCAAGTTGAGAAAAATAATGGGAAAGATCAATAGCTAGCATTTTCTCATATTTTATATACTGCCTCTTCATTTCATTTTTCTTTTCATTAAAAGATATTTTTAATTTCATGTAATTCCATTTCTCCATTCTGGAAATTTTTCCTAGTGTACTGAAATGAAGTAGCAAAAAAGTAAATCTTCAAGAAAGGATTTACATAGGTATGTGTTTTGTATGTTTTACCCATGTTTCCTCCAGCAGTTTTCACATCAGGTTGCATATGAAGGCCCATTATTACTATTTAAGTTAATACTTTTACATGTGATGAGGCAGGGATCTGGTTTAATTCTATACTTGTATTCCTAGTATTTCTATTACCATTTCTTGAAGAGGCTATATTTTCTCAATTGTATGATCTTTAGAATCTTTTCCAAAAATCAAATCTGGATTTATTTTTTGGTCCTGAATGCTATTATGTCAAATTAAATGTCTGCTTTTGTTAGACAAAATTATTTTTGTTACTAAGGAACAATAATATAAGTTGAAATTAGGAATTATGTTAACCTCAACATTATTTATTTTGCTTTGGGTGAAAATTTTCTATCCAGGATTATTTTTTTTGTTCTTAATGTGTGTGTGTGTGTGTGTGTGTGTGTGTGTGTGTGTGTGTGTGTGTGTGTGTGTGTCTAGTTCCATATGAATTTTGGGAGTGCTCTATTTTTACAATTATTATTAATGTCATTAGAATTTTGATGGCATTGAATATAGATTTACAAAATAGTTCTCAATGCATATTAATTTATTTCAGGGATCCAATCAATCATATTTAAATTTAAACGAAAAAATTTTAGATTTCTGAAATTATATAAAATTTTGCATGTTGTAATACATGCTAGTATTTTATACAAAAACTTTTTTCTCAATAAAGGGTGTGGCAGAAAAGAGAAATAAAGTTGTAATACTTCTTACAAAAGCTACTTAAACTACTTATTGTTAAACTATTTCACACAAGAAAATTTTATGACACCTCTAATATCATTGTACAAATAAAAATTTAATGGTAAAATCATATGGAGCCTTACAATATGCAGACGATAAGAGGGCTGAGAAAGAATTCAGAGAAACATCACCCTTTACAATATCCTCAAACAACATAAAAGATCTTGGAGTAACACTAACTAAACAAGTGAAAGACCTGTTTAGCAAGAACTTCGAGTCTTTAAAGAAAGAAATTAAAGAAGATACCAGAAAATGGAAAGATCTCCCATGCTCTTGGATGGGTAGGACAAACATAATAAAAATGACAATCTTACCAAAAGTAATCTACAGATTCAACACAATCTCAATCAAAATCCCAACACAGTTCTTCACAGAATTTGAAAGAACAATACTCAACTATATATGGAAAAACAAAAAATCCAGGATAGCCAAAACAACCCTATACAATAAAGGATCTTCTGGCGACATCAGCATCACTAACTTCAGCTCTATTATAGAGCTATAGTCCTGAAAACAGCTTGGTATTAGTGCAAAAGTAGTCAGGTAGACCAATGGAATTGAACTGAAAACCCTGATATTAACCCACATACATATGAACACCTGATTTTTGACAAACAAGCTAAAGGTATATAGTGGAAAAAAGAAAGCATCCTCAACAAATGGTGCTGGCATAACTGGATGCTTACATGTAGAAGACTGCAGATAGATCAATGTCTATTGCCATGAACAAAACTTAAGTCCAAATAGATGAAAGACCTCAACATAAACACAACCACATTGAACCACTCAGATAAGAAAGTGGGAAGTACCTTTGAAAGAACTGGTACAGGAGATAAATTCCTGAACAATACACCCATAGCAAAGACACTGAGATTGACAATTAATAAATGGGACCTCCAGAGACTGAAAAGCTTCTGTAAGGCAAAGGACACAGCAAGAAAAAACAGCAGCCAACAGAATGGGGAAAGATATTTACCAATCCCATATCAGACAGAGGGCTGATCTCCAAAATTTACAAAGAACACAAGAAGCTAGTTTGCAAAACATCAAACAATGCAAGTAAAAGTGTGGTACAGAACTAAATATACAACAATCAATAGAAGGAATATAAAATGTCTGAAAGACACTTAAGAAAGTGCTCAATGTCCTTAGCCATCAGGGAAATGAAAATCAAAACAATTCTGAGATACCATCTTAGTCCTGTCAGAATGGCTAAAATAAAAAACACCAATGATAACTTATGCTAGAGAGGATGTGCAGAAAGTGGAACACTCCTCCACTGCTGGTAGCAGTGCCCACCTCTTATAGCCACTTTGGAAATCAGTATGGTGACTCATCAGGAAAATGGGAATCAGTCTACCACAAGATCCATCAATTCTACTCTTAGGCATATATCCAAAAGAAGCGCATTCATACAACAAGTGCATATGTTTAACTATGTTCATAGTAGCGTTATTTGCAATAGCCAGAACCTGGAAGCAACCTACATGCCCCTCAACTGAAGAATGGATAGAGATAATGTGGTACATTTACATAATAGACTACTACTCAGCAGAAAAAAACAATGGAATCTTGAAATTCGCAGGCTAATGGATGGAACCACCAGAAACCATTCTGAGTGAGGTAACCCAGTCACAAAAAGACAAACATGGTATGCCCTCATATATGGATTTTACACATAGAGCAAAGGATTGCCAGCTGACAATCTACACCACCAGAGAAGCTATGCAACAAGGAGAACTCTAAGTGAGATACACATGGTTCCCTAGAGAAGGGGGATGGGACAAGGTCTCCTGAGCAAATTGGAACCATGGGAGAGGGGTGAGAGAGCTAGGAGAATGAGAAGGGGAGAAGATGAGGGCTGAGGAGGATATAAGGTAGTAGGAAGATTGTGTAGGGGGATGAATGGAGGAGAACAAAATAAGAGATACCATAAGAGAGGGAGCAATTAGAAGTTTAATGGGAAATCAGGCACTAGGGAAATGTCCAGAAATCTACAAGGATGACACCAACTAACCATCTAAGCAACCATGGAGAGGCTACCTTAAATGCCCTCCCTTGATAATGAGATTGAAGACTAACTTATATGCAATCCTTTTGAATTTTATTTTTATAATTTCATGGAAACATGTATTTTATAGTTTATTAAACACAAAAGGAATTTGCTAAACTAAATGCATCGTGTACTTGTTTATTTTGAATGAAGAAGTAAATCTTGGCTGGCTATTTTGCACCATCGAGCATAGAGTACCTTCATTATTTTCAGAGTTGTTTTTTTAATTTCATATCCTTCAATGCTGATAATGCTACTTTGAATAAATATGTAATTCAGTATGGCAGAGGCATACTGAAGCAAATATAGAAGTTTTGAAATTCTGACCTAATCCCAAATTAAAATTCATTCAATAATTTTTAAAAGTCAAATCAGCAACTCAAACAGACATTTCTAATATCAAATATTCTAACATTCTAATGATGCACTTAACTTGACACATGCTGAGAAAAGTGTTAGGAAAGTATAAAATCTGTAAAATTACAAATGTATCGCTTATTTTGAGCAATATTAACAGAGATGGTGATAATTCTCATGGTTAACATTTACATCGCATGACTCAGTGTTTTCATCAACCTGTTAATCTTTGAACTTTTATGTCCATGCAGAACACATATGTGATGTGTTTCTCATCTCCTTCCAAAATGTGCAATGTAAACACAGAGTACCACCTGCTATGCCTGCTATGTCTGTCATAGAACTTAGTCTGAAACTGAAACTAATTGTTCTCATTTTCTCTGGACAGCAAAACATATTAGTAACCTTGTGGGTATGATAATTATATTCTAGAGAGAAACACAGACCATATAGAAATGATTCTACTGCTTAAAGTCCCTAAGCTGAGCAATAATAAGAATACAATTAAGATATTGACGGTTAGTTTCCCATTTTCACCCTTCACCGTACTGTCTTTCTAATATTTTTATAATTTCTTCTCGATAAGCATGGTACTATTTATATATTTTGCTTCCCTTTATGCCATTCATCTTTAGTATTTTTAATGACAAATTTTAAGGTTAAAATTTGGGTTTTTCAGAGTGTACAAATGCAAGGACTAAAAGCATGCCTATCAAATCAAATGGATTTCCTAATGAAATGGATTACTCTTTAAACCTGCCTAATTATTCCCAGTGTCAAAGACCCAGGATCTTTCTCTTTGTTCTCCCTGGGAAGTTTCTCTTCTCTAAGGGGCCATTGCATTGTTGTAGAATATTATTTTAAAATGTGTTACATTTGTTAATGCTCTGGAACATTTGTTTAACTATGTAAATATGTGTTGCCTTTGTTTATGCTGTATTTTCTTAATTCCAGGAAGCTGTGTTACTTTGTCTTTCTAAAATATTGATGGTCTAATAAAGAGCTAAATAGCCAATATTGATGCAGCAGAAGGGATAGTTGGGTATTCCAGGCAAAGAGAATAAATAGGAGGAAAAATATGAAAGAAAATGAATGACAGAAAAAGGAGAGCCAGACATTAGGGGAGAGCTACCAAGCCACATAGCCAGGCAGGGAGTATGTGTAAAAATAAGATTACAGAAGTAAGGAAAGATAAAAGCCCAGATGCAAACAGTAGTTGGAATAATTTAAGTTTGGAAATGCTGGGATGCAATGAGCTAAGCTAGGGCTTGGCACTTATGAATAAGAATTAGTCTCTGTGTGATGTATTTGAAAGCTGGGTGGCACCTCTACCCCCAAAAGTCAAAAGAGTAATAGAAAAGAATAACAAATAAACAACCTCAGAGTATTCTATCCATGAAAAGTTTGTTGGTTCATATCTGCCCCCTCACTTTGGATATGTAAATTTTCACTCACCCACCTCTGCATAGAAACTGACACCCATACTTAATTAAGCAAATATTCACCTCTGTCTACATTGATTAATAACCATTGTATAGGGTTTAACTGGAAATTAGGAGTATAACTACAGGAAGAATTTTATATTTGAAAATGTCTGCTAATAGTTGTGGAAAAATTGAAGAAATAATAAAAAAATAGTATACCTATTTATCTTCCTACTTCCTTCCCTCCTTATCCTTTTCCCCATCTTCCTTTGGCTCCTTCCTCTCCTCTTTTTCTTCATTTTTAGTCTCAAAATAGAATCTCAGTGTCTAACATGGATGTCTGGGTGACATGAAGCTATCTAGGTAAAGCTGGATGTCTGAGAAATTCAGGTGATCTTCCCCCTTTCTTCCAAATGCCAGGATGGAAATTGTGTACCACCACATATGGTACTCTTCTTAAGTGTTTGCATTAAAGATTCATAATATGTATTCATCTGGAATTGCATTTTATGGGAATGTGGTGAACAATTTTATAGAACATTAATATTCAATATCAAAAGAGCAATAGTCAGTGTTATTAAGCCAGTTGAACATTTTACCACAAACAGAAGTTTGTGAAAAGTTTTATTTTCTCAGCGTTAAGGAAATTCCTATCACATATTTTAGTTTTTTTTCTGTTTCTGTGATTAAATTTCCTCATAAAAGTAGCTTACAGTGGGTAGGGTTTACTTTGCTTACAATCCCATTCCTGCTGCGAAGTCAAGGGAGGAACATACTCATATGCACAGTCAAGAGTACAGAAAGACCTGTGCTTACATTTTCTTCACTCTCAAGTTCAGAGCCTGGCCCATGACTTTATGCCACACACACTCAGTACCTGTCTTTTCACTTTTATTAGCAATCTAAACAGCTTGCCATAGATATACCCAGAGGCCCACAAGATCTACAACACTCCCTTTTAACATTCTCTTCCTAAGACATCCCAGGTTGTATCACTTGACAGCAAAAAGCAATCAGCATAGTGAAAAATGGTAGGATTGTTAAAAATGACAAAACCCACTAGTAACTTCATGTATCAAAGAAAAGTATACATCAAGTATCTATTTCTTTTGTAATAAACTATAATCATTGAGTCTCAGGAAGATGTCATATGATATGTACATTCAGATAGGACAAAGAGTGATGAGGTATAACTTGACAAAGTTATTTCATTTTGTATATTTTGAATTTAAATATTTTTATTTCCATTTCAATTCTGCTACTAATCCATGTAATAAAAATGAAACACTGTAAAAGCTTATTAATATTGTTTTTCTGACTTATTAGACAAGATAAATACTGTAATCTCCTTTCATAGCTCAGAGTGAGGTAGAGTGATTTAATTACCTGGAATAAAATCAATTTGGAAAATTCTTTCTGATCATTATCACAAAGAAACAAGAGACAAAAATGCTTAATAACCAATAACATTGTGAACTGAATACCAATGTTAAGTCCATGTATCTGGGCTGAGAGAGTATCCCTCAACTTAGAATGGTGCTCCTAAAGTACATTTGCACACTAGGGATGAATAATGGTTCCACTGTCAGAGGTCCCATAGACTGCCCAGTCCTCCTAACTGGCACCTCCATTCAAAGGACTTGGTTCAGTTCAAAATGGTTCAATGCTGGTTCCCCAGCTTTATGCCTGGGGTCCCTGTGCTCTCACTTGGTCAGGTCACGTGTTTCTGTGGGTTTCTCCAGCAGGGTCTTGACCCCTTTGCTCATCATTCCACCCCCTCTACAACTGGATTCCAGGAGTTCAGCTCAGTGTTTAGCTGTGGGTTTCTGATTCTGCTTCCATCCGCTACTGGATGAAGGTTCTAGGATGGCATTAAATGTAGTCAATTATCTTCAAATATTTCAATTCAATAATTTCTTAAAATTTAGAGACTGGCTTGCTACTGTAAAGACAAATATTAAAACTTTATAGCATATTTAACCCCTAAAGCATACCCACTCACAAGAAAAATTTAACATCATCTGGTAAAGAATCTTTTCTGAGGTATATTTCATTTTGTGTACTTTTTATACAGGAAGGTAACATTCTGAAAGGCAAAATTCTGTGTCCAGGTTCTGGCTATTACAAACAACACTGCTATGAACATGGTTGAACATATGACCTTTGTGTTATGAATGTGCATTATTTTGCGTATATGCCTAAGAGAGGAATTGCTGCATCTTGAGGTAGACTGATTCCCTTTTTCCTGAGCAACTGCAGCATTGTTTGTAATAGCCAGAACCTGGAAGCAACCTAGATGCCCCTCAACTGAAGAATGGATAGAGAAAATGTGGTACATTTACACAATGTAGTATTACTCAGTGGAAAAAAGCACTGGAATCTTGAAATTTGCAGGCAAATGGTGGAACTAGAAAAAAGAAAAAACATCCTGAGTTAGATAACACAGTATAAAAAGACAAACCTGATATGTTCTCCCTCATATATGAATTTCACACACAGAGCAAAGGATTACTAGCCTAAGATCAACACCGCCTGAGAAGCTAGGAAACAAGGAGGACCCTGAGAAACACATACATGGTCCTCCGGAGAAGGGGAAAGGGATAAGATCTCATGAGAAAATTGGGAACATTTGGAATCAGGAGAGGGAACTAGGAGAATGAGTAGGGGTTAATAAGAGGGTGAGGAGGACATGAGGGAGCAAGAAGGTTGAGAAAGGGGAAGAATAGAGGAGAGCAAGTTAAGAGATACCATAATAGAGGGAGACATTTTAGGTTTAAGGAGAAATCAGGCACTAAGGAAGTGTCTGGGGATCTACAAGAATGACACCAAGTAACAATCAAAGCAACAGTGAAGAGGCTACTTTAAATGTCCTTCCCTGATTATGAGCTTGATGACTAACTTATATGCCATCCTAGAGCCTTCATCCAGCAGCTAATAGAAGTAGAAGCAGACACCCACAGCTAAACGCTAAACTAAACTCAAATCCAGTTGCAGAAAGGGAAGAGTTATGAGCAAAGGGGTCAAGACCAGGCTGGTGAAACCCACAGAAACAGAAGACCTGAACAAGGGAGAGCTCTTGATCTCCAGACTGATAGTTGGGAAACCATATAGATCTGATATAGACCCCATGGACATGTGTGCCAGTGAGGAGGCTGCAGTAATCTATGGGACCACTTGTAGTGGAACAATATTTATCCCTAACATAGTAATGGATTTTGGGATCCTATTTCACATAGAGGGATAGACACACATCAGCCTAGACACATGGAGGAGAGCCTAGGTCCTATCCCAAAGAATATCACAGACTCTGAAGATCACCCATGGTAGGTCTTACCCTCCCCATGGATTAGAAAGGGTTTAAGGATAATTAGGGTGTTAATGGGTGACAGTGGAGGAGGGGAGAGAGAGGAAACTGTGATTGACATGTAAAACAATCTTATTTCTAATTTAAATTTAAAAATGGGAAAAACCCAATCAATACCATCCATGGTAATATATCTTAACTAAAGTCTAGCAACCCAACCGCAACAGCTCCTGAATGTTTCAGCATTGCTGAAGCATATGTAGAGAACCTTAAAACATATATGAATATGATAAAGTTCCTTAAAGAAGAAAAGATAAACCCCTCAAATGAAGATATGAAAACACCAGTAAACAGTGGTAGGTTATGAATAAAACTGTTCAAGAAATGAAGGTGGAAACAGAATCAATAAAGAAAATTCAGACTGAGGAAATTATGGAACTGAGAATCTGAGGAACTTGAATAGAAACCCACAGAGTCACATTTCATCACCAGAATAGAAGAGATGGATGTGAGCATCTCTTGCAGACATGATGCAAGAAATGGATACATTGTTTAAAGAAAATGGTAAAACTAAAAAGTTCTTTGCACAAAATATTCAGGACATTTGCTACACTATGAAAAGACCAAATCTAACGTGATACGAATAGAGGAAGGAGAAACATAGGCCAAAAGCACAGAAAATAGATTTGATGAAATAACAGAAGAAAATTACACTAACCTAAAGAAGGAGATGCCTATCAAAGTAAACAAGTCATCCAGAAAGCAAAACAGACTAGATCAGGAACAAATTCACTCAGCACATAATAAGGGAAACACTAAATATACAGAACAAAGAAAGAATATTGAAAGATTCAAGGGAGAATGGCCAAGAAACATATAAAGACAGACTTACTAGAATTGCTTCTGACTTCTCATTGGAGACAATAAAATCCAAAAGAGATTGGATAGATTTTATGCATAGTCTATGAGAGCAGTACAGACTTCTATATACAGTAAAACTTTAAATTACTATAAATGGAGAAAGGATCATCAAAATCAAAAGTGTCATGCATGTGTGTGTGTATACATAAACACACACACACACACACACACACACACACACACACACACCACCACCACCACCACCACCACCACCACCAAAACTACCACCACAAACAACAAAGTATCAGAAATTGATTAAATTAATCATCACTGGTCATTGCTATATCTTAACATCATCAGCCTCATTTCTCTAATTAAAGACACAGACTAACACAATGTCTGTGAAAACAGGACATATTTTTCTGATGCATCCAAAAACCACACCTAAACATCAAGAGTAGACTTTATTTGAGGTTAAAGATTTGGAAAAATGTATTACAAAAAAAAAAAAAAACAAAGAAACAAGCTGGTGCAGCAATTTTAAAATGTGTGAAAGCAGACATCAAATCAAACTAATCGGAAGAGATGGAGTAGGACACTACAAAATCAGAAAATAAAAAATTCACCAAAAGGATATTTCAATTTTTGACTTCTTGTATGCCCCAAACAGATGGCAGCAACTTCATTAAAGAAACAGCACAAAATCTTAAATCACATATTGACCCTCATTCACTGATTGTGGGAAAATTCATTATCCCACACTGTACAAGAGACAGGGCACTGAGACAAAAACTTAGCATAGAAATGATGTTATAAACCCAATGGAACTAACAGATAATTGTAGAACATTTCATAATGCACAAAAATATACTTTCATCTCAGAACTTCATGAATGTTTCTCCAAAATTAACCACATACATAAACACAAGGCATATCAGCATAAGGGATTAAAGCTGGCTATCAAAAATGACAGAAACTACTGAAAACTTACAAGCACATGGAAATTAAATAACATATGATACTGAAAAAGATCATCAAGACAAATTAAGAAACAATTCATAGATTTCTATAATTTAATGAAAATAAAAACACAACACATCCAAATTCATAGGACACAACAATAAGAACTAGGAGTATAACTAAATTTACTTTATTCTAAATTATGTGTACTACCCAGTAAAAATTTTACTTAAATATACCCCTACAAAACAAACAAACAAATAACTCAAACCAAACAAGCAAGAAAGTACTTACAGTTCTTTCAGTGCTTGGCTTCAAGTACCTATATTGGGTGATTTACACTTGTCTAGAATTACAGCTCCAGGGTAATCAAATCACTCTGCCTGCCATGAATACCTACAATCACATTCACACCCTCCCCCCACATACACATAATTAAAGATATGTCTTTAAAAGTAGAAATATCCTTATGGTGAAGAGGGTATGTGAGATATGACAGACTGAAAGTCATGAATAGCCAAGCCAGATATAATTGAGAAATTTTCACTTTCTCGTTGCTATTGGTGTATCTTCAGTGGATGATTATCTCTACTGAATTGTGTTCTTTTTTAACCTGTAAATTGAGAGCTGCCACTTTTACATCATAATGAGAAAAAGGGTATGTTGCCTATATCAAGCACTGGGAAATTGCTAATGAATTAATGCATCTAAGGATTACATGTAAGCTACTATATCAGTTTTACTGGAACTCATCTTTTATCTCTTTAAAATATCCCTGAGGAGCAGAAAGGGGAAGGGGTATGGGATGGGGGGGCATGGAAGGAGAGGAGGGAGAGGGAACTGGGATTGACATGTAAAAGAAGGTGGTGTCTAATTTAAATAAAAGAAAAAACGAAAACCACAACAAAAACTCCATAATGGTTTTTCCTAGTGTTGAAGATCTTATAATATTATCTGTTCTTTAGCATGATAATGCAATACTAATCTTTTACAGAAATCATGAAATTAAAATATTGCAGTCTAAGAAAGATAGTTCATAGTTACAAATAAACTCTTGAGTCGAATGAAGTAAGCCTCAGTGGAAATAAATAGTTGCAATACAAAATATTGGAACTATTGACAGAGTGTGTGTGTGTGTTCATAATTGTCACACACAGTTGTTTTAATCTTATATGACACTTCTGTGCTCTCTACCTTCTTGACCTCTAACAAATATAACTCTGTTAATCATCGTTGGTAGATAAAGTGTGAACAGATATTCTTTAATAAGGAGAAATGAAGTCACACAAATCATGAAATTATCAAAGGTATGACACATTATTTCACATTCTAGGAAATTCAATGCAAATATTTGTAGCATAATAGAAACAAATAGATGACTTTCTAATATCTTTTACAATCTGGAGAAATTTTCTAGTATGGTATCAGGCACTCTATTAGGTAGTCAGATTCAATGTTGAACAATTTTATTGTACCTCTATCACTCTATTATCCATCCTATCAGGTCAGGGCATTGTCAGCTATGGAGCACTACCCATATGTAGATATATGATACAGGCCCGCTCCTCATGGCCTCTTCTAAGACTACAAATGTCCTCCTAAATTCCTACTCCATCTTCCTTAAATCTCCCTGACCCAGCATAGTATCTTTTCTTTCCAATTCTTCTTTATTTCTATCTCTAGTATTAATCAATTTTACAAATTTGTTTTGGGGATAAAAACATAAGTCTAGACAAACAGAAGCAGACCAAAGTACATGGGCAGGTATTAGAATGTCACTCAACATCTTAGTAAACTAATGAGAGATTAAAGGAGATGCTAAAAAAGGTGATATTTAAAAAATACTTCAATTAAGACATTACTGTGAGAATTTGTTCTATCAAAATGTAAATAGGCTTCCTCTTCCAGCCCCAACTGTGAGATCATTTTTCTTTATAGAATGAAATCTTCTTTTCAAACTCATTTGGAAAATAAGGTGCTCTCCTTTAATAGAAACTTGGCATGTATGTCTATTCATTCTCTACATCTCCAACATACATATTTCAAATATTTTTACAGCTTTAGAATTAAATGAATTGTAATCATAATCTACATGTTAGATAACATAACAATTATGTGATAAAATTCTAAGAACATAGGGCAATTTTGCTAAAGCCACATTGGAGAAAGGCCTGGACTGGAAAGAATTCTGTTCCCTGGGCCATATAATCTAGGTCTAACCATTTAATCAAAAAGTTCAACAGGAGCACTGAGGAGTAAAGGAATGCCTTTGAAGAAGCATATGCAACTGTGTGATTGAATTTTTCTTTACTTGTTAACATCTCCACTTATGTTCTCAAAACCATAAATCAAGTCCTCAAATGTCCTTCAAAATGTTGGATGAAAGAAATAAAAGCAATACTTTATTTCCTACTGCAATTCACAGTTAGATGGTAAAATGTAGGGTTTGTGGTCAGTCAAACTTTTCATTTTATGGATTTTAGATCAAACTCACTGCTTTCTGCTTCATGTTTGCGCACCATTCAAGCTAAAGCTTTGAGGTTTTAGACCTTGTAAAGCACCAGGTAGCCTGCCAAAGGATAAAGAATTCAGTGCAAGTCAGATTGGTGCATTCATTTCAAAAGCATAGACACATTTACACCACCTGGATGGAGCATTGAGTTGCCTATTTCTTTTGTTTCTACAAAGGAAATTAAAAAAATCTTAAATATTTTGCTAATATTGTTCCCTGAAAAGGATCAATTTTAAAAATAAAATATTGAAATTGGTCAGTTTCTAAAAGAGCAATGATTATAAACTAGAGAAGTCCTGTTGGATTCCATGATCTAAATAATGATAAAATCTGATAATGATAAGATCAAATTTTAAACTGTTATTTTAAATAAGTACATTTTCTTTGCAACTTCAAGGTGTAGGACTTAACTCAGTTTATTCATTGTCTGAAACATTTGACTAGAATATTCTTTGAGGAAAGAGTATGCTTTTATAATGTGAAGGCTTTCATTGTTTTCCTCTACTGCATTAAATTGAACATTTTTAAGCTTTGGAATAAAGCACATTTTTCAAGCAATATATACTTTTAGAAACAGCTTTCATCATTTCCTGTACAATAAAATTGTTCCATGCTTGGATTATTCATTATTTTTTCATTGCTATTAAGTGTATTTTAACCAAGTCTAAGACAATGTAAATTTTCATAGAAAGGTAAGATAAAACACCCATATTATCTGGAGTAGAGTTGGATTTGACAGGGGCAGGGTAAGCATTTGAAGAATTAATTGGTGACAATTTAGATGGAATTATCAAAAATAAGGTAAGTGCTATTTTAACTGCACAGTGATTATATGTAGTTGTAGAGCACTCTTCTAGGCTCTGATGCTCAACAAAAAACAGAACATATATAGTTTAATATGCACTTTGTGTTGAGGTTATAAAAGAGAGCACTATATGTTCTCTGTGTAGTAGTCACTGTTAGATATCTAAAAACAGGTAAAATGTGACCCTATTTTCATTTTTTTATATTTTAGTTTTAATTAAAATACAATTATATCACTTCTCTCTCCCCTGTCATTAATCCAAACTCTCACATGACCCCTCCTTCCTAACTATCTCATTCTTCCCTCACTGTATTTCAAAATGATGGCCACTTGTTAATTATTATTATAACATACACACATATGTATGTATGTGTTATAATATACATGCTACAATCATATATATTTTAATCGTGTGTAATGTATAATTACACACATACACATATCACAACATATATTCTCTTTAATATGTCTCATGTGGATATGCTTTTAGGATGCGTCTCTTTGTGATGTGTAACTAATTAACCAATTTTTGGGCTTCTACCTGAAAGAGGAATTCTCCCTCTCTCAGCAGTCAGTTGCCTATAGTTATTTGTCTAGGAGTAGAACCCCTAGATATGTCCCTCTACAATGTAAGCATGTTTATTGATACTAAAATAATCCAAATTGTAATTAGTTATCCATTATTGAGGTATTATAGGTATACCTTCCCTGTCAGTTCTAAGAACCAAAATATCAAAAGCAGAATTCCTGGTCTTCTGGCTCACACAGTATTTATACCCTATCTTCCAAAATGTTCCCTGGGCTATAGGTGTGGGTATTGTGTTGTAGACTTGATAGTTGGAACTGGAATTAAACCATAATCCATTGATGTCTGCCTTATGACCCCTTGTGGTTCTCTGTACTTGTCTCCATTTTATGTAAAGAGATGGTCCTTTGATGAAGCACAAAGCTACACTTATCTGTGACTATAAGTTTTAAATGCAGCTAGGAGTTGTGGTGGTCTCTTAAATTGACTGTACTATATTCTCTTATAAGACCCCTAACTTCATTACATATGAATATTTAGTTTATTATTTTGTAATAGCCATGATTTCCACATTATTGAGTGGGTCTTCAACCCAATTAGATTGCTATTGATTACAACTAAGGCATAAGTACCACTATTGAACCTTTAGGGATAACTTGCCATGCTGGATTTGTTATCATTTACTGGTGTAACATTTAGATTTGGTTTTATTGCCAATAATACAGATAGTATAAAGAAATCACAGAATCCTTCAATGTAAGTAGTTGGTTTTATTAATGATATCAACAGCAGTGGCTAGAATGACAGCATGTTCCCAAGGTTTACTCTTTTGTTGTAAGTTGACACAATTCCTATGATAGATTCTTAAATATGACATCTCTATAACAAAACAGATGAGAACTGGGCTTGAAAAATCACCATCCATTTTCAGTAGATGAATGATGCCTGCCTTTTATTCTTTGGAGATATATTTGTCCATGGCTTGTGGTTTTTCATGTTAAATATATTTCACCACTTACTAGACAAAGAAATTTTAAAATCTTGTACTTTGGTAGACTCCAATATTTTATTTTTATAACACTGAATCACAATAGAAATTAAAGGTCTCCTGACTATTGTTTCTAGAGTAATTATTATAAAATCCAAACATATAAATTTACTTGAGATATTACTGTATATACCATGGTTCTGTGAAATAACTAAAGAAATAACTATGGGAAATTCACAAAATATAACTCAAGGATGAGCATTTCAGTTGGAAATATCATAATTATTCCAAATAATAATTCATCATTGAATGGGAAAAGCATACCAACCTTTCTGAGACTTTGTTTTATGAACTTCTGAGTGGTCGTAGAATTTCCATGTCTGTTATTGAAAGTATGGAAGTTTGGATGGCACTTGACATATGTATACATTTATTCTGTGGCAATAACCACTAGACAGTCTGTTAAAATTGTGCATAAGTCAACTTTGATTCTCATAACTCATAAGAAGTATAGACTGTTACTATTCTACAAACATTTTATATCTGAGAAAGTTATGGGTCATGGAGGTTAATGAAATTGCTGAGGCCTTACAGCAAGATGGTTATTAAAGGCAAAATTCAAACTTAGACAAATTAGTTACACAACCAATTTTCTGAACCACTACTTCAGTTTCTGTATCTTCAGTGTCCATTACACTAGAACAAAAGTAGGTATCTTAAATTTTTTCAGGTAATTGAATGAATGTAGGAAGAAAAATAAATGAATGAATGTAGGAAGAACAAGTAATTGAATGAATCAAAGTTTGCTGAAATAACTTCTATTTTGATAGAGTAAGTCACAAGTCACGTTACAAATTACATTCACCAAGGTCCCCACATAAAACAGTATAAATTAATTTGGAATAATACATTCATAAAAGAGAGAAACAAAATATCATGAGCAATAAAAGTATTATTTTGTTGATTATTAAAGATTGCTGCATCTGAAATAAATATGTAAGTATGGGTAATAGATACACATATACAAAATATGAGCCATGTAGAAAATGAATCTACAAATTATCTTTAATTTAATTACATATTTAGGAGATTTAGAATGATTACCACATTCAGTATAACAAAGTATACCATTAGATTCTTTGTATTTAAAATGAGAATAATGGCTAAATATTCCCAAAGGACCCTCTGGCTCCATCATTAAAAAATCCAATGATTTATACTGTATCTTTCACTGGTGTCAAGCAGGTTTTCTTTAGTTTCAGATTTTTTTTCCATTTCTCTAAGTCTGTAGACTAGTGCTAATTGTCACACGTAATTTATAGGGCAATTTGTAATGAAAAGAAATCCACTGGGAATAGTACAATGCATCCACAATCAGAAGAGGGTAGGTGGGAAGCTTGCTGTGTATGCACTGAAACAGCTGTTCCATAAAACTTAAGCATCTGGGGAAGTCATATGGGAAAAGGCCATCCACTGTGCTTTTGATCCCTCCAAGTCAGCACTGGAGCATGCCTTCCCATATGTTTGGTGAGCACCAGCCTGTTCAACCCATGCCTAGGGCTACTATTCTCCCTTGCTTCTTCCCAGGAAATGGCATCAGAATGTTGCTGATGTGTGCATAAATGAAAATATGGTAGTCTTCTGGATCAAGGTAAGCATTACATTAATTAAACTAAAAAAGTTAACATTGTGCTGAACAAAAGGGGAATTAGGACATGAGTAAGGGGTAAAGTTTAAAAATCTGTACGTAGATCTACATATTTTATTTAAATTGTGTTTGACTAAGTACCCTTAATTTCCTAAGAGTATTCTGTATATGTCATAATTATTTCCATTTTGTATAGAAAAGAATTTGCTGGGACAAATAGTTGTTTTGAAGCCCACAAATAGCAACTTTGGACTCTGGATTAAAATATGAATCTCCTATTACCAATTTCATAACTACTTTCCATTTGTATAACACATTAACATTTCCCAGTAGGGAACATATATTCAACAATGTTGAACATTCTATATTAAATTGCATATATAAGGAAGGAAAATATCTTCATGGGATAAGAATGGTTTGCATAATTTTCACTTAAAATATATATTAATGATTTATTTACTCTTATTTTATTTTTTGTTTTGTTTTATGGAAGACTTAGGAATTGCTTTCTTCTTTTTTATAAATTTGAATTAGAAACAAAATTGTTTTACATGTCAATCTCAGTTACCACTCCCTCCCCTACCACCCCCCCAACAAATACCCTACCTATCATATATCCTTTATGCTCCCGAGGGGAGGGTGAGGCCTTCCATGGGGGGGGGGGTCATCAGAGTCTATCATTTCCTTTGGGATAGAGCCTAGGTCCACTCCCGTGTGTCTTGGCTCAGGGAGTATCCCTGTACGTGGATTGGGCTCCCAATGTCCACAATTATTCAAGGCATAAGTACTCAACTATGACAGGAGGTCTCATAGGTTTTCGAGGTGTTTTGCTTGCATATGTGTGAAGGTGTCATGTCTCCTGGAACTGGAGTTACAGACAGTTGTGAACTGCCATGTGGGTGCTGGGAATTGAACCACTGAGCCATCTCTCCAGCCCCTTAAAATATTTTTATATGGACTGTTTAAGAGCAGATATTGTTCCCACAAAAATTTCACTCACTGTTTCCTACTTTGCCATAGAGAAAACAGTTAGTGGGGAATATGTTTTTTATTTAAAATCAACAGTAATCAAACATGGTTTTGTTCATGTAATTTATGAAGACATGGGGATTCTTTTTTACTAGATACAAATGTAATACAACTAAATCTGAAGATATGAATTATATACATTAAAAGTTAGGCAACTTAGTGGATGGTTAGATGGATCAGCAGTTAATAATACTTGTTTGTGCAGCTGACCCAGGTTCAGTTCCCAACAAGTACACAACCCCTGGAGAAGTTCCATAATTTCAGTTCTATAGGAGGGCATCAGACAACTCTTTCTGACCACTACAGGCACCAAACACACATTCAACACACTTAAACACATGTGAGCAAAACAGACATGTATGCTCTAACAAATAATTGTAAATATAAGTTGTTAAAGTCAGTCATAAAAGTTGCTTTTGTGAAAACTTATCTTTTTCTTGCACAAATGATGGTTTGTGGACTTAGAGAACCAGTCAATAATTTTCCCACACTGTCAGGAGAAATCTTACTTACAAGTAGCAATGACCACACCCGCTTGGGACTGGCACAGGTGCTGCATGCACTTGGGCACCTTTTTCTCTTCCACCTTGATGAGTTCACTAGCAGCCATCTTTCTGGTCACTCCTGCTGAGGAGCACACCTTGTCACTGGCTCCCTTGCATGAGTACTATTTCTTAATAAATTCCCTATTATCAATCTAGTTCTAGACTCCACTTTGTAGACCTCATTAGCACAATCTGACTCCCTGTTTTTTTTCAAAGATTACTGTGAAATAAAATTTTTAACATAGAGTGGGACTAGGCCCTATCCCAAAAACATGACAGACTCTGAAGACCCCTTATGGAAGGCCTCACTCTCCCTGTGGAGCAGAAAGTATATGTGATAGGTAGGGTTTTAATTTGGGGGGTCAGAGGAGGAAGAGAGGGAGAGGGAACTGGGATTGACATGTAAAATAATAATGTTTGTAATTCAAATAAAAAATGGAAAAATACCATAATGTCATGCTTCCTGCTCTGTATTTTCTAAAATTATTTCTTATTCACACGTTTTAACTATCTGGCATATTCGGTACCATAACTATGTACTATGACAAGGAATATAAGTTAAATACTTCAAATCAAAGGCATTTGTATTTGTTTTATTAAAGATTACTTGATAGTAACTAACTATACTTTCAGTTAAAGTTTCTTAAGAAAGAAGGTGTTGTGTTCTTTCAGTGACCCTTAAGCCATCGAGTAAAAAATGATTCAGTGTGCTTTTGATCCACTTGGTAAGAAGTGTCATGGAATACACTTATTTATATGCTGTTTCAGTTGTAAATCTTTCCCTAGTAGACAGGTGAATTATATTGTTTCTGCCATGATCTTCATTTCTTTCCATTGTGAGAGGAAGCTAGATAAGTTCTCAGGGAAGGGAAGAACTGATTCCAAAACCATGGTAGAAACTCTAGGTCATTAAAACATCAGAACTCACTCACTTTCATGTCTGAAACCACTGATGATTCCCTTTCTTATTACTTCCCTAATATTTAATAACCAAATAAAAATGAATGGAAACCACATTTGTTTAGTTTTATGACCAATGAGTTACAAATAGAAACTATTGGATGACTGGGAAAAAGTTCATTGAAAGGGAAAAGGTAATTGGAAGTCCTGGCTGCCCTCATCCTCTACCCTTTCTTATGAATAAAAAGTTAGCATGCTGAGAATTAGGAATCTGCTGCTGACTGAGAACTGTGGAGAGACAAGGGAAAAATACATTAAGTAAATATGACTTTTTTGTCAGCCTATATTATAGGGCCTTTTTCCCAGCCCAAGTTTGACACAACCATACTACAGGATTGAAATTCTGATGTTTATGCCCACTTTTGTCACTAGGTTGATCAGATTTGTGCATTCATCTTACCATACTGTCTAACAATCTTTCCTTGAACCAGTTATATCCAGATAATAACTTGATGACTCACCTATGAATTAACAGTATCACTTTATTAACTGGTTGTATTTAGACATATTTTTAAATCTGAATAATCAGATGCAACTCAAATGTAAAAAATAATCAAATATACACCTATAACCCTTAGTGACATACAAGCAGTCATCAAAAATCTCCCAACCAAAAACAGTACAGGGCCAGATGTTTTCAGTGCAGAATTCTAGCAGAAATTCAAAGAACAGCTAATATCAACACTCCTCACATTGTTTCACACATTAGAAGCAGATGGGACATTGCCAAACTTTTTTTACTAGGCTACAATTACCTTTGTTCCCAAGCCAAACAAAGACACAACTAAGAAAGAGAACTGCAGACCAATATCCTTCATGAAAAATGATGCAAAAATAATCAAAAAATACTGGCAAATCAAATCAAAGAACACATCAGAATAGTCATCCACCATGATCAAGTAGGCTTCATGCTGGGATGCAGGGATGGTTCAACATACAAAAATCCATCAATGTAATCCACCATATAAATGAACCGAAAAAAAGAAAAAAAAAAACAACACATGATCATCTCACTAAATGCTGAAAAAGCTTTTGACAAAATCCACCATCTCTTCAAGATAAAGGTCTTGGAAAGATCAGGGATATCGGGAACAGACTGAAACATTATAAAGCAATATACAGCAAGCCAACATCCAACATCAAAATAAATGAGAGAAACTCAGTGCAGTTCCTCCTAAATCAGGAACAAGACAAGGCTGTCCACTTTCCCATATCTCTTCAATATTTACTTGAAGAGCTTGCTACAGCAATAAGACAACAACAGGAGATCAAGGGGTGACATATTGGACAGGAAGAAGTCAAACTTTCACTGTTTGCAGATGATATGTTAGTCTACATAAGTGACCATCAAAACTCTGCCAGGGAACTGTTGAGGCTGTTGAACACCTTCAGGAAAGTGGCAGGATACAAAATTAACTAAAAAATAAAAATAAAACATCAGAGAAGGAAATCAGAAAAACATCACCCTTTACAATTGCCACAAACAACATAAAATATCTTGGGGTAATGCCAACAAAACAAGTGAAAGACCTGTATAGTAAGAACTTGGAGTCTTTATAGAAAGAAATTAAAGAAGATTCCATAGAATGGAGAGTTCTCCCATGTTCTTGTGTAAGTAGGAGCAACCTAGTAAAAATGGAAATATTGCTTAAAACAATTGATAGATTCAATGCAATCCCCATCAAACTTACAGCACTATTCTTCACAGAACTTTAAAGAAAAATAATCAATTTTATATGGAAAAACAAGAAACACAGGATAGCCAAAACAATAAACGGTGCTGGCATAACTGGATGTGGACATGTAGAAGACTGCAGATAGATCTGAACCGTTTGTCACGCACAAAACTTAAGTAGAAATGGATCAAAGACTTTAACATGAATACAGCCACACTGTACCTCTTAGAAGAAAAAGTGGGAGGTACCCTTGAATTAATTGTTACAAGAAACTGCTTCCTGAACATAACACCAGTTGCACAGTCATTGAGATTGACAATTTATAAATGGCACCCCCTGAAACTGAAAAGCTTATGTAAGGCCAATGACACAGTCAAAAAGACAAAGCTCAAATCACTCATTATACCTCCACACATTTATAGTGGGAGACTTTAATACCCTACTCTCACCACTGGATAGAACTACCAGACAGAAACTTAAGAAAGAAACAAATGAACCAACAGAAGTTATGAAACAATTGAGTTTAACAGATATCTGTAAACATTCCAACCAAACACAAAACAATATACCTTTTTCTCAGCACAAAGAACATTCGGTAAAATTGACCACATGCTCAGCAATAAAGCAAGCTTCAAAAGATACAAAAAATTGGAAGAACAGCCTGTATCTGATCAGACCACTACAGCTTACAATTAGAATTCGGCAACAACAAACATTGGAGAAACACAACAATCTCATGGAAATTGACCAATCTCAATAGCATCACACTTGTGTGAAGGTAGAAATAAAGAAAGGAACAAAAGACTTCCTAGAATTCAATGAAAACGAATCACAAAATACCCAAACCTATGGGACATTCTGAAAACACTGTTAATAAAAGTTCATAGCACTAGCTGCCCCACATAAAGAAACCGGAGAATACCTACCTACAATAGACTATTAACAGAACATCTGAAAGCTCTAGAACAAAAAGGAGCAAACTCAACCAAGAGGAATAGACACCAGGAAATATTCAAATTGAGAGCTGAAATCAATAAAGTAGAAATAAAGAAAATGGTACAAAGAACCAATGAAACAAAGAGTTGGTTCTTTGAGAAAATCAAAAAGATAGAAAAACCTTTGTCCAACCTAACCAAAAGGCAGAGATAAAATATGCAAATTAACAAAATCAGAAATAAAAAGAGGGACATAACAACAGACACTGGGGATATCTAGAGATGCCTCAGTTCCTACTTTGGAAACCTATATTCCACAAAAATGGAAAACTTAAAGGAAATGGACATTTTCTGGATAGAGATCTGTAATGATAAATCTGCCAAGCCTCCTGTGCCCCACTGTCAGGTTAAGGTCTTAAGTAACAAGAAAGACTTATATTAGATAGAATGCTGTTGGCCAATGACTAGGATTTCTTATCTGCAATCTCTGTCTTAAGTACCTACCATAAATCTGGCCACACTGAACTTCTTAAAAGAGAAAGTGGGAGATGCCCTTGAATGAATTGGCACAGAAGACCACTTCCTGAACATTACATCCGGTAGCACAGACACTGAGATTGACAATTATTAAATGGGACCTCCTGAAACTGAGAAGCTTCTTTAAGGGAAAAGACTCCATCAACAAAACTAAATGATAGCCCACAGAATGGGAAAATATCTTCACCAACCCCACATAAGACAGAGGGCTGCTTTACAAAATATACAAAGAACTCATGAAGCTAGTCACCCAAACACCAAATAATTAAACTAAAATGTGGGGTAGAAACCTAAATAGAGAATTCTTAATAGAGGGATCTAAAATGGCTGAAAGACACTTAAGAAATTACTCAACATCCTTAGCCAGATGGGAAATGCAAATCAAAGCAACTCTTAGATAGCATCTTACACCTGTCAGAGTGGATAAAATCAAAAACACCACAGACAGTCTATAGTGGACATGATCAGGAGGAAGGAGAACACTTCTGCATTGCTGGTGTGAGTGCAAAAGTGTGCAACCACTGTGAAAATCAATATATTTTCTCTAGAAAATGTGAACCATTCCACCTCAATATCCAGCAATTCTACTCTTAGGCATAAACTCAAAGGATGCACATTCTTACAACAAGGACAAGTATTCAACTATGCTTATAGCAGCATCATTTGTTATAGGTAGAACATGGGAGCAACCAAGATGCTCCTCAACTGAAGAATGGACACAGAAAATGTGGTACATTTTCACAATGGAATACTCCTCAATGGAAAAATAAAATGGAATCTTGAAATTCTCAGGCAAATGGATGGAACTAGAAGAAACCATACTAATGTAGATAATACAGTCACAGAAAGACAAACTTGGTATGTACTCACTCATATATGGATATTAGACAGAGTATAGGATTTCAAGACTACAATCCAGACCTCCAGAGAAGCTAGGAAACGAGGAGTACTGAAAGAGTGAAAAACATGGTTCCCCAGTGAAGTGGAAAAGGACAATAGCCCCTGAAAAAATTTGGAGCATGGGGACAGGGATTTGGGAGAAAGAGTAAGGGAGAAGAAGTGGAAGAGAATATGAGGGATCTGGAAGATTGAGTGGGGAGAGGGATAGAGGAGAGCAAGAAAAGAGACATATCAATATTTGGAGCCATTATTCGTTTAAATATAAATCTGGCACTCATGAATTTTACAGAGATCTAAAAGGATGAACCCACTAGGACACTAAGCAATACTAGAGAGGCTACCTTAAATGCCCTTCCCCTATAATGAGAATGATGACTACCTTAAATGTTGTTCTTGAGTCTTAATCCAGTAGCTGATGGAAGCAGAAGCACAGATCCACAGCCAAGCGCTGAACCAAACTCCTGGATTCCAGTTTCAGAGAGGGAGGAGTGACCACCAAAGGGGTCAAGGCTGCACTGGGAAAAACCACAGAAACAGACGACATGAGTAAATGGGAACTCATGGGGGCCCAGTCTGATAGCTGTAGAAGAAACATAGGGCCAAACTAGGCCCCCTGAACATGGGTGTCAGCTAGGACCACTGGGCAGTCTAGGGGGCTTTTGGCTGTGGAACCAGGATGGATATTAAGTGTAGGAATGGACTTCAGGAGCCCATTTCCCACTGAGGGTTACTGTCTTAACCTGGATGCACAGGAGAGGGCCTAAGCCCTGCCCCAAATGATTTAATTGATTTCGTTGATCCCTCGTGCAAGGTCTCACCCTCCTTGGAGAGTGGATGGTGGATGGGATGGGTTGTTGGTGATTGCCGTGGGAGGATGGGAGGGCAAGTGAACTGGGATTGATAAGTACAATAAGAATTTTTCTAATTTAAATAAAAGCTATAAAAATGACACACATACACACAGATAGATAATGAGGAGAGAAATAATATTTCATTAATGATTTATAAAATAAATTTGATAATATAAATATTTTTACTTTATTAAGAAAGTTATAAGATTTCTTAACAAATTAAGGTAAAATATTCTTTCATTAGAGACTATTCTGGGACATCAAAGACACAATTTTTATTTGGTAGGCATCATTTAGTCTCTCCCAATAGGTAAGTCTACAGAAGGAAAAAGAAATGCTACATCTCTCTGCTTATGGATCCTGACAACATCACCAGGACAAGAATTTCAATCCAGGAAGCAACACAGTTGGCTCCAATGAAAGGAGCTGACTTCAGTCTGCAGTCTTCCCATACTTGTCCATGTACTATTGTGTCATGTCATGGCCAGTGGAACTGTGCCCTCTGTCAAAAGAACTCATCCAACCAAGTCACCAGATTTTGATAAATACATGACTGCTCTTACCTAACAGAGCTAGAATCTAATTTTCTTCCTATTTTATGTAATCTTATTCATAATTATTTTAAATTAAAACTGAAATTGTTCCATTAAATCTCTATAATTTTACATAACTAGCAGATGTAGGAATGTGGTTAAAGTGTGTTGTACATTAATTCAGTCTCAAAAATAAATTACTGATTTCTGGGAGACTTACTGGGAAGCCATTGAATATAATGTGGGACTCTATTAATAGCCAAGGTTAGACAACAATAAAAGTGTAGCCTGTATACATTGTAGTGATATATTATTTATTATTTATTAAAGTTTGCCTAGGATTCAGAAAACAAAGTCAGCCACATGCCATAGAAGCCAGGCACACACATTTAACTCCAGCAGCCAGAAGTCAGGAGCTGGTGGTACACACCTTTAATCCTAGGATTCATAATTAAGATATAGGGGTATCTTTATGAGTACAAGGCCACCAAGATATACACAAGACTGAATCAGTCTAAAAAAGAATTATGGCTCACACATTTTATCACAACGTTATGGAAGTATATAAGACCGAATCAAGGTCTCAGGGAGGCATTCTTTCTCCAGCCATGCTGAGGAGAGGCAGCAGTTTGAGGCTTGGTGAAGAGCTCATGGGTCAGCCCATTCAGCCTGAAGTGGAGGAAAGAATTAGTGGCTGGCTGCTTTGCTTTTCTGATATTCAGTTTGAAGCTTGAACCTCAGTATCAGTCTCTTGGTCATTTATTTATTTGTGTTACAATACAAGATCTCACTGCGGCGTCCACCCTTGACCAGCAAGAAAGACGCCACACCGAGGAATCTTCTTCAAACACAGTTTAATCGGGAACCTCTTTGCTTTGTACAATGTATAATGGAGGCGGCGGCCCCAGGCCGAGGGAGACGGGGCCTGATATAGTCTACATCTACCAATCACCTAACCCTACGTGGCGCGCCAGGATAGGTTGTCTCCAAGCAGAATTAAGAGGATACATGACCTCTACCATATTTGGAGTTGTTTACCACAGAGAGCGCTCGCCGTCGGGCTGGCGGAAGGCGGAAACCAGCGCCATCTTTTGGGTGCGGTTTTCTGCAGCTCTCTACACTCACAAGTTTACGTGGCATAGGAAATAGAGGGAAACAACATAATTAACACTTTGTAAAGAAGACCAACTACAAGAGCAGTTGTGGATGATCTATTGGAGATGCAGAGGTGTAATGATACATCTTTCCTCCAAGTTGCCTCAGCACCCACACCACATGGCGCCTAAAATAATAAACAGAGATTGCTATTAAGTACAATGCTGCTGGCAAATAATTAGGATTTCTTATATACTTGCTCTGTCTTCAGTATCAACCTTAGCCATTAATCTATATATTTATAAAGACTTACCTTATGGAGGATGCCAGCAGCATGCTTCCTCTTCCTGGGATCACATGGTGGCTCCATAGAGAAGAGAGGAGGAGGAAGAGAATGATTTTCTGCTTGCACCTGTGTATATTCTGAGTCTGCTTGCCATGTCACTTCCTGCCTGGATCACAAGACTTCTCTTTACTACATTTCCCAGAATTCTCCTTGACTCCTAGTGCCACCTATCTTGCTCCCCTATTGGCCAACAGTACTTTATTCAAAAACAAATAAGATAAACATACACAAAATGACCTCCCCCATCACAGAGGCATCTAGAGACTGGCATAGGATTGATTTTCAGTTATAAAACATTAAGAATTAAAGTGGAAAGATCTAAAAATGGGAGATTCTAACCTGTGTTTTTACAATGTTTTGAGAGTGAAATGAGCTAAAATTACACTTCTGAGTGCACACAGAATATGTGTCCTAGAACAAGAGACAGGAGGAGGGGAGAGGGCAGTGGAAAATAAATAAATTGATTGTATTAGACAGAAATGTTGGAATCATATTTTATAGGGTATTGAAAGCCACAAAACAATTCTTCTTTTTTCTGAGTTTGCTTACATTGAGAACAATTTGCAGTTTACCCTTCAAAAGACATTATCTGATTTACATGGTGTGGGAATGGGTGTAAATCATAGGGATGGCTTCAGGAAAGCCTAGATTTGGAATGGTTAATTGGCTGTATCTTTTTAACAATAAAGATAATGATGTAATATACACATTTATAAAAGAATATTGTGACATTTATGTTTATTTAGTACTATGTGTGTTTATCTGCATGTTTTTGTCATTTTTTCAGGGGGTCCTTTGAGGCCAGAGAAGAGCACAGGATTACCTGTAGGTAGAGTTACAGGAAGCTGAGAGCTTCAAAAAGATTTCTGGTACCGAAACTCTGGTCCTCTAGAAGAGCAGTAAGTGATCTTAATCAATGAGCTGTTCCCACAACCCCAAATCATTTTTTGAATCTCATAAGATAGAACACATATCTTCAAAATGTATTTGAAAATCAATCATGGCAGAACAGCACTATTAAGTTAATGAAACAATCCTGGTAAATATTTATATAAATATATTTAGGAAAAGCTTCATAATTTAGATTCTCTGTGATCACTGCAACCTATTTGTGAAAAGGCCTTTATTAGCTGAAGTTGCTAACTTCTGTTTATATGACATTGAGTTTATTTTCCATTTATAGTTTTATATAATTTTCTTTCAAAATAGCATTTTTAATTAGTTCAAATTGAAACAAGCTTGTTTCTCCCTCTCCCTCTCCTCACTCTCACCTTTCCTACCCACCCCAACCTACCCCCTACCCCATCTACCCTCCACTCCCCAGGCAGGGTAGGGCCTTCAATGCGGTCTCTGAAAAGTCACCACATCATCCTAGGTTGGGCCTAGGCCCTTCCCCATGTGTCCAGGGCAAGAGTGTATCCCTTTAGGTGGGATGGGCTCTCAAAGTCCCTTCTTATACCAGGGAAAAATACTAATCCACTACCAGGGTCTCCCTAGAGTAGAGAGGCCTCCTCATTAACATCCATGTTCAGGGGTCTGGATCAGTCCTGTACTGGCCTCTACACAGCATCTGGGGGTGATGGGTTCCTCCTGGTTCAGGTCAGCTGTTTCTGTTGGTTTCACCAGCCTGGAACTGACCCCTTTGATCTTCAATCCTCCCTCTCTGCAACTAATTTCCAGAGTTTAGTTCAGTGTATATCTGTTGATGTCTGCCTCTGCTTTCTTCAGCCACTCGATGAGGGCTCTAGGATGGCATAAAAAGTAGTCATCCATCTCATTTTAGGGAAGGACATTTAGGTTATCCTCTCCACCATTGCCTGGTGTAGGGAGACACTATAACCCTGCCTCCTAGTACCCCGTACAGATGTGCCAGGAAATGCCCATTAGGGCATGGTGAGAGGAGGTCTAAAGGTGAAGTGGTGAGGATTCTTAAGGGACATGGACACGTGGATAGCCCCTTCCTCCTTCCCTTCTCTCTGGCCTCCCTGACTTGCTGCCTCTGAGCATGCTCTGGCTTGTGGTTGGCTGGTATTTATCTAAATAAAGGTATTTTGTATCTACAAGCCTTCTCCATCACCTTCAGCCTGGATTGTCAGTTCATGTCATCCTTATAGGTCTCTGGAAATCTCCCTAGTGCCAGATCTCTCCTTGGACGTATAATGGCTCCCTCTAATATGATACCTATCATCCTGCTCCCCTCTATAATTCCCCCAACTCAATATTTCTGCTCCTCCATTTCCTTCTCTCATCTCCTCTTCTGCTCTCATTCTGGCAGCTCCCCCTTCCCTCCCCTCCCCTCATGCTCCCAATTAGCTCAGGAGGTTCCTGCCCCTTCCCATTCCTTGGGTCCATGCATTTATCACCTAGAGTCATACATGTTTCCTAATTTCTTTGGTGAAGAGGATTGTAGGCAGGTAATCCTTTTCTCTATGTCTAAAATTCATATAAGAATGAGCACATACCATGTTTGTCTTTTTGTGACTGGGTTACCTCACTCAGGATGGTTTCTTCTAGTTCCATCCATTTGCCTGCAAGTTTCAAGATTCCATGGCTTTTGTCTGCTGAGTAGTACTCCATTGTATAAATGTACCACAATTTCTCTATCCATTCTTCAGTTGAGGGGCATGTAGGTTACTTCTAGTTTCTGGCTATTACAAACAATGCTATGAACATCGATGAACAGGTGTCCTTGCTGTATGAATGTGCATTATTTGGGTATATGCCCAAGAGAGGAATTGCGGGATCTTGAGGTAGACTGATTTTCAATTTTCTGAGCAACTGCCATACTGATTTCCAGAGTGGCCCTACTTTATACAGATGATGAATGCAATGAGAAAGAAATCAGAGAAACATCACCCTTCACAATATCCACAAACAACATAAAATATCTTGGGGTAATGCTAACCAAAAAACTGAATGACCTTTACCATCAGAACTTTCAGTCTTTAAAGAAAGAAATTAAAGAAGGTACCAGAAAATGGAAAGATCTCCCATGCTCTTGGATAGGAAGAATCAACATAGTAAAAATGGCAATCTTGCCAAAAGTAATCTACAGAGTCAATGCAATCCCCAGCAAAATCCCAACACAGTTCTTCACAGACCTTGAAAGAACAATTCTCAATTTTATATGGAAAACAAAAAACCCAGGATAGCCAAAACAACTCTGTACAATAAAGGATCTTCTGGTGACATCACCATCCCTGACTTTAAGCTCTATTATAGAACCATAGCTCTGAAAACAGCTTGGTATTGGCACAAAAATAGACAGATAGACCAATGGAATTGAATCAAAATAGTGTTTTTATATATTATCATGGTAAATAAAATGTCAACACAAGGGAAAATAGAAGAGTTTTCTTTTCTTTAAGAATTATCTCAGTCTGTAAGTTATTCTGATATGTAGGAGTCCAAACATTATTTAAAGGTTTGCAGGACCCTTTGTTCTCTTTATATAATGTATATTATTTTTACATTATATTCATCTGCCTATAATAGCAATGGACAATTTTGGGTTACTCACATATTCATGTTATTCCATACTCATTGCTTACATGCAAATGGGCTTTAAGGATGTATTTATTTAACATTTATTATTGTATTTATTGAGAAACATTTTTGATGCAAAAATTATATGTTAGGGTTTTTTGACCCTCTTGTGTCTAGTCCTGCTATATCCCCACAGACTCTGAACTTCTACTCACTGATCGTCTACACAGTTTCTCTTGTGAATTGCCCCAGAACCCTGGCAGCTCTCACTTTGTCCACATTTCTAGGCATACCTCTGGGGAGCAACTTCAGCACCAGCTTTCCCTGCTGTGTCACCCAGAACCAAATCTGTATAAAGTATCTTCAGACATGACTCCACAAATGCAGCTTGCCAATGGACTGCTGGTGAGCAGAAACTCATCAACCAGCAATCTCTGTGTTCTTCCAGGTCAAGTTGTAGTTGAATAGTTATTGCACTGGCTTTCCTTGGAGAGTTCTATGACAAGTGTATATAGATATATAATGATTCAACCAGTTAACATGCCTGGGTGTATGAGGGGATCTCACAAGGCCCAATCTCTAGATGAAGACCTAGGGGCAATTAATGAATGTGGAATCAGGGAGAATCAATTCTTCTTAATGGAAAAGCCCCACAACAGGTTATCAAATCTTATATATGTCTATATCAAAGTCTATACTGGCAATTTTTATGTCAACTTGAAACAAGTGATAGCCATCATAGAACAGGGATCCTCCATTGAGAAAATAACTTTATAAGATCCAATGATAAGTCATTTTCATAATTACTGATCAATAAGATAAGGACTCATTCCTTGTGGGTAGTACTATCCCCAGGCTGGTGGTCCTGGGTTCTATGAGAAGTAGGCTGGTGAGGCCAGGAAGCATCTGTCTTCCATGGCCTCTCAATCATATCCTGTCTCCAGTTTTCTGCTCCATGTGAGTTCCTCCCCTCACTTCTTTTGCTTTTGCTTTTTGACATGGTGTTTCATCATAGCAATAGTCACCCAAGCTAAGAATATATATGAGCTGATGAACAGAGAGGGGAGGAAAATTTTGAATATGAATGTGTATTTTAAAGGGTTGCACATATGAGTAAACATGCCAACAGAGGCCGAAATTTGATATCAGTGCTACAATGTGGATGCTGGCTGTATTTCCTGGGAATATCTGTAAATATAATATAGATTATTTTGCTTATGATCTAATAAGGCTTTCCAGAAGATCAGAATGCAAAGCAAGCCACAGCCATAAAGGCCAAGCAGTGGTGATACACACCTTTATTCCCAAAAGCCACTCTAGTTAGCCATAGAAGCTGGGCTCTGTTGGTGCACACCTTTAATCTCAAGACTAAAGAGGGATATAAGATAGGAGCTCAGGGTCTCAGACTGTATTCAGTTTGCAGTCATGCTGAAGACAGTATCACCTCAGCCTTGGTAGAAGAAAGGGTTAGTGACTAGTTGCTTTGTTTATCTAATCTTCAACTGGAACCCCAATTTCTGTCTGTAGGGGAAGCTGTAGCCACACGCCTAATTAGGGGTTGGCTACAGGTGTGCCTGACCACGCTTGTGAGGGCATGGTCAGAGTGACAAAGTGTGACCGCATTTGCTCTTTTGGTTTCACGTTGTTTCTTGCTGTACAGGCTGCTGCCATGCCGGCTGGCTAGGTCGCTCTGTAAGTAAGGCTTTTCCCTATTAAATACCCTTATATTAAAAAAAAAGAGAGAGAGAGAGGGTGTACACCTTGAGAGAAAGATCCAAGAAAAGACAAAGACAGTCCCCAAATTCTTCTTTTATTATGTATTACATCAATTGGCTTCTTGATACAACACAGAAACACTAAAGTTTAGTTAAATAACTTGCTTCTATTTTAGAGGAGGAAAGCCAAATCTATCTCTAAACCCAGGATTGGTTTAATTGAGTAGGGACTAGGAAATAAAGAGAAATAGTTCTCTGAGAGACAGCTGTAAAGTTTACCATATGGCACGTTCCTTTTGTTTGATGGTTATAGCTACCTTTTCTTCTTAAGTATCTACCCATGCAGTGTCCTTTGTCTTGTGAAGATGAGTTTTCCTGTGAAGATAAAAGCAAAACACTTCCCTTTCCTATGGGGGGTTTCTATTAAATTATAAGATATACCTTAGTAGAATACCTGTCATTTGTCCTCGTCGAGAGCAGATTGTTGTATCTTCTTATATTTTCCTTTATGATTGTTAATTTTGGATACTTTAAACTGTTAAGTTTTAATCCTCTTTTAGACTAAAAGGGGAATTGTAGGGGAAGCTGTAGCCATGCCTACTTAGGGGCTGGCTACAGGTGTGCCTGACCACGCTTGTGAGGGAGTGATCAGAGTGACGTAGTGTGACTGCGTTTGCTCTTTCGGTTTCACTTTGCTTCTTGCTGTACAGGCTGCTGCCACGCTGGCTGGCTATTTTGCTCTGTAAGTAAGGCTTTTCCCTATTAAATACCCTTATATTTCTACCTGACTCCGTATTGGTAATTTCCCAATATATCTGTCTCTAGGTTTTTATTATGCATGCTATAATCAATAATCTGTCTTTCTTCCTCCCTTATTTCAACATTTAAAAAATTATTTTCTTCAACATTTATGTGTGCCAGATAATACAGTTCTTTAGCCTTTTATATTTAATTATAAATACATCTTCTTTTTTGTTTTGTGTTTCGACACAGGGTTTCTCTGTGTAGCTTTGGAGCCTATCCTGGCACTCGCTCTGGAGACCAGGCTGGCCTCCAACTCACAGAGATCCACATGCCTCTGCCTCCCGGGTGCTGGGATTAAAGACATGGACCACCAACACCAGGCTGTAAATACATCTTGCCCATCAAAACAGAAATGATTTTCACCTTATATAAAATACATAAATCCATGTAAAGTTGATTATATGTATTAAGTTATCCTGTCTTTGACAATGCTGTATTTCAGCCATGGAAACTCTTACAAAGAAAAATAATTAATTAGGGTCTCAGGGGCTTATTCTGTTATCACTGTGACAGAGAGTACGATGGCAGGCATGGTTGGAATGGCAGGCATGATATCTTAGAAAGAGTTGAGAGCTACATCCTGATCTATTGGCAGAGATCCAGAGAGAGAGAGAGGGATTGGGAGAGACTGAGATGAGTTTTTGAAACTTCAAAGCCCACATGCAATGAAACACTTCCACCAGCAAGGCAGTACCTCCTAATCCTGTTAATCCTTTCAGATAGTTCCACTCTATGGAGAATAAGCATTCAAATATATAAGTTTATAGGGGACCATTCTTATTCAAAACACCATATATCTTCCTAAAAACTTTACTGGTTTAATATTTGATTCAAACATAAAAAGATAATCAGCAGGCAATATTTTGTCCATGGTCATGCTCTGTATGAAGTGATGAATAAGTTCATTCTGGAGGGCGCTTCCTTTCCATTTAGTATCCTTTGACTCTCAAAACTATCTTCAAAGTGGACTAAGGGGAAGTTCATTTCATTTTTAGAGTGCTTGCCTATATTCTACCCCTAGCAATGAAAATAAATTATAAAGAGTAACTAAGGTAGAAAAGGAATAAATAAATAAATATTAGCAGGACTGATCCAGAACCCTTAACATGGAAGGCCTCTGCACTCTAGGGGGCCCCTGGTAGTGGATTATTATTTTTCCCTGGTGTAAAAAGGGACTTTAAGAGCCCATCCCATGTGAATGACGGGTTGCACTCTTGGCCTGTACATATGGAGGAAGGCCTAGGCCCTGTCCAGGATCATGTGGTGGACTTTGGGGAGCCACCGTCAAGTGCCTTACCCTGCCTGGGGAGTGGACGGTGGATGGTGTGGGGGGGTAGGTGGGGATTTAGGGGAGGGGAGGAAGTGAGTGACATGTGAAGCAAGCTTGTTCCTAATTTGGACTAATAAAAACTGGTATAAATATGAATAAATAATAAAAATTAAAAAGACATATTAGCACTAATTTAATTTTACTCATTTCTTCTCCTGAATAGAAAGGTTCACTACAATTTGAATAAGTCACAGTAGAGTGCTATATTTTAGACAATTTTTTATTTATAGAAAAGAAAATGAACAAATTCAACACTGGAAAAGCAACTCAATAATAATCAGCCAGGTTATATCTCAAGGGTATGATTTTTTAATATACCTAACGAAATCAAGTCTGATATATTTACCTATCTTATTTCCTGACCAGAAAAATTTCAGAAAGTATGTTTTTCTAGAAAAAAATCTCCATGTATTAGAACATCTGATTTTGTGTTAGGACATCTGTCCTTGTGTTAGAATATACGTTTATCTGTTATAATATCTATCCATATATTACAACATCTGTCCATGAGTTAGAATATCTATCCATATATTATAACATCTGTCAATGTGTTAGAATATCTGTCCATATGTCAGACAATCTATGTGTATATTAGAACATCTGTCTTTTGTTAGAAGGTCTGTGTGTGTACTAGAATGCCCATCCACATGTTACAATCTCTGTTTATGTGTTAGTATCCAGTGAAAATCATTTCCAAAAGAATGATAGAGCATAGTAAAAGTAATGAAACTCTAAGTTATTAAGAGTTTCAAACACATTCACATTGACTTTTTCATTATTGATTAAAGTGTCTGTAATTATTTGACATGACCTTCAAATGTGACAAATGAAAATCCAGTGCTTTGTGCATGTCTGACACACTTCCATACACATACACTCAACATTCCCTCATAATAATATATGTACATGCATGATTGCCCTAATAATAAGTGAAGAGCAGTATTGCTATACAAAAATTGCTTGTTGGACATTTCATGTTGAGTTCCAAAGAAGTGATAGCTTTCTAACTCTCTGCTCCTTGGAACATATATATATATATATATATATATATATATATATATATATATATAGATGTATACAATAAAATTTTATAGGTATAACATTTAGAGAGGAGAGTTTCAGATTATCTTCTTATCCATTGCTCCTTCACCATTATTGCTTTATGAAAGAAAGCATTTTAAAGAAATATTCTGGAATTACTTACATTAGCTTATTATTACTTACATATGCTTATGTTCTATTCATCAAGTACATCATTTCAAGAACTTTTAAATAATAACCTAAATTCATACTATTCCATTATGGAATGTATTAGTTTTCTATCCAAATATTTTGGTACCCCAATTTTAAACTACTCTAATTTCAATGTTAATTATAAGTTATTTACTTAATATCTTCCAGAGAATGTAAGGGACTAATTTTTCCTCATTTTCTACTTATATTCCTCATTCAATACAACCATTATGAAATACATACAGTATCTACACTATATTATTTAAATGTTTTGATACTAACCTGACAATATCGAAATTTTCTGCTCCATATTCAACATGCTAAAACACAACAGCTTGATAATTAGACACAAGTACCCATGGTGATCGATTTTCCTTTGATTTCAGGATCATAAATCTCAAACCAGCCTTCAGTCAAGCCCATAATTCTTAGCACATTTCTGTCTTCATATATTCTCTTTATGTTTTAAACATATTCTCTATGCTTCATTTTTTCACTTTCTTGGGAGATTGTTGGTGTGGATTCTGAAAATTTTAGCCTTGATTGAGATGAAACAGCATTTCTTCTTACTGTATTTAAAATCCTCAAGACTACCCAGTCTTCTGATTTTTTTAAATGTATTTCTTAACAAAAATCCTGGACTTGTATATAGCTGAATATCTCATGGGCTCATATTAACATCAAAGCACTCTTCATTTTCATACTTCTCTTTCCTAAGGACTAGGAATAGTGATCAGGTCTTCAGAGACTATAAATGTCACTTAAATTTCTCATTTTCACTGAAAAAAATCTTTACTAATACCTGGAGTCTTTAAACGCTATCCTAAAATGCATAACTCTTGCTTTTATGTCAAGACATAATAATTACTTTAATTATGTTCTGCCATCTCAATAAACAAACAAGCCATATGACTGGAAATAGCATGGGATAGTATAGAATATTAAGATATTTAAAGGAATAGGGTCAAATAAGTCCTCTCTCTCTCTCTCTCTCTCTCTCTCTCTCTCTCTCTCGCTCTCTCTCACACACACACACACACACACACACACACACTTTACAAATTATCCAGAGCACACATTAACTGTCTGTAAATTAAAGAGGCTTCCTTAATGGATAATGAGTTCTCATTATTAGAAGTATTAAGGTGAATTAGAGCCATACTCTTCTAGTATATTGTCCAGTAAATTAGTCCATCATGAAGAGATTGGAGAGGGTGGCATTCTAGGAAGGATGAATTTTATGGATCACTCAATTTCTGAAGCTTTATGATTTTAGTGATGAGATTCATGGTATAAAATGGCTCTTAAGCCCAAATTCTCTCACTATGATATACATTCCCTGATGTACTAAATATTAAACATTCAAGCATGGTTTGAGTTATTTTAAATGTCTGCACTTAATAAAATACTACTAGTAAATTCTGGTAAACCTCTTCCAACACACATAATCTTTTCTATAGTTCAAGTCTTAGATGTCCTTAAAAATTTGAAGATGATTGTGAAAAAAAATCCTGTGTCTGCATCATGATACTCTTAAGAAAGTGATCTCTTATATGTAGGTTTAATGAACATCTATTTGATCTCATTTCAGTTTGGTTAAACAATTTGTAGAAGAAGTGATAGATTATAAAAGGGAAATCATAATAATATATATTAAAATTTTGTCTGTACACATATAAATTTGTAATAAATATAACTATTATAAAACACTGTGTATAATATGTATTAACAAATTGCATGAAAACTAGTTGATCTTGAAAAGATTTAATTTTTCTCTCTAATAATATCACTGGACAGTCCCTCACTGTGCTAAGGAGAATCTGTGATTCAAAACTCTCCTCCCAAAATGATAGTATATATTTCCTTGCTCCCAGTGATGCCACCACTCAGTTCTTTTGGGAAAAAAGGAAGTGGAATGTTATCTCAAAACTATTTGCTTAATTTCTTGCTTAATTTATTATTTTACTTTTGTTTTTCCTTAACTTAAAGCTTAAACATGGGTGCTCACAAAATTCCTCCTAAATCTTCCTAAAGAAAAAAAAATTCCCTAATTGCTAGCTGCCTTAAATTCTGAATTCTGCCATGACAACTTATCTCAGAACTATGGAAATCTGCTCTACCTTAGTCTGGACAGTTCCAGTTTAAATCTATTCTCTATGCTTAATTATTAGTTCTATTTTTGATGTCAAAATTAATATCAAAGCTGAATAGTCATGCAGATACAAAGCAGAGTAAAACTCATTTTTTAACAAAAATTGTACTATGTGGGTACTATTTAATTTTTCCTTATTACAATTACTTCTTTGTCACTGTGAAAGAAAATGTTTAATTAAACAATTTATGGCATGCCATATTTGGCTAATAGTTTCAGTGTTACCAAAGCATGGTCTTGTGTTTCCATAGAGGATATGAGGTGTGAGGAAGGTTACAGTGGAGTAGATAAGCTTACTTCACAGTGGACAAGTGAAAACAGAGGCAAGATCCGGAATGATATACCCTCCAGATATCCTCCCACGTGACCCACATCCTTAACAAACCTCTGTCTCATAGCAGTCAAGTCAAATATGAACCCATCAATGGACTACTTCATGATGCACTAACCTTGAAAACCCCATTAGCTGGCAACAAAGACATTAACAAAGGAGCTTCATATGGTCCACTTTATTTCTAAATTATGACAGCATAATTTATGTAGTTATTTATAAAACAAATTCTTCCTGGTAAGTGGACTTGTAAGAAATAATGTTTAAAAATTTAAATGATTCTATGATGATAAAATCATGAGGAAATACTGTGAGTTGATGATGAGATTATGAACAACAAAACTGATAGTATGTAAGAAAGAGCTGAGGCAAGAGAAAATAATTAAACCCTTAAAGAATCTATTCTTAAATGCTTACATTGAAATTACTTGTTTTGAGTTCCAGCTGTATTTGTAAGAAATATGTGTTATTTGTTTGATATTTGTGATTATGGTGAGAAACAGTAAAGTTAAGGAGAAAAGTCCTAAAGGCTGTTATAAACATGCTCTCAAAAGAAAGTAAGGAGAATGTAAAACTTACGAAAGAATTTTATGCTCTTATGATTTGAAAATGAAGTATTAAGAAAGCTATTGTTTTCATGTAGTCTGTTGACATCTGCTAGGTATAGTTTGCACATTCTAAATATGTATTTAATTACAATTTGCAATTTTATTTTTACTTAATTTTTATGAGTGTTAGTGTTTTGTAGGTTCACTCCATCTATGATGCTGCCTGACAGTGGAAGCCAGAGGGTGTCAGATCATTTGTCAGCTAACAAATCATCGTTAGCTGCTATCTTACTGTGTGACAACATTCCTTAGGGAGACAGGTAGAACTGTCTAATTAGCTCAGGTAGAGTATCAACAATAGATCAAATTATGCACATGACCAAGGTCCAACTTTGTGAATAAATTAGTTTTATTAGGGCTACTTACAAGAGCAGAAAGGTTTTGAGGATAGTGCATCACCTAAACCACCCCACAAAAAGGGACAACTCACAGAAGTTGGAAGCTTGCAAAGCAGGTTACAACTTTCAGGTGGAAATGTTGTAGGGGTCCGGTTCAGGTAGTTGGTGGCATCTTTTTGTGACAATTTGTCACAGTTTGATTGCTAGCCTTCTAGGCAGCTTGACTTCTCTGAGTCTCTTTCAGCAGTCCTTAATGTATACACACACACACACACACACACACAGAGATATGTGTACATGAATGCATATATGTACATATGTATGTATATATGCATATATAAACAGGTAGACACACATATAGTTGTAGATGGACTGTCTCAGTGCACCTATTCAATTTAGGCACTTGGAACCCTTGGCTTGTTTACTTTCAGATATTAAGGAGCTTTCCTGCAGGATAGAAAATTTTCACCCCCATGTTCCCAAATCATCCTTTTGTTTCATCTACCTTTTAACATCCTTTTTCTTAAGGAGAGTCTCGCCAAGATGGAAATTGCTAAACAGGACAGGTGGGTACTGGGAACTGAACACAGAAGTCAGTAAGAATGAAGTGCTTTGCCATCTCTATGTTTAACCCTGATATGGTTGAATCTTACTATGTTGACCAATTTGACATGGAACTCACAGGGAATTTCCAGCTTCTATCTCTAGTATATGGGGATTAAAGGCATGTGTTGTCATGCCTGGTTAAAATGAAAACTTCTCATATATAAAGGTTATCTTATATTTTAAAAAAAATCTCTAAAATTTATAAAACAAAAAAAATTGAAAAGTTACCCATGTATCTCAAAAACTGAGCTAAAAAAGTTTTCAAAATATTCACTAAATGTAACATATTTTAAAGATACAACTGTTTGACTTTATATGTGGTTATTGACACATAATATTCTCTAGCTGATTAATAAAACTAAGACATTATATTGCAAGTAATGGAAATAACTTGAAATAATAATATAATTACAGAGCTTACACATTATTTAGGCATAGAACCTAAAATATCAAATACTCACCAGAGAGAATTATGAAATCAAAAGTCTCTTAAAACATAATATTATTCAATTGTTTGGGTGTAAATTTAAAATTTCCAGTGAGAATTAGTTATTTTTTATTGTCTAACATTAACTTTTAACCCCTCATGGGAAAGTAGTTCACAAAGATTTCTTGAACAGACAAAAATGTTTAATGATGATAGCCAGGTAATAGGATTGGTAGCTATTTTAAGTCAAAATGAGGCCTTTAATCCTTTGTCTAGTGCAGGTAGAATGAATTCATTACTAACCTCAAAAAACATTTCAAAGAAACCAGGTCTGCTGTAACTGTTAAATTGTAGTAGAAATTAGGAAATGTTGAAATGGTCTCATCAAGCAAGTGTGCATAATGTCATTTAGTGCATTAAAGAGTTCCCTGAATCTTGTTCAGAAGTGTCTTTTTCTATCTTCCTTTCATCATTGCGTGGCTCATTTGAATCAGCCAGCACTCTGAAGCAGCTTCTTAACTCTGGCTAAAGAAACTATTCACCACACCTCGTTAACTAGCAATTTCACCTGAGGACCATCCCCAGCATTTGATTCCTTCTGGGTTATTCTTTTAAATAAAAAGAAAATAAGGTATTATAAACATACTCAATGAGTCAACTGATACTAATTCAATATATTTGTTAATCAAGTGGGTGCTTTGTGTATATTGTAGAAAAACTGTCTAGGTTAGCAGCACAATTCTCCAAACAATGGTAGCTTAGATGTTCAATATTCTATTTTTGTGCTAATTTCTTGCTAGTTCTCCCGGAGTTTCATAAGGTGAAGATGGTCAAGTAATTTGGGCTCTAGTCCCTGCTGTGTAATTGGCTCTCTCTACTTCAGTAAACACCAAGACAATTCTGATTCCTACTAACAGAAGTGCTCATTACAGATGGCTGGCCTCCTCCTCTCTCTGTTTCTCTCTTATTTTCTTTCTCATCTGAAACATACAAACACACTATTTTTCTCCAATTTGATTCTCTCATTGAGATTGAATACTGTTTTGCCTTTTTTCCTGGTACTTTTCTCTCTAACTTTAATATTCATGCAAATCTCTTTAGTACAGCATTAAGTGGCTATTTCCTTTTTGAAAAATAATCATTCAACTCAGGTCTATCCTGTTTCTCATTTTAATTTCTTCCTCATATTTTTACTGCTTAATAATACTTGCATTTACTCCTGAAAATGTAAAATTACAGCTCTTGTCTAATAGATAAAACTATTAGGGCTAGAGATATAAAATCAGGTAGGACATTTGCTACCTAGCCAGATGAATTGAGCTGATCCTGGAACCTATGTGTTTGAAGGCAAGGACAGACTCATTCAAATTGTCCTCTGATTTTCACATGTGTCCTATGGTGTGTTCATGTACAAGCACACACATGTACAGAAATAAATAAAGAAAAATACAGCAAATATAAAACTCAAAATCTCAATATATTACAATCATTTTTAATCTGCCATTAATAGTAAACTGTAGAAAACAAAGTGTTACCTCCATGGAGAAAGAAAGAACCAGGTCAGTGAACTTTTGGTGTAGTTGTATGTAACAGCAGCTACATTGTTATATTCACAGCTGGGTGCCACCGCAGGAGGCATGGCAGGCTCCTCAACAATTGCTTTATGTATATGTTTACTATGTTAGCACAAAGATTAGTTTGAAGCCAGAGCTTACTGTAGCATGGAAAAATTGTCATATACACCATTGCCCCCCCTTCCTCCTATTCTGTGTCCATCAGCTAGATTTCTGCAATGAATGACTGAAGCATTGCCTCCATTGACCTTTATATCCATAGCTCATTTCTTTATTTTCATTCAACCTGCACTTTCAAACCAGGAAGCATGCAGATTTGCCCTCTCCTCTATTTACATTCTTATAAGTGTTGTCCACCATAAGAAAATTTTAAACATACATATAGAAATAATATATTAGTCTATTACAGGATCTAATAGAACTCAATGATCGTTATCATATGTCACGAGTTGACTCCTTTCAGCAATGCTCAATTTTTCTATTTCATCTGGATTTTATGTGTATTATATATTAATATTCATCCTAATAGCATTTGATGGAATTGCTGCTGAAATAAAGTTACACACATATAAACACATACACTAGATAAATATTTAATATGCACAAATATATTAATTTTTGAAAATAATACCTTGAATTACTCACTATAACATAATATAAAAGAGGTTTCTCACAATTTAACATAATTTCTCACCCTTCAATTTGATACCTTATACACTTAAATGGTTGCAAATATCTAATAATTATTGTGCCTTGTGTGTGTGTGTGCTATACTTCCACACTAAGCATTTCTTCAATATTGAAGAGTATGATGACTTAACAATCTCTTCTTGTTAAGTACTACTGATAAGATTCATTTAAATTCATAGGGATGAGAAACATATGATAATTATGAGATGTATAATTGCCTTTGTCTATTTTTCCTGTAACCAAACACAATAGACAGGATAATTGACCAAGAGAATATTTTCTCTATATATTTCCAGAGAGAGGAAAGTCCAACATAAGTCTTTTTACATCTGGTAAAGGCTACCATGATACTTCATTCCATGATGGAAGAAATATAAAAAAAAATGTGAAAGTCAGTGGTGAAATGCTTTCTTTTATTGGCATTCCTTTAGTTACAAATCTCCATTGTTGATGACATTAATTTATTCTTAAAACTATAGTCCTCATGACCTAGTAAAGATCTTGACCCTCAAAAATAGTTAAATTTGAGTTTCTAATACATTAACCATGGAAACACATCCAAAAGCCAACAGCACTAATGCATAAATCAAGTAAGAGATTTTGTAAAACACTTTTGTGAAAATACATCTTTTTAAACTAATCCTGATATTTTCTCACAGACTACTAGGTATCCAGTAAGCCAGTAAAATTGCTACTGTTTGCAATCTCTGATTAGTATATCTTTTTCCTTGATTTCATCAAATATGTTCACTTCTTAATAGAATGCTGTGTGCCGAATGATAGTCAGGCGTTTTACTATAGAACTAAAGTTTATTTATATAATTATATTTAAAGGGAAATTGGAGGAGATTACATAGTTAAATTAGCATGTTGTTTTTAAAGTTGCACCAAAATTGACAAGTGAATGTGTCTGATTACAGATGCCTAGCATGTTAAATAATTAGACTCAGGCTTTAGAGAAGTAGGCATTGGATTCACTCTAAATTACAAGCTTTATATGAAAGTGCTAAATTCTTACATCACCTAATATTTTCATTTTCCTTGTTTTTCAGTTCAAAATCAGATAAGGAAATATCAATATGAATTCAAGTGCTTCTTCCCACTTGTCTTATCTAAGTTGGATCTAAGAGTTTTCTCCTAAGCTCCTTACAGAACTCATTTTTCATGATGACAGAAAGAATCTCACGATAGTAGGCTGTTGCATATCTACACAATTTAAAAATATTCGGCCAGTTATAACTTTCTGAAATATCTTGGATCATCTTCATTTTAACCCCTGTGACTGAGATAACTGCTACGAAAGACAGGCATACTTTTGTCAAGTTATAGAAGATTCAGAACCTACAGACCTAGTTGAGTGTATGAACTGTCACTATGGATTCATCATCCATTCATAATGAAAACTCCAAGGTGGTTCCCTTTGCTCTCTCAAATCAAAAAGAGTGTTCTACCACTTTATAGGAACTTACTATATATTACATATTTTATACCAAAAAGTTCACACTCAGTATGTCTGTGGTATCATCAGTTTTCACATCTGAACAAAATACCCTCACACTAGTTCTTAGAAGAATCAGGGAATGGAAACCTTCATTATTTTAATCTTCCCTGACTTTAGCAGCGAATTCACTACTTTATAACTGTGTATGTATGTATGTATGTATGTATGTATGTATGTATGTATGTGTGTATGTATGTATGTATATATGTATGTATGTATTGCTGAGTTAGGGGTCAATTTGGGATCTCTACATGCCAGACAATTACCCCCTAATCTTCCCAATGCAACATGCTTGTTGGTCCCATGATCTAAGTTCCCGCATCTATATTACCACCTTTTCCATGCTTTCACCAGATCACTAATACACCTTACAACCAAACATTCACCAATGTTCTCCACATCTCCCCAGAACATTCTACTACTTAGAATACCTCTTTCATTTTGTAAGTCACTTGGTCCGAAACATTTAGTAAGTTCTTGGTTATCTTCTTTTGGGGCTACCACACATTCAATTAATAAACAAATCTCAACTGTCCTCTAAAGGTAGACATGATCTTATCACAAAGAACAGCTGCTTCCTACATCTTCCTATTATTTTAAAGTCAAAAAATACAATAACCTTGAAGGCAATATTTCTTCTATTGGGTTTTCTAAAGCCACACAAAATGACCTTATTTCAATATATTTCAGAATAGGTCAATGAGCCTCTATGAGCTATAGGTATTTAAGATAATATATTCTAATTTGCAAACAAATATAAACAGTGTATCTTTGTTCTCTCTTATTTTTCTACCAACTTTTTTCCGTGTCAATCATAGTAGTTACTGTTTTACAGCTTCAACACACCAGGTTTTCTTTTGTCATGGCTTTTGTACCTTCTGTTTCCTTCGTAACAGAATATGTTTTCTCTCTGGCTTCTTCACTTACTTTCTGTGGTGATGTGAAAGAAGAATATCCTCAAGAGTCTTGGCATTTGTACATTCAATTCTCAAATGATGGAGCTGTTTAGGAAGTATACCATCACTGCAGGAACCCTCTGAAATTCCAGGTCCTTCCTTCCTTCCATTCTGCTTTCTCTGTTCCATGCTTATGGCTCAAGATATAAGACCTCTTCATCTTGTTCATGGTGCCTGACCTTCTGTCTCAGCCCTGTCATTATGAACTCTAACCTTATAACTATAAACCAAAAAGATTCCCATCTATAAATTTCCTTCGTTGTGATACTTTATCATAGCAACAAAAATAGCTAATGCCTATTCTTTTGTAATTAAATTATTAATCAACTTTCCTCTCCAAGTGATGTACTTTCCTTTAATAATGGTGTTTTCCTTACTGATCTTACTCATTCAAACACAATATATTGTTTGTATGTTTTACAGATAATTTTCTTAGCAATTTCTTCCTCATTGCTACTTAGTAGTAGCATAGACCTGTCTGTCTATCAATCTGTTGCTGTTAAAATATTTAGCACATTCAATAATAATTAGTTGAAATATTAATTATTAAGTTTATTAGAGTTTTAACAAGTCTATGTATACATTGCTGAATAAATTATTACTTATTTAGTGCTTAATTAGTTCAATGTACATACTTAACTAATTTATTTATCTTTTCCATGGTTTATATAATGTGTTTATTAATGCATACAATCACATCAACAGGTTTGATAAGTATAATTGCATATATCACTTATGAAATCAAAGATACAATAGAGCTAGTGTGTCATGGCTAAACTGACCAAGAATACTTCTCTCTAATATGTCTTCATTCCCCACAAATAAAATACTTTCTTAAGATGTATTTTATGTACTTATGTACTTATAATGAACAAATTTTATCAGAGTTCCAGATGTATTCAACTCTAACTCCCTTTTTAATGGCTGGGAAATAGGCATAATGGGCACACTTGAGAGACTGAGCAAGGAAATGTCAACACAGACATTCTGTAAAGTATGAGAATATTGGAGTTACTGTAATGCCAGGAATGATTATGCCCTGAATTTCAATAACCAAAGTACTAATTGTGCGATTCAGGGCAGCAAAAAAAAAAATGGAGAGTAAGCTTTATATAGGTAGTAGAGTTTACTGTGCCCAGGTTTACAAAACACAAGTATCTGCATGAGTGGACAGGAGAGGATGATGCTATTCATGTTTTTTTTTTGAAAGTCTTGTTTTATTTTGTCTGTGGTTGACTTTGTTTGTATGGCATGAAAAATGGAAAAAGTAGAATATCTGTCATAAGGTACTGTAATGAATTTTAATGAGAAACAAAGTAAAATATAGACCACAATCAATCAAAATGTGTAGATTTTAAAGAAAAAACAATTTAAAATGACATCAAATAAATACATAATTCCTTAACATTTAAATATAAATATATTTAAAAATATATTACAACTCTTTGGTTTCAAATGAGTGTCACAAAGAATTATACCTTTAGTTTTCTCTTTATAATGTAATCCTGTCTATTAATGCTATAAAAATGGCTAAGATTATTGATTAATATTTTTACCAAAGAATTTCCAAAGCCTGGGTGGCCTATTCATATTTTATAACATTAATATTTTTGCATTGAAATAGTATGAAAGTCAAATAAAATTATTTTGTTAAGTGGGAAAAATCAATTTTGATTGGAAAGATTGTACAGTGGAAGTCTCTTTAAAAGAGGCATTTAATTTACACTTTAATATATCAGGCTGCTTTTATCTGATGTGATCAAATTTTCTGTTTTGAGAATAGCAAGTTGAGTATATTAAGACTTTGACTGTTAAAAAACATCACTTAATATTGTTCACTAACATTTATTGATTCTTGAAAGAGTCATGCTAGCAAAGCCTTATTCCTATGCTGCTAAGATTAGGTTTATCCTGAATTAAAGCTTCAGTTTGATCATTTAAATGCCTCCCAAGTTCAAGTTTTACATTTTAATTTATTCCTATGCCTGTGACAATTCAACTAAATCTTTGAGACTTTGTTCACCGTAGTGATTTAGCATTGATTTTAATAAGCTTGGGCAGTTGGCAGCTTTAAATAACTCAAGAAAAGCAGTATTTTTCAAGATTTTTGTACATAACCACACATGATTACAAATCTTATGAACAATGGGATGTGATTGTTCTTTGGGGAAGAAAGTTTCCTTTTATAAATTACAAAGCATCTATTCTTCCTAAGTGAGAAACTTCACAATGGAATTCAAATGGTTTTTAAATAGCTAGAGGAGGGGTTATAAAAATAAGCGTATCAAATTAAAATCTGAGATATTTTTCTAATTTTGTATTGTTTTTAGATTTTGCTAAGAGAAGAAAAGGTAATGAAAGGTTATAAAGGAAAATACCAAACAACTTTTAAAATGATGTCATATCTCAAAACTGAGTGTTCCCTCCCATGTATCCTTGACCCTTTGTTTCACTTTTGCAAACAGAATACTATCACTTGAACATCCAGTGTTCGAATAAATTTCCTAAATGTTTGATTTTGGGGGAACATAAGAAATAAAGATTTTCATTAAAAACTTCACTTTTCCATGCCGTCTTTATCTTGCTTGATGATTACAGCTTGTCCTTTGTCAACTTACTAGAATATCCTTCTGCTATTTCTTGCCTCCTCAGTTCCTAAGAATTTTCCTGCATTTGTTTAAGAAATGTCTCTATTTCATAGAAGACACTTCAACTAATAGACGCCCGTGTGGCTATGATTTAGGCACATTTAATTTTTGTGTGCTCTATAGACCGAGGAAGATGCGCTTACACTGAGCATTCAGATGATCATCCTGTGGCTCCCAGTGATCCCATGGGACTAGAACTGCTGAGATGAATTCAGAGGGGCAAGGTACTACCATAATCATGGTAAAACATTCAGATTCTACAAATACTGAAATAATAAATCTGCAAGCAAGAAAGGAGTTATGAATTAAACTAAAATAAATTTATTTGTTCTTTTGTTGATTTTTAAAATACACTTACCTAGAGGTTATTAAATAATACTACGGTGTTCTAACATTGCTGGCTATAAATTCTCTATTTCATGTGTTATAATTCAAAAGAAAGAAAAATAAGAAGTAGTAGATGGATAGAGAAAATGTGGTACATTTACACAATGGAATACTACTCAGCAGAAACAAACAAAGGAATCTTGAAATTTGCAGGAAAATGGATGGAACTAGAAGAAACCATTCTGAGCAAGGTAACCAAATTGCAAAAAGACAAGCATGGTATGTACTCACTCATATGCGGATTTTAGATATAGAGTAAAGGATTACCAGACTACAATCCACACTGCCAAAGAAGCTAATAAACAAGGAGGACCCTAAGAGAGACATACATGGTTCCCTCGAGAAGGGGAAAGGGTCAAAATCTGATTAGCAAATTGAGAGCACGGGAAGAGGGGTGATGGAGCTAGGAGAATGAGAAGGGGAGAAGAGGGATGCAGAGGACATGAGGGAACAGAAAGGTTGAGTCAGGGGAAGAATAGATGATAACAAGAATGGAGATACCATAATAGAGGGAGACATTTTAGGATTACAGAGGAATCAGGCACTAGGGAAATGTCTGCAGATCTACAAAGATGACACCAGCTAACAATCTAAGCAACAAAGGAGAGGCTACCTTAAATGCCCTCCCCTGATAATAAGACTCATGACTAACTTATATGTCATCCTATAACCTTCATCCAGCAGTTGGTGGAAGCAGAAGCAGACACCCAGTACTAATCACTGAAGTAAAGTGGAATCCAGTTGCAGAGAAGGATGAGTGATTAGCAAAGTGGTTCAGACCAGGCTGGTGAAACACACAGAGACAGATGACAAGAACAAAGGGGAGCTCTTGGTCCCCAGACTGATAGCTGGGATACAAGCATAGGACTGATCCAGACACCATGAACCATGGGTTTCATTGAGAAGACCAGACACCATGAACCATGGGTTTCATTGAGAAGAAGGAAATCTACGGGACCTCCTCTAGTTCAGTACTTATCCCTAGCATAGGTGTGGACTTTGGGAAACCATTCCACATAGAGGGATACTCCCTGAGCCAAGACACACAGGGGTGGCCTAGGCCCTATCCCAAAGGATATGATAGATTCTGATGAACCCCTATTGAAGACCTCACCCTCCCTGGGGAGCAGAAATGATATGTGATAAGTATGATTCTTAGTTTGGGGGTGGTGATAGAGGAGGAGGGGAGGGAGAGGGAACAGGGATTGACATGTAAAACAATCCTGTTTCTAATTCATTAAAAAAATCTGAAAAAAGAAGTAGTAGACTATGTTTATAAACAAGCAATGAATCAAAACAAAAGAAAAAAAAAAACCCTGTCTGAACATGGGGGATATCAAATTGAAAAAGACAATAAAAAATGATTCAACAATGCAGTATAGAATGTGTGTATGATGGTAGTGGGTTTTTTTTTTTTTTGATGAGCAGATTTGGTATATTTTATTTTTTCATGCAGGGGTAATAGAGATAAATGAAAATAGTGAATTATATAAATGAAAATGTGAGTTCAGCAGCAGGCCACATTCAGAGGATTAGTGAGACTTACTAGAAAAGGGCAGTTTAATACATAGAAAACTGGACTAGTGAATGATGTGGTCATTTTAGTTGTAAACATCTGAGTTGTGTAATTTTTTAAATGTTTTGAGGAGTCATTGACATTCTACCAGGGGAATCTCTGGTCCAGGTCAGTAGTTACTGGTCACAAATATCTTTAAATAGTTCCATTCTCATCTAGTTAGTGTACAAACAGTGCCAGGAGTGGTTTCTACATTCTGACTACTGCTTTTCATCCCAGGGATGCTTCTATGTGGACAAAGTATTTTGCTGTCATTTTTGGTTTTAGTACCCAATTCCTCAGCTTGATTCCAAAAATGCTCCAGGAACTCTGGAAGAAATATCAAAATAGTAATTTTTCTATCCAGTTCTAGAGTGTGTGTTGTTCACCAATTCTGTCAATGTATTTTGTTTTGTGCTGAAATTGACAAATTTCCAAACAAACGGAGTCTAGCATAGACACCTCTTTCCCTGAGAAGCCTCAGCATATTTGTACATCTTTATTGGCTCCTTCAATTCAAATTCCTGCTAAGTTCCATAAACCAAGGAGACAAACACACACAAGTTAAAGTGCATTTGCATATTCAATAATGTAGACACATCATGGATGGCTCCAGGCTCCTCCAAGCTCATATTCACTTGGGACTTGCTCAGACAGCTGCTTCCAGAGCCCTTTAGAAGAAAAAATGCATCCATTAGACTAAAAGTAATAATTTAATTCCAACCATTAAAGAGACTGAATAAATGAAATTATCATATGCATGTAAGTATCTTGATTTTATATATTTCCTTACCATTTGCTTTTCTGTTAAAACACCTCACTATTTTACATTGAATATGTATGTTTTTAAATTGTACATAGTTCAGAAATATAAAAAACTTAAACATCAATGACTATGACATCCAATAGAATGCTAGACAACAGTTTGCAAGTTCACGTGTGCATGTTTCCAAGGTTTGGACAACTTTCTGCATTTATATCACTGGAGGTTATATGTTTTCCATCCATTGTGACAATTTTTCACTTCTTAAATTGTTTTGAAAACTGATTTCAATTGCAGTATCTTTAAAAATTCATTTTTTTTTCATTTTTTGAAATGCATAATTTACCCTCCTCTCTTACCCTACAAACCCTCACATATACTCTGCTCTGATCCTTTTCAAATCCATGGCCTTTACTTTTTTCATTTATTATTGTTACATACATATATGCATATGTATATACCTATATATTCTTAAATGTATCAATACAACCTGCACATTCATTATAATGTTATTTGTATGAATGTTTTCAAAGGTTACCCTTTAAAACTGGATAACCAATTTCTGTTTTATCCCATGGGGAAAACTACTTCTCCCAGTCTTAGATTTTTTTAGTTGTTTGAAGTTCTTTTTTGTAGTTGAGGCATCATGGCCTTTCCACCCATCCACTTTAGCATGTTTATTACCTTTGACTCCCAAGGTTTCCATGCCACATCTATTCCTTAGGGTTATCATACTACATTGTTCATTGTGGTTCATAGGTGCCAAACCTGTTTAGTACTGTTGGTTGTTCTTTGGAAGCATTCATGGCATCTTCTAGTACAATGAATGCTGGTCCTCAGGTAGAAGAATTTCAGGTTGTTTCCTGCTCAGGCCCTCTAGGTCCTGTGTCTGAATTACATGGTATCTTCAATGCATCCTGGGAGGTTACAAACGGAAATGTTGCTTTTCTTAATTTTACTTAACAATACCAGTCCCCCCTCCTTCCTCTTCTCCTGCCCTCCTTTCTAGCCCCCATCCACTCCTCAGAGGGGGTAAGGCCTCCCTTGGGGAGTCAACAAAGTCTGGCATAAGAAGTTGAGGCAGGACCTCTCCTATATCAACACTGAGCAATGTATTCCAGTATAGGATATGGGCTCCCAAAAGCCAGTTCATGCACCCAGGATAAGTCTTAGTACCACTGCCTGCCCCCACTCCCAACAGACCAAGCCACATAACTATAACCCTAATTCATAGGGCCTAGTTTGTTCCCATGCAGGTGCCCAGCTGTTAGTTCAGAGTCTGTGAGTTCCCACTAGCTTGGGTCAGCTGTTTGTGTGGTTTTTCCCATCATGATCTTGATCTACTTGTCATCACAGAACATACATCCAGTCACTAATGGAATCAGATGGAGCAAACAACAGCCAAATATTGGGTTGAGCTCCTGAAGTGCAGTCAAAGAGAGGGAGGATCATATGAGCAAGGGGAGTCAAGATCACTTTAATGTTTTGAGAGATTCCTGGATAAACCTTATTAGGAAGTCAAAGAGGTCTTTTCATGCTTGGTGTTTAGATTTCTGTTAATTGGACTTAGTTTCTTGGATGAAACTTTGTCAGCTGTTGAGAGGATTTCATTTAAACCAAATATGCATATTTGTATATGGATTTACATGTATTATAGTTTTGATTAAGGTGTGTAATTAATAGTATCTAAGTTTATCTCCTCATCTACTTAGTGCCCAGCATTTAATCCTGTCTCAACAGTCTTGCCAATCTCTCTCCAGTCCTTGTGGTGACTGTGTGCACTTCCCTCGCAGTTGTTGACCACAGTCCGGTGCCAGTAGCAAAGCACTAATGAGAGCCACTTGTCCTCTCTTCTTGGTTGATGTGCAAAGATCCTGTAGATCTGACCCTCACCATTTATTTCTATTCCCTTCAGTCCCTTCTCTATTTTTGTCCTAATTTTTGTCCATTGTGCATTGTAAGAGAAAACTTCTAATTGCCTTCTCTCCCAGAAATGTTTTTTAGCCAAGTTTATTGCTTCTTTGTTAGATTTTGGTTATTAAGTAAAGACCATTGCTTGATATCCTTGATGTTGTAATAGTATTTAAATAAATCATGCAGCATTAGTCTATGTATGATCACGTGAAATTATATTTTCGTATCAAGAATATGTTCTCATATAATATTCTGTTTGTTTTGCATACCAGCAGTGCTAGTTCTAGTACTTAGAATCCCATTGTAAAATATTCAGTTTAATTAATCATTCAGATAGTTGAAATATGTCATTGAGCACCTAATTTTTATTAGAAAAATAGCTGAATGGGGTATTTTGCTACTCATTACTCACCTGCAAATAATTCTGAAGGTTATAATTAACATGTTGATTGTCTTTATGTCCAAAACTCCTTTGATAATATTATTTGTCTTTTTGTATTCTTATTTCACAAGCTTGTAGTTGTTTGATTATTTTCATGCTTAAAATCATTAATTTTTGAATATATACTCACAGGGATTATTTTAAAGACGTTTTAGTATATTACTTCCACAAGAGAATATCTAAGACATATATAATGCTGGGTGTTCTATGAACTGTTTGCACATATAAATTGAAAAGTTTAGCATAGGCAGTACTAATATTATATTTTAAAATCTTCCTTGGATGTATTCCTTTTGTCTAGGTTGTATCATATCAATAAATGTGCTGTTTTCCTCCTCTGATTTATGAGATAATTTGGTGAAGCTTAGGATTGTTTTACTAGTTTCATTGTATATAATGAAGTATCTGATATCCTCATGATGTATGTAGTTCTTATTTAAATAGTTATAATTATCTATTTATATATTCAAATTTATTAGATTTATAATCATCTGTTAGGATTTAAGTAAGATATCATCTAAAAGGTGATTCTTTTTTCTTTTGGTTTTCGAGAAAAGTTTTCTCTGTGTAGCTTTGGAACCTATCCTGGCACTCACTCTGGAGACCAGGCTGGCCTCGAACTCACAGAGATCCACCTGCCTCTGCCTCCTGAGTGCTGGGATTAAAGGCATGTGCCACCAATGCCCGGCTAATGGAATGCCAACTATGGAACACAATTGTTGTATATGCTCTAAATCACACAGTATCTTTACTATAAGAGAAAAATTACTTGAAGTTATTAATTGTTGAAATGTAGTTTGTCACATCTCAGAATCCAATACAAATACAAGTTTGTGTGTGTATGTGTGCATGAAACACACACATGCACATACACACTTTTCTTATGAATACTAGCAATTAGTACAAAACACAACCAAATCCACTTACAGAATAACCACATAGGTAGAAACTGTAAGTAATCACAAGTAATGAAGGAAATAATACAACAGATTCTTTGAAGAAGGTTGCATGTTTCTTAGACTGTCTTACTCAGAAGACAGTGGGATTGTAAGAAGAAATTGAAGAAAGAGACTGGATTAAGCTAAACTGAATAGCTGTTAGGCAGGAACAAGGATGCAATTCCAAAATGACCAGCCATGCTGGGAGACTTAATGTATAGAAAGTGGACTCTCTCACTAGGATTGTTCCCCAGTCTTTCCAATGGGCTTGTAAACATTTCCAGCTGAAACTTCAGGTTGGCTACTGTTACAGCAATATATATTACTGATCAAATATCTCTTTGTTAAATCATTCATTTTTAGTGCACTTATGGTAAAAACTAAAATGTCTGCAGCTAAAATTGAAAGTTTTATGGATATTGTCTTATATCGTATATGTTAAAAATTCTCCTGAAATTAATTTTGTCAAGAATTTTTCAAACAGGATGTAAGAAGTAGATTTTTGTGAACTTTTGTTCAGAAAATTTACCCACATATTTACAAAAAATTGTAAAAATGGATGTAACTTGATCTGGGAATTTGAGGGACTATAATAAACAAAGTGGTATTTTTATTTGTAAGGATAGCTTATATCTGTAGCAAGATATTACCATATTTCAAAAGAAAATAGCTTATTATGCAAATATCTAATAACGTGTAACTACACTGGGGATCTTCAGTAAAAGACTAAATAACTGGATTGTACCTTTCTTTTTTTTTTTTTTATTAATTCAAGTTAGGGAACAAGCTTGTTTCACATGTAAGTCCCTTCTCCCTTTCCCTCACCTTACCTCCATCTCTCCTCCCCCACCCCCAACCTACCCCCCACCCCATCCACCCACCACTCCCCAGGCAGGGTAGGGCCCTCAACGGGGGCTCTGCAAAGTCCACCAAATCTTCCTGTGCTGGTCCTGGGCCCTTCCCCATGTGTCCAGGGCCAGAGTGTATCCCTTCACGTGGGATGGGCTCTCAAAGTCCCTTCTTACACCAGAGAAAAATGCTAATCCACTTCCAGAGGCTCCCTGGAGTGCAGAGGCCTCCTTATTGGCATCCATGTTCAGGGGGCTGGATCAGTCTTGTACTGGCCTCCCAGATAGCATCTGGGGTCGATGTGCTCTCCCTTGTTCATGCCAACTGCTTCTGTGGGATTCTCCAACCTGGTACAGACCTCTTCGATCTTCATTCCTCCCTCTCTTCAACTAAATTCCGTATTTCAGCTCAGTGTATTCCTGTGGATGTCTGTCTCTGCTTCCATCAGCCACTGGATGAGGGCTCTAGGATGGCATAAAGAGTAGTCAATCAATCTCATTTTAGGGGAAGGGCTTTTAGGTTATCCTCTCCTCCATTGCCTGTTTGTCTATCTTGTTGATCTTCTCAAAGTACCAACTCTTTGTTTCATTGATTCTTTGTAATATTTTCCTAGTTTCTACTTTATTAATTTCAGCACTCAGTTTGATTATTTCCTGGCTTCTATTCCTCCGTGGTGAGCTTGCTTCTTTATGCTCTAAAGCTTTCAGCTGTTCTGTCAATTTTCTAGTGTGACTATTCTCCAGTTTCTTCATGTGGGCACTTAGTGCTATGAACTTTCCTCTTAGCACTGTTTTTGAGTGTCCCATAAGTTTGGCTATGTTGTGTCTACATTCTCATTAAATTCGAGGAATTCTTCAATTTTACTTTTTGTTTCTTCCTCAACCCAGGAATGGTGCAACTGGGTGTTATTCAATTTCCACGAGTTTGTAGGTTTTCTGCAATTTGTATTTATGTTGAATTCTAATCTTAAAGAATGGTGGTCTGATAAGATACAGGGGGTTATCTCACTTTTTTGTATCTGTGGAGGTTTGCTATGTTGCCAAGTATGTGGTCAATTTTAGAGAAGATTCCATGTGGTGCTGAGAAGAAGGTATATTCTTTTGTGTTTGGATGGAAAGTTCTATAGATGTCTGTAAATCCCAGTTAGGTCATAACTTCTGTTAGATCCTTTGTTTCTTTGTTAAGTTTCTCTCTGGTGGTCATGTCTAGTGGTGAAAGTGGAGTGTTGAAGTCTCCTACTATAAGTCTGTGTGGTTTTATGTGTGGTTTGAGCTTTAGTAATGTTTCTTTCACAAATGACATTGCCTTCGAATTTGGGGCAAAAATGTTTAATATTGTGATGCATCTTGATGGACTTTTCCTGTGATGAGTATGAAATGCCCTTCTCCATCTCTTTTGATTGATTTTAGTTTGAAGTTTAATTTGTTAGATATTAGGATTGCTACATCTGCTTGTTTCTTGGGTCCATTTGATTGGAAAATCTTTTCCCAATCTGTTACACTGAGGTAATGCCTGTCTCTGAAGTTGAATTGTGTTTCTTGTATACAGAAAAAGGATGGATTCTGTCTTCATATACATTCTATTAACCTGTATCTTTTTATAGGCAGGTTAAGACCATTGACATTGACAGATATTAATGTCCATTGATTGTTGGTTCTTGTTTGTTTTGGATTTATTGTTGGTGGTGTCATTGTGTGTGGATTTTGCCCTCCTGTTTGGTAAAGTGGGATTATCTATTACCTATGTTTTTGTGAGTGTAGTTATCTTGTTGATTTGGAATTTTCCCCCCCAGGACTTTCTGTAGTACTGGATTTGTGGATATGTATTGTTTAAATCTGGTATTGTCATGGAATATCCAGTTTTCTCCATCTATAGTGGTTGAAAGCTTTGCTGGTTAGAGTATTCTGGGTTGGCATTCATGTTCTCAGGTTTGTAAGAACTTCTGTGTTTCAAAGTTTCCATTGAGATGTCAGATGTGATTCTGATAGGTCTCCCTTTATATGTTACATGACCTGGACTGTACTTTCTTAATAATTAATTTTTTCTGCTGTCAATATTTTTACTTTTTTCCATTTTATCCAATTAGTTAAAAATATCATACTTAAAACCTTTTAGTAGTTACTTTATTTTTATTGCTCATAGATAAAATTTGGAATAACTTAGTCTTACTTGAAAAATTTCAGAACTTGACTGAGAGTTATGTACCTTATTATTTGTATCTAAATCTAGTATGCCTCATAATTTTCTGTTGATACAGTAATTTTTAGAGTTCCATTGTCTGTCATCAATGTGGTATCTATTGTGTGCTTATAGCAATTTAAGTTGTAAGTAAAATAATTTGTTTATATAAACGCCTGCAATTTTAAATTGTTTTCATGAATATTATTAAGGTTGAAGATAGCATAACATCAAAAGTGTTATACTGAAAAATCATATTGGTCGATTACCAAAGCTGAGCTTATATAATAACATATTATATAATCTTGAGAAAATTATTTCAGTTCACTTAACTGATTTTCTTACAAGTAAAATCATTAAAATTTTAAATGCGTAAAGAGGTTGAGTTACTTGGAATAAATTCCAATATAACAGAGTGTTAAGTGTTTTTATTGTTGTTACATCCTTGTTTTCAATGGACTGGATGATGTTTTCCCTTTCATCCCTCTCTCTCTCTCTCTCCACCCCTCCTTGTACTCCTCATTTTTTCTTCTACTCCTACCATTTCTACACCCTCTTCCTCCTACTCACTACCCCCTTTACTTTTATCTTTCTTTTGAGATAGTGAAGAAACACTGGATCCCACGGGTTTCTTGAAATTTCAATCAAGTCTGTCATACTTTCAGGACCACAACAAAGTAAAGGGATAAGAACAAAGATAAATCTATCACATGCTGAGAAAGAAAAATAAGTGAATGTAGCAATTGTTCTAAAAGACTGGACTCTGTGAGAAACTGTGGGATTTGTGTTGCTACAACATAGGAATCAGAAACAGGTTGCATTTAAGAGAGAGGAAGTGAAACTCAGGTGGGGTTAAGGAGAATGGGAATTAGAGGAACAAGACAGAGTAGTTGGTCTGGAGGATAGAAGGACAGAGTAGAGGGAGGTATAACTAAAACTGAGAAGTTCTAACAAACTTAGTTTTGAAACCTACTATTGTAATCTTAAATTTACAAATATACATGTATTAAAAGAGGTTGGATAGAATTACTAGTACTATAATGGGGGACAATGACCCTCATAAACACCATAGTCTATGCTGCAAAAAGCCCACTTTCAGGAATGGGTTAACTCCTTTGGAGTTGTTGGCCAGTGATGTACCATAACCCCCAAAGCATTACAATCTATTGCTGTTGATTTGATTACCTTCTTTAATTTGATAGTGAAACCCTTTTGCTGAAGACATCAAATACTCGAGTCACAGAATATGGGAAAATTCATGCAGTAGTGGAATGGAAACTTTTCTTGCACTAAATATTTTTCATCATGTTATAATGTACTAAGTGTGCTATTAGAGTTGTGTAAGGAAAAATCTTTCTGCCAGCTGCCCGATCCCTGCTTCCACATAGGTGCCCAAAATAACACACAGAGATTAATATGAGGTACAGTGCTGCTGGACAATGACTAAAATTTTCTATTTGCTAGCCCTGTCTTAATTATCATATTATCATAACTATTAATCTATATATTTTATAAAGACTTACCAGGGATGCCAACAGAATTCGTCCTTCTCCTAGGATCACATGGTGACTCTTGTCTTTACTACATTTCTCAGAATCCTCCTTGATTCCTAACCCCATATATCTTGCTTTCCTATTGGCTAACAGTGCTTTATTTATCTGCCAATAAGACAAATATATATACAGAAGGACTTCCCCCTTTATAAGGGGAAATATTCATTATTCTTATCCAGATTTGCACTGGATAGCTAGAATAATAGCAAGCTTGAAGATATGCCCACTGATGTAATATTGACAGGAATACCCTGGGAATAACTAACAACTCTCTGTTTGTACCATAGGCCTACTCCAAACAATAGAACTCAAGCCTTTGCACCATTATGAGGGTGAAGAACCTATAGCTAATTAGATGTTCAGCCTGTGGGGGAAACTTCTACTATTAGTTTTCTAAATGGATATGTATTGAATACAGTCCTAATGACTTACAGTTATGCCCACATAATAGCACATCCTTCCACCCAGACCAGAGAAATTCCTTTTATCAGTAGACAGCAATTAACACAGAGACCCATAACTCAGGAGAGTAAACAGACAACAGAGCATGCAGCCTTCAGTGGGACATCTGCAGTAAAACCTCTCTTTAAATGGTTCAGGAAACAGGTTAAGAGGAGTTGTGTTGTGGGTGACTTTTTCACACTGCCATTCCATGGTACCAATAAAGCCACCCTGAATCAAGGAGAGAGCCATTGATTGACTGACAGGAATTACCCAAAGAGATATTGGAGGTCTGAGAAAGTTGGATAGAGAGGGACAGGAAGAGAGAAGGGGGGACTGAGCAGGATTTTCAAGGCTTTCAGCTCATGGAAATGTTGAGAGCAGGCTTAGCCTTTCACTCTTCTGATGTTCTTTGGACGTATCTTTTTTTTTTTTAATCTCAGTTTCTGACTCCTGAGATTTTATTAATACTACTTCAGTTTAGCTCAACATTACAGGGTCAGAAAGAGTGTAAGGTCCCTAGGTTGTATATGAGGACAAGGAAACTGCTTTCAAGGCACACAAAGCAGGCACACATGTGTAGGAGAAAATGAAGTCCTGAACTGACTACCGACCTACCTGGCACACTGCACTTCTAAATAGGAAGCATGACACACTGTGCCCCGGAAGTCAGAACATTGAATTCTGAATTAGCATCTGTCACCAGGAGCTGCCCTGCTGTTGAGTCTGCACTCTTCATGTCTCCTTTAATGTGCTTCTTTGACATAGAAACTCTGATAGTTAGAGTGTTCGTGGTCCAATCCAAGGTAATGTGCTAACCAATCACAGTCAATAGGCTTCTAATATATAAGTGGTTTTCCAAATGTCATATAGCACAATTGTTCCCTGAAACTATCCCTGCAGCAGTTGATTTTGACTGGCACCCTTGACTGAACCACACACATTGATTTCTTATTTTAGGAAACACAGTAATGTTAATATGTATTAGCAGTTATTGTGAATACATTCAGATCTTTACAAGATAAAGACAGACAAAATCCCATCATGGTGTTAGGAGGCAGTTAGGAAGTATCACTCTTAAGTAAGTGCTATTGGTATTTGGCTGCTTTTGGTAAGAGATTTTTCTTCAAGAATATAGCCCCTGACATGCTATGTCACTCCACAAGATGGTCCCACATTCATCCTCACACTTCTGCTGATTGAATGGACTCAGTGGCAAATTAAAAAACAAAAATATAAAGTTAAGGTTGGCTATATGGTAGAGGAACTTGAAAAAGTGAATGGTACATGGGCTTGAAGAATCCGCATGTAAATATTATGACCCTGACTACATTTTACAGCTGCTTATCTTCCAACACTGTAAAACTTTTAAATTAGGTGACTCAGTTTGTTTAGCTTTTCCTTTCTAATTCTTGTTACAGTTCATACTAACCAGATATATGTTAGCTGTAAAGATGAATATAAACTTTAGTATTGTCAGGTAATTGAGTAAATGATTCAATCAACATTTTAATAATCTTATGTTCATTTTGGTATTTTTACTACTATATGTTATTTGTACTTATAAGCTCGTTCAAATTTCACTTACATTATTTTTGCCAAAACATTATTATCATGTATCTTAGTATGTTAGTCTCCATTAACTGTTACTTATTTGCCATGTAATCAGGTAATAATACAATCACTATTGTATGAATATATAGAGAGAAACTACATGAATATATATGTACATATATTGAACCTATGAGTATGTGTACACACACACACACACACACACACACACACACACACTGAAGCTAGTACATAATACATATAAGGAAATTATTCTGTCATTGAGATATAGCCCCAGTCCTCACATATTTTAAATAGAAAACTGCACTATTTCTAGATAGTCTTTCTTCTTGTTTTTGTCTAATATTATTATCAAAATTCATAAAAATGTTTTGTGGCAAGGCAAAAAAGACAATCATTTTCTTTAAACTTTCAAATATTTCTGTCTGGTCACATGATTATATTCCACAAAATATGTTGAAATGAGGTTCGTGTCCTATAACTAGATAGTTATAACCATAGAATTTTAACTCCAATAGTTGGAAATTAAGAAACACTGCTCTCCCGTCAGATGCCATTTAAACCATAGTAATGTGAGTTGTCATGTGTTCTTGATACTGATACTATGAGGGTGGAGCATGAGACTTCACTGTCACATGAATGAACAAAATCCTTTGTATACTTTCAAGGTTACCGTCTTCTCAACAACACACCCATGTGGTCCCAAGTCTCCATGACCCCATCTTTTCAATAATATACCCACTTGTATTCATACGTTTAATTACTATGATTTTCTTTTAAGTAAGATATACTGACTAAATTTTTCTTAAAATATATAAATATTTTGACTATTAACTAGAATATATTAAACAACATTTGAAAATTTACCTTGCTCCATTCAGAAATTTTTCATGAGAGTATGAGAATTTGAGTTTCAAAACTAAAATTTTAGCAAAATAATGAAACAGACATATCCTCATAAACATTTTTTTTCATTTTTATCTGTGATAGTAAAAATATGCTAAACTTTATAAATAATTTCAATAAAGTTCATACAGTAAAAAAGCAAACTTTTTACAGAATTAATTAAATCATATAAATTATTTTATATCTTCATCATCAATAAGTATGATCATTAAGTTATAATATATGAATATTACAGTTTGAGGGCATAATATATATCTATATCTAGATATAGATATAGATATATTCTTAAATCAGAAAATATGAGGGATAGGAACATTGAAGAATGACTTTCAAATTTGCCTATGTTTGTCTGCCCACTGCCCTATGATACACTTAACCATGATGGTATCAGGTGCACAGATCATTTCATCAAAGCATTATCTTTGTTCCTAGTGCTCCCACAGATGTCCTGCTATGCACCTAACAAATACAACTATATTATTTTACTTAATAATGAGTAATTTTAAATTTTAATCATTGTTCTTTATATATGTGTGAATAGGTGACATGCCTATGTCATAGTCCAAGTGAGGAGCTCAGAGAAGAACTTGCAATAATCAGGTCTTGCCTTTTACACTATAAGTCCTGGGGATAGAACTCAGGTCTTCAGCTTAGCAGTAGGCACCTTTACTCACTGACAGACCCATCTGGTTGGCATAGAATGGCTGTTTTAATGTATCATCACAGACATATCATGACCTCCTAGCAACTCAACACATAAATAATTGTCTGGCAGGAAATGGCACTTATATTTAGCCAAACTAAGATCTTCTGGTCCTCAAAGATTGCAATTTAAATTCCCTTAAACTTCAGATCTTCAAAAACCCAAATGCATGCTATTGACAAGTGTTTTCACAAAGGAATCATACACACACCCTACTCCCACCATGGGGGATTCTCAGTCTATGGCTACAGTTTTCACTTTATTCTATTCATCTTTAAAGCTGGTGCCCTAAGTGACCAAGTTTGTTGTTGTTGTCAGCCTGGCTTCCATGATTGTTTTCTTGTCTAGACCAGTTCTAGCCTAATGTTAGGCATCACAACTCTGTTATCTTTTGATGATTAGATTTACTGGATGGTTGTTTCTAACTGGTCTCATTGCCATTTATCCTGTTTCCTCAATAGACCAGTGTCTTTCATTTCTGTCATACTGCTCACCTCTTTTTTTTCCTAAATTTTTCTTATTGCCTCATTTTTGTCATTATTAAGCTTTGGGAAACAGTTCTTCATCTAATTACTTTTAATTATCTAATTTCTTTATGAAAAAATAAAACGTAAGTCAAACTACTGCACCGAGTAAGTGTCCATATTTTAATTTTCCCCCCAATGGGTTCATATGTCCCTTTGTTGTTGATAGGTAAGGGTCATCTGCTGCTCTCAGAATGCCTTTCAATTTCTTTAAAGGGAGGGATCCAAAGAAATAATTCAGTTTCTGGCAGAAGTCTTCCTTCCATGTTCCTTTTTTTTTTTTAAATTTACTATCTGTGCTGCACTAAAAAAAGGAGACAGAATTCTGAACTCCCCTTTACAGATATACTATATATAAACACTAAACATCAGAACAAGATAAATGTTAAATTCTCTCAAGCAACATTTCCCTGTGAAGAGATTCACTGTGCTCACAGAATGGCTGTGTTGTGATGAGTTTCAATAGTGGGTAGAATTTAAGCACATAAAACCACAATAGGAAGATATGTTAATACACCCCTCAGTGAAATACGTACGTGTAAAATTCATGATAGATACAGATATGGGTTAAATCTTTATGTGTAAGTAATATGAAAATGTTCTGGCTTATATGAATCATTACCCTAATTAAATAAAGTCATTTTCTGAGTGAATTGGGTAGAGTGGGAGGGAATGTATTTTGTTAGAAAGAAAATACTCATATTTGCAAGTACAAACCTTCACAAACAAACAACATACTATACTGGTTTTTTTTTTTGTATAACAAAATACTACAAACTAGGTAGTTCCTTTATACCATAAATTTATCCCTTATTCTTCAACACGAGACATTCTGGATCACAGTGTCTTGAAGATACAGTGTCTGGTAGAACTTCACATCAGAGACTTGTGATGAAACATAAACATTCACCTTGTGACCTGAAGGAGAAAGACAGAAATAGGAAGGCTAAGCAGCCTCTGTGTCTGTAAGGTCAAGTTAAAGGAAGACTTCCTACTGATTCCTATTTTTGCAAGTTCTTCCAAATCCTAATAGCTCCATGATGGTGCTTGGGTCACATGGATCTTTGTGGGACAATTAAAAATATATTATAGGAGTACATTTCTCCATTCAGTAAATGTTGTCCTTAGGACAAAATAGTGTTATAATTAGATCTGAATCTAATTATAATCTAATTATAATCAAATCTAATCTGAATTAGATCACACTAGATTTTACATAGGATGGGCATGAACATTCCAAGAACTGCACATAACTCTGTTTGTATGCATCAACTTAAGGTTTAACCAAATAATACTATTGTGCTTTTAACAATTACTTCCATAGAACACTTTAAGATGTCTGGTATTGACAATAGATCTTCCAAGGTCGTGAAATACAGAAAAAAGCATCTGCCTTACATCAACAAGGATCCTGTTGCCCACAGGTTCTGCAGGTTCACTCTCTGTAAATGACACGTGTCACAACTCAAACACATTAGCAAAGAACCTCCTTTTTCATTGCTTTTTCCCTCATAACCTTAGGTATCCTTCCACAACCCTTGACTGCACTGTGCAGCTATTGGACTCATATACAAGGCACTTTACAAACTAATGAGAACCATCACCATTCTGGGAAATAAACAAAACTGAGATGATAGCAGACATTCTGCTTTGTTGGGCCTATCACAATTCAATCTCCAGTTCTAATAGTTTATTTGCTAATCCTACTTGCCTGAATTCTTGCAGAGGTCTTTAATCTGTAATGATATTTATATCGATGCCTGCAAGCTAGTGCTATACTTAATGATGTGTTGTCATTTCCATTACAAACTCCCTATTGCACAAGTAGCAGGAGAAGCAAGAACCTGTGACTTTCTTAGCTGAGGGCACAATTCAATGCTCTTCTAAATGACTGTGTTAGCCAGACCACTCTCAGCAGCCAGCATTTTTAGGCAATTTAAGAAATAGCATTAAACAGGGATGAAGAAATCAAAACTCTATATGCTATCTTTCTAAATATATGTAGTTAAAACGTGTTTCTTATATGCGTATTTACCATGAATTTAAATATGAAAATATATTTACAAAGTGAATTTTATGTTATCTATGTCCTTTTTCTTCAGTATCTACCTAAATTAAATACAAACTAAATGTATCAGAATGAGGAAACTTTCAGGTTGATATTTCTCTAAAATATTTTTTTAAAAAATCTTTGTATGGCAACTGGAGAGCCATGAGTGAGAACTATTATGAGCATGTAGTTCATGAAAGACAAGTTTGTAATGTACATACTTGGAGGAACTGGTAATTACTAGAGTAATATAGAAATACATAAATATGACCACTACCTTCTTTTCATCTGATCCACTGTACAGTTGAATTTTCATTGCCTTGCTTAACAGCATGGAATATGCAATTGGCAATTCTGGTCATTTCTTGAATAAGCAGTGTGATGGAGAATGGCTCCTCTGCATTAGTAAGGTTGATATAGTTCTCAATGAATGAAAAATGGACAAAACTCAGAAAATACAAATTTTAATTTAAAGAAAGAACACAAACTCTATGTTTCTACACAAAGAATTCCTGTTTCTCAAACAGTCCTATGCTAGTTACCTAGCTATCAGTCTGGGGTCCATGAGAAACCACTTGTTCATGTCAGCTGTCCCTGTCAGAAGCCCTGAGTGAAGATGTCAGTTTGGAGGTATGGGCAATCTATGGGGTCTTTGGTAGTGGATCAGTATTTATCCCTAGTATATGAATGTGCTTTGGGAGCCCGCTCCACATGGAGGTATATTCTCTCAGCCTAGACACACAGGGGAGGTCTAGGCCCTTCTCTAAATGATATGACAAACTTGGAAGATCCCCCATGGAAGGTCTGGTCCTCCCAGGGTGAGCAGAAAGGGGTTGGGACGGGAGTAGGGGTACAGGTGAGGAGGGGAGGGAGAGAGAACTGGGATTGACATAAAATAAGCTTGTTTACAATAATAAAATAATAATAATAATAATAATAATAATAATAATAATAATAATAATAATAATACCTGTCCCTCAATTTCCTTAAGAAGGTACCATGGATGGATATATAGCTGTCAGAGTCCACCTCCCTCTTCACAAAATGACAGACAGCTGTCAGAGGTCACTTCCCTTCTCACACAGTGACAGACTGATGTCAGAGGTCACTTACCTCCTCCCACAATAATAGACAGCTGTCAGAGATGACTTCCTTCTTCACACAGTGATGGACAGCTTTCAGAGGCCACTTCCCTGCTCACACAGAGTAGCTGAGGTGAGGTGGTTTACTGGCATTCTTGGTTCACTTTCTCTTTATCTTCCCTCCTATTTAGGTTTCTGTAAGAAAGTCTCTCAGACAAGAACCAAGAAGGAACAAAAGGAACAGAGGTTTCTGATATGAGCAAAGGTCTTTGAATTATGGTTTCTTTTTATTTTTCTCTAAGTCTTAAGGACACCCAAAAAAAGTGTTCTACCATTTTTCCACTTCATGAACTTTATTGAAAATGATCCTGTGTGTAAAGAGAGTGTAACCAGTGGCTGCCATCTATGATACAGTCAGAATTTAAATTCCTGTCTTGTGATCTCATACAGAATCAGCCTGAGGCATATTGAGTTGCACAGTGCTGTTTGTCATCACCATAAATAACTTTACAGTGTGTTGCTTGTGGTTTTTGTGCACTGGTTTTGTGGATAGTTTCCACTCCTTGTTTTGATGTCTGGATGAAGGCTGGTCTCTTTTACCCTCCTAATGGAAACTTATTTGCTATTTCAGTTTAATTTAATTTATTTTAACTTCATTTTATTTGTATTTCATTTTCCTTCTATTCTAGTGACAAACATTAGGGATATTCATTAGGGAAAGATTCTACAGTTCTGAGTGAGAGGCTGATGCATTAAATAAATGCTGAGCATGACTCTGTGTTGTGTTACTTGCTCTAGTACCTTTCAAAAATGGTTTTAGTGAATTCTCTGTAAGTTCTGAGCATCTATGTAGTGTTCTTGGAAATTATTGAGTGTCAAATTGATAACTTGCTAGGATATGGAAATTTTAGATTATTTACATATTACAACAAATTTTAAATAAACCTTTTGTTACACCATTTGAAGAAACTTTAAGTAATTATTTACATAGAAATCACAAATAGACATTTTATGATTTGTGTTTTGTTTAGAAATTAATACATATCCTCTCAAACTCTGAGGACTCCATTAAGGAAATAATTACTTAGATCTAGTAATTGGTGATATCTAAGGAAATACAATTCCTGCAATATGCAGTTTAATGCAAATGAAATATTTATTATGCATTAAATTTGCAATCATACACTTTCACTGCCTGTACCTGTTTTTTAAGTGTAATGCAGTATAAGAGCAATGAGGAGTTTCTTCAGTTTGACTCTGTTCATGATGAATAGTATTCTGGCAAAGTTTCCTATAATTCCATATATAATGAACAGGAAGTCACAATTACATTCTGAACCATAAACAAATCAACTTCTAGAAATTATAATGTATGTATTCATGGTCTGCTCTTACTTATACATGTTTGGTATTTAAAAAGCACAAAAAGAGGGAACCCATTTATCTAGACATTTTGACATGAAATTATAGTTATTATGACAACATACAAAGGCATTAAAATCTATGCAATTTATAATCATAACATGTAGTATGACTGTTTCCTCCATAGACATGATCTTTGCTTTTTTATTTTAATGTTTTTTTTTTCCAGACGGTGTTCCTCTGTGTAGCTTTGTAGACCAGGTTAGCCTCAAACTCACATAGATCTGCTTGCCTCTGCCTCCCAAATATTAGAATTAAATGTGTGAGCCACCACCACCCAGTTGATGTTTGCTTTCTTAATGCAGAACATCAATGATGACCTGCATGAAATTCTCATGAGATCAACCCAATTATATTCTGTCATGGCATGGAGAAGAAAGTTGTTTATTATTAATTATTATTATTATTATATTATTATTATTATTATTATTATTATTATTATTATTATTATTATATTGTTTTGGAGACCACGTTTCTCTGTATAATAGCACTGCAAGTCCTGGAGTTTGCTTCATAGAACATACTTGCCTCTAACTGACAAGAGATCCAAATGCCTCTTTCTACTGAGTGCTGAGATGTACCACAGTTCCTGGAAAAATTTATGGACTTTATGAGTCCTCTACTGTCTCTTGTGTTATATATTAAATAAGCAACTTAGAGGGAAACTTCAGTATTTGGATACTTGAAGTTGACTAGGGGCCCTTCTATAAATAAAACTCTATTCTGTAAAAAAAAATGGCATTATATGTAAACCTCATAAACTTACTATTTCAATAAGTTTAACTTAGATTAAATCCTTTCTCTCCTCGATTGTCGCCTACCTTTCACAGTCAAACCTTGAAAGATTGGCTTGCTGTGTATCCAGTTGCCTGCAATCTGGTGAAGGTAGAGTAGCTCCCATTATCCTTTGCTTGTAGTCTTTCTCAATTAGGAAAAGAAAATCACACATGGCAGAATTTTATATTTATTTATTTTTTAGCTTATTTCTAATAAATTACTTGAGATCAAGAGAAAAACGGCCATAATATGGAATTAGGTCTCATGTTTATTACCAAGAATAGAGCACTATATAGCAGCAGGATTTTACACATGCCATTATGGTTCCTGTGGAGAATTGTGTTAGCAATGGGAAGCATGAGAAACGGAGAAGGCTTTTTTCAGTTGTTGCTATACTCTCACAAAACTCCCATGCAGGTGGGAGAAAGGTGTTGAGTAAAACACGTTTTGCTGCCATGAACATAGTTGAACAGATGTCCTTCTTGCATTGGTGGATATCTTTGCATATATGACCAAGAGTGAAATAGTTGGATCTTGGGGTAAACTGATTCACATTTTAATGAAAAAACAACCATAGTGGTTTCCAAAGTTGCTGTACAAATTTGCATTATACCAGTAATGGAGGAGTGTTCCACTTTCTCCACATCCGCTCTAGCATAAACTATCACTGTTGTTTTTGACTTTAGCCATTCTAGCAGGTATCACATGGTATCTCAGAGTTGTTTTGATTTGTATATCCCTGATGGCTAAGGATGTGCAGCAATTTCCTTTTTACATATGAATTTTTATTTAAATTAGAAATAATCGTATTTTACATATCAATCCCAGTTCCCTCTCTCACCCATGTTTCCATGCTGCCCACCAACACCCATCCCACCACCATCTACACCCCAAGGAGGCTGAGGCCTTCCATGTGGGATCAACAAAGTCTGCCACATCTTTCCAGGCAGGGCCAAGGACCTCCCCCATGTATCTAGGGTAAGAGAGTGTCCACCCATGGAGAATGGACTCCCAAAGCCCATTGTTGCAATAGAGATAAATACTGTTTTCACTGCCAGAGTCCCAATAGACTGTCCAGACCTCCTAACTGATACCCACTCCCAAGGGACCAGATTTAGTCCTATGCTACTCCCCCAGCTGTCAGCCTGGGGACCCTGAGATCCCAATTGCTCAATTCAGCTGTTTCTGTGAGTTTCCCCAGCATGGTCTTGACCCATTTGCTCATCAGTACTCCCTCTCTACATCTGTACTCTAGAAGTTTGACTCAGTGCATAGTTGTGAATCTCTGCTTCTGCTACCATCAGCTACTGGATGAGGGCTCTGTATGGCATTTAAAGTAGTCATCAATCTCATTATAGGTGAAGGGCATTCAAGGTAGCCTCTCCACTATTGCTTAGATTCTTAGGTGGAGTCATCCTTGTGGATCTCTGAACATTTTCCTAGTGCCAAATTTCTCTTTAAACCTCTAATGTCTCCCTCTATTATGGTATCTCTTTTCTTGCTCTCCTCTATTCTTCCACAGAAACAAACATGGGGATCCTGATCCCTCATGTTTTCTGCCCCCTCCTCTTCTCTTCTCTTTCTCCTACATCTCTAGCCCCTCCTGAAGTACTCCCAATTTTCTCAGGAGCTTTTGTGCCTTTCACCTTTTCCAGGGGACCATTAATATCTCTCTTAGGTTACTCCTTGTTTCCTAGCTTTTTGGATGTGTGGATTGTAGGCAAGTAATCCTTTGCTCTATGTGTAATATCCATGTATGAGTGAGTGCATACCATGCTTGTCTATCTATGACTGGGTTAACTCACTCAGAATGGTTTCTTGTAGTTCCATCCATTTGGTTGCTCTCATTTGGCTGGGTGCTTAGAACTCACAGACCCAGAATGGCTTTTAGTCATAGTAGAATTTCACTGCTCTGAAAAAGTATTATTGGGAAGCTTCTAAGGTACAGAATCTGTTTCTTATAGTTCTAAAGCCTTTTGTCCTAGGAACAGAGCACTACCACGGTTTCACTCTGCTACTCAATTCTTTGTTCTTACTGCTACATTTAAGAGCAATGCATCTTTGAAAAGTATCTTTTCTAAATAGACAATAAATAATCACCATAAGTCGAGAGGGAAATTGAAAAAGGAAATGGCATAAGATCATGATGCTAATTATTATTTTATTATATTTCCTTACCACTGTTGGCCCTTTATTACTAGCACATGGTGGGGAGATGTAGAAAACTATGTGGTGACTGTTTTGTGAAGAATCCACAAACAGAATGCACACTTTTCATACCATTGCCTGCTCTTCTTAATTCTATTAAGAATTGGGATTTCAATGTACAGTATTTAGGGACAAGTAGAAAATACATGCAGTGCAGATCATAAATATGTATTAAATAAAATTAATATATTTGTTTACTAGGTAAAAAAATGAGTCATTTTCTGTAACTTGTCGATAATTGAGTATGCTCTGCCAACTATTTCACAGAGAATCAAGGTGACCAGAACACTCAGTGTGTTTTTAATGGTCTTCAAGCTATTTCTACAATTTATACCTTGAGTTTCAAAGAAAACTCAAACTTATGTAATGCAAGGCTCTATGGAAAGTAAGAAATCTAAAGCTTCAACAGCTGTTTATAGTAAAATCTGTTGGTATATCTGTGAAAAGAAACTGAAACTTGGATACAACTTAATGTTATGAAATGGCAACCAGTGGTTCATTGGGAAAAAAAACGAATAAATGAGAATTATTGTATTGACAATAAAATTTAAATCAAACAACCAATAAAATAGGTACATAAAATCCATCTGAATTCCTTCAACTTATTGTATTAAATAATGTTGGGAGAGGTTATTATATCTTAGTACCTAAGAGTCAAGTCAAACCAAAGTGTCAAACTCCCAAATTGCAAACAGCAGTGTAGCAATGCAAATGGTTGTAAATAATAGAAAAGTAGGCATTACCTTAGTCTCACCAGGTAATTGGGCACAGGAAATGTTTTTACAAGGAAATAAACTCTAGCATTCTTGCATCTTTTGGCTGGCTTGAAAAATATGTACACAAGTATCAATGGGATAATTAAGTGGAGTTCTCTAGCTGCTTACTAACTTCCTAGAGAGAAAGTGATTTTCTAAGTAAGTTTGGCATCCAAAACAAACTGGTTCAATAAGAAATCACTCAACTGCATCTGTTTTTTGTTTGTTTCCTTTTTCCCCCTGATCACCTATTAGAACACTCAGGGAAGCTTATTTTACTTCTTAAGTGTTTGCTGTCTGTTACACAGCAAATAGAGATACGTATTACTCTGTTTTATGTAAAGGGTTAGGTATTTATCATTTTAATTTTTAGGTAAAAGATGGAATAATCCCATTTTTCTTGTTAACTAAACAGTGTATGAAACAAAAAATCTGTTTCCTTAAATCTATGACCTACTTTTGTGAATGTGCCTTTTATAGAATAGCATTCACTTACAAAAGTCTATTTCACAAACTATTATGTTAGCTTTTAATTGTGTAACAAAATGCCCAACATAAAAGAATAAGAGGGAAAACATTCATTTGGGCTCATAGTTTCAAAGGTTTTAGTCTATGATTCATATGTCTTGTATTGTTAGGTGGCAAGGCAGAAAGATATAGCACAGGTGTTTTGTACTAGAAAGCTCTTTGTCTCATGATAGCCAGGAAAGATTTAGTCAAAGCAGAACCAAGTTCAAGGTATACTGTCTAGGATAAGTCCACATTGTCTTACTTCTTCCAGCTACACCCCATATCCAGAAGGTCATCATGTTATAAATCCTAACGGACTATAACATCGATTATGTCAGAGCCCTTGTGATCAACCACTGCCCAAAAACTTCCATTTAAAATTAGTCCTTTAATATATGAGGCCTCGGAGAGTGTTTCAGATTCTACCACAACTTATTATTACATTTACTAGCTCATCTATATCAAGTCAATTTTATTCAAAGCTTTTACCCATCTAGTATAACACATAAATTTGTTTTGTTAGTCATATTTTCTATTTCTGTGATGAAATTCCAGACAATATCAGCTTAACTAAGGAAGTGCTTATTTTATTATAATTTTTAGAAGAGGAGACAACTGGTCACATTGCATCTGCAGTGAGGGAGAATACTAAGATGTGTTCTAGAATTCTGTTTTTTCCTTTTAGTTCAGCATGGGAAACAACTAATTGGAATTCTGCTGTCCACAGTTGAGTAGGTCTTCACATTTCAATGCAATCTAGAAACACCATCACAGATATGCCTAAAGGTGTGTCTCATAGACCATTCTAGAGACTGCATGATGACAGTCAATATCAACAATCACACAAGCAATATGAGTAATCACAGTTGGTAACAAAGTAGAGTTCTTTTATTCAACTGGATGGCCAAAATTATTACAAAGTGTTTGGCTAAGTCACACACATAATGTAAAGACAGATAATCTTGAGAATAGTTATTGATTATTTGTTTCTAATCATTTAGTGTAGTGTTTTCCAAATGGTATTCAACTTAGTATGTTTTGTTTTCTGAAAACCCCATTGAGTTTGTGATTTAATTCAAAAGGGAAAAAAGTAGCAAAAAGGTGAGAATCAAGCATAACAACCAACCTTGGGGTACAAAGTAGCTTTAAGTGGTTGGCATGTAATACAGAAAAATGGAGCAAGGAAGAGATAAAAGAGATGATTTCTTTAGTCTTTTATTAAACTATGAGATAATACTCTAGATTGGATAATTTCTACATAGGAAAAATTTGGGTTCTTATAGCTCTGAATGCTTGGTATTCCAACATTAAGGAGTTATTAGCTAGCAAGCAACTGTGTTTTGCCTCACCTATTTTAAAAAAAAGGTGAAGAAAAATAAAAAGGAAGAAAGATGAATAAGAATCAAGGAGAGGCCAGTAATGCTGAGAGCCATACTTGCTCTTGGAAAAAAAGGATTCTTGAGATAGCAATTCTGTAATAGTGCAGTTAATCCACATGTGGGCTGAACCTCCAGAGCCTAATCAATTGAATTGTGCTGATTTCTCAGTGCTTTGATTGGGGGATTTGGTTTATATTGATTACCTTTGGGAAACGTCTTTAAAAAATACAGGCATATTTGACTATATTTGGATAAGTTGTCATTTGTTATTATACTATGACCAAGAAATTGACATTATACAGAGTATAAATGAAACACAAAAGGTGTCATAAGATTTGTGGTGTAATTTTGGCAAATATGTAATAATCATTAAGAATTTTATTTATCCTTTAACTACAAATACATAACAACTCACAGAAATCAACTCTGGAGGCTGCTGGAAAGGCAGTATATATAGTCATATGTAAAGATACGGAGATGGAGATGAGAGATCAGAGTGTATTTTAATCCTGGATCTGAAGCTCCCAGGCTCACACTTAATCCCTACCTTCTCTATTTGCCTGTAGGGAGTATTAGTAAACTAGTGAATAAATAAATTGCAATGTGTCATATATATATATATATATATATTATATATATATATATATATATATATTTCTCTTTACAAGGTTAACCCAGGAATTAGAAATCAAATAAAATGGTACAAAGGATAGTAAACTTGTGTTCTATGCAATAGAGTATAATCCAGAAAAATACACACATATATATAATATAAATGCCTTTTGAGGGTCTATTATCTAAAATGCCAGTGTAGTTTTGTCTGCAACATGGCCTGTTGTTCCTATACCTGGTTAAAGAATGGTTCAATGTTGGGCATTGTGTCCCATCTGGACAGGGGCACTTTGTTTTGAAAGATTTAATTAAATAAAAATAAATTTAAGATTCCCTGTTCATTGCTAAGAGTTCTGAAAATCTAGAGATGGTGTAAAATAGTTAATCACAATTGCAAATTTCCTAAGATATAGAATCACTTAGAAGACAAGCTTCATGAAACCTGGTGGGCTTTATTATGATTAGGTTGAGGTGAGGGTCAGTGTTACAGCTCTGAAGTGAAAGGTATCCTGCCAGTTGGGAGCTAGAGCATACCAAAAATTTAGACTGCACAACAAATCTCACCAAAGAGATTTATTGTGAGGGAAGAACCCAAGGAGATGGCTCCCTATTCCTGTGTGAGAAACACCAGAGAACTCAGCAGAAGATAATTTTAAAGTAGATTTTCATGGGGACAGAGATTTCCAGGGTGCAAATTTCCAGGGTGGGGACTGGTGGATTTTCTAGTCCAGAGCTTGGAAATTTTATTCTGTAGGGTGGGAGCTGAGTCAGCATTTACGGCAATTAGAGTGGTCTGTGGGTAGAATCTGGAAGTTGGAAATACTCAGGAGAAACCTGGCAATTTTTGCAGCTCAGGAGTGGGGCTTAGAGAGGAATGACACACTCACTGTGGGTGGTATATGTCCTTGGACTGGGATCTGGGAGTGCATAAAAATGAGTAAGTGATATGGTCACAAGCATTCACTTATGAGTGCTCATTGACATGGAGACAGTGTCATTGGCTTCCTCGATGTGCTGCTATAACTTTTCTAAATGGATTAATTGCTACATTGAATTGTGAGCCCAAACAAATCCTTTGTCCTTGAAATGAATATCAATAAGGTGATGTTTCTCAGTAAAGAAGAAAACTAACTGAGAGGTGTGTGGGTTTTTAATTAATTGCTTGTTTATTTTATTACCTTGAGAAATTTCTATGTTTTGATAATATTTGCCCAGTTTCTCCTAAATCCACGCAGAACCACACTTCCTTTTCTTATCAAGCAACCCATGTTATTTTGTTTTTTGTTTTTTATTTTTCCACAATCTAACCAGTTTTTGCTGACCAAATAGGCTTAGGTTCATGACCTTACATTGGAAGATGATCGAGTTTTTCTATCCCAGTAACTAACAATATCTAATAGCTTCTGGCTAGGGTTACAAAATAGCAGTTATTAAAAAGAAATGCTTAGTTTCTATTCAACCACAGGGTCCTAAGAGCAGAAACAATTTTGATATATGTAGTTATTTAGTATTAGACAATGTAAAAACATATTTGAGCCAAAAGATTACAGAATAAGACATTGTTGCGAGTTCTTGTAAGGAGAATCTTTGGTGTAATTTGGCAATATTCAGGAAACCTCAGTAAGCCTATGAAATATTGAGGTTTTATACAAAACCTCAAAATCTCAGTAGATCCAAAGTGAAGAAGCAGTTTGTACTCATCTTTCCTTCCCATTTTATGTGGTCTTTGATTCCATTCCAAGTAATGATTCCATCCATAATGGTCATGTCTCTACACCTCAATTAAACTAATCAAATAATCCCGAACAGGCATTCTCAGAGGCCTATAGTCCAAGTGATACCAGATTTTGTCATTTTGGAAACTGAGTTTAGCCATGTTCTGACTTTATCAAATTACAAGTGCATATATTGAACCATTCTTACAAGTTAAGTCAAGATGTCAGTGTACAGAATTCATGAAATCCCTCACAATTACACTCAGCATTGTCACTGTGTACCTTGAAATGTAACCGCAATTAATTTACATTTAATGGCATTATTTCTAACCACACAATTAAAGCATTGGAAAGAAATATCTTGATACAAGTATATGATACATGAGAATGAACAATTAACGATAAGCAAAGAACATTACAAAGAAGAATATTCTGTGAACTATAATTAGCTTAATCAATGGTAGAAACGCCCAGCCAGGATTCGACAGGAAGATGGAATTATTTTACTTGTGGTATCTTCTAATAATAATCTCGTAGCTCTAGCTACTTTTAAATAAGATTCCCAAGACAAAAGTGTTTCTCTAGCCTTCAAAAGCCTTTGGCTATGCTAAGGTTTCTGGTAAAATTAGCAGGTCTGTCTGATTTCAGAAAATTGCAAAATATTTGCTTTACATTATAGATTCATGAAAACATCATATAATATTACAGAATAAAGGAATGTGAATAAATCCTTGTATTATGAAGTTTATATCATGAATGAGTAATTAGTGAAGGTGCTATCATGGGAACTATAGTTTCTTACCATTCAATCAATATATGTTTTTTTTTCATTATCTCCATCATTATTTCCTTACACTTTCCTTTTTACTCTCCTTATTCTTCACCATTTTCCTTGTTTGAGAAAGAATTAGAAAACCACAGTGTTACCCAACATTGAATTTTTCATTCTATGTCTACCTTTTATGAGACCATATGATAAATATTCAGTTCTTTAACTTGTTTGAATATTATTTTCATATTCCTTTTAATATTTAATATTTTGCTTTTGTGTATAAATAACTGGAATATCACATTTCCAGATCCCTCCTTAATTGTGTTTAACTTTAAGCACATTTAGAACAGATCCATAAGAAAAATATTATAGGTTTCATTTGGCTTGGGTTATCTTGATGGGTTATTTAGCAACAGATATATCATCTCATCCTGTTAACATCACCTATGAACACATCTGAGAGCACCTCGAAGGTAAAAGGAGGTCTGTATTTTTCTTAACATCACTCACTTTTCAACAGATGTCTCATATTTAGCAAAAAGAACAATTGAAGTGTGTTATATGATTGACTGATTCAGCACTACATCTTAGTTGATAACAAACAATGCTGGAAAAATGCATACCCACTTACATTTTAAAGGAGAAAATTTAATTTAAAGCCTGTGATTCTGAGCTAAATACTTCAAGATCCGTATAATGCAAAAATCTTCTGAACAGATCTTTAACAGCTTAATATATAGCTTCATGACTTGCCAAACACCATTAAATAGAATTTAAAAGCTCCACACAGAGAAAAGAGGTATGTGCAAGATGAACAGAGAGCTGTAGAGTGGCAGAAAGTTTTTGTCACCTTTATTTCATATAAGGCATCATTTGTAGGATATATAAAGAACTTACAAAATTCAACACTAACAAATGACCTATATACATGGATAGGTAGTATTAATATATTAAAAGGGCCAGTCTACAAAACTCAATCTATACATTCAAGGCAGGGCCCATTAAAATTTCAACTCAATTATAACCAAAAATAAAAAGAGACAATTTTCAGTTTTATATGAATACACAGATAAACACAAGATAGCAAAACCACTCCCAAATAATAAAAGAGCTGCTGTGTACATTAACTTATCTGATGTGAAACTGTACTGCAGAGTTATATTAATAACAAAAAGTATGGCATGGGAACAAAACCAGACTCTTGAGCAATGGATAGGATTGATGTCTAGATGTTCCTCAGCAAAAGAATGGATAATATAAATGTGGTGCATTTCCTCAGACATTTAAAAAATTAAATAATGAAATTTACAGGTAAAGGCATGGAACTAGAAAATAAAATCATCTTGAGTGAGGTAACCCAGACACAGAAATACAGATATAGTATACATTCTTTTATATATGGATATAGTTGTTAAGTCAGTGATATCTAAGTTACAATCCCTAGAACCACAGAGGATAGGTATAGAGAAAGAGGGAGGACAGATAGATTCCCCTAGAATGGATTGGGGCATAGTAGTATAAAAAATAAGGATTAAGTGGAAACAAGGAGGTAAACTCATTTGCATATATATTATGACCTCCAGCATTGTGCTTTTGTGGGTTTCTTGTGTGTGTAGAAGAATGTGCCTCTCTGCCCAAGTATTTCTAGTGGTTTTCTTTGCCTCTTTAGTTTCATCTGTTTTATTTGTTCTATTCTGAATTTTTCTCTTCTTTATTTTATTATTATTCTCCTTCAGATAAGCATTTCTTAACCTGTAAGTCCTGAACCATGTGAAAATCATCTAGCTCCAAAAATATTTACAATACAATTCATAACAGTTGTTACTTCATAACAGTTATGAAGTAACAACAAAAAATAATTGTATGGTTGGTGTCACTACAACATGAAGAACTGTATTAAAGGGCATTAGTATTAGGAATGCTGAGAACCAATGCCCTAGATGCCTGATTTTCTTCTTTCCTTTCTTTCTTTCTTTCTTTCTTTCTTTCTTTCTTTCTTTCTTTCTTTCTTTCTTTCTTTCAATCTTTCTTTCATTATGAGACAGAGTTTCTTTACATAACATCCTTGGATGTCCCAGAACTCACTTTACATAGGCCAGGCTGAGCTTGTATGTTTTCTAAGGAGAGACAGAAAGGGTGTGACTCTGGTTGGCAAGGGAAGTAGTGAGAAACTGGAAGGAGTTGAGGAGGAGAAAAAATGATCAGAATATATTGTATGAAAAAGTATATTTTCAATAAAAGTAAAAGAAATTGAATTACCAATAGCATTAAAACTCTTCTTGGAAAACACTTTTATTAAAGTAACAGTTTTTGCTGGAAGATTATTGTTGAATATTAAATTTCAAGCTTTGGGAATGTCTTATGAAATTTAATTACATTTTGAATATTTACTGGCTGAACAGGAGACTAAAATAAAGCAAAACCGATAACCCTAAAGTTACATAAGAAAATAGACACTACTAACCATCCCAAGATTTTCTCTCTTCCCCCCCCCATAATTCCTTTGGCTTAAATTAAAAAAAAAATTCAAAAACCTGTGGTGATATCTTGTTTTTACAAATACATCTGGTCTGAAGGTTAGTGGATGGAGCTTGCCACTAGCTAACTGTAGAGGTCAGGAGGTCTGTACAGACAGACAGGAAGTGAGATGGCTGGGTGCACAGAGGATATAAACAAGAAGAAACAGGAACTCACTCTCTTTTGTGCTGCAAAGAGAATGAGGAAAAGGTGGCTTTGGCTTGTTCCTTCTCCTCTTTGACCTCTCAGCAATTTCTTCTATATCTGACTCCAGGTTTTTATTATTTAGATCAATTAACAATTAAGTTTACAAAAGCCTATATGTAAATCTAAAAAAGAAAAGTATACAAAAGAGAGTGTGTGTGGTTTGAGGGAAGGTGCTAGGAGTGACTGTAGTAGAGAACACATGAGAGAACATATAATTTTATTTCCATTTGAAACATTTTAAAATGATAAAATTCAAAAATTGTCAATAAAATATTGCCAATCACTTTAACAATACTTCTCAAAAGAAGAAAAAATAGCCTATAAATATTTTTTAAAAATATTCAGTATCCAATACTATTAGGGAAATGCAAATTAAATTTTATGGCAATTTCATTTCACAACAGCCAGAAGAGTCTTTTTTTTCCCAGAAAACAGTTGACTAAGAATACTGGCAAGGATTCAGTGAGAGAGGAACCCTTATTTACTGTACAAGAGTAAACAGAATGGTATAGACGCTGTGAAAATCAATAAAAAGTTTCTCAAAAACCTAACACAAAACTATAATATTATATAGTTAAACTTACTTATGGATATGTATCCCAAAAACTGTCTTCTACTACAGAAATACTTGAATATGTATGAATTGAATCAGCCTAGTCTCTAGCTGGATAATGAAACTGTGGACCATGGAAAATATTATTTTATTATACCACAATAAAACTGAAGTTATCCATTTTGTACAAAAATGGATGCAACTGAAATATATATTAAGTGAAGCAATAGAGTCCCAGAAACACAAATACTGTATGTTTTCCCTGATATCTGAATCATAGATTCAAATATTCTATACATATACTGCACATATGTATATATCATTATACTATTGCATATGTATTTTTTGTGTGTGAATCAGGTATGTCCTGAGGAGAGGAGGAAAGCAGATTTAAAGGAGGGATGTTGGGAGGGAAATAGGTGACAGCACAGTGGAAAGGGAAACACTGGAGTTGAAAGCACAATCAGGAAAAGATTCCAAGTAGGTACAGGAGCCAGCAATCAGCCAAGAGGAGGTATGGAAATGTGATAAAGAGACATGTTCTTCTATAAGCTAATTTAAAAGTCACAAAAATACATATGTGTTTATATTTCCCTTTCCTATTCAACATGCTTAGGAATTTCTGTGTTTCACTAAATTTCAGTAAAAGAAAAATACACTTAGTATGGCATTTTATTATAAAACACAGGTATGGACACATACAGATATTAAATTTAGAACCAAAGGCCTGTGAAAAAAAGCCAGAGCCAATTTTCTTTACTAACTTCAAAGACAAGTAAATACAGAAATGATAACAGCAACAACAAAACTCCAAGTTGTTAAAATATTCTTCTATGTACCCATGATAAAGAAATCTCACAACTACATTATTGTCTATTAAAATAAAGTGTGCCTTCTGAGAATCCAGGTGCAGGTGGTGTGACAGGGGTTCTTAGACATGCAAGATAGCATCCTTATGTTTATAAGGACCTCTTATGGTGCAGTTTTCAATCTTTTCCTCACTGTTTCTGAGAATATGCAGCTGCAGCTGTCAGCATAACAATAGTTCGGCCTACTAGTATCTATTTCTGGATTTAGAATCAGCAAAGAAATAATTGTGAAGTCTTACAATAGAGTACATGCAATAGATGTATATTTATAAATTAATATGAGGTTATTTATTTCAAACACCTAGAAATGGTTGTTAAGCTTACAAGATTCATCAACACTTTTGGGAAAAACTGACTTAAGTTGTAAGATCTTGATGATTTGACTAATTTATCATCGACATTTTATTATCTTTTCATTCATAAGTGTTTCAGTATAAGATATTTTTAAAGAGAGTCTTTCTTTTTCATATGATTATATATATATATATATATATATATATATATATATATACTTAATAATGGACACTAAAAATAAACTGCATTGTATTTGGTAAAGAGAAAGGAGTTTTTATGTGAAACACAAATAATTCATAATAAGTTTGAGAATTACGTGATTTCATACATTTACTTAACATTTTGATAAGAACGCTATAAACAAAAACAGTAAAACCCCATCAAATAACAATTTTATGTCCAGTTACCTTTAGTAAAAGCCTTTTTTTTTGAGTCATTGTTATTCACTATCTACTCCAATAAGAAGCTTTGCTGATAAAAGTTGATAAATAAAATAATCTATAATAATCTATGGAAGCAATTAATAGGGAATCAGTTTGCTAATTATTCATTTAGCAAAATGATTGTTGATACTCCTTTAGGGACTATGATCTGGCTGTCTAGCACAGGTTTGTCAGAAATGAGTTCCATCTAGTGGAGCAGGCCTTAAATGCAATCAGAAAATGAATGGTTACTCCTATGATATTCATGACAATACTGCACCAGTGGATAGGCCTTAGCAAGCTGCTTTTTTTTGGTAACTCTCAAAGAACAAAGCTAGGTAAGATGATGAAAACTTTTCCTCTCTGGGATTATGCAGAGGATCTTCCATCGTTGTGAAAGTAGTGTTGTAGTGGTGAAAATTTCAAGAGAGTGCCAGCTTGTTATCACCACTCTGTGTGACTATGCATGCAGTGCTTTGAGTAATAGAGTTTTATTATCAGGTCTGGAGGGCAAAAAATACTATTGTCAATAGCCTATAAACTTGGAGATCTAAAGGAATTCATTTGTTAACTATCACAAAAGAAGTAATCCATTCTTGGCATTTCTAACAAAGGCACTGCTGCCCCATCATAGAATACCTTTGCATCTCTCTCTCTCTCTCTCTCTCTCTCTCTCTCTCTCTCTCTGTCTCTCTCTCTCGCTCACTCTCCATATATATATATATATATATATATATATATATATATATATGGGAATTTCTACAGAAGAATGTTTCATTCTTTTACAGAGGGTAATTGATGTGTGATAACGTTCTTCTTCACTGTAAAGATTTGTCACTTATATTGGTTTAATAAATTGCTGATTGACCAGTAGCCAAGCAGGAAGTATAGGTAAGGATAACAGACTAATAATTCTGGGAAGATGAAAGGCAGAGTTACAGTCACTAGCCAGATGCAGAGTAAGCAAGGTGAGAATATCTTACTGAGAAAAGGTACCAAGCCATATGGGTAAACATACATAAGAATTATGGGTTAATTTAAGTTGTAAGAGATAGTAATAAGACTGGTCAATAGGTCGAACAGTTTATAATTAGTAGAAGCCTCTGTGTGTTTGTTTGTGACTGAATGGCTTTGTGATTGGGCAGGACAAGAAACCTACATTAATGTGTGGCACCTAAATGTTTGTCAAGAATTCCCAAGAAAAACCTGACAAAAGCTTTAAAATGGTTATAAGCAAAAAAGAACATCATCAAGCATGGCTTCATGGTAGCAGCATGTTCTCTGGTGGGCTCTGTGTGTTAGAGGGAAGCAGAGGCCCAGCTCCTTTAATTGAGGCTTCCTGACAGCCTTAGCAACAACAACTACAAGGATCTTTTAAGAGGCCCTGCTGACAAACAGTAAGTGTTATTATTTTTCTTTTTTATGAGCAGCAAGTTGCATGCTTTTTGGTGGTGACATGGACCTAGAAACTCAGAGGATCTATGACAGTAAATACGGCTTCCACCAGTATGTTTTCCATGAAGTTAGACTCTCAGGAAGCCAAGCAATGGGACAGCTACCCACCACTTTACTCCTAGCCATTCCATTTAGCATATTAAGACACATATGGTCAGAAAAAAGATAGAGATATACAGTAAAGACTGCTTCAGAAGACAAAAAAAATCCCTCTAGATGTTCTGCAGTGTTTGAAAATATAAGTAGGTTTGGAGAAAGTGATTTAAAAAAAGAAATAGATCCCTACCTCTCCTGAGGTGAGTGTACCCTCTCCTCCTGCCCAACTCCCCCATCAATCCTCAATTTCTCTGGGCCTTGGCCGGCCATAGAGTGGACATGCCCAGGCAGGGAGGAACTCCCTGAGTCCAGAAATAACTCACTCTTCCTTTCCCCTCTGCTGCACTGACCCCTGATGAGTGAGGAGAATACCAGGAGAGGCAAAACCATCCAGAGTTCCAGATATCGAGACCCCACCTGCACCCACTGGAAGAAGAAATGAGAAGAAGGTAGAATAAGAACACAGTCAACAACAGAATGACCATTATGACACCACCCGAATCTAGGGACTCCACACCATCAAAATCTGAAAAGCACAACATAGAGGAAGAAGACACAGACCTAAAAGTCTGTTTTATGAAGATGTTCAAGAACCTTAAAGGGTAAACAAAAAAATCTCTTAAAGAAATAGAAGAAAAAACAAAAATTCAAGAAATAAGTAATTCTCTTACAGAATCTAAAGAAAACAAACAAACAAACAAAAACCAACCAAACAATGAAGAGCATTTCAAGGCCTGAAAGTTGAAATAGAATCAATAAAGAAAACACAGAATGAGGGGATGCTGGATATAGAAAGGCTGAATCAGGAACTAAGGATGTGAGTATACCCAATAGAATACAAGAGATGGAAGAGAGAATCTCAGTTGTTGAAGACTTACCAGAGGATATACAGTAATCGACCAAGAAAATCTCAAGTCCAACAAATCCCTACCACAAAATATCTGGGAAATATGGGACACCATGAAAAGGCCAAACCTAAGAATAATAGGTATAGAAGAATGTGAAGAAATACAGCTCAAAGGTACAGAAAAAATATTCAACAAAATTATAGAGGAAAACTTCTTGAACCTACAGATGGATATGCCTGTGAATGTACAAGAAACTTAGAAAACACCAAATAGACTGGACCACAAAAAGAATTCCCCTCGCCACATAATAATCAAAACACCAAACTTACAGAATAAACAGAAAATATTAAGAGCAGCAATGGAAAAAAGGTTAAGTAGCATATAAAGGCAGACCTATCAGAATTACACCCAACTTCTCAATGGAAACTTTGAAAGCCAAAAGGTCCTGGATAGATGTCCTACAAATTCTAAAGTAACATGGATGCCAACCCAGACTACTGTACCCAGAAAATCTTTCAATCATTATAGATAGAAAAAAAACAAGATATTCCATGACAAAACCAGATTTAAACAATACATATCTGTAAGTGATCAACCAGCAGTCAATATGGCAAGGTTTTCTTTATTTGGATACACCAACCAAGGGCAGGCCAAAGCTAGGAGGAGGGAGCTGGGACAAGGGCCAGAAGCAGAAGGGGGAGCAGAAAAGAGCACCCACCTGTCTGTGGACCCCCTAAGAAGCCTTCTTTAAGTCACCCTAGACTTACCCTCACCCCACCCTCAAGGGCTTGTTCTGGCACACCTCTCCAGGTTACCTGTGGCAGAGCTAGAGTGTCTCCCTACACATATCCACAAATCCAGCCCTACAGAAACTTCTAGAAGGAAAATTCCAACTGAAGGAAGATAACTACACTCAAAAAACATACGCAATAGATAATCCAACTTTACCAAACACGAAAAGAAACAGGAGGGTGAAATCCACACACAATCACACTACCAACAATAAATCCAAAACAAATAAGAACCAACTATCAATGGACATTAATATCCCTCAATGTCAATGGTCTTAAACTGCCTATAAAAGACACAGGCTAACAGAATGGATATGAAGACAGAATCCATCCTTCTGCTGCATACAAGAAATACACTTCAACTTCAGAGACAGGCATTACATCAGAGTAAAGGGTTGTGAAAAGATTTTCCAATCAAATGGACCCAAGAAACAAGCTGGGGTAGCAATCCTAATATCTAACAAATTAGACTTCAAACTAAAATCAATCAAAAGAGATGAAGAAGAGCATTTCATACTCATCACAGGAAAAGTCCATCAAGATGAAGTCCCAATCCTGAACATCTATGCTCCAAATATGAAGGCACCCACATTTGTAAATGACATAGAGCAAAAGATTTCCAGCCTACAATCCTCATTACCAAAGGAACTAGGAAAAAAAGGTCTCTAAGAGAAAAATGCATGGACCCCAGAGAACGGTAAGGAGCAGGATCTCCTGAGCTAATTGGGAGCATGAGGAGCCCTCATCCAGTGGCTGATGGAAGCAGAGGCAGACACCCACAGCTATACACTGAATTGAACTCTGAAACCCAGTTGCAGAGAGGAAGGAATGAAGATCAAAGGAGTCGGGACCAGGCTGGTGAAACCCACAGAAACAGCTAACCTGAACATGTGTGTGTTGGGGTCCTGGACCTCAGATTACTGTCTGGATGCCAGCACAGGAATGATCCAGAAACCTGAACGTGGATATCAATGAGGACGCCTAGGCACTAAATGGGCCCCCTGGTAGTGGATCAGTAATTTTCCCTGGTGTAAGAAGGGACTTTGAGAGCCCATCCCACATGAAGGAATGCTCTTGCCCTGGAAACATGGGGGAGGATCTATGCCTGGCCCAGGATGTTGTGGTGGACTTTGGGGAGCCCCCATGGAGAGCCTTACCCTCCCTGTGGAGTGGAGGGGTGATAGGGTGGGAGGCTGGTGGAAGGTTGAGCGGGAGGGATGGTAGAGGACAAAGGACATGTGAAGCAAGCTTGTTCCTAATTTGAACTAATAAAAATTAAATATAAAATAATGAAATAGTGTAGCTGGGTGTGGTGGTACATGCCTCTGGAGTCAGAAGCCGGCAGATCTCTTTGATTTCGAAGCCAGCCTGATCTACAGTGAGTTCCAGGACAGGCAAACCTACAGAGAGAAACACTATTTCAAAAAACCAAATAAAAAAGTAAAAATAAAAGAAATAGAGTAATAAAATCTACATAAAGATGGAAAACGAAGAGTGCATCTGGATACTATATGTTGTGTTGTCTTTGAATTGATTGGCTTCCGAGGAAAGAGTAACAGCTGATAACAGACATTTTATAACAAATGTTGCTGGATTAACCCAACATATATATTTTGAAAATGCCTTACTTCAAAATTTAAGTCAAATGATGTTACTTTGGAGAAAAAGATTTTGATTTTGTTTCCACAGGAAATGAGAGGATGTAGATTCGTTCTGCATTAAGAAAAATAACATTTGATAGAGGAAGAATCCCTGAAAAGTCTCCAAAAGTAATGTAATACCCAGATAATCCAACATTTCAAAGTACCTCTCTTGCAATTTCTTCTGAGTTTTTTTTTTTTTTCCAGAACAGCTTTAAAGCTGCTGGTTGTAATGACCCAGCCTCACAGAATATGGCAGAAAGGATTTAACTATAGTCCTAAATTTTCCCCATGAGATTACCAGAATGCCCAATCAGCAGGAAGTAGCCTAGAAAGCAACACACACATTCCCAAAGATGGGTGTTTGTTTAATATGTTGGTTACAGTTGGGTACAAATTGCTATGAATAATGATCAGGAAAAAAGCTAGACAAAAAAAAAAGATTAAAATCAGGGTTCTTGTTTTGGAAAGAAAAAAAGGTGGAAATGATGGATAATATTCTTGTTCACTGTAAAGATTTGTCACTCATATTAGTTTAATAAAATGCTGAGGCTGGCAGAAAGTATAGGCAAGGTTACCAAACAGAGAGAATTCTGTGAAGAGGAAAGGCAGAGCCAGTAGCAGAGGAAGCAAGATAAGAATGCCTTACTAAGAAATGGTACCAAACAATGTGGGTAAAAGTAGATAAGAATTATGAGTAAGTTTAAAATGTAAGAACTAGTTAGTAAGACTGAGCAATAGCCCAAAACAGTTTATAATTTAGAAGTGGAGGACAGATCCTATAGGATGAAAAAGGTAGATTATTGAATCTACTCCAAAAGTGAAAGGGGAAGATATAGATAGGATAAGATAAAAAGATAGATTATTCAATGTACTCTTAAAAAGTAATGACTATATTTACTTTGGATTGCACTTTTATATATTGTAAACAATATTATATATTGATACTAATTTGAAATTAATGCATTAAAATATACTGTTCATATGTTTCTAATACTATTCAAGGTGTTATACCTATACAGCTCATTTATCAATGTATTACAAATTTCTGGTCCTTGAAATTTATTATTACTAATTACATAAGATAATAAGGAAATATAGGTGAGTAATCAGCCACCTATTACAATTGATCTTGTAGTCACATTAGGTATGTTTTCAAAGTCAAACAGAGATATACTTTTGAGTGATAGGTCATCTCAAATATTTCAGAGATCTACATGGCTGGTATTTACCTTAAGATAGAATAATCTATCTCCACATATATATTGATTTTTATATTTTTAATTCTTTATATCTTCTAGATACTAATTCTCTGTCATATATATATATAGATGTATAGATATAGATATAGATATGATAAAGATTTTACCTCATTCTGTAGGCTTCCTCCTCTCTCGAATGAGGATGCACCTTTCTTACACAGCTTTTTAGTTCCACAAGATCGCATTTACCAACTGTCTTAATGATTATGCTATCAGATTCTGTTCATAAACTTCTTTCCTATAACAAGGCCAAGCAGATTCTTTACTTTCTCCTTTAACATACTCAGGGAATCAGGTCTCATATTCAGATCCCTCATTAATTTGGAAATCCACAGTGGTCATTGTGGGAAAAATGTAAAGGTGACAGAATTCTTAGCAATAAATCTGACATGTGTATCACACTGTTCTTTCAAGTCTCAGGGGTCATTGCAGTAGAGAATGTGGATTCTATGAACCAGAGATGGGAGTCTACAAGAAATCATTTTTCCCCAAAACCAACTGGGTAGGTGTTCAGATGCAGTCATAGCATTTAACTTCATAAGCACAAGTCAGACAACTTCACAGCACAAAAAAAGAGAAATGGGTAGGAAGTCCCACTCTTACGTGAGAAGTTAGAGGCAGTTAGTGGCTGTGGGGAGAGAGGGAATTCCATTCTGTTTAAGGGTATATCACCTGGTATATTGCCCATGGTCCATTGGAAAACTACATAAATGAGAAGCCTAGCACATTTTGTATTTGAGGTTTCCTTTATGTTATTCAGTCGGCACAAAGTAGGGTGTCTAGGGAGAATCTGAGAATAGTTCAGGAAGGGTGAATATCATCAAAATATAAATTTCACAAAAATAATAGAAAGTAAATAAAAATCATTTTTAAAAAATTTCTGAGGTTTTATTAAGAGATATAAAGAAGGTCAGAACTATGTTACATCAAGAAAATGGTAGCAAGTAAACAATACAATAAGTAACATACATTAAGCTTCTAGAAATGCATTCAAACATAACAAAATAAATACAGAAGAAATTTACTGTGTACATGAAACCATATTAAAAATAATTTTATTAGTTTCAATATGCAAAATAATATACAGTACAACTGTTTTCTTTGCTCTGATAAGGAAAACTTCCTGGAAATAACAAATGGAAATTATGCTAGTCATGAAGATAGTTGATAGAGTGACATCAAAATTTGTGGAGGTGATTCAGCTCTGGCACAGGAAGCACATGGCATATATTGTTATGGTACATTATGCTCATAGCTATATTTGAAATATACCATGTATCTCTAAAGACAAGAGAAATTTTGGGAAAGACAACCATACATCTGATATCTTGCAGAATTAATTAGAAACTCATCAGTATGAATGTGTTGTTTGTTTCTGATTAAGCAGAAAAAAATCTGAAACACAGAAGTTGAAAACTGTACTGTACAGAACATAATGGTTAGTTATAACTTGACACAATATATAATTACCTGGAATCTCCATGTGGAATCTTTTGGATTCAGTTGGCCTGTGGGCCTACCTATATGGGATTTTCATTGTGTGGTTCATTGAGATGAGCATACCCACGGTGGTGAAGAATGGTTCCTTTTCTGGATTGGGCCTGCTTGAAATAATCCCCTGGTCTGCAACACAAAACAATTAATGACCCACAGACTGATATTGGAGTTCAAGCTTCAAACTGAATATCAGAAAAGCAAAGCAGCTGGCCACTAGCTTCATAACTGTTAGTCAGGCTGAATGGGCTGATCTTGTCTCCACAAAGTCTCAGGAAGCCTTAGACTGTAAAATTTCGTCAGCATGGTGGGAGATTGAATGCCTCCCTAAGACCTCTTTTCTGTCTTACATACTTCCCTAAATTTGGGATTAAAGGTGTTAGCTATAACTCTCTTTTAGACTGATTAACTCTTGTGTAGATCTGGATGGCCTTGGATTCATAGAGATCTGTCTATCTCTTAACCCTGCGCCTATGGTTAAAGATGTATACCACCACCTCCTAGATTCTGGCTGCTGGGATTAAAGGTGTGTGCCTGGCTTCTAACGCTTGTGGCTGACTTTGCTGAATCCTCAGTCAAGCTTTAATAAATCATAAATAATATGTCACTACAATAGCACATGCTGCTTCCAGTAACTATATTGATGTTTGTGGTCCATGATGCTGCCAGAGGTCATGTTTGTGACTTTGGTCTGACACCTGAGCCCATATTGATATCCATTTGATCCATGCTGCAACCTGAAACCATGTGGACATACATGATCCTCTGGCTGTTATAGACAAGAAAGCTATTTTTTTCAGTGGAATCAATGATTGCAGACTTGTATTTGGGAATGAGAGACATTGAAGACTTCTGTGACAACCTATTGTTTTATCCCAAAATTCATCCCCAAGCCCCAAAATGATACAGTATAGACAGGAAGTCATTGAAGAAAGCTCTTGAAAATTGTGATAGGGATGCTGAAGTGTAGACACAGATGTCTTCTGCCCAGAGTGGGCATGGGATAGGGGATGACAATGGGACAGTAGACTCAGTTTTCTTTAAGGGACTGGCCACTGGGTGTTTGACAATGCTCCAATGAGTATATGAGCAACACAAATTGGGTGTGGTATATATATTTATTTCTTCTTCTTTTTCCTAGGGAAGGCACAAGGATAGTGGGGGCAGGGGTGAGCTTAGGAAGACTAAGAACAAGTGTGATTGATGGGGTGCATCTCATAAAAATTCCCAAATGATAAAAGTATTATATTGGAGGAAAGGGGTGGGGTACATTGTTGAATGGCTGGAGTCCTATTTAGTAGGAATTGAAATGGAGGGCATGAAATAGAAGTGCATACTTTGAATGAAATGTTTGACTCATTTGATTTTTATTATTTTTAACCTCTATATAGAAATGAACAGACATTTTCTGGTATTGGTTTGTAACCATAAGACCAAAATCAGAAATTTAAGGATCAAGTATTTCTTTTCTAATCCAAAATTATTTGGCTGTAAATTGGTGTTATGTTGATTCTACTAATCAGAAATTACATGGCTTAACATACTGTTAAGCTATATCATACAGCGAGCTATTATTGATAATTTTGGTTCTTGTAATTGGAACAAAAATGTATTCTCTGAAGCTGAATCTGAGTACCCTTTACCCTCAGTTTTCAAATTTTGGTAAAATGTGCCATTTTCTTTGGTAAAAGAAAGCAGGTCTAATGTCTGCCAGAACACAATTTATATGCTGAATTATTGGCTCCATTAAACTTTTTAAAAACTTTAAAAATGTATTCCCAACAAATGTATATAATTTATGTAGAATTGATGAGTCTTCCAATACACATTTCAGAGAGCATGAAATGATCCCCAAATTTGCTATTGATGAGGAGTATCTTACATACATATTAAATGGCATCCTTGCTCCCAAATCTAATGTTCCTGGACACTAAAAGATGTTTATCAGAAAAGTTCTGCTTCAAATATGGAGTGACAATGTTTATCCAGATTCACTACCTAAAGTCTTTCCTTTTGCCTTACTATTATATATTCTGAATGGCTTCTCGTGATGAATCCTCATATTCCTCACTTATTTCTCACGCTGTACTTAACCATCAGGAACACTTATCTGCTGGAACATTAAGTGCAGTGTGATTCCATCATTGCTGCTTGCAGTAGTTCAAGCCTATTTTTTCTTAAAAGAACAATAGGTTATATTAATTGTTTATTTAATTTGCTGACAATAAAACATTACTAACAATATTAAACCTGCCATGTTATTCACAAAGTAATTCAAAATTGAAATTATTCAGGCAGAAAAGTTTCCCATTGAAACTGTAAGCCTATACTGTAATACTGAGATCATTTTACTAAAAATGACTTTAAATTCTTTGTGAAATCTCTCGAATATCAAAAGCCTCTTCAAGTCAGTGAAGTATTAACAAAGCGCCCTGCCTCTTAAGCAGAAATTGCTGACTGCTTATTCTTTGGGCACCTGAAGGCTTTGGAGAAGTTCATAAAGAATAGAATATACTTTGAAAACAAATCTGCATGATGTAAAACAAACTTCAATGTTCTCCAAAGTAAGAATATTGCAAAATAAGCATTAATGAAATTACTCTGCAATTAATGTTATCAGTCACACTCAGAATGTAACCTGTTAACCTTTCTTTTCAAGATTTGTATTTTCATTTTGCAGCTACTGAGATTAAACCTTTCGATTTATGTTTTATTTTAAGACATAATCCCACATATTTAAATTACTATTAATATGGATAGACTTAGAAGACTTTTCTCTATATTGTTTTTATGATAAATTTGGCCAAGTTCTCTGTTGAAACTGTGATTTTCTTTCTTCTTCTTCCTTCCTTCCTTCCTTCCTTTCTTTTTTCTTTATTTCTTTGAAACTGATATTTTCAATGCATAATTGTGTACTGCATTTTAGTGGAATACTGAATATTTGTTTCCCAATGCATTTTTATAATGATGCAAATGAACACTTGGAAATAAAGAAAACAGATACTTTCTTTAGAGCAAGTCTTTCTCTAAGTCTGATCATAGCCTCATTCAAGATACTTTAGAAGTGAAATTTTATTAACTGAATTCCTTTTATTCTGGTCTGTTATAGATTCTGATATTTCAGTGTATTTGAAGATTGTATTAAAGTAACTGAAAATACTTATGTGCATTTCATGTATGTTTAGTAATTAATTATGAAAAATATTGTAATGGAATATTGTAAATTTTGGCAGACCTCTTTAAAAACACTTGGCCAGGTTTTTACTGGTAAATAGTTCTTCAAGTAAATAGTATTATTTTTGTAACTTTTTCCTTTTCCTCAAGAGAAAATATAACAGAAACTGTATTCTGAACATAGAAAATACATTAAAACAGAATATCTTAAAAAAAGAGAGAACAAGTTGATTAGATATCTCATGGGAAGTTAAAAGGTAAGAATGAAAAAGAAAGTATTCTTTCTTATTTGTACATGTTTTTGAGGCTATACTGAATTTGGAACTTCAATATAAAATTATTTAAAAAGCTTATGTTTGCCAACACACATGCTAAGAAATAAAAACCATGCTGTTAGTGAGTTTAAGTAAATTTATCCTCATCATAATATTGACATGCACTTATTTAAAATGTCAAATCCAAGTCATATGATCATTTATGATTCAGCGAAAAATTTCTTGTGTTTTTGAGACTTTTGAGAAATTAAACATAGAACTTTAGAGAAAGAGATATTTTGAAGCATATTTTCATCATGTTAGAACTGAAGCAGATTCCACACAAGGCAAAACTGTATGCATGACTTTTTGATTTAAAATATTTTATCTCACTCTTACTCTCGATATGTTCAATCCTAACTAACTTAAATATAAGAATATATTGTCAATTATTAGCAATAATAAACAAAAGTTTTTGTTACTAAGCATTTCCTTAAAGTAAATTAACGTTGCTTTCTGACTTAAAATTTCACTTACCAAGCCAGTCTGTGGTGGCATATGCCTTTTATCCCAGCACTTGGGAAGCAGAGGCAGGCAGATCTCTGTGAGTTTAAAACCAGCCTGGTCTACAAGAGCTAGTTCCAAGGCAGCTTTCAAAGCCTGTCTCAAAAAACAAAACAAACAAACCATAAACTAAACAACAAAAAAATCACTGCCCAATTTAGGGGCATGTTTCCTCAGAGATTCTTACAACAAAGATGATATTGTTTGTCTGAATAAGGTTCTTGAAGTTTAATATATCTTTTAATAGGATTTCAGATGCCATGTATCTATGATACTCTCTGGGTATTTCTGAAAGGACACATTTTAAGATGCCAAAACAGTAGGGAAAGCTTCCAAAAATAATGCAGCCTGAGAGGGGGGAGAAGTCAGAAGAGGAGGAGATGATTCATAGGTGAAAGAACAAGTTTTAAAATAAACATACAAAAAATACTGTCAATGAAATTAAAAGTAAGCCACATTTGATGAAATTTTCTTTCCCCTAGATCATCAAATAATTATAAAGCCTGATTATATCAAAGAGTATATTATATCAAATACATGTATTAAGTAATTGGGTGAGGAAGTAATAATAGCTGTCTCTCATTAAGAACCATTAGTTACTATATTATGCATTTTATCATTAATTGCATTCTAATATGGCAAAACACTGTTATAGCAAAGTACTACTTATTAAAGAAAGACAAGGTAATTAAATCTTCCAAATTTTCCCCCAAAAGGAGAAAGCAATATTCATATTAGCAGAGTTTTGTCATAAGAAAACTGTTGAAACAACAAAAAATGAACACTGACTAGGAGTGAGTGGTCCAAAAACAAAACAAAAACAAAACAGTGGGTTTAGTAAATGGTGATTATTTACACAAAAGTAAAGAGCTATATGAAAGCTTCAGTTAGTTGAAAAAATACACATCAGTCTTCAACATTAAGAAACCATTCACCAAATAGCTAGCTACAATAATGTATATTTTAATAACCACCAAAAGAAATATAAATGTGCATATAAATATTTAATAAAAATCATGGGGGTCATAAGCTAAATTTTACTTTACTATTTACTAATTTACATTCTTCATTAGAAGGAAAGATTAACTAAGGAAGAAAGGAAGGTAAAAGACAATTACTTGTTAACGATTCTTGAGTTGAGCCCTGGGATTTATAAAAATTTAAAATTCTTCATAACTTATTATTCATCTCACATGATCAATTAGCAACAAAATAAAGGAATATATCTTAAGAGTATTAAAATAAATTTTGACTTTACTTAGTTTTCACAGAGTTGGTTGGTTTTATTTATGATCTAAGGAACAATATTAATATCAAACTAAGTATTATTATCAAATGAACTATTACCCAATGAGCTTTCACTTAATGCTTCAGCAGATTAGGTGTGTTCATGGAAAGGTCTTTCAATTTTCAGCATCTTCTAATTTTTCTCTATTTCTATTTGCTGATTATCCATAATATCTCACTAAGTTTTAATAATATAAAAATACTGTTAGCAAAAACAAAATAGGTGTTTCTAGTACCTAGAGGAGCTGTTGTGACCCCTCCTTGAAATTGGAGATATATTTAACAAGACAGCATTCATTCATGTTTGCCTCAGGGTAAGCCCTTTGCTGTCAATATGACAGCAGCAGGTGAAATGCTAGTTAGTTGAGGGCAGAATCACTGCATATCAAGGAACTTCAAAGAAAAGCAATAGCTTCTGACAAGGCCTCTAAATACTTGTAGCTGACCAAAAGCTAAAACATTAAAACATGAAGTGTTGTGTTCAATAACATCAAGAGGGACTGGAGTGATTGAGGAATTGATGAATACTTGGTAGGTCAGACAATGTCATTGTCATCTTAAAAAGCCTTTGGATTTCAAGGACAGAATCTGTGTGAGCACTTGATGCTGGACACATCACAAGAGGATCCACACCAGACTTCCATGTTTGAGTGGATACACTTCCTAATAAGCCTTACTATGAGACACCACCACTTAAGAAAACACACCTGCTGCAGCATAAATTACTTCCTCTATCTTGCAGGAAAGAACAGAATAGAAAGTAGAGAAAAGGTCATCATTTAGAGATCTCACCCCTTCTAGCGAAAAGAACCAGGAAAGCAAATGCCAGATGCCCAGTCTTAAACAAATCATGGTGCTAGATCAAAAATACTGTTAAGTACCTTCTCAGTTCTCTTAAAGTTGCAGTTGAGTGTACTTTGGGCACTTCACTTTCTCATGACTTTCGTTTACTCTTCTTTTCTTATTTAGAAGGCTTTAAGGGACAGGGAAAACTGTCTGTATAATTGTTCGTTAAGCTTAGCACTATGTCCCACTAATTGGTCAAATGTGGCATGCAAATATAACCTTTCTCCATATACTTCTACCCTTTCTTCAAAGCAACTTTCTCGGAGGTCAAGGGTGTGTGACCATTGGCCTCTAGAAGATGAAACAGCTTTGCCCTGCAGCTGTACCCTCGCGCTAATGGACTCAGGCTGTAGCGGGACCGTAATGGATGACCTGTGCTCATCAGAGCGTTGACACTTCATTATTTTTCTATCCGCAAACAAACACAAATATCCTGTAAGAAGTATGTAGGCTTACATCTTAATGTCTGTGAAGTTGAAAAATCAAAAAAAAAAAAAAAAATTGAAAGGCATTGTAGGAGGCTCAAAGTAAATGGTAGAAGTTTCTTGTTGCTCTGATACAATGGAGTAGAAAGAGAAACCCCGGAATGATGGTGCCATGACCCCCTTGATTAAATTACATCTCTGATTTTCTCTACACTGGGTCCTCACATCCGTCATATCCCACAGAATCACACTGGGGCCACCAAAAATGATAAGGGATAAATTACCTGTTGATTGATTGTATCCTATAAACAAGGTCAGTACAATTTTGTTGAATGGTATGAGTTTTCCGCATAACAAACTAACATTCACATCAGTCTGGGAAAGTGGCTATAAACAATAGCCAGATGTTGATTTGTGAAAATAACATCCACATTTCATATATGTGTCCACATATTCATGTATTTCCCCAGACACACCTATTAATTTGATGCTATTTAAGCCAACTGTGTAAATCCCTTCCTAGATTTCAGGCATCCTGTCTCAAAATAAAAGTGAATAAATACATAATTTCTCTCTTTTAGTCTACACATTTGGTTCACATCGCTCAGATCCTGCCAAATCACACTGGGTCTTATAAGGCATAAATCACATTTTGACTTTGTCCTACAATCCAATAAATAAATAATGGAATTATCACATTATTAATAGATACACTGTCAGTAATAATTGAGAAATATGGCAACATATTCAGTTTAATTCAAGGTCATTTTTATATTCTCAAATAAAGCATAGTAGATTTATTATTTTTCATATTCACATCTGCACATGATTGATTTCCAACAGATATGAACTCTGTTTTTAATATTATTGTATTTTCTTAATACTGGTCAAATAAAGCATAAGAATATTTTGAAACGTCTTCTCAAGAACAAAAGGATAAAAAGGGAAATTGAAATTTTTGCTGCTATCAGAGTGATGTGTTTTTCTTTACAAATATTGTTAACTAATGCTCAGCCAGGTGGGATGCACAGGTGTGGTGACTAGCCACAGGTTCTTGGAATTTAAATAACTCTATCTACATTATAAATCTGGTCAGTTCTTTTGGAAGTAAGTTCCAAATAAATGTGAGAATTAATAACATCAGGAAATCCAAGTTATAGAGGTACCTATGAATTAACTGAGTAATGGACACGGTTAGTCCATGCTGTTAGTTCCTTGTGTTTTCTTTTCTATACTCAGCTGTCATCGAGGAAGTCAGTTTACAACAGCAGCTATCCCTCTATTCTCATCTCTGGCTCATAGAACAGTTTAATTTTTCCTATACGTATCTCTTAATGGCTATCTCTTAATTATTATGCAGGTAGCAATGCTTCAAAAGCTATTCCCTCCCTTACAAGTTCCGAGAGTATTCTGTGTCATCCTATAATTGCATTTATGTTTTGTTTAATTATTTTATCATTAAAAAAACCATCCAGTAAGTTCATGTTTATCTGAAGTAACGAGTATTTTCTTTAATTTGCACTGGGTGTTCTCATTCCTCCAGCATGCCTCAGATTGCTTATATCTGATTGTTTCTTGTCACACATTCTGACTGCAATTAATGATCCTTTTCCTCCTATACCATTTCTGCCATCAGGCACTGTGATTTCCTTTTATTTACAGCTCATTTGCATTCTCACCTGATATGTTGCACCATCACAGAAAGATGTGCTTCCCACTGAACCCAATTACTCCTACTGTGCAAAGATGAGCAGGCTTGATCATCCCCTGTGAAACAGGCAACATATGGTTGCTACCATCAACACAGCTGGAACATCTGTGTATGCATGCATGCTGAGTGTGCATTACTTTCATGGCATATACTTATTTGAGTCTCCAAGGATGTGCAGAGGAGCAAGGATTATAGACAATGTAGTAAGGAAATAAGAAGTGCTGTTGAAAAAAGCACCTTTCCAGTGAGAGTACCTATTCTTTTCTGCTTTCTCAGTTGGGTGGAGTTAATCATCATTTTTCCCATCTCATACCTGCAAAATATACTCAAAAATGAGGGGAATGTTTAATAAAAATGCTTATCTTTGGCTAAACATTTATACAGCATGCAGTATGTTTAAACAATTAAATGAATGCCATTGTAACAATTATTCTAGTTATATGTGCACATAACTGTTCTAAGGGATTTACATTAATACTATAAGAAGTAATATGGTTGGATTTCTTATTACATGAATTCATAGATAAGTAATAAGAGGTGCATCTGATTAATTCTCACCACTGTACTATGCAAGGCCAGTGTATAAAACCTTGAGAATTGACTTTTTTAGTTTCATCTTCTCTTTGCTCAAAAATACTTACAAAGAAGTTTTACATGGATGTACATTATAGGTTAAATACATTATTTTCAATAATTTTATTCTTCTTAAATACATATCAAAATTGAATTACTGTCATTAGGGCTTATTTGTATAATTTATTCTTGATAATGAAACAAATGAAGTATTGATGACATATCTGACAAGGAAATAGGGATTCCAGAGGATCCTGGGAAAAGAAAGAACATGGGAACAAATATTAAAAGTAGTAAATGGAGACAAGAGTAACCATCCATTATCTTTTCACACATCAGTAAGTGACAACTAACCAATTGAAAATCTTTCATTCTTAGAAAACAAAGAGTGATTTCACATGAGGGAAGGCTTTGAAGGCATGTGATTTCTGTTGTAAAAAGTATGTATAGAGAAACATGAAGAAAATAATGCAAAAAAATGTGGCCACATTGTTCTGTTGCTACTAGAAGATATTTTCCATTACATATTTTGGGTTGACAGGAGAAATAAACAGATCTGTGATCTATATACAGGTATAATTACAGGACTGTATATGGACACATTGGAACATTGGATTCTTTTTTATTTTATTTTATTTTATTAAGACAGGGTTTCTCTGTGGCTTTGAGGGTGTCCTATAACTAGCTCTTGTAGACCAGGCTGGTCTGGAACTCACAGAGATCTGCCTGTTTCTGCCTCCCAAGTGCTGGGATTAAAGGGTGCCACCACTGCCCAGCAACACATTGGATTATTAAATGAAGAGACAGACTGTGTAAGCAAAATGTACAATGCTAAAGTGCCAAAATTACAGAAGGTTAATTGAAGATGCTCTAAAAAAAACACACCCAATGAGCAACAAGAAACAATAAAAAAGGGAAGAACTCTGCTAGGTAAACAAAGTCTGAGGTGGATAGAGATTGAACCAAAATTCATGGAAATTATTCAGAACATGTAGAGTTCACAAATGAACATTTTAATTTTTCATTGAATTATGAATTACCTCTCAATCATCTGACCTAACTCTGTAACATACAGATGACACATACATAAAAATATCTTCTTATTCAAATCTCCGTGTCACTGAAATAAAAGTGTATCACATCTAAGATGAGTAGGCAATACACATTACACAGAGGATGTTCAGTATAAATGAGAGATGAGAGTATTGCTCTAATGATGAAGAACCCCCTTATATACATAAAGACAAATTACTTTGTCTTTCAGCTTTGTCTACTGAATGATGACATCCTTATTGTATAAATTTCTGTGTTCTAATTAGGAGTATTAAATGAAGCAAAGTAGTATTCATGCCATAATATTTATTTGATCCTTCTTTTGAATCATGTATTTACAGTATATAAAATGGTTTTATGTAATTAATGTCATATTTATATGTCTGAATTACACTTAGATGTTTTCTTCATAAAATTTTATGATATAGTGTATAGTTTCTGTGTGTCAGTATGAGACAATTGAGGGAATCACAGTTTGAAGCATTAATCTTCATTTTCAAATACATGATTTTATACTCACTTCCAAAGGTTCAATATGTACAAGTGAACACTTTCCTTTTGATCAACTTGTGTCTACCACAGTGCATCTAGAGAAATATGATTGTGGTTGAATTTTCTTTACCTGTGACTAGGGTTGATTTCTCATGTTTAAATCATTCCAGAATAGACATAGTTCCAAAATAGTGAATGGTCACAGCTTTCCACTTAACAGTAGCTTAATCAACTATGAAACGATCATGTTGTAGGCTTATTTCTCTGTGTGCCATTAGGACACTACTTCAAATACTGTTTGTTCACACTGATGAGTGGATAATGGATCACAACTCTTTCATGATTTCTGATAATAATTTAATTAGGATAATTGAAACACTAAAGGAATATTACATTTAGGTATTAATCTGTTAATTTTTCAGCAAAAGCTTGGGTAAAATAAAAGTAAAATGATAATCATCTTGAAATTTAAAATTTAACTTAGAAAATCAATCTAATACTGATGCTAAGCATTGGGTGTGTCTCTCTTGCTACTTGGTTACATGTTTCACTTACTTTAGCATTTCAATAGTTTAGAAGCATACTGCATCTATTGGAACAGAAATATCTCAGGAAAACTATTTCTTCTCATGTATTCTAGGAAAATTGAAAATAGATATAGTCTTATCTATTTATTTTCTTGATCTAGAGAAAAACTATACTAGCTAAAATAATTAATAGATTTTTAAAATGAATGATTACATCCATGTTTTAGAAAACTAAGTCTGTCATAAAGAGTAAAAGCAGCCTATGTGCAACTAGTTTTAAAACAGTGATTGTGTAGATATTTTCATATTCCTGGCACTAGCAAAGTATGTTCTTAGGAACATTCCTGTGAGAATCTTTCAATAGGCAACACTTAAAAAAAAAAACTATAACCAACAACAAAACAAAAATCTCCGAGTTCCGTTTGTGTTCAGATTTTGATGCTCAGGCTGTTTTCCCTAAAGCATGATATTGGACTCCAAATTTCTATCTGCTGGACCTCAAAGAATCCTGCTAGAAAATTCTATTATTTTTTGCTCATTACTATAACTAGAATAAAAGTGGCCAAATGTTGCCATACTGTTATTCTATTCATATATCTAGAAAGAAAGATGTGGTTGCTTGAAAAAATAGCATAGAGACTTTAGATTGTAGTTCAATGGTTACTTATTTCAATTGGCACTGAAAACTTACAGGTAAGTACTTTACCACCATGACTATAGTATCTTATGTGATTTATGGTTAAGATTTAATAAATATTTTAAATAAATCAAATAAACTAAGCTCTCTACTAGAAAGTAAACAGTGAGCAGCATTTACACTATTTATAGACACTTGAATTTCATGATTGTCATTATGTCAACACAAACTGGTATTATCTATGTGAATTTTAATGAGACTGCCAGCAAAGAAAAAGGGTTTCCTTCATTTTTATTGTGCTCAGAAATAGTTTTCTGGTAGTGCTGAGGGATACCTCACTAGGGATCTGATTTATATTCAAATAAATGACTTAAAAATTAAAACTCTTATGCTACATTGCCCTTAGCTAACATTGTTATGCTAATCCCAAATATGCATTATACATTCAGGAGCTTAAATGATCAACAGTGGTTGCATGTTTTCTCCTGAATAATAATACTTTTTCCAGATTTTAAAACTGGAGAAAATAAGTTTCCTATGTGTGTTTTTAAGTGGAGCAAATGTACCCAATAGCAAAGTAAGAAGAAAAACATGTTTAAAATAGATTCAAAAAGGCAATTCCAAATAACTTTTACAGTTTGACACATCAAAGAGTAAATAGAATAGGAAATACATTTAAAAGACATAGACAATCATTTGAGAATAGATTATGCTTTCTCAATAACTTTAATCCATGTTATTTTGAATACATTCAATTTATAGATTAGAAAATCCTTGAGATGAAAGTGAACTTGTTAAAGTCAAATAATCAGTCATTTACTGTGATTAAAAAGAATCTGGTAACATAGAACTATGGGTTTTAGGGAGAGAAGGGCATAAACATGCAGAAGTAACTATAAGGATTGTGGAATGGACAAAGTAAAGAAGAGGTGAGGTCTTGTCAACAATTGGTAAAATACAGTGATGGATTTTAAGAAGAGTAAGGGGTGTTATATCAGAGGATTTAGAGTGGTGAGTAGGAAGAGGGAAGGGATGAAGTTATATTAATATCAAAAAATATATGTATTTTTTCAATAAAATATAATGGGCTGACTAAACATGAGTTAAGCATGTAGTATGCACAATGATCAACGGCATGATAAATCCACTCGTGTGCATAATTCCTATACTGTGAAAATTATTGAGTAGTTTGAAAATGCAATTTAAGATAATGAGCTATTAGATTTATAAGAAGTTTTCAAAATTTTTATACTTTTAAAATGGTATATTAACATTTATTTTTAATTCACTTTTAAATAAAAGAGGAATTATAACTAGTAAAAAATTAAAACCTCAAATTAATATTTTTATGAAGAATAGCACAATTGTAAACAACAGTAAACATTGTACATATATTGATGAATACAAACTGAATTGGAGATTAGTTAATAACTGTCAATTTATTAAGGAGCATACTCACACCAGGTTGGCACCCTGAGCATGTTCAACCCAGGATGCTTCCTCATGTCAGTTCAGCCTAGAGAGAGACACCTCATGCTGGCCTCTCTCACCATTATATGCCATGCTACATACCTTGACCATGCCCAAATGGGTGTAGTCTCCCTATATACATATATGCCTATTGGTTTTTAAATTATTAATAAAATTATGTTTGTATGACATTAAACTGCCTGATGACTTAAATTTTCTTTATTTTTAAAATAGGACATAGTACAATGACATTTGCTTTAGACTTAAAGATCATATTTGTGTTATATAAGAAGTATTGTAGAAATTTACATGGTTAATCATGACTATCAATTTTGCTTAATAATATAATTTATTTTAGATCATGATTATTTTAGTTATTCATTTACTGCCATTTGATATACATCTTTGATAATAGATAGTGAACAAAGGCAGAGTGTCTTTTTTCCTTCTAAAACTACATGTTTGATACAAATTGTTAATGAGTGCTAACATGGTGGTACATGCTTTAAAGTCTATCCATTAGGAGGCTGAGGCAGAAATATCACAAACTGTAAATAAGACAGATTGAATGGTGAAATGAAGGCCAACTTGGGCACACATGAGAGATCTTGATTCTAAAATAAATAAACAGAAAAATGTTACTGAATCTCAGCACAATGTTTTTATAAACAAATGCTAACAAACTGTCAATTGTACTTAGTCAAAGTGTGTTTCTTTTGCTAAGTAAATCTACACAGGTGCACATATTCATCACCTCAGCAAACTTTCCTGATGATCTGACTTCCAAAGGCCCATACAGCCTGGTATGCTAAGAGCACATTAGTAAGACTGCAAAGTGAGAACTAAGTAATCTGTAGCACCAGGGACTACAGTGACAGAAAATCTTTCCCTAGACGTATCTGTATTCACAAGTGATCTTGAGTAAACTTTACAAACTTGCCTCAGTGAAACACAGAAATTGTTATGTTGCATAGTATTTTCTTTTATTTTTATCAGGCTACTATATTGGAGATCAATTATTAATGCCAGAAAGTAATGGATTTCTGACCTTGAAGTATTCCTTGTGAGCTGACAGTCCTAGCAGTTAGTCTTAGATTTGACTGTCTTCAGTAATTCTTTTGACACTAGCTGTGTTGAGGGAGGTTTACAACTTTTAACCTCTCTTCAGTGATTTACTTGGGCATTTCTACTGTATATAATTTCAAACATCTGAGTGTTTGGCAATGGGAAAACTGAACCATTTTATTTGTTGCAAATACAATCTCAGAAAATTCACCAAAGCTTATGCCTGGTGGTGAAGTAGAATCAACATTAAAATACAATTGATTTAAGGAATACAATCTCACTTGGAGCAGAATATATTTTGTGTTTGTGAAACCAACAGAGATATTTCATTATATTATTAATACTATATATTTTGAAAGCAAATTGTGTGTTTAAAAATATATCTGAATAAGATTTTGTGTTCATTACACAAAATAAAATGTTGCTTTTGCATCAAAAAATTAATACAATTAGAAAATCTTCAGAAGTTTTCATTAAAAACCCAAGTTACAAAAAGGTTATTCTGGACACATTAACATAACTACCAAAAATTTCAGAGGATTTTTTTTATTAGAAGTCACTGTCACTAAATAGACAACAAAGATGGCATATTCACACTAACTCTTGAGCATGAATTCAAAAAACAATTAAATGACAAAATATTTCCCTTCACTTATCTGTGTTTCTGACTTGATAGTAAAATATGTATCATTTAAAATGTAAATTGGTGCAAGCTGATAAGAAAATAAACAATGTGAGTGTATGACTCACCTTATGGAAAATGGTAGAGCAGAGGTTCAAGCCAGAAGTGATGCAACGAGCATACTTCACTTTGGTGGGATCAAAATGCCTTTGCCATTGCAATGTACAAGGACCAGTGAAAACAATATTCCTACCAACAAATTACTGGCCTATGTATGTGTATAAGTGCTAGAAACCTAGCTAACAGCTCATTGTTTGTGGAGGCATAGTTATTGGAGGAGAATCTAAAATAGTAATTTACAAAATCAGCATGATCTCTAAACATTTGTTCCTAGACACAGATATAAGTGATGTTTTTACTCCTTATCAAGAAATTCTTTTTGAAATAGATGGAGACCACCCCAGAAAACCACAATCAATCATAATGCAGAGTTGTGGAGCCCAGTCACCTTGTAGACATCGACAAAATCTTTCTGAAATTAAAACTCAGGAATCCTTGGAGAAGAGGGAGCCAAAAGATTATAGAAGACATTAATTGGCAGTTTGCTGTGAGATTATATCTCCTAGTCATTATAGAAGGTACCCACATAAAGTGGGATCAACATGTTGAGTCAAATGTGAATCGAAAAAAGGTCCCAGGAAAGAGCACATGAATTACAGGATTTGGTTGTCCAGTTCCAAATGATTGGCCCTGAAAACATAAAAGTAGCATTATATATGAGAATGTGTGTGTATATACAAATAAGATGCATGCAAAAATTTCTTGGAAAAAAAAGATCCTGATGTTTAAGGAGAGCAGAAGTGAAGGCTGTTTAGGGGGGTGGAGGGAAGAAAGGGAAGAGAGAAATGTAATTAAAATACAATCTGAAACTAAACATAAAATTAAAAATATACATGTAATTGACATGTTAGTGTATAACTATTTCCCATTTTTCCAAAATAATAGGTTTTGCACAATAAGAAAAATCCAATATAAGGTTTCAATAAACTTTGTAAAAAATATTCTAGTGTATTATGCTCCACAATTTTAAAAAATGAGGCATCATTTTCAAGAAATACTATATAGAAATCAATATCTGTTTGATGTAAATCTAGCAGTAAAAAGCTTCAAAATAAAAATTAAAAAGGCCTTAATGTGTTTTTTTTATAAAGGTGACTTTTAGGGACATAAATTATTTTCTTATGTAAAATGTGGCCACTTCAGCCATTAAATCAAGTATAGTGTTGAGATATGAGGAAATACTATTGATTTTCACCATTATTTGAACTAAACAACAGATTTAAAATGACATTTTCTGTAATAACAATATCTATCATTTGAAGAGAATTTATAAAGGAAAAAATGCAAGGCATGGTGTAAAATAAATGGTGATTTATAAAGGTCAGATGATCAAAATATCTAATATTCATTTAAAGCAGGAAAAACACACAGTTTCAGGAAAATTACAATTTAAAGATACTTTAAATTTGAAAGGCTCATTTTACCAGTCTCTTTGGAATTGTAGTATGTATAAACCTAAATCATAACTGTTTCTCTTACTGCTATTACATAAGTTCACAGCAGATGTTTTGTTCCCTTAAAAAATCTAGCTCTGGTCTACAACCTGCCCTCTTTTCTGCAGCGGGTGCCCTACCTCAGCAGGTGCCCTAGCCTCAGTGGGTGCCTAAGCCTCAGAGTGGACCAGCCCAGACGGGAAGGACACACCCCTATCTACACCCTGCCCTCTGTTCTGCAGCAGGTGCTGTAGCCTCAGGTGAGTCTGGGGGGTGCTCTGTTTCCCAACCTCCCCTATCAACCCCTGCTGGTTTCTGCCGGAAATCCCCCTCCACCCCCGACAAGAGTGGACCAGCCGAGACCAGAAGGCCCACCCTGAGTCTGGACACACCTCACCCCTGTCTACACCCTGCCGTCTGTCCTGTGGCGGGTGCCCTATCCTCAGGTGAGTCTGGGTGCTGCACAGCCTGCCCCCCCACCTCCTCCATCAACACCTGCTTGCTGCTTCCTGACCCCACTCAGACAAGAGTGGAGCTCAGCAGTATGGGGAAGGTCCACCCTGAATCCAGACACATCCCACACTTGTCCACGCACCACCCTCTGCGATCCCGCTGCCACCAGAGACTCAGCCCTCCGCCAGCCACCTGAGAGAGGGAGAGACCCCACCTGCACTCACTGGAAGAAGGGATGGGAAGAAGACAAAGTAAGAACATACTCAAAAACAGAAAAATCAATCAGACACCACCACAATCTAGGCACTCCACACCAACAAGTTCTGAAAAGCCTAACACATAACATGGAGAAGAGATGGATGACAAAAATTATCTTAGGAAGATGACAGAGTCGTTTAAAGACGAAACAAGAAAATACCTTAAAAAATTAGAAGAAAAAACAAGCAAAAAATTGCATGAGATAGAGGAAAAGAAAATACAACAAATTCAAGAAGTAAACAAATCTCTTAAATAATCCAAAAATAGCCAAGAAAAATCAACCAAACAATTGAAAGAAACAGTTGAAGGCATGAAAGCTGAAATAGAAACAATAAAGAAAATACAGAATGAGATGATGCTGGAAATAGAGAGGATAGATAAACAATCAGGAGCTAAAGATGTGAGTATAAGGAAAAGATTTCAAAAGATGGAAGAGAGAATCTCAGTTGTGGAAAACTCTCTAGAGGATATACAGTCATCAACCAAAAAAATGTCAAGTCCAACAAATCCTTAACACAAAATATCCAGAACTAGGGGACACCGTGAAAAGGCTGAACCTAAGAATAGTAGGTATAGAAGAAGCTGAAGAAATATAGATCAAAGGTACAGAAAACATATTCAACAAAATCATAGAAGAAAATTTCCCCAACCTACAGAAGGATATGCCTATGAAAGCACAAGAAGGTTACAGAACACCAGACTAGGCCACAAAAAGAAATCTCCTAGACACATAATAATCAAAACACCAAACATTCTGAATAAAGAGAAAATATTAAGAGCAGCAAAGGAAAAAGGCCAAGTAACACATAAAGGCAGACCTATCAGAATCACACCCAACTTCTCAATGGAAACTCTGAAAGCCAGAAGGTCCGAGATAGATATCCTACAAACACTAAGGGAGCATGGATGTCAACCCAGACTACTGAACCCAGCAAAGCTTTCAATCACTATAGATGGAGAAAACAGGATATTCCATGAAAAATCAGACTTAAACAATACATATCCACAAATCCAGCACTGCAGAAAGTTCTAGAAAGAAAACTCCAACCCAACAAAGATAACTACACTCAAAAAATATACGCAATAGATAATACAATTGTACCAAACCCCAAAAGAAACAAGAGGGTGAAATCCACACACAGTGACACTGCCAACAATAAATCCAAAGCAAACAAGAACGAACAATCAATGGACATTAATATCCCTCAATGTCAATGGTCTTAACCTGCCAATAAAAAGATACAGGCTAACAGAATTGATACAAAGACAGAATCCATCCTTCTCCTGTATACAAGAAACACACCTCAACTTCAAAGACAGGCATTACCTCAGTGTAATGGTTGGGAAAAGATTTTCCAATAAAATGTGTACAAGAAAAAAGCTGGTGTAGCAATATCTAACAAATTAGACTTCAAACTAAAATCAATCAAAAGAGATAAAGAAGGGCATTGAATACTCATCACAAGAAAAGTCCATCAAGATGAAGTCTCAATCCTGAACATCTATGCCCCAAATATGAAGGCACCCACATTTGTAAAAGAAACATTACTAAAGCTCAAACCACACATAAAACCACACACACTTATAGTAGGAGTCTTAAACAGTGTGCTTTCCACTAGACAGGACCAGCAGAGAGAAACTTAACAAAGAATCAAAGGATCTAATAGGGTTTAACAGATATCTATAAAACATTCCATCCAAATACACCGCCACATGGAATCTTCTCTGAAATTTACCACATAGTTGGCAACAAAGCAAACATCCACAGATACAAAAGAATTGAAATACCCCCCTGTATATTATCAGATCACCACGCTTTAAAGCTAGAATTCAACAGCCATGCAAATTGCAGAAAACCTACTTATTCATGGAAATTAAATAACACTCAATTGCACATTCCTGGGTCGAGGAAGAAATAAAAAATGAAATTAAAAATACTTCTTAGAATTTAATGAGAATGTAGACACAACTTACCCAAACTTATGGGACACTTTGAAAGCAGTGCTAAGAGGAAAGTTTATAGCACTAAGTGCTCATATGAAAAAACTGGAGAATAGTCACATGAGAGAATTGACAGAACAACTAAAAGCAAAAAGAAGCAAACTCATTATGGAGGAATAGATGCCAGTAAATAATCAAACTGAGGGATGAAATCAATAAAATAGAATATAGAAAAACATTACAAAGAATCAATGAGACACAAAGAGTTGATTCTTTGAGAAGATCAACAAGATAGACAAACCTCTATCAAAGTAACCAAATGGCAGAGAGAGAGAGCATGCTAATTAACAGATTCAGAAACGAAAAGGGGATATAACAATGGACACTGAAGAATTCCAGAAAATCATCAGGTCATACGTTGAAAACCTGTACTCCACAAATTTTGAAAATCTACAGGAAATGGACAGTTTCCTGGATAGATATCACTTACCAAAATTAAACCAAGAACAGATAGCAGTTTAAATCGACCTATATCACGTAATGAATTAGAAGCAGTCATCAACAGCCTTCCAACCTATAAAACCTAAGGGCAAGATGGCTTCACCTTAGAATTCTACCAGAAATTCAAACGAGAGCAAATACAAGTACTGCACAAGTTGTTCCACACAATAGAAGCAGAAAGGATATTGCCAAACTCTTTGTACGAAGCTACAATCACATTGATACCCAAGCCACACAAAGATACAACTAAAAAAGAGAACTACAGAACAATATCCCCCATGTACATCAATGCAAAAACACTCAACAAAATATTGGCAAATTGAATCCAAGAACACATCAGAAAAAAAACATCCACTATGATCAAATAGACTTCATCCCAGGGATGCAAGGATGGTTCAACATATGAAAATCATGCAAGGATGGTTCAACATATGAAAACCCATCAATGTAATGCACCATATAAACAAACGGAAAAAGAAAACCACATGATCATCTCACTGGACGATGAAAAAGCCTTTCACCAAATACAATACCCCTTCATGATAAAGATCTTACAGAGAAGATGAATAACAAGAACGTATCTAAACATGATAAATGCAATATACACGAATCCAACAGCCAACATCAAATGGAGAGAAACTCAAAGCCATTCCTCTAAAATCAGGAACAAGACAAGGCTATCTACTGAATACATATCTCTTCAATATTGTACTTGAAGTTTTAGCTAGAGCAATAAGACAAGAAAAGGAGATCAAAGGGATACAAATTGTAAAGGAAGAAGTCAAACTTTCACTATTTGCAGATGATATGATAGTCTACATAAGTGATCCGAAAAACTCTCCCACGGTATGCCTACAGCTGATAAACACCTTCAGCAAAGTAGCAGGATACAAAATTAACTCAAATAATTCAGTAGCTCTTCTTTATACAGATAATAAATGCAATGAGAAAGAAATCAGATAAGCATCACTCTTCACAATATGCACAAACAATATAAAATATCTTGGGGTAATGCTAGCCAAAAAAGTGAAAGACATGTACAGTAAGAACTTTGAATCTTTAAAGAAAGAAATTAAAGCAGATACCAGAAAATGGTAAGATCTCCCATGCTCTTGGATAGGTAGAACCAACATAGTAAAAATGACAATCTAGCCAAGACTAATGTACAGAGTCAATGCAATCCCCATCAAAATCCCATCACAGCTATTTGCAGACCGTGAAAGAACAATACTCAATTTTATATGAAAAAAAAAAAAAAACAGGATAGCCAAAACAGCTCTGTACAATAAAGGACCTTGTGGTGGCACCAACATCCCTGACTTCAAGCTGTATTGTAGAGTTATAGTTTTGAAAACAGCTTGGTGTTGGCACAAAAATAGACAGATAGACCAATGGAATCGAACTGAAAGCCCTGATATTAACCACACACCTATGAATACCTTATTTTTGACAAAGATGCTAAATATACACAATGGAAGAAAGATAGCAAGTTCAACAAATGGTGCTTTCACAACTGAATTTGAAAATGCAGAAGATTGCAGATAGATTCATAGCTGTCACCATGCACAAAACTTAATTGCAAATGGATCAAAGATTTCAATATAAATCCAGCCACACTGAAACTTATAGAGAGAAAGTGGGAGATACTCTTGAAAGAATAGGCACAGTAGACCGCTTCCTGAACATTACACTAGTAGCACAGACATTAATCTTCAATTAATGAATGGGAGCTCCTGAAACTGAGAAGCTTCTGTAAGGCAAAGGACACAGTCAGTAAGACGAAATGACAGCACAGAGAATGGGCAAAGATCTTCACCAACTCCACATCTGACAGAGGGCTGATTTCCAAAATATACAATGAACTCAAGAAGCTAGCCACCAAAACACCAAACAATGAAATTAAAAAGTGGGGTACAGAACTATATAGAGAATTCTCAACAGAGGAATCTGAAATGGCTGAAAGACATTTAAGAAAGTGCTCAAAATCCTTGGCCATCAGAGAAATGCAACTCAAAACAACTCTGAGATACCATCTCATACCTGTCAGAATGGCTAAAATCAAAAACAGCAATGACAATCTATGCTGGAGAGGATGTGGAGAAAAAGGAACACTCCTCCATTGCTGGTGGGAGTGGAAACTTGTAAGAACACTCTGGAAATCAGTATGGTGGTTGCTCAGAAAAATGGGAATCAGTCTACCTCAAGATCTAGCAATTCTTCTCTTGGGTATATACCCAAATAATGCATGTTTATACAACAAGGACATATGGTCAACCATGTTCATAGCAGCATTGTTTGTAATATCCAGAACCTGGAAGCAACCTAGATGCCCCTCAACTGAAGAATGGATAGAGAAAATGAGTATGTACTTTTGTATAAATATTTATACAATTCCATTTATACAATAGAATACTATTCAGCAGAAAACAGCAATGGAATCTTGAAATTCACAGGCAAATGGATGGAACTAGAAGAAACCCTCCCTAGTGAGGTAACCCAGTCACAAAAAGACAAACATGGTATGTACTCACTCTTATATAAATTTTAGACAGAGCAAGTGATTACCAGCCTATAAACCTCTTCACCAAAGAAATTAGGAAACATGAAGGACTCTAGGAGATAAATGCATGGACCGCAGGAATGGGAAGGGGCTTGAACTCCTTGTGCTAATTGGGAGCATGAGGGTAAGGGAGAGGGAGCTGCCAGAATGAGAGCAGAAGAGGAGAGGAAGAAATGGAGGAGCAGAAATATTGAATTGGGGTAAAGAATAGAGGAGAGCAAGATGAGAGATACCATATTAGAGGGATTCATTTTAGGTCCAAGGATAGATCTGGCACCAGGGAGATTTCCAGAGACCTACAAGGACAGGAATGGACAATACAGGCAATGGTGGAGAGGATAACCTAAATAGCCTTCCCCTAAAATGAGATTGATGACTAATTTTTATGCCATCCTAGAGCCCTCATCCAGTGGCTGATGGACGCAGAGGTAGATTTCCACAGATATACACTGAACTGAACTCTGGAACTTAGTTAAAGAGAGGAAGGAATGAAGATAAAAGGGGTCAGTACCAGGCTGGTGAAACCCACAGAAACAGCTGGCCTGAGTAAGGGGAAACACATCGACCCTAGATGCTGTGTGGGAGGCCAGTACAGGACTGATCCAGACCCCTGAACATGGATGTCAATGAGCTGGCCTCTGCACTCTAGGGGGCCCCTGGATGTGGATTAGTATTTTTGTAAGAAGGGACTTTGAGAGCCCATCCCAAGTGAAGGGATGCCCTCTTGCCCTCGATGCATGGGGAAGGGCCGAGGCCCAGCCCAGGATGATGAGGTGGACTTTTCAGAGCCCCTTTGGCAGGATTTACCCTGCCTGGGGAGTTGAGGGTGGATGGGGTGGCAGGCAGGTCTGGGTGGGTTAGGAGAGGTATGGGTGAGGGGAGGGAGAGGGAGAAGGGATTGACATGTGAAACAAGGTTGTTCCTAATTTGAACTAATTAAAAAAAAGGAGAATGTCTAGATAAAAGATGTTCAACATAACTTTATATTTGTATGACAGTATCCTTATGTAACATATATCTATACACTATTAATATACATGATTAAAATTATAAACAAAATATTTAAAATATTTTTAAAAATCTAGCTCTAAGAACCTGTGATCTGTGCCCCTCTTAGTCAAATCAGCATATGACTATAATATTCAAAATTCAAAATATAAGTTTTCCTTCTCTCCTTGTCATCTTATACCAGCCCACTCCTCTGGCTGAAGCCTCCTATCCCACTAGTGGCCAGGCCATTATTCTGAACTCCAGATAAGACTGCTCTCCACACTGCCTGCAGTCTATCAGTATAACTCCTACTTTTCCTCTCCTCATCATCATATTCTGTCTCATATCTCTGGTGGAAACGTTCTACTCTATCAGAAGCCAGACCAACATGCTCAACCCCAGAGACAGGCCAATTTCCTGAAAAACAAACAGAAGCCTCCTACCCCACTAGAAGGAAGTCTAGGATCCTGAAACCCAGATGACCACTGGCCAGATCAAGAACCATACATATAGCCAAAACTCAAGCCCCGATCTTGGAAATATTCCCTTGATAGATCACAGGACATCCAGACCATCAGAATTCAAAGCCCCAACATGGGTGCACAACCTCTCCTCAAACACAGGTACCAGCAGGCAGAAGACTAGAGGAGAAACAGAGACAAAGGAAGAAAACATCCATCCAACAAAGAAAAATCCAGAAATTGGCATCTAGACCTATAATCACTCTAAATCCAGAGATCAGCCATTCCACAAGAGAAAGCCCTGTAATTTCTAACATAGCTGATGCACAAGAAAATGATCTTAAAACATACATCTTTAAGAAGAAATGAATAAATCATTTAAACAAATGAAGGAAAAGAATATCACAAAATTGAAGGAAATGAATAGATCTCATAAATAATAGATAATATAACAAAGAAAAAATAACAGTTGACAGGAAAGAATAAAATTGTTCAAGACCTGAAGGTTGAAATAGAAGCAATAAAGAAAATACAAACTGAGAGAATTCTGGAAATTGAAAATCTAGGTAAGGAAATAGTAACAACAGATGCAAGCATCACCAACAGAATATAAGAGATGGAAAAGCGAATATTAATTGTTGAAAAAAAACAGTAGTGGAAATAGATATATATTAGTCAAAGAAAATATTAAATCTAAAAATTCCAGAAAAAAAAAACAGCAAGGAGATCTGGGATACAACAAAAAGACACTAACCTAAGAATAATAAGGATAGAAGAAGTAGAAGATTCTCCATTCAAATGCACAGAAAAATATTTTTTTAACAAAATCATAGAAGAATTGCCTAATCTAAAGAAGGATGTGACTATAAAGGTATAAGAAGCTTTCATAATACAAAATAGGTTGGGCCAGAAAAGAAAGAGCCTCTCACCACATAATATCCAAACACTAAACACAGAGAACAAAGAACGGAAGTATAAGGCAGCAAAAAAGGTGGGGGCAAATAACATAGAACTTCAGACCTAATAGAATTATATTAGACTTCTCAATGGAGAAGATACAAGGCAGAAGGTCCACCACAGATGTTCTGCAGACTCTAAGAGTACACAGATGCCAACCCAAACTACTATATCCAACAAACTTTTAAGCACCACTGATAGAGAAACATGATATTATGTTGAAAAAACTAGAAGGAGAGCTGCAACACAAGGAGATTAACTGCACCCATGAAAACACAGGAAATATATAATCTAACACCCTCATACCTTAAAGAAGGAAACACACACACACACACAAAAAAAAAAAAACATACACAGGGATCTATAACTGCATAATACCAAAAAGTAAGGGGTATTAACTCTCATTTGTCACTGATATCTCTCAATATTAATGGTCTCAATTCCCACAATAAAAGGACACAGACTACAGAATGGAATAAAGAAAAATAAAATCCTTCCTTCTGCTGCATACAAGAAAGAACTAAACATCAAAAAAGACATTACTAGAGTAAAGAGTTAGAAAAAGATTTTTGCAAGAAAATGGCTTCAAGAATCAAGTTGGTGTATTCTGATGTCTAACAAAATAGACTTCAAACTAAAATTAATCAAAAGATTATGGGAAGTACATGCTATACTCATCAAAATAACGGAAATGGTGGCTGAACTAACCTTCCCCTATATTGAGGTTGGTGACTATCATAATTGTCATTGTAGAACTTTTACCCAATAACTGATGGAAGCAGATTCAGATATTCACAGCCAAGCACCAGGGATATGGTGTTATGGAATATGTAAGTCCAATAGAATCAGGTAGGGTGATCATTAAGATCATGGCTGGGGAAACCCACAGAGACATCTGACCTGACATCATGGGAGCTCACACCATCTAGACTGAATGCTGGGGAGCCTGCATGGGACATAAACAGGCCCTTTGCATGTTGCCTGTGGGCAACAGTTGTATAGCTTGGTTGTTTGAGGGTCCCCTGACAGTGGGACCAGCATCTATTCTTGATGCATGAACTGGCTTTTTGGAACCCATTCCATATGGTGTGATGCCTTGCTTGGCCTTGACTCAAGGGCTTGGCCCTGCCTCAAATTAATGTGACAGGCTTTGTTGAGTGTCCGTGAACTGCCTTACCCTTTCTGAGGAGTAGACAACGGGTGGGTTGGGGTGAGAAAGGGGGAAATGTGTTTGGTATGTAAAACAAATAAAAGATTTAAAATAAAAAAGACAGAAAAAAACTACAGTATGAAATCTCAAATCTCAACTGCCCAAATGCAAGGGCAGCCAAATATTTAATGGAAACACTTCTAAAGCTTAAATCACAAATTGACCCTCACACATGGAGAGGGGAAGACTTCAATACCTCACTATCACCAATAGACAGGTCATCCAGACAAAAACTAAACAGAGAAATACTGGAACTAACAGACTTTATGACTCAAATGGACCTATCAGATATCTAAAGATATTTTACCAAACATAAAAGAATGTACTTTCTTCTCAGCACCTCATGAAACATCCTCCAAAACTGTCCACATATTCATTTCATCACAATGTAATTTTCAACAGGAAAAAGAAAATTGAAATAACCCCCCCATCCTATCAAACCACCGTGTGTTAAAGCTGGATTTCAATAACTTCAGAAAAAACAGAAAGCCTAACATTGCATGGAAACTGAACAAATCTCCTAAATTACTACTGGGTCATGGAAGAAATAAGAAAGGAATTGAAGTCTTCTTAGCATCCAGTGAAAATGAATGCACAACATATGGGACAGAATGAAATAGGTGCTAAGAGAAATAGTCATAGAAATAATTGTCTTCATAAAGTATTTGAAGAGATCTCACATGAGTGACTCAACAGCATACCTTTAAGTATTAGAACAAAATAAACAAACAAAACAAAACCAAGCACATACAACAGGAGTAGACAGCAAGAAATAATCATTTGGAGGGTTGAAATCAATGAAGTAGAAACACAGAAAACAATAAAAAGATTCAATGAAACAAGTTGGTTCGTTGAAGAAATCAACAAAAGAGGCAAATCTTACCAAGAGTAAATAAAAGACACAGAGAGAACATCCAAATTAACAAAATCAGAAAAGAAAAGGCACAGAAAACAAGAGAAACTGAGGAATCCCAGAGAATCTTTAGGTCATTCTTCAAAAACCGGAACTCCACAAAATCTGATAATCTAAAAGAAATTTCTTCATAGATACCACTTTCCAAAATTAAATCAAGATCAGATAAACAACTTAAGCAGACTTATTACACGTAAAGAAATAGAAACAGTCATTTAAAATCTCTCAACAAATGGACCTCAGTGATATCATTTAATTTAGGAGTGCTAGACACCCACAGACCAGTCTGGGCTTGTATGAAGACATCCTCAGGCTCACATAGAGCCTGATCTACCAGATGGGTAGATGACATTATGGCGAGTGAATGTGTGGTGGAGAATTGATAAAAAAAAAAAAAGCAAAGTGGGATGGCTCATTTGCTATGCAAAGAGACAGAATGGAAGAAGTGAAGGTGGTGAGGAGTAGGCTGATGTGAATGGCCTACTTGCCATCCAGGGCCATGATGATGTCCATGTCCAGGCTGCTGCTGAAGGCAGTGTAGGGGCTCATGGTCCTATCACAATCAGAGTATGGGTTGATAGCCATAGTTCCTGTTACCATCAAAGCCCACACTGGTGCCCAGGGTTTAGTTTGCCACCTGTGACCATGTAAGTGTAAGATGGGTCACAATCATCTGAATGGTCTGCACTGTCACCTGGTGCCATGGTGACATCTGGGACAGAGCTGAAGCTGAGGTCTGCACCTGGGTCTATGGACCCACAGCAGCAAGGGCCTGAGTAGGTATTCTTATCTCCTAGTACCACCAAAGGCTGGGGGTATTTCTGGGGACTGCTCTGCTAGCTGAGGACACACTGGTATCCCATAGACATGCTGCAGGAGTGCCATAAAGCTCTGAGTGGCCTGCTCTGCTACCTGGGGAAAGAATGATCCCCAGCCCCAGGCTTCTGCAGAAGGTCATGTTTGGGATTGCAGTCATAACCCAGCAGTAGTTGGTGTTATTGTCCATTGCTCATGTTGCCACCACCAAATGCCACATGGAAACCCAGAATTTGGGCAGAAATCAACACCTTTTTGGTATTGAAATATTATGCTACCGCCAGAACAACACTGATCTGAGTTGTCACCCAAGGCCATGATATTGCCCAAGCCTGAGCTGCTGTTAATGGCCATGTTTGGTTCTGCAGCCCTACATCAGACAGAGTCTGAGTTAATGACCAAGGTTCCTGTTGCCCTGAGGGTTGAGTGAGTGGTTGTCCAGCATCTGATCAGCACCTGAGACCTGATTGTGTGGGTATAAAGATTTCACTAGACGCAACATGAATGAAAAATGGGTGTTTATTGCGGAACACTTACACAGATAAATACAAAGACCTGCAGAAACACTTCTCTGCCCTTCTGTTGACGCAAGAGAAAAGACCTTGCACAAAAAGAAGCACTGCTTCAAGCTTTCCTCTTTCTTCTCCTGCCCACCTGAAGCCACACCCATAGGGGGGTATGGCCACAATTACAGGTTCACAAGCAAGACCTCTACAGAGACCATGCTATTCTCCAATGACAATGCTACAGCTGGAGCCACATGGACCTGGGTGGCCTGTACTGCTACCTTGGTCCATAGTGCTATCTGGACCAGAGATGCAGCTGAGAAGCCTATAGTCCTGCTGCAGCTAGTGTTGACATGCATGGCTCCTGTCACCATCAAAAGCAATGTGGATGCTCAAGGGAGAGGCCACCATCTGGGGCCATATTGGAGTTTGAAGGCCTTGCTTTCACTGGGACGATGCTGATATGAGTGGCCTTTGCTGCCACCTGGTGCAGTGGTGACATACAGGCACAGCTTCTGCCTAGAAACACGTCTGTGTCCTTGGTCCTACTGGAGCTGGGATCTGTGTTGAACTTCAAGGTCCATGTTGCCACCAAAGGCCACACAAAAGTCCGAGGGCTGAGCTGCAATCTGTAGCCATGTTGGTATCCAAGGCCCATATGACAGGTAGAGCCTTCCTCATGTGAATAACCTTTGCTGCCACCTAAATCCATAGTGGCATCAGGGCCCCAGTTGCTGCAAATGGCCAGGTCTTGAGTACATGATGTAAAATTTCCAAAGAATCAATAAAGAAATTATGTTAATAATAAAAAAGTCTCCCAAACAAAACAGAGACAATTTTAGCACAGAATTCTATCAGACTTTCAAAGAAGAGCTAATACCAATATTGCTCAAATTATTCCACAAAAATACTAAGAAAATAGTAAAAAACTAAATCTAAGAACAAATCCAAAAGATTATGCACTATTATCAAATAGGTTTTATTCCAGAGATTCAGGTGAAGTTCAACCTATGAAAATCGGTCAATTAATCCATCATATAAACAAGCTATAAAAAACTATCTAATCATCTCATGAGATGCTAAAAAAGCCGTTGGTAAAATCCAGCACCCATTATTGATAAAAATTTTGGAGAGATCATGGTTAAAAAAGACATACCTAAAAATAATAAAGGCTATTGCAAGCCCATAGCTGACCTCAAATTAAATGGAGAGAAAATTAAAGCAATTCAACTAAAACCAGGAACAAGAAATGGGTGTCTACTCTCTCCATAGCTATGCAATACAATACTTAAAGTTCTAGCTAGAGAATAAGACAATTTAAGATCATCAAGGGAAGACAAATTAGAAAGGAAGAAGTGAAAGTATCCTTATTCGTAAATGATATGATAGTATATATAAGCAACCCCCAAAATTCTACAAGGGATATACTTCAGTTGACAATTATCTTTTGTGATGTGGCTGGATACAAGATTAACTCAAAAATGAGAAAAAAGAGTAGCCATTCTATATACAAACAATAAATGAGATGAGAAAGAAACCGGGGAAATAGCATCCTCAAAATAGTGAGAAATAATGTAAAATATCTTGGGTAATTCTAACCAAGCAAGTAAAAGACCTGTATGAGAAGAATGTCAAGTCTTTATACAAAGAAATTGAATAAGATTTCAGAAGATGGAATGATCCACAATTTTCAAAAATCAGTAGGATTAACCAGAAACAACCTAAAGATTCAATGCAATCCTCTTTAAAATTTAAACAGAACCCTTTGCAGACCTTGAAAGAGAAATACTCATCTTCATGTGGAAAAAAATAAAAGAAAAAATAGCTAAACCAGTCCTGTACAATAAAGGAAATTGCAGAGGTATCACCATTCTTGATTTCAAGCTCTATTACAAAGCTAACCTAATAGAAACTGTATTGTACTGGAAAAGAAATAGATAGGTGGATCAATTGAATCAAATCAAAGACCCAGATGTAAATCCACACACCTATAAACATTTGATTTTCGATAAAGAAGCCACCATTTTACACTGGAAAAAAGAAAGTATTTTTAACAAGTGGTGATGGTCTAACTGCTTGTCTGCATTTAGAAAAATGCAAATAGATCCATATCTATCACCCTGCAAAAAAATTCAGGTCTACATGGAACAAATACCTCAACAAATTGCGAAACAATGAATCTGATAGAAGAGAAATTAGGAAATAACCTTGAACTCAATGGCACAGGAGACAACTTCCTGAATAGAACACCAAGAGCACAGGGATTATGATAGACAATTAAGAAAGTTTCTATAAAGCAAAGGACACCATCAATAGGACAAAACATCAGTATACATAAAGGGAAAGATCTTCACCAACTCCACATCTGACAGAATGCTATTTCACAAATATATAAAGAACTTTAAAAACTATACTTAAAAATAAAAACAACAATTCAATGAAAAAAATGGGGTGCAAGAGGGATCATGTGAAGTTTAGGGGAAGAGAGTCCTGAAAGAGATGAGTGTAAAGGGGTCATTTTAAGGTAAGACAGAAGTGTGGTACAAGAGAAATTCCCAGGAATCTTCAATGATGACCACAGTTAAGACTCTAAGCAACAAGAAATTAAGCCACCTCCTGTGACCAGGCAAGACTACCAATGGAAGTATTGGGACACCACTCAAACCACATAACCTTAGACCTTCAGTCTGTCTGGCTTATGGGATAATCTGTGGTAAGTGTACTATTGTGGAAGTGATCAACAAATGGTTGGCCCAGTCTGAGATCCATGCCAGCATAGTGAGCTCACCCATAATACTGCCCAGAGTACCAAGAACCACAGACTGGATGCCCTAGAGACCTACAATAGAATCAAACATGACTGAAGAAAAAATATCAATATGATGTTTAAAGATATTCTTCTATACTCATAGACTTGTGCCTAGCCCAATTGTCATCAGAAAAACTTCATCCAGCAACTGATGGAGACAGATGCAGAGACCCACACCCAGGCATTAGGCAGAGCCCAGGAAATCCTAATAAAGAGAGAGAGGAAGGATTGTAAGACTCAAAGGTGTCAAGGACCTCACAAGGAAACCCTGAGAATCAGCTAACCTGGATACATAGGAACTCCCAGAAACTTAACAGACAACTGGTGAACCTACATGGGACTGACCTCCACTATCTGCATATATGTGAGAGTTGTGTAGCTTGGTCTACCAGTGAGACTCCTAAAGTGGGGCAACAGTTGTTTCTGACTCTTTTGCCAGCTTTTGGATCGGTCTTTCTCATATTAGATTGCCTCTCCCATCCTTTATACAAGGAGAGGCATTTAGTCTTACTGCTACTTGACACTCCATTTTTTTTATATTCATGGGAAGCCTACCTCTTTCTGAATAGAAATGGAGGAGGCAAGGATTTTAGGGTAATGAGGGAGGTGGAGAGAGGGACTGCGAGAGGAGGAGGGAGAAGAAACTAGATATGTTATGCAAAATAAATAAATTTTAAGAAATTAAAAAAGAAATAAAAATGTGTATGTTGTCAACACCTTAACACATTTTAAAAGTAGGATGGATAAATGGCTCAGTAGTCAAAAGGCTATAAGTTAGCTCTAAGATATAAATGCCACTATTGACCTTGCAGAGTATGTTGCCATTCTGTTCATATTGATTTTCATATGCATTAGAACTCAGCAGGGCAATGGATTGCTTTTCTTCTATGACAGACAATCTAGAATTATTACTTCACAATTTTAAAATACATTCCAAGCACTTACCTTTATATGCACAGGTAAACATAGCTCTAACTCCTTAATAATTATGTGTCTTTTTATAGCAGATAATGATCATTACAGAGAACCACAACTGATCAAAATGAAGATAACAATGTGTCCTGTTATGCCTAGCCATAAGTGATATACATATAACACAAGCTGTACACCTAAGGCTCAGGGAAAATTTTGGAAGAGAGAAAGAAATTTTTCAAGAGTTGGAGGACTATGTTGAAACATGTATTGTGAGATAGTGGATCTATAATTGACAGAGAAAGAAAGCTACCCAAAGAAAATCTCCACAATCTAGTTGCCTATAGAAGACTCTAAAAATGACAACACCAAGTGTCATGTCACTATTTGTGTTCTGTCCAGCTTTAGCTTAGAAACCTGACAAGGATGTGGAAGAAACAAAGGGAGAACATGTACAGGATCAGTTGGTTTGTGATTACTCTAATGGAGCATTACCAGCTACACACGCAACCTGGAGTCTCAACACATTTATTATATACAGCACAAGTAGGAGGCACTATCTCAGGAGAAGGTCTCTGTAGGGAAGCAGACTCAGGGCACTATCATCCAGTAGGAAGTTGCAGTTGCTACTTTTTGTACACACTGGTCATTTTTTTATGAACTATAGCACTTGACTACTCTGTCACCATTTGTACTAAGATCAAAGGAAGTCTTTGCCATCCCTCTTCGTCTCGTCCGAGGAAGATATTGTCAATTTTCATGGATCTGATCCATTGGTGTCTCTGACATGGCTGTGCACTTATCAACAGTACAGTTCCACTCAGGATTTCAATCAGTTTTACACATTCACTCAAGCATTCCTCTGATTCCTAAAACCAGCATGAATTGGGGATTCTCAAAAGGATTGAACCCAGAGTAGCTACAGAAAGTAAATGGATGCTGAGAGATGGATAACAGTCTTCTGTGGGGATGAGCCACTTAGCATACTAGATAATACCAAAAGATCAGCCCTAAACATATATGGAAATCATTCAATGATCCAGCAGGTTGTTCTTATGAAACACCTATACAAACATATGGAAAAATCATGAGTAAACAATTACAGGCCGAGCCAAGCATTAGTGGCCCATGCCTTTAATCCCAGCACTCAGAAGGCAGAAGCAGGCAGATCTCTGTGAGTTCGGGACCGCCAGCCTGGTCTACAGAGTGAGTGCCAGGAAAGGCTCCAAAAGCTACACAGAGAAGACAAGCCTTGTCTCAAAAAACTATAAAAAATAAAGAATTACAGGCCATAAATTAAGCAGTGTGTGGCACACAGGATAAATTGGATGGGGGAGAGGGAAGGGAACAATAGAAAATCACTATTCACATAGGAAACTTTAAAAAATAAGATCAATGTTCATTTATAATTATAGTTGCAACTTAGAAAAATATCCATTTAGAAATCATGTATCTTTCTAAACAAATTGTACCTAGACTCCACAGAAATATTTACCATGCTATTGTTACTTCCTCTTAGGCTCCCTCTGTGACAAACTACTACCTTCCAGGCTCAATTGGCAAAGTTGCTTCTGGGATCACTAAGTTGTGTTTCTGTGCTCTGCCTAACCATGTGGGCCTGTTAGTTTTGTTGTTTGCTGTTTGCCTGCTTGATTTGACAACTTGACACAAGCTAGAGTTATCTGTGAAGAGGAATTTCAGTGACTAGATGCCTCTCTTAGATTGCCTGGAGGCAAGTCTGTAGGTCATGGATGTAAAGGTGTGAGAAGGTACAGCTCAATTTAGTGGTATAAGAAAGCAGGCTAAGCAAGGCCAGGGAATCAATCCTATAAGCAGAGTTTTACTCCGTCTGTGTTAGTTCATGTATCCTTCTTCCTTTTCTGTTTGAGTTCCTGACTTGACTTCCCTCCGTGATGCACAGTGATACAGAAATGTAAGACAAACAAAGCCTTTCACCCCCAAGTTGTTTTTGGTAATGGAATGTCCCATAGCAATCAAAAGCAAACTGGAACATCATCAGTCTTAAACACTTTGTCCTTGTTCTTATTGACTTAGTTTATAAGAAAACATTCTCACATTTACTTGTTGTCTTGTGCTGGTTTTCTATTTGGTATTTCACTTTGATTTTACAGAGCGCTCTTAATTTGTATAATACCAACATTCCCTCTTGGTTTAGAGGATTCCATTTAAAGTATTCACCTTTCTGAAGTACTGAAATTATTATCAATAGTAATTAATATCAATAAATTAATATCAGTAAATTCATAAATCCTTAGATGTATAATCTGGAATCATATTAAATGATAAGTAGTTTGGGAAGTAGCAGCTTTTTCCAGAAACAAAGAGGCTGTGGGAGCATGTTTTAAACATTATTTATTTATTAGTGTGTGTGTGTGTGTGTGTGTGTGTGTGTGTGTGTGTGTGTGTGTGTGTGTGATGTACCAAGAATGGCAATAGATGCTAGAACCACATCAATAAAAATAATTTGGTTGAGGTTAAAGATGGGTTAATGAAAACTTTGGAGTAAGTTCAGCTGTTGCCATCCACTCATACACAGTTCATAGTAAGAGTTACAGAGCTACACTCTTGAGATCATCCATGACAGTGTCTATGTAGCAACCAGAGATTTAAATACATGCACTTCACTTAGGAAAACGTATATACTCTAAGACACCATAAATTTAGATTATGACAATTGTAAATATATAATTGTAGATAAGTCTTTGGCTAATGGATAATATATTAATATTTAGTTTTGTTGCTGGTATTCTGTGGTAAATACATTTTGTTGAAAATGCTACACACAAAAAAACAAGAAAATGCTACACTGTCTCCATGAGAAAAACATGCATATATTAAAAGACTGCAGAACTTCTAGTCACAATTTAGCAAAAATCAAAAGTGATTCTTAGCCAGAAATCCCTCCATTTTGCAGGCAACCTCCCCCAAGATTCTCTCCTGTGTGTGCTTTCTCCATGCTATAGACTGTACTTCAAAGGGCTAAGCTCAAGGAGCTGCTATATTTTCTGTGTCAGCAAAGACTTTCTTTTCCTTCAAGCAAATTATTAAAGAGAGAGTGAGAATGACTTTAGGGAAATATATTCCATCTTTCCCAGAGACAGAATTTCATCCCACATAAGCACTCTTCTGCCTATGTCTTGTGCAGAACTGCATTTTCTAACCCATGTCTGGACACGCAAATCAATCCCATTACAGGGTAACAGGATTTGTCTGCACACCTCTGTGTATGTCTTTGCTAACTGAGGAGTCCTTCACAGTAGGCTGGGCTTTTTCTTTAGGGATATTCTGACATATGTCCAAATAATTTCACTCTGTGATTCATTCGTTTCATTTAAAACCACCAAGGGGGTGAGAGACTAGTGACTGATAAAATTGTTGAATGCCATCACTATTCTCCATGATTTCACCTAAGAGAGCCTGAAATTAGTCTTTGTCTGGGAAAGGACCAACATTTAACAACTTGCAATGTAACTACAGAATGAAGCCAGCAGCTGTGTTCTTATACTACTACTTTCAGATCATTCCCATTCTAAATGCCTTATGTGGCTAAAGGTTGTCAAATAGGCGTTTTGTCTATAGAAGAGGTCTGCAAAATTATAACCACAATAACCTGGTTAAAAAAAAAATGTTGTACTTTGGAAACGCCCAACACCACATTGCAATTTGTGAGCTTAGTGGTAACTTACACTAGCAGTAGCATCAGAATGAATCTAGACCTATACGATTTATATGTACAGAACTTTGTCCCACATGCCCCATATGCCCTTGTTTTAGCATCAACCCTCTACCAGTATTTTCATGCACTTCATCTCGTCTTTGGAATGATCCTCTTCTTTGTTATCTTATCTTCAAATAACACTGAGTTGAAAATAACTACTACTACCCTATCACAAAAGATGTGATAGACTGATGACACCCTATGGAAAGCCTCACCATCCAGGAGAGCAGAAAGGATATGTGATAGGTAGGGTTTTAGTTGGGGGTGGGGTGGGAGGGGAAGTGGAGAGGTAGAAGGGAACTGGGATTGTCATGTAAAACAATCTTGTTTCTAATTCAAATAAAAAATCTGCAAAACAAAATAGCTACTACCTTGTGTCATGCTTCTTGTGCATAATATTTATAATCCTTAAAACTTTTGAGTACAGTAGAAACAATTCTATCACTGTTAAAGAAAGAAATCTGTGCATAGCAATTTCAATCTCCAAAATTTATAACCATACGTAGCAAACACAGACATCAGTCATAACTGACAATATTAGGAACAAATCTATGATCTATCACCAAAGACTAGTGTTAACATGAGTTCTTTTTATGAACCCACTTTTAGATATAGAGAAGATTTTCAAAATGTTTACTGTGAACCCATTACCAAAAACCATTTTTTCCTCTATTGAGCATGCTCTTGCCAAAACCATAGTTTTTTTAGCCCTCAAAGCATCCAGTGGCAGTGAGCCTGCCCAACTTAAGACATGTTTTGTAACCTCCAATTTTCCTACTCACACTGAAAAACAACTAATCTAAAACATACCTCCAACTTCATATACAGATGCTTTGTTCCAATCTTTTAAAAGCTCCACTAAAAGTCTGTAAATTAAGTAAAATACTGATAAATTAATCTTTACTCAAATATTGCAGCTTTAATTGCTTTCAAAGATAAAGTATATAATGTTTAATATTGCTTATAACTTCATAGAGATCTTTACAAGACTAAAATAATTTAGCTACATATAAAATTCCTATGCTTGGCAAGGAATCCTCTGTCATAATGTTTGCACACACATTTAAATGAAACAAAAAAGGAGGTATTCAAAGTCTCCTAAAGTTTGCTATAGGGTATCAGGCTAGGCATGTGTTCCTTGAGACTCTTGAAGGCATTTCTGGTTCATCTTTTTCTTGTAGCATGAGCAATACAAAGCATTAAGAAATATTTTTGGCAGAAATTGAAATATTTCTGGGAAAATATTCTTCTTTTTCTTCCCAAACAAAAAGAGATTACAATGTTTAGTCTAAAAGAAGAAGCTTGAAGGAAGGATAAAGTTATTTTTCATATAGGTAGATAAGTGAAATTATGTAAACAATATGAGACATCAGTACTCCACAGAGAGTGTATTAGTAAAGTGTAGTGATTGAAATGGAGTATTATTCCAAATATATGCTTATTCTTTCACAGAGAACTTCATATTACTGATGAAAAGTTTCATGAGATGAAAGTGGAACTATCCTGTACCATTCAGAGATCCTGTCCTAATACCATGCCATCAATGGGACAATTTGTTACTCCCATTTCTTTCTCTTTTTTTATCTCCATCAAGTAGAGGAACCTGTTGAAGAGGAACCTAATATAGGAAAGGAAAAATTTACCTTTAATTCAGCCTTGTATATGTATGGCAAATATACTCTATCAATAGAAAATAAAGAGTTCAAGCTGCTATAAAAATTTGAACTTAAGTTTTACGTATCTAAATCAATGAAATTTACTCACTGTAATTTGAATTGTATGGGAGGATTGATTCTTTGTACACACCATTAGGAAGTAAAAGACATGCAACATGCCATGATTAAACATGTTAGGTAAGACAGGCATCTTAGCTAATGAGTGAACTTACCCATCTTACAGTAATAATTTTCTCAAACAATGTATGATTGCAGTCCCCATCATATATATCACTAGAGGCAAATATTTATAGTATTTTCTATTATGAAAAAATCCTTGGGTCAATACTAATGTAAATTTTAAAACCTATCAAGAGAGCACAGTGTTCAAATGGAACTTAAAAGATGTTTGTGGTGCAGAAATAATCTATGTTGAATGTAGAGTTGGTCATACTATCTGTACGTACCAAGGTAGTCTACAACTCTATTCATGTATTACATTAATATGAATGTTATGTGTTTAATTTTATAAGGTTTTTAAAATATGTAATCTTGATGCTGGCAGAACTTATGTTGCTAATATTAATAGTAAATTTTGAAATGATAATCATATTATTGGACCCTGATCTTGAAAATTATAACACATATTCTGTCTTTCATGTTTAACTTTATATTTAACTTTTTTATGAGTGCTAGCTCAGGATATTGTAAAACAATATTGCAAGCAAGTGAGAAATTCCTTGTTACGATAAAAACATATAATGACAGCAGAATAAGGCAAAAATATAATCAATTGTGATTTATCTACAGTTAATCTTATTTATACAAATTATTTTTCTAGAAACACCTTTCTTTAAGACAGTTCAGATTGCATTATGTGTGGGCAGTATATAAGTGGTATTTCTTACTGACTCTCCCTTCCTCACTGCTATAAAGTACGCAAATCAGTAGCTGCACATTTCTAAGCCATAAGTGGTGAATGCACATCATACACTATCATCCCCAGCGACCAGTGAACATAACAGAAGTGTGAGTGGAAAGACTCTAGTAGACAGAATTTGGGAAGAAATGCTGGTAAACAGTTTCTGCTGGACCTAAGTGAGCATCCTTCTCAAGAAATCCTAAAATTATACAATTTAATGTTCCTTATTTTCTTTTAGCTTTATTGTCAAATGGATATGTGCTTCTAAACCCAACATAATATTACAGAAAATTATTTTGTTAGATTAATGTGCATTTTTCAAGGAAATGAGAAGTAGGAAACACATGTAAAGGAAAAACATGAGAAAGCATCAAATTAAAACAAAACAAACAAAAAAAAACCATTTCATTGTGTAAAACCATAGTCAGCTAGGTGTGGTAGTTCATTCCTTTGGATGCAGACAGGATGATATCCATGATTGTGAGGGAAGCATTATCTACATAGTGAGACATTGTCTCCAACAAAACAAAATAAATAATAGCAAAAACAAAACAAACCACTCATAATGCATGCAGATTTGTTGTATTTGTTTTCTATGAAGGAGTCCCTATTGAACAGTCCATATAAAACATAAATATGTTCTCATTACAGTCTCTTCCTTTTCTGTTCAAACATGTTCTAAAATAAAAAAAAATACAAATTGTAAACTCAAGAAATGACTGTTATAATTCTAAATTTTTTTTGCAAATATTCTCCAAGTATTCAAATATGTTTCACTGGATCCTTAGCATAAAAAATGTATGTGTACCAAGGCCAACAAAGAGAAGCTTAGTCTACTGGTATATTAAAGGAGCCCAGAACCATAACAAAATGAAAAAATTGAAAGTTTATTATAATAACAATGATTTTGCTTATTATTTTTATATTTCCTTACATTAGTTGATATATATTTGTGAGTGAGCTGGATGCATATATATGGAATTGTACAGTGAGGCCAGAGAACTTCCTTAGATATTTTTTCTGAGACACCCTTTACCTTGTTTTTGTAAAAAAGCATCTCTCCCTGGCTTAGAGCTTACCAAATAGCCTAGGAGAGAAGACAGTGCCACGGTTTCCACTATATTTGTATTCCCTTGTTGAGATTACCAGTATGAGCCACCACACAAGACTTCTTTTATTTAATATGTGTTCGTTCTTTAGAACAGACTAATGTCACCATGGTTGCAAGTCAAGCATTTTACAGACTGAGCTACATCTCTAGCCCCATTTCTAAAATAATGAAATTGAAAATAGCCAACCTAGATTTTCACAGCATAAGGCAAAGTGCAAAAGAATGTTCATCTGGCTGACACACCTTGTTCTTCGTTTAAGCATATCAGCCTGGAAAGGTGGAATATTGGTACCAAGGAGGTTAGTTAGCAAATGCAATTCTTTATTAGCACAAGTTTATATCAATATATACAAATAAGGAAAAGAAAACTTGTTTTGATTCAGCTTGGGAGGCAATCATGAGACCTTTTACATGGTAGAAAACCACCTTAACCCTAATCCACATTTACAATCATCAAAATATCGTTAAAAGATTATAATTATCCCTAGCATGACTTGACAATGAAATTAGAAGGAGCAACATATTCTGACTCATGGCAAAACTACTTGTGTTCTAATGTTACACATGAGAGTATTACATCTTTCAATGCATGAAGAAAGACAAAATCTATTCTATGACTTTTCCAAAGGTATAAGTCGCTTCCATCAGAATAATTGATTTTTGCCACGAATGCATGATGTGACACTCCTTTTTATATTGAAAATAGTTTTCTTCTCACATAACACATTCTGATTAGGGTTTCCCCTCCTTCTATTTCCTTTTAGTTCTTCCTCACCTCCCTATCTGTATCCACTAGATTTCTGTCTCTCCTTAGAAAACAGACAGGATTCTAAGAAATCATACATTTATATTAAAAACATTAAACAAAACCTTACACATCTAAATAACACAAAACAAACTGATGGAAACTAGTCCAAAAGGAGGTACAAGAAACAAAGCCTGACTGATTCTTACCCTTAGAAATTCCTTAAAAGCAATAAATTGGAAGCCTATACATATATATATTAATATATGGAGTAAAATAAAAATACAAATGAAAAATACACCTATTAAGATAAAATAAAATTAAAAAGGGAAAACTCTGACACCACATTAAGAGACAAGGAACCTGCAAAGATGCTGTTGAGTTAGTTTTCTGTTGGTCATCTCCTACTAGAAACATAGCCTACCCTTAAGAGTAGTTTGTTTCTTCAGTAAGACTCCCTTGGACAAAAAAAATTCATACATGTGTGATAATTAATTGGAGATAGTGTTAGTATATAGGGCCACCTTGGCCCTGACCCTTGGGGACCTGGGAGTATGTCACCTGTGTGTGCATGACAAGCAGTACCCTTGCTCTGTATGCAGCCACGAAAGTTCCCTTTTAGAAACCTCCCTCTCATTCTGCCCTTGCTCTGAAGAGGCAGACATGTCTCTGTCTCTTTTTTTTCACTTTTCTTTCTTTCTCTCACACTCTTTTTTTCTCCTCTGTCCCCTCTCTTCTTTCCCTTCCCCTACTCATTTCCCTTCCCAAAATAAAACTTGCCATTTCCCATGAGAGTTCTGCTTGCATGGTACATTTATCTGTCACCTGCCATGGAATACACCATTGTTGCCTCATCCACACCCACCACATATCATAGCAGATAGTTTCTGGGTTAGGGATGGGGCATGTGTACTCTTCTTTTAGCTCTAGGATACCATCTGGTGCAGACCAAAGCAGACCCACTAGATTCTGTCTCAGCCTCTATGTGATGTGGAATAATCCTTTTGTATACTGTGAATATGTATTATAATCATTCATAATAAAAATCTGACAGGCTAGTAGCCAACCAGGAAGTATAGGAGGGATATTCAGACACACAGAGAGAATGCTGAGATTAAGAGATACATAGTGGGGGAGACACCAGCGAGCCACTCATCAAGAAGGACATATAAAAAAGGAGGTAACAAGCCATGAGCCAATTGGGAAAGCATAAATAGAGATGTTGGTTAATTTAAATGCAACAATTAGCTAGTAACAAGCCTGAACTCTCGGCAAAGCAATCATAAGTAATATTAAATCTCTGAGTGACTGAGAGTGGTCGCAGAACAGATGAACTCTGCCTATATCTATGAGTTCATATATGTGTTAATCCTGTTGATTTTGAGGGTCTTGTTGTCTTCCATGCACTCTGGCTCTTATATTGTTTTGGTCCTAAGTGTTTACTGGGTCCTGAGCCCTAAGAGGAGAAATTTGATGGGGAATCTGTCTTAGAGCTGAAATTTGTAAGGTCTCTCATTCTCTGCATAATATCTGACGGTGGATCTCTGTATTTGTTTTCATCAGCTGCAAAAGGAAGCTTCTCTGGTGATGGCTGAACAATGCTCTTGTGTAGAAGCATATAGCAAGATATTAGGAGTAATTTTATTGGCAACATTTTTTTAGAATAATAGTATTTGATTTTGCCCTATGTCCTTGAGCTATTTTTCTCAAGTTTCTGGTCACCCAAACAGTGTTACATATATGTTCTATCTCATAAAGTGAGCCTTAATTAAAATCAGATATTGGCTGGTTATTCCAACGGGTTGTGTGCCGCCATTGCACTAGCATATATATCAGGCAGAATACCATTGTAGAAAAAAGAGTTTGTGACATTTATATTCCTTTGGTATTTATATTCCTTTGTTGGTATTATGCATTGTACTTTCCTGTACCAAAGACACTATATCATAAGGGTGCACACTCTGTGTAGGCATGAGCTCAATTTTTCCACATACAAAGTAATGTGTAGTTGTTGTCTAAATCAACAGGACTTTGATTTTACTTTCTGTAGATGAACCTATAATCTTTTCAATAACTTGATTTATTTGGCAGTTTCCATGGAAACCCTTTTAACAGCAAATGGATTAGATATAATTCAGTGTCAGTTCCAGAGAATTCATTTGGTGTCAAGAGATGGCAAACTGGGACTCTGCATCCCACATTATTTGGCAATTTCATTTAGATTGCCTTCTTTTATGTATAAGTTTTACAAAGCTTCTACTATATCAGATTCACACACTGCCTCCCAAAAGCTCTTTAGCTTCAGCTATCTTTCCTAGTATGTCACTCCCTCCCCACTTCATATTCCCATTCCAGTCCCCATATTCCATCCATCTATAACCATTTTATTTCTCTTTGCTAGGAAGGTCAGTCTTTACCCCAACCAAGTACCTTACTGTATTGGTTCTATGAATTGTAACTTGTTTATCATTGACGTAAGAGCTAATAGTCAAATATAAGCAAATGCATACTTATATCTATCATTCTGGGTCTGTGTTATTCAGGATGATTTTTTCTAGTTCCATTCATTTTCTTGTGAATTTCATGATTTCATTGTTTGTTTGTATTTTTAACACCTGCATAATAACTTCATTGTGTAAATGTACAACATTTTCTTTATACATACATTTTTTGAGAGAAATCTAGGTTGTTTCTAACTTCTAGCTATTATGGACAGAGCAACAGGAACATTGTTAAGGCAGTGTCTATGGTAGGATGAAGTGTCCTTTGTGTATAAGCCCAAGAGTGGTGAAGTTGAATCTTCAGTAAATTGATTCCTATCTTCCTGAGTAACTTCCACACTGATGTCCATAGCAGTTGTATTAGTTTTTATTCCCACCAGCAGTGGATGAGTATTCATTTTGTTCCTCAGTCTCTCTAGTTTGAGCTGACATTTGTTTTATTGATCTTAGTCGTTCTGACAAGTTTAAGATGAATTTCAAAGTAGTTTTATCTGTATTTTCCTTTTGATTTTCCTATTATTGTTATTCAGTTTTAATATTTGGTGGTTGTAAGGACTCAGGTATTATGCTGGCCAGCCCCTGTCACCTGGCAGAATGCACTAAGGCAGAACCCTGGTTAGCCCAGCGTTCCATGAGTACTAGTCTGCACACAGATGCAAAGGACTCCTTTTAAAAAATGACCCACCCACTTATACTCTCTTTTCTAGCTCTTTTTGCCCACTTCTCTCTTTCCAGCCCTCTTTCCAGATCCCCTCTTTCCTGCTCTCTTCTCCATGATTCCCCTGGGGCAGACAGGACATTTCCTGTCTCCCTCTTCGCTTATGTCCAATCTCTGTCTCTGTGTCTCTTTACCTATTTGCTCTTTTGTTTCCAGATTTCCTTTAATTTGGGAAATTTTGTTAATTGTATTTCCACTTTTAGTTCTTGATTGGTTTCATTTATTCCTTTACATCCTTTGTGTGTTCATAGATCTCTTTAAGGGGTTTATTAATTTCCTCTTTAAGGACCTCTATCATATTTATAAAGACTTTTTGAAGGTCTTCTTTGTCTTGTCCTTCAGTGTTGTTGCAGTACTCAGGGTCATGCTATAGAAGTGTTGCTGCTGTCTAGTGGAAATATATTATCCTTGCTTTTATTTCTTGAATGTTTACTATGGTGTCTTGGCATATGTGATTGAGAAGATTATAATTCTAGGTTGTGGTAGCTGGTCCTGTCTTTGGTGGGTGTTTTGTTCCTTGATTTCTGTTTTCTCTTTGTTATCAAAGTGTTATGTCTAAGTGTTACTGGCTTATAAATTATTTTAGGATCCTGCTAGATGTGGTCACCAGGGGTTCTGGATTAAAATCTGTTTATAGATATTGAGAGCTAAGACTTAGAAATGGAAGTGTCTCAGAGGAGAGGGACTTAGGGAATCCACAGGATAATGAGGTTGTTTTTCAAGGATGTATTCAGTACCCTGAAAAGGGTGTCAGAGAATAAGGAGAAACCACAATAGGCAGTCTGCTGAAAGAAATTTGGATGTGAGTGGGAGATTAACTATTTAAGAGAGAAGGGAGAGTGAAACTTACCTGTGTGTCTCATTGGCCTATTTGCTTCTCTGACAGGCTTGGCCTGGATCCCAGAGAATGCCTGCTGGATTCCCCACCACCACCCCTCCCCCTGTGACTGAGCAAGGTTGAAGGAGAAAATCTGTGTGGTTTGTTGCATATGGTTAGAGACAAGGAAGAGGCCAGAAGAAGTAGTTTGCTCTAGAGATGGAGGTGAGATTGGAACATTGAATTGGAGGAGAGGAGAAAGTGGAAATAATCACAGTAGGCTGCTTGTTTCCCTTGCTATAGTAGTTTTCTAGCTCCCATGTAATGTCTGGTGGAGTTAGTGGCTGGTGTAAAGCAATGAATGAGGGGAAGGAACATTTTAGGGGAAGTTCTAAAAGATCAGGATGAGATGGAGGACAAAGTGAAAGGGGACATCGCAGCATGCTGTATGCTGAAGTGTTGGGACAAAACTGAGTGATTGGACTTAAAGAGGAGGAGGGATGGATGAAGATATGAAGCTCCCATAACTGCTTTCATGATAATTCCTGATGTGTCATTCTTAGTGATCAGATATGAACCTTTTTCCCAAATTACAGCATCCAGAAAAGTTAGATTTGGAGCACATATTGCATGAGAATTTTAACATAGGATTAAATGCTTCATTGTTGAAACAGAAAGGTGATCAGAAGAACCAGTGTTGTCAGGAGAAAGTGAGGGATTTTGGCCTTTGTTGTCTCAACTTCTTTCTATCTAGTTCGATATTGATTTAGAAACTTGATGGTTCCAATCCAATAAATGCAAGCAGGATTATTCTAGAACATGACTTTTATATGTAGAACTGATCAAATTATCTACACTGCACCCTTTTTAAACTGATTTCTTGAATTTCATCCTTCAAAGATACTGTCTTTATAAATCTTGCATTCACCATTTTTTTTTAATTCACAATAACAATTTCCATGAGACTTTACATCATCTTACTGGAATGTTAAATTTGGGATTTTGCCAGAGCATGTCAGTAATCCCTTAAAATATTGTCTCAGTATTATTTACTGATTAGTGATGTAGGAAAAGAAGTTAAACTCAATTTATGTACATAAAATTTGTTATAATGGTGGTTCATTAATCAAAAGAAAGAAACACATTTTGCTACACATCACCAATTTTGTTTACTGAAATTTTTTCATACTGTAACTCTTCATGGTCATTACCATATTATAACAATGTCCATTTTCACTAAATCTCTCAAAAAGATTTACTGTACTTACCTAAACACATTTTCTCCTACCAGATGTTTTTCCCCATGCTCACACAATACACCAGGTCAAAGAAAAGGCTCTACCATTTCCTTTTATTCTTCAACAGAGAAAACAATTCAGTATATATTTATTTATTCCATCACTAAGACACTTCCAAACATAAGACAATATTATGTGCCTTTCATTGTTACAGAAAATTTTAGTTTCAATGCAAGATTCCAAGACAATGCATTTTATATACACTGCACAACTGTTAATTTAATAGTGCTCTTCTGCTCATGTTAACTAGTTTAACTGCTTCCAAGAAATTCCCATAAGAATGAGCTACAACATATGCTTTCAGATCATTCATCTTAATCTTCTATCAGAGAAAAGTAATGTTGCACGTGAGAGTATTTTAAGGTAACTGGTGAGAATATTGAAAGAGCAATAAATTACTAGACATAATGAAAATATATTGATGTGCTAAGTGAAAAATCTGTCTCTTTTAGCCCTAGTTTATCAGACAAGGAAGGTAAAAATGACTCACTTCTACTCCTGACAAAACCACAGTACGTGAGAGGACAGGGAGTGGGGTCTGTTGTTGGAGCAGAGGGCAGTGACCTGTCTTGCTAAGACACACTGATCATCTATTCCTGTGGTACACACAGAAATTCTTGTCTTAAAAGAAAAGAACTTTTCTTTTTTGTTTACAAAGCCAGTGTTTGTACTCTAGGAAATATATGGGAAAAATGTTTCCTACACCTATATTTCAGTTTCAAATTAAAAAGGACACTCATGGTTAAGCTACCTCTATTAATTTTTACAGAAGTATATATTGAGAAGGGGAACTAGGAAAATGTATTCACAAAGACAAAGGTGAATTTTATGTGGAACTTCTAATTGATACACCATTCCATTTTCTATTCTGTAGAAACACTTATATTTTAATCCCATTATTTCTTTCATGAGGAATCTGTTTCTCTCTACACTTTAAGATAATTTCCTATAGGAGGACTAGGAAGGATGTGGGTTCCCTATGAAAGTCAGAAACAGTTCTCCCACTGTAACTTCGTTAATGCTATATTGATGCTATATTAATGCTATAATGTTTCATGAGCCTCCATCTAGCCTGATTTGATGTTAGCTCTTTCATTTTTCTTTGATAACATTGTGACCCATACAGAGTTCATAATATACAAATTATGACATATTGTGTGTTAAGAGAAACTTCCTTATTTATTGGGAAAAAGCTATTTAATTGATGACACCTGCAGCATTATATATTGTATAATAAAGACCTGGATCTATATATTTAAGTAATAATTTTCAAAAGAAAAGCCATGGCATACAGTATTCTGTAAGGCAAGAATTGATCATCACAGATCACATATAAAATTAACAGAAAAAAACTCATTTAAAAAAATAAAACTTCAGGACAGTGGTACTTTAAAATACAGTACACGGCTTCATAGTATGGAAAAGGGGCATATTATATCTACATGAAAACTAATAACTTAGCAATTATGGAAATAAAGTGATGAGCAAAACTGACATTTTTTGCTCAAAACTGCCATAAAAAAGTGAGTGTAACTATCATCCAGATATTGAAAATAAAATAGCATAAAATTAATGGGGAACACAATAATGAAACTCAGGGGTCAAACTAGCCAATGAGTTGTAAATCATGTTGTCCAAGTCGTGTAAAAACAAAAATGATGCTATCTCACCGAATTTTTACTGCTGCAGGCTTATCAGGTTCCCCATTAGGCTGATGGCTCTCAGGAGGCTTCCAGCTGTTTGTACTGACCTTAAGCTTTCTTTCCTTACCACAAATAACAAGACTGTGACACATAAGGCTTGTTAGAAAATGTTAAATATTGGGAACAAAGCCACAGGCTGATCCTACTGCTCACACTTTCTTTTAGGAAGAGTGCACACTAACACTGGACTACTTGTAGTTCCCCTTTCCAAATTCCATTGCCTCTAACCACTGCACTCACTTCTCCATCTGCTCAACAGATACACACTTGCTCTGTGATAGTGCTTTCAAGTTTCTTGGTTTCTTATGAGAAAAGCCACGTGTATCTCAGTGATATTCTTCTAACCCTTCTAATTAGTATGTTTTTCCTTTGGTATAATTTGGGCCACATTCCTCACTGATCACTTAAACAACTGAGAAAAACAGAAGTAACATCAATTTAATTTCATTTGCTCTACCCCTCACATTTTCTCATAATTTTCATTTGTTTGTCTTGGCATACAATCTGAATAGATAGTTCCTTTGACATTACCTCATTCTCTTATCCATTTTTTAAACAACAACCAAATCAAATATACTAACATATGGATTGTAACAAAATGTTACTTACCTGACATTTGTGTTATAGGGAATAATAATCACTGAAGATCTGATAGAAAGCAGACTATTTTAATAATATTTTATTAATGTATTAATAATTTTATTTAATGTACTTACACATACCTCTCTCAGGTTCACTATTCTTAACTCTCTTGAGTCACTGTTATTTCAGATTTTGCAGTCTCCAAATTCTCTTCCCTTAATATCTTCTCTTTCATGCTATTGTCCTGGCACACAACTTAAGTTTGTGATTATTAGAAAGTCAAAATGTGTTTCCAGGATTTTCTGTTAACTATAAGTTAAGCAAGCACTCCATCATCTAGGTGATGAGCACAGGAGCCAGGTTCCTACTGTAGACTGCTGAGTAACTCATCTGCAGCCATGGGTGTGCTCTGTCCATATAGAGGTGGGCTTTAATTCTCTTGCAGGAAAAGTTAATAATAACAGATGATCACCTCAATTGCTTTGCTCTGTTGACACTGTCAAACTCATTTTGAAAAGATGAAATTTTAATAAACCGGGAATAGTATTTTGCAAATATTTATCCTTTAAAATTTACTTTTTTCTTTTCACTTGGCAGAAAATAGACATTATTTTTAAAAAATAATGAGTAAGAAACCTTGAATTCATATATCAGGAAATGAGCCTACATTGATTTATGGAAAATAATCCCCCCCAAAAAAAATAAACCAGGAAAGTGCAAATTGGTTTTTAAAATACAGTTTTAAATAGCTATCAAATGTAGTGTAGGCTCTGCAAGCTGCAGACGGCTTTCTGAATAAAATATGAAGACACGGAGCTCTGTGACTATCTTTCTCAGTTAGTTAAGAAAAGAAAAAAAAAGAGAAAAGAAACATTTTGAAGAAAAATCTCTAAATAGGGCATATACTATCTGCCCAGGGATAAACAAAGTAGCCTGCAGTGACAGTGTTTGCTTTTCATGTGCTGGAGCCACAAGCAAACAGGATACCCAAACACTGCCAGCTCCTTATTTGCAAATGAAGATGTGAAAGGCAACGCTGGTGACAGGACATGCAACAGTTCATATTTGAAGTTTGGCACAGTGAACTGACAGCACAAGGATCTGCAGAGGCCTAATCCTTCCTTTCTGCCTCCCAGCAATCATAGGTGGGGAAGGAGATGGGGTGAGGTTAATAAATATGTGATGAGGCAAAGCTGTGGAAGAATGGCACATCTCCTGTGCAGGAACTCATCTTCAGAGATAATTAACTAGGGGACAACACACAATGCACACTTAACAACAGCATTCAAGTCATTGCTGGACTTAAGTACAGTTTTAAGCCGCTTATCAGATTTTCATTTCTGAATCTATTCAGCTGTCAGGCTAACATCCTGGCTCTTTATTGCAGTTCACATGGGAATCCAAAAACCTTCTAATTTTCTATACAGATTCATTTCAGAATCAATTAGAGCTGGTGGCAGGCTTGTCCCTGTGTGCAAAGGGGATTAGCCGGGCACTTGCTCAGTTACCTCGGGATGTACATTCAACCTTCCATCGTGAATGAGCTTTCTCCCCCTTTAGAGGACTCTTCAGCAGTGAAGCGCTGTAGACAACAGATGGCAGATAATCACCCGAACAGCCTCTAGTTTTGTCAGGAAAGGAGAAGCGATCATCTTCCTCTCTCTTACAGTAGGTAAGAGACCCCCAGGCACCCAGAGCATGATCTGCCTGTGAAATGGGGAAATCCGCAGTGCTCCTTTTTTTCTAGCAGTCTTTTAACTGTGTCATCTGTGAGTCCTTGTCGCTGACATCCTGTCAGCAACCACTGGCTCAATGCTAGCTTTGTGCCTTCACAGTCCATATTTTGCCTCACCGAGTTTTCCTGAAATCCTTGCCCTTTCTACATGCTGCCAAGGTTATCTTCAATATTAATGTTGAAACTGTTACTCTTTCAGAAAATGCAAATATGCCTTGTATTGGTTATTTTACAGAAAAATCATTTTATTTAGTCTAAAAATATTTTTGATAATTACCAAGATAGCCTTCCTCAATGAAATGGTCTTCATAAAAATTACTGTTAATATTTAATTCTAATGATTGCTTTTTTATTACTAAGACATTTTATGTGATTTTTTGAAACAAATAAAATTGAAGTTTCCAAAATGTGCAGCAAATCATATTATCTACCATTTTGTGACATTCCAGGGTCTTAGAAATGTCTACTGGCATTTTCCGTCATATATTTCTATTTTTAATCTTTGATTTCAGATGGTATGTGTGAATTCACTAAAGCTTCCATTTTGCTGTGTGATATTGAACTTCTACATGGCTATACAATACACCTACATAGACATGCTTACACTCAGGTATACATGTACAAATTTTCCTCTTCCAAAGTTGTTCACATATACACACTATACACACATTTGCATATACATATAACACAGGCACATGTATATATAAAACCTCATGTGCACACTCAGCTACACATGAATATACACTGTAGTTGCACAGACTCACATACAAACACTATGCACATAGACATTCATGAATTCAAATGAAGGAATCACTGAGACAGTGCGATGCACCACACTCCCTAGCATCACTCTTCTTTAGTCCTAGTCCTTATTTACTCAAGTACAAGCTGCTTAGGTTAAGGAGATAAAATTTAATTTGTTATGGTATTCACAAAATTATAACACTTCTAAATAAACCATTATACAATTTCCTCTTATTTTTAAATACTTTTTTGTGTTACATTCATGTTATAAATATCTTTTAATGCTAATTTTTATGTGCATTTTATCAAACAAGAGATAAATTAGTTAAAGCTTTTACAATAAATTCTTTTTATTTTGGATTTTTTTGAAAATTACTTGTAATACCTGATTTTTAATGGTTTTAAAACAATATTATCATCCTATATAGTAACAGAAGTGCTGGTAATAAGTATACTGCAAAAGACACATACTCTCGTGTTTTCTGCATTTTTTTCAAACTTCTAATAACCTGATATTTTCTTGATCATAAGAGAAAAGAGCTACAGAAACTTCAGACCTAAGTGTCTCATTGCCTGAAAGGTCTTTGTCCAGGCATGTCATCGAGATGCAGGCAATCACAATAATGGCTTACTGATGCCTAGACAAGAGTACTTCAAGACTTTCTTACTGCTGGGTGTGGTGGCACATGCCTTTGATCACAAACCTCTGAAGTCAGGGGAAGTAGATTTCTATGAGTTCTAGGTGAGCCTGGTCTACAAAATGTGTTTCAGGACAGCTGGAGCTATTACACAGAGAAACTGTTTTGGAAAAAAAAAAAGACTTTTACATATTATAAAATTATAATCTCATTTCTAATATGTAAAAGTAATAAAAAATCACTACATATCAGATCAATGCATATACCTTCCTCCATTCTTGAAACAAATAAGCATTAAAGCTCCATGAAAGGTCATATGCATGTTGAGGATCCAATGAGCCAACATGTGATAAACAAATCTTTTGATTTTTATTGCACACAGAAGTTTGCTCTTTCTAGGCTTAGTGACATCCCTTTATGCTGATTACTCTGTTATGTATCATCCAGGAAAGATTCCCTCATGATTATCCAGGTGAAAATTTGAACTTGTCACTGGATGTTTTTTACTGTCTCTAATAGGTCTTGGTTCTTATGCTCAGTGTGGAGTGGCTGCTTCCAAAGGGTAAATCTCATGGTCCTTTCATACTTTACTTTAAATTCTTGCAAATCTAATAATTAGTGATTTTTTTCCTTCTCTTGGAACACATATTCCAAATGGCAGCTGAAACAGTCTTCATTAAAAGTAAACATTTGGAATATCATTCATTTGGTTTTGTGACTAAGCAGCAAATTTAGATGAAAGAGAACTTAAATGTCACTCTCAGGAAATGTTAAAATGGATTCATAGACATGGTTCACAAAAAAAAAAAAGGAAAACTATTTAGCTCCCAAAAGACTAAAAGCTGCCTGATAGACAACGTGAAGAGAAACCGAGAACATTTCATGAAATGAGATAACCCAAGTGGAATCTCACACCATCAACTTCATGGAATCTGAAAGTAGAGTGGTCACCATGAGAAGATGATCAAAGTCTGCTGATAATAGATTCATAATAGCATATAGTGAATACTATTTGTGGAAGGAAAGAATGCATGTTTATTCAACATGATTTTTGATTTTCACCAGAAGAGTTTAAAAAAACTATCAGAACTCCCATGCAAAGCCTCACTCTCCCTGGGAAATGTACGGGGACAAAGAGGTGCTGGTGGGGGGTATGGTAGGATGGGATGGAGAGGGAACTAGGATTGATATGTAAAATAAGATTGTTTCTAATTAAAAAATCAAAATATAAAAAATTCCAGAAAATCTGGAGCACACACAAACACACATAGACACCAAAAACAAACAACAAACAAAAACAAAACAAAACAAAACAAAAAACAAAAAACCTATTATCCTTGCACTAACTGTGAAACTATTTTCATCTCCTAATCCAGGGCACCATAAGACAGAGATATGATCAGATGTCCCAAAAGGAAAGGAAAAGAACTTATTTTAAATTTAAAGGCCTTTCCAACAACAGCATATAAATAAGAAGTATTGTTACTAGGACATTTGTTATCTAAAATGTATATGTTACATCTATCTTCCAAAAGTTAGGATGATAATTGCAATGTATGCTGAAAATAATACCTTGTATACATAGAATAAAGACATATCTATATTTGTCTGTGTTTATTTCTCCTCATTTAAAACATACATTAGATCTTATATTTTTTATCTATTTCCAGTTTTGACAGTAGACATATCAGTTGAGTAATTTTGTTGTCATGGTTGAAGTTATCATATCGCATGAAGTTTTCTTATACTCTAAATTTATTTTGTCTCATACTCATCAGAAAATAAAATATTTCAACAATAATTAGCAAATATCATGACTTTGAGAAATGTGTATAGGAAAATTCTAATGTTTTCATGTTTGGGCAAATATGAAAGAGCCATCATCTCTTTCAGCACTTTTTCCTCTTTGTGATGTGAAAAATGGAAGAAAACTTTTAGCTTTTGTAGTAATAAAAATACAATTGAGAGATTGTGGCCTTCTTTGGCATCCTGAATTCCCATACAATGGAGCTAATTTACTTTTATTATTGGAATTCCAAGTAAAATAATTTTGAATTGAAATTCATTTATGCTTTTAGATTTTAGCTCATAGTCAGTCAGACTTCTTCATTTTGCCAACTAAAGTAATTTTTATAAAATAGCACATAAGGAAAATAACATACAAATTTTTAGAAGAGGAATTATAATTCAGCTGAATGGAGATTTAGGGCACAGAGCTCAGAGCTGCTGGGGTTTCCTGCTGTCTCTGGACACCAAGGACATGAACACAAGATTCCTTTCCCAAGCCATCTGGTTAATGTTGAATAAAATCTGCTCTGTAATTCCTCAGTCTAGAACACATTGTTACCTCTAACATTACCATTTACTTGTATTATTAACTTCATCATAACACCAGTCTTTGCTACATAAACATCTGCATAGTCCATATATAATACCTTAGTGATATTCACTTCTGAATTAACAATTTAAAATTTTGTGTAATGAACATTAAGTGATCATTCACCTAATTTTCAAATGCAATTGTTTTCACAAAACATATTTTCTAGTCTTAGTACTCCATTTCCAATTTTCATGTCACTTAGAAAAACGTTTTTCAAAGGTTGGGATGCAGAAAGAAGGGACTAATGACCAAGAAAACACAAAAGAGCATAAAATATGAAATTATTTTATTTTGCATATCCATTGATTTACAGTTTAAGGGTTTGTTAGAAGGTATGTGTTAATATTTGAAATAACTGAGTGCTTAGACAATCAGCCATTAAATTGATGCTTGGAGCATCATCACTTGAGTGTAGACAAGGGTAGATGCTTTCTCTTGTGCATGGACACTGTGAATTCCCCTGGCTATTTATCAGTACTCACAACTAGGATGAAGCCCTCTGGCTACCATATGTTCCCATGTGCTGATTACAGAGTTTGTTCTAATAATTACTCTCTAGAGGGAAGAAAGTTGACTATTGTTTTTATCATTTATCTAGGGTCCTACACTCCAAATGAGGTCATCATACCTGCCCAAGTTCAGAAACACTTTCTCCAAGTTTTTTTCTCAGTATAACCCTCTTCCTACATACATTTAAAACCCTGAAATGTATCACTGCTGCAATGATTAATCTGCACTATTATATTTGAAATCAATCTAGTGATATTAATTCTAGTTTAATTTTTAAAAATTTGAGTATGGTATTGAAGTTTAATTTATTTAGCATTTGTCTTCAGAATATATCTGGCTCGATGAAAAGCTGTTTCCTGAATGATTTCATCATATACTTATTCAATAGCAAATGGACATGGGAACTCTCAAAGACATCATAATTTAATGAACTAGGTACTAAAAAATGGGTTACTTTAATATTTTAGAAATGTTGGAAGAATCATAAGGCACACTCACAAAATTGAACTCTCTCAATATTTTCTTATTGTTCCTATTATCTCCTGTATGTATTTTCTTGAGGTTTTGACAGTTGTATTTTCTCTGAACTCTTTAAAATAGTGATTATATCTACTCTTCCTCCATAATAATTTCATAAAACAAAACCAAATAAAAAGCCATATTTTGACTCTGGTTAAAATAAGATCTATCATGTTTCCATAATGAAATCACTTCAGAAGAATATTATATAGTCCAATGAAATATAACAATCAAAATTAGTTGCAAATGAAGAAGTAAATCAGAAACAAAGCTGCTATACATAAAATGTAGAATGATAACATCATGGATGCATATTTTCTTTTAGCTCTTCATATGCCTAAATATTTAATTATTAACATTATTTACATATTTAGTTTTATTCTCCAAATGAAATTAGAATCATTTTGCCATTATTCAAAGATCTGGAAATATCCCCTGAATTTCTCATTTGAATATCCTATGACACAGCAAACTCACTTATGAAGAATATGCATATATATGTACATTCCAAGGCCACAAAATAGTTTGTTGCAACTATTTCCTATAGTTTGGCAAAGAATGTTCAACAATAGCATAATGGATAACTGTGTTACAACCATACAATGGACTATTTATATCCAAAAAACATATCTGTTCTTACACCATATAACAGCACAAATGAATCTACCACCATGCTGAAGGAATTACTAAAGCATACATTTTGTTCTTTATGGTTTTATTGAAGTTTGAATCAAGAAAAACTTAAAATAATATGCAAATTGCAAAACTGATATCTTGTCACATAGCACCATATGTGTTAGGTCATGAGAAATCTTTGAAATAATGACATTCCAATATCGTGAAGCTAATTATAATTAAAGGGTTTTAAAGCACAAGTGAATAAAACTAATACCATTACATGAATCTCCATTCCTGTGTGCACTTTATAAATCACAATCCAATTAAAAAATCATAAGCAAATAAAGATTATGGAAGTATTTAGTATATTAATGTATATATTTTTCTATGAAAAACATATTCAAATTAAGATATCATAGTTTTCTATGCATTTATTTAATATTTCTGTAACTCCTTTTTCATAAAGTTCTTAGAAAAATAAAAAGCAGATATTGGCTTATCAGAAGCAACTTTAAAATAAATCCTGTGATCTTTCATTAGATCTGTTATATGTCTGTCTGTAGTATTATGAGGGTTTGGATGATTGTATTTGAACAGCCTTTTCATTGTTTATCTGAATTTTTCACACTGATGCTGTTTTTCTCAATGTTACGTGAGCTATTTTAAACTGAGTGAAAAGGTTTATTTATAAAAAGTTAAGTGTGTGATTATCCCTCCTATACATGCATTGTTATACGATCAAATGAATGTAGAAAAAAATAAAGGTAACATCTTTCATCTGTTAGGTTTCATGCTCTATTTTTGGAAGTTAACACAGCTTGTAGTTCAAGTAGTCTTTCCACTGTAATCATGCAGGGAATTATAATACTATCACATTTTTTTCATTTCCCTGCATTCAAGCAGTCTGTAGCAATTCAATACCCATTTCAAAGATGCAGCCAGCCATTTTCCACCATCTCACTGGCTGAGCAATATTCTTGTTCCTTGCAAGATCCATTTATTTAAGTAACACATCCCAGTAACTGTTTCCCAGATATCATCATTAGTATTGCAGTACATTATTTCACTGTAGCCTGTGGGGAGGATTTTCATGCTTCAGCACAGTCTAATATTTAAATTGAAAATAAAACTTTTAAAGCTGGAAGGAAGTCAGGAAGCTTGGTGGATTGTGACCACCATTTTGAACTAGCTACTCTGACAGAATGCCCTATTTCTTCTTGTCAAGCTTCATTTTCCATTAAAATATAATCTGAGCAATTCAAATGTGGACTGAATCTCATACTTCTCAGAAATCCAGTTCTTTTTTGTAGCTTCCACTTACTTCAAAGACAGAGACATGCAATGAAGCTTTCTCTCCATGGTTAGCACTGCAAGGTATTTACGATAAGGAGTCTTTCAGCATTTTTGCTAATGTGAGTGCCATGCCATGTTGATCTGGTCCTGTACATGTGGCAAAGGGAGCAATAACTGCCAAGTACAGTACTGAGCACCATTGCAATCTACATCCCAGAGATGTAAATTAGCATGAAAAAGCATTATTGATGAGAAGACAAGGTTTTATCTCATCCAATAGAAAGGTTTGCACTATGATCGCATGCTCCTGTTTCTGAATTTTCTGAGTTTGTTTTTGTGATACACTGAAAATTAAAAGAAGAGGATAAAAAACTATTCTGCCAAAGGGAATAATGTCAATATAACATGTCACTTTGAAATAAAAAAGGATGAACTTATCTCCAACTTTTATGTATTTTCCATGTTTTTTTAACTGTCACTGGACCTTGTAGAAGTCTAATGGTTTCTGTGTTTCAAACCACTTAGTTCTCAGTGGAATTTTAGTGATCTAAGACTTGTTAGTGCCCTTTTAAAGACAAATAAATGAGAATTTGCTCAGGAAGATTATGTTTCCATTGATTTCTGTCTATGGATAAACCAATCTCTTATAAAATGTAAAGGAGAACTTGAATACTTCAAGAGACATCTCCAACTGATAACCACATGCAAATGAAAATCTAGTTTTCTAAAAGGAGTATCACTGGGAAAACAATCTACTCTTTCTTTCTAACATTTTTATTGATTCTTTGGGAATTTCACATTATGTACCCCAATCACACTCAGTTTCCAGTTCTCCATGTATGTCTCCACCCCTATAACCCTCCCAAATAAAAATAAGATTAATTAAAAGTAGAGAAGTCTGTGTTGTCTTTATGCTTACTTGAGCATTATCCAACTGTTGAGAGAACTGAGTTCTTCCCTGCTAATACTCCCATCAGAAGCCATCAATTTTGGAGAGCTATACTTCTGCATCCTTATCACACCATCCAAGTGTTGTCTTTTATGGCTTCCTGTTTAGCCTGTTACTAGGGGATGTGAAGTGGGTTAGGGCTTGTCATAGAAGTCTACCATGTGTTTCTTAACTGTGTGTCTAAAGTCATCAATATCGCTGCAAGAGGAGCTAGTTTCCTTGCTCTGTATGGTAAGCAGGAATATGGATTGTGGGCTGCCATATTGTTTCTGGTGACAGCACATACTACAATCATTGCTCTAGGGGCATCAAGACCACAGATCCAGACATGGAGGCACAGACAGTGGACATCAACCTGGCCCCAGGTGACTACACAGGCCACTCACATTAGCCTGCCCCTCGGCAGCAGCACGGTTCATAAGCATCAATAGCGCTTCAGACCATGGTCTTCTCAATGGCCTTGGGTGGTAACACAGCCATGGACATCAATCAACCCAGACTCTGACTGCATCAGGACCCCACATATTGGCCTTCAGTGGCAGCATGGACAAAGACCATTGTCATGAATCCAGGCAGCTGCTTCAGTCACTCACTTCAGTATGGCCCCTGGTGTGCAGCAAAGACCTCAGACACCAACTCCAGCAGCAGCATTGACTGCAGATATCTGTATGGCCTTTGTGATGACACAGGCTCCCCATTTCAATATGGTCAGCTGGCTGTATCAGGACCTTCATGACCTTCAGCAGCAGCAGGGACGATTGGTATCAAATCAACATGGGCTTACATAGCTTTACAGGCCACTAGAAAGCCATATTGATATGGCCCAACAAAACAGCAAGTTCCAAGGACATCAGCAAGGTAAGTCAGTGCCACAGACAGTACCTCCATGTAGATATTGAGCTACATCAGAGCTTTGGCAACAGCATGGAACATAGAGACCAATATGATCTCCTGTGGCATCATGAATATCTTTGGTCCTTTGAGGAGATCTAAACGAGAAAGTAAATTATTCCCCATCTTGGGCTTCTTAAAGCCAGGTCACACATACCACAGCATTGTGCTGGGACTAAATCTGCTTCTGCACAAGTTCCAGGATGATGCACACAACCCTGCTGACACTACTGGGCAATTACATGTGCCACTGTCCACCTCTGTCCTCTCAAGTTCTGCCTCTCATGATAGTACCACTCAGTTTTTCTATCTTTCCCACCTCTCCATGACATATTTGCTCTTTGTAGTGGAGATTATTTGTCTTCCTGGCTTCTTCCAGGACTACCGGGTAAGGTTGGCATGGTCTAGATGGCTTCCCCAATCTACTCTTAAAGGTAGACTGTAGGCCTAGGAGTAGATAGCCAACAGCAAAAAAATTCAATGATACTTTCTGAGGTTCTTTGTCTCATAATATGATGTTAGGGTTCTTTTGTTTTAGCTTTTGTTATTTTTATTTTGTTTATATATTTTTAATTTTCTCCTCTCTTTTTCCCTTCACATTGTGCTACCAATGTAGTGTTTTCATGGGATTGTTGAGTATACAAACAAGTTGGTCTTTGCATCTTCATGTGTTCCTTCTGCCTTCTCTTGGGCTCTTTTCCTTGTGTTTGTTTTGTCCTACATTTATTGTTCTTGTTTTACCTTATTATAATTTATTTATCCATAGAACCTTCTTTTCTTTGCTTTGAGAGAGAGTAAGGGGATGGATGAAAATGGAGGGACAATGGGGAGAAACTGGAAAGAGTAGAGGGATTGGAAATATAATCAGAATATATTATTTGAGAGAGAAAATGCTTTTCAATAAAGGGAAATTTTTTCATTCTGGTTAAAATGGCACCAGAGAAAAATTAATAAAAATAATCTATTTTTAGTTATATGAACTGGAAAAAAGTGATATATGAATGTCTTGTCTTCCTATTATACTGCTAACTTTGAGATTAATCTCTCAATCATGATACATCTATAAACATTCTGATTCATGCATTTGTTTACCTGATGAGTGCAAATCAATGGCATATTGACTACATTTACTATTTGGCATTTTTTCAATATATTAAGTCATCTAAATAAGGGTGAGATCTAGTCCATAACTGTAAGAATGTTTGACGCTACCCATCTATTCAATTGTACCTTACAGTGAACAGCAGAGATAGGGTAAGATGTTACATAAAGGCAGTCCATTAAGAGAAGAGGGGTTAGATGTGGGTGCCCAGAATACATCTCTGAAAGGAAAAGATTCCTTTGGTATTATTGCCTTATTAAGATAATCAGCATGTTCTTTTTAGATGATCACCTATATTTTGAAAACTATGTGCTGAAATGAGCTTCTAATAACCTTAAAATGAAGTTTTCTCTCATGTGTATGGTATTTACTATATATGATTACAAATGTGATTTTTCTTGAACTTAATTTAAAAGTAGTATTTGCTGTCTAAAATGATAGAAAAATCATTATTGTTTGCTCCCATCCTTCCCCATCCCAGGTCTAAAGATTGAAGTGGGATCCTCCTGTGTGCTCACTCGACAAGCAAGATAAAGTTCTCTAATTTTCCCAGGCTGTCTTGACCTCTCTGCATAGACCACAGTATCCTAAAATGTAGGAATACCCCTGCCATATAGTCACATGTAATCCCATACAGAGTGGGGCACATATTTATATGTAATTTCTCAAGTTCATCACAAATCTATAAATCCCAACTTTTGATAATATTGTTGTATAATTTTCAGTATCTTTTATTTCATGTCAGTGTAGGTTGAAGAATTAGTCAACATTCTTAATGTTATAGTTGGTACCATTTAATCAAATTACATTTTACTAAGGTTGAAAACAAAAAGATTTTTCTCATTTATTTCTATGTAGAAAACACTTAACAAAGTACTAATTTTAAGAGCTATTTTCCCATGTTTGAGTCTTTTTTGTTCTTCAACTATTGACTTAAACCTAAAGTATTTTACAGGGAAACTTTAAAAATTGTCAAACAGGAAGACTGTTTCAAACAAATTCTAGTTTGCCTGATAAAATTGCCTTGATTTAATATGAATAGAAAATAAATCTAACAGTGTTTTTCTCTTCTATTTTGTCAAAAATAATGACTCCAAATCAATTAAAGCCAACATCATGAATAAAACTTTAAAAGTACCATTTCAGACACTGATACTGAGCTTTAGAATATTTCTAAAACTGTATTTATTTAGCCATTTTCTGTGTCTTGGCATTTATGATTGTGGCTTTCAAAAGAAAACAAAGTTTGCAGTATTAAAATATGAGAAAAACAGTATTTCTATATTTGAAACTACTCTTTTTTTGGTTTTGAATAAGTCTTATAAGGTTTGCCAGGTTTCTTTTCCCAAGCTGTAATATGTCATAGCACACTGGTGAGGTCCTATCCAATAGAATGACTCAGTACAGCTTTCTAGCCCCATAACCACATTCATCCTCAATTAAAATATGATGTACCATGTTGCTAGAGGACTCTCGTGTTAGAGCCAGCACATGCAATGGTGCACATATATGCAAGACATGCACTGTGAAGCAGTGGTTTGTGTCTGTAATTCTGTCACAATTAATAATAAAAATAACAGTATCTGAAGTATCTGTGCTTGAGCCATGTTCTCTTTTGCCCTAATTAATATCATAATTTCCAAAAAGAAGGGATTTTGAGAGCACATCCCACATGAAGGGATGCACTCTTGGCCTGGACACATGTGGAAGAGCCTAGGCCCAGCCTAGGATGATGTGGTGGACTTTAGGGAGTCCCAGTTGAGGGTCCTACCCTGCCTGGGGAGTGGAGGGTGGATAGGGTTGGGGGTAGGTAGGGCATGAGGGGGAGGTGTGGGGGGAGGGGAGGGAGAGGGAGAAGGGGTTGATATGTGAAACAAGCTTGTTCCTAATTTGAACTAATAAAAAAATTTAAAAATTAAGGAAATTAACAAGGACTTTAGTTTCAGAGAAATCTGGTTAAATACCATCTTAGCATATCATGACTGTTGTTCATTGGCTCAAATACTCAACTTTTATGTCAATAAAATGGGCCTGCATTTCTGCTTTAAAGTAGGATTATGAGTTTTAATTCAGAAATATGTTAATCATAAAATAATGTTACTTTAATTATTTTAATACAATTCTTTAAGAAGACAAAGCATTTAGTGAAACATTTTAGACTATTTATAGCACTGAGCAATATTCAACAGCTTAAGTGAAAACAAGACTTACTGCTTCAGTAGGATCCATTTTGAGGTTAAATTAGCAGTCATTCTACTTATCACAGCAAGGAATCCATTTTGCTAAAAATAACAGAAAGGGAGATGCTATATCCAAAAAATGTATATTGGTCTACTTGAAACAAATGGATTTGAAAAGTACATACTAGAGGCCTGCTAATTCCATTCTCGCTTCTTCAGAGATCATTATTTTTCCTTACTTTTAACCAAAGCCTTACAGTCTCCTCAAGAATAAGCTGTCATTCTTGGCACACATTCTACTGTATCCTCAGCAATTATTTTCAAAGAAAAAAGTATTAAATGCTTTTTTAACCAGAAGTTTCTTCTGGATAGTTATAAGTACTAAAATATGGATACTTTTTATTCATCAGAAATATATACGAAGCGTATAAAACTAATTCTAACAGAATGAAATTAAAATTTTATCTCTCTCTCTCTCACTCTCTCTCTCTCTCTCTCTCTCTCTCTCTCTCTCTCTCTCTCTCTCTGTGTGTGTGTGTGTGTGTGTGTGTGTGTGTGTGTGTGTGCTTGTTCATGTATGTACATGTAAGGTACACATGTAACAGCCCTCTCAGAGGGGGAGGACTGTTGCCATTCTCCATTATATTTTCCACTTTACTGTATGTGACAGGATCTTGCATTGTACCTAGAATTCACCATTTTTACTAAAGAGAAAGCCAGCATGAATCCAGGATCCATCTGTCTCCAACCTCCAGGCTTGGGACTAGAGAACTGCAGCAAGCCCAGATTTATTGTGCTGAATATAGGAATTCTACTCCTAACAATTTTATCATATGTATTTTATTAACTGAACCAAATCCCCAGATATAAATTAATATTTGAACTCAAAATATTCTCACAATTGACAACATTTTTGAAGTGAACATGAATGGATATTCACAATAAATTCATGTATTTAGTCATATATGTATTGCATATGAGTCATCATTCAATCCAATAATTATGCGTGGAAAATAAAGTTTAATTTTGTGGGCAGCAATTCCTCCAGATGCATTGCCATATTGCATGCCTTATTTTTCACATATTTGAGTGATTTATCTTTTGAACTGTAGATTTGATATCTGTCTGACTGCAAATTTTTTAATAAAGCATTTTTTCAGACTCATAGATATGAAAATACAAGATTATTGTAAGAAGGAAAGAGTTTATGAGTGGCTGAGCTTGTTATTCAGTGAAAATTTGAAGATTAAAAAATAAAAGTTTGTACAAGTGAGCCACATGTGCATCCCCAAAGCATAAGATTTTATAGTATCAAGTATGGATATGGAACAAAGTAGATAAAATTCTAACAGGTTAGTTAAACACGGAGATGTTTGTGTGGACAGGGAAAATTTAACAGGAAAAAATCAAATGTGCTGGACATTCTGTGTCTCTTTGGGCCCATAGAGAATATAACGTCTTGATAACATTGCTAAATGGCGAAAATTATCAAAAGTTGATAAGCAACTGGCATTTTTTTTTTACCAATCTTAAGGTAATTCACAGCACAAAATAGTACCCCTAAACTCAGAAAACATATTCAGACATGTAAATGACAGTGATTTGCCCCATAAAACCACCGATGTCTCCTTAGGTCAGTAGAAATTTAATCATAATAAACACAGTGGTAGAAATACTGACTGATTATGGTTATATGTGAAGAGTAAAAGAATACATACTAAGTATAACAGACATACCCAGCCCTTCATTTTGCATCCAGAATCCCTCATATATTTTCACAACTAAGATCATACAGTATCAAGCAGATTGAGACTAAATGTTGTAAAACACAGCAAGATGATGCTTTCGAAAGAAACAAAAAATATATCTTTGAGAAAAATCTAAACTTTTGTGAAAATTTTCTTGTTAAATGAAAGGCTTTCCCCCAACTCTTAACCCATTGTAGGTTTTCTGCTTGAACAAAGAGGCTAGATAAAACATCCACACTGGCCAGGATTTAAATAAAATTATTTGCAAACACTGTGGCCAAGAATGCAGAAAGGGAGGGCATTGTTATAGTTCTTCTGTTAGATATGCCACAGTCTTAATCAACTGTCTTGGCAAAACAGTAGAGGGAGGAAGCCAAGGAAAACAAAGGGAAATAAAAAAAGTCCACATTTTGAATTAAAGAATCTGTTATGACAAAGATATGAGTATGTGTTTAGGGTAGGGGGTACATTGCTAAAAAATAATGTAAAATAGTTAGTAACATCAAGGACCTTAATTAAATAAAATTGAAAATGCTTTGGGATTTCATGTCATGGCAGGCATACAATGGCATATGCATACACACACACAAACACACACACACACACACACACACACACACACACACACACACACACACACACAATGTAACAAAATGCTACTTTAGATGACTCCATTATTATAACTGATATAATTACAGAAAGATACAGTGTCCTTCATGGGAGATCAGTGGTAACTTTCCAAACTAAAATGCAAATAGAAAAAAAGTGGAGCAAAATGGAAAAGGCAATATGGAGGAAATAGAAAAAATGGAGAGTTTAATTAATGAGCCACATTTATAGCTAGAATACCAGGAAGAGAAAAATGCAATACGTGGAAGAAGAAACATAACAGCTAAATTTATTCCCAATGCGAAAACAATAAGCAATAGTTACAAAAATTTTACAGATTATCCAATGATTTATTTTAAAAGTGAGGAAGGCATTTAAATTAAATAATGAAAAGCCAAATGCCAAACCTTTTTGTAAGAAAATAAAAACATAAGCAATGTAAAGATTGTTAAAGTTCAATAAATATATTAAACTATTAAGAGTAATAATCACTGAACTTTTCAACAGTTTTGTTTTTTTATTATGTGTTTTATTTTTTAATTTCAAGAACATTTTTATTATTTTTTTAAAAAACTAAAGTCTATGTCAAATAAGCTGTGATCCTTGGAATTTACCCCAAAGAGGAAAATATGAGGAGGATGAGAAGGATGAAAAGGAGGGGAGGATGAGGAGGAGAGAAGCCATGCCATTTAATCTTGTAAGGAAGTCAGTTACATTACCGAGAAGCAGTTGCATGTGGGGATTGAGGCATTAAAGAGAGGGTAAGGAAATTCAGTAAGTTGTGTTAAAAAAAAGCCCATTGTCCGGGAAAACATGCCTATCATACAGGTTTAATAAAATTTCAGTAATTCTCTGACTGTTATCTTCATCCAAGTATCAAAATCATAGTTTTTCCAAAGACCTTTACAATCAAGTATTTCATGAATCTGCTCCATGAGACTAACTCTTTTCTGGGGTATTGCTATAACTGATATTCAGAACTGACAAAGTTACAGTGACAATATTACATCAAAAATCTTACTTGGGTTTGGGATGGTGTCAGAAGAAAAATTATGAATAGCATCTTGAAATGTTGACTATTGAATTTATACGATTTGATAAAGGGGAAGAGTTTGCAAAATCAGCAAACTTGCAGTTGAGATGGGAAACAACTTTCATCTGAATTGGCTCAGTTCACATGGAGAAGCTCCTAGGGGTGCACCTTGGCAAACTAAATGCTAAATATGGAAAAAGCAGGAGAGAGACAGAGAGACAGGGGGGCAGAGAGACAGAGGCAGAGACAGAATGAGAGAGTAAGAGTTCCCTTTGGTGATTTGAATGAGCCATGTTCCTTATAGGCTTGGGCTTTTTGAAAACTTGTCACATAATTGGTGGTACTTGTTTTGGAAGGTTTAGGTGGTGCAGCCTTTCAGGAGGAAGAATGTCACTTGAGGTGGATTTTAAGATTAAAAGTCTCATGCCGCTTCTAGTTCACTTCTGTGTTTCAGCTTACATTTGAAAATATGAATCTCATCTTCCTGTCCCTCACAGCCACCAGCTGTTTAATGCCATACGTCTCACCATAATGAACTCTTATTTTTCTGGGACTATTCGTCAATTAAACTCTTCCTTCTGTAAGATGCGTTAATCATGGTATTTTAATACAGCAACAAAACCCAACTAATACACCCGCCAAGAATTCACAGTAAAGGATTTAGCAGAAACGTTTTGAGACACCTAATATTTTATGAAGGAGGCCAGCTATGGTGTATTATTTCTTTATTATACTTATGTTGTAAATATGTACTGTATACTAAGAATGATGTCCATTGTCCCAAAATGAAACAACAAAAAAGCCCCCACAAAGTAATTGCCTCTAATTTTCTGTGTTTACAATGCCATATTTAAGAATTAGTAAAATATTGCTTACTCTACCATATATTTTAATATGTAAAACACAGAAAGTTAATGTGTGTGAATCAAAGGAATAAAATTTTATACACTGTTAATTATCCAAACATTTTCAAGCTGTATGAATAGAATGATATTTTATTGGCTTTCATTTATAATTAAATTATGGTAAAATTCTTGAGGGTCAAAAAGCACAAACTTAAAACTTCTTCCTTTTACTGTTGTGTCTGTACCTGTGAGTTCATTTGGATATTTTCCTGTTCAAATTTGGAAGGCAATTTTGACATACTAATATTTACAAAAAAATAAATTTATGCCGAAATTTTGATGTATTCATTAAAATAATACAGGTAAATAATATAATCTAAATCACTCAAAATTCATTGTTTCATAAGTCAAAACCCCCCAACATGCACATGAGTTATGGAAGCTATATAAACAATTTTAGCTGTGTGGTTACAAATATATCTTCCCTAGTAGGCACTAGGTGGTCAATATGTATTTTAACTAACCTTTATAGTAACTTAGACAAATGTTTCCTTGAATATTCTTTTATCAATTATGTGGTCCTGCCAATACACTTAATATAAACAGATGGAAATTTTCTGTGAAATTGTTTCTATAATGTCAAGCACATGGTTGTGGGGAGAGTGGATGCCTCAATAAATGGAATGCTAGGGGACAAAGACAACAATTTATGTTTTGTAGCCTACAGATGACAACCTTTGTTCCTTGATTAGATTGTAATTGATTTTCACTGAAATAAAAATCTTTCATGAGTATTTAAATGAAGACTTTACAGAATACTTTATGCTGCTTTCTAAAAAATTAATAATGAATAAATTTCCCAAAGTTAATACTATTTCAGTTCATGTTTTCCAAATGTCTTTTCTCATTCTTTGGTAAAATGTACTGACATAATATTTCTTTTTATGTCAGTTCTGCCCACATTATTCTTTTTTTGTATTTTTTATTTGAATTAGAAACAAGATTGTTTTAAATGTCAGTCCTAGTTCCCTCACCCTCCCCACCTTCCCTCCTACCCCACCACCAACTTAAATCCTACCTATCACATATGCTTTCTGCTCCCTAGGGAGGGTGAGACCTTCCATAGGTGGTCTGAAGAGTCTACCATATCCTTTGGGATAGGGCCTAGGCCTACCCCCATGTGTCTTGGCTTAGGGAGTATCTGTATATGTGGAATGGGCTCCCAAAGTCCTCACCTATGCTAGGGATAAGTACTGAACTACTGCAGGAGGTCCTGTAGATTTCCGAGGTCTCCTCATTGAAACCCATGTTCCTGGGGTCTGGAGCAGTCCCATGCTGGTATCCCAGCTATCAGTCTGGGGACCAAGAGCTCCCTGTTGTTCAGGTCAGCCATTTCTGTGGTATTTACCAGCCTGGTGTGGACCCCTTTGCTCATCTCTCGTCCTTCTCTGCAACTGCATTCCAGTTCAGTTCAGTTCAGTGATTAGTTGTGGGTGTCTGCTTCTACTTCCACAATCTCCTGGATGCAGGCTATAGGATGGCATATAAGTCAGTCATCAATATCATTATCAAGGGAGGGCATTTAATGTAGCTTCTCCTCTGTTGCTTATATTGTTAACTGCTGTCATCTTTGTAGATCTCCAGACCTTTCCCTAGTGCCTGATTTCTCTGTAAACCTAAAATATCTCCCTCTATTATGGTATATCATTTCTTGTTTGCTCCTATTCTTCCCCTGACTCAAACTTTTGGCTCCCTCATGTCCTGCTAACCCATCCTCTTCTCCCCTTCTCATTCTCATAGCTCCCTCTGCCCTCCTCCTTTGCTCCCAATTTTCTCAGGCGATCTTGTCCCTTTCACCTTCTCCAGGCAACCATGCATGCCACTCTTAGGGTCCTCCTTGTTTACTAGCTTCTCTGGTTGTGTAGATTGTAGGCTGCTAATCCTTTATTCTATATCTAAAATCCACCTACGAGTCAGTACATACCATGTTTGTATTTGTGATTGGGTTACCTTGCTCAGAATGGTTTCTTCTAGTTCCATCCACTTACCTGCAAATATCAAGATTCCATTGTTTTTGTTTTATTCTGCTGAGTAGTACTACATTGTTTAAATGTACCACATTTTCTCTATCCATTCTTCAGTTGAGGGGCATCTAGGTTGCTTCCAGGTTCTTGTTATTACAAATAGTACTGCTATGAACATCATTAAACAGATGTCCTTGTTGTATGAATGTGCTTCTTTTGGGTATATGCCTGAGAGTAGAATTACTGGATATTGTGGTAGACTGATTCACATTTTCCTGAGGAATCACCATACTGATTTCCAAAGTGGCTGTACAAGTTTGCAATCCCACCAGCAGTGGAGGAATGTTACCCTTTCTCCACATCCTCTCCAGCATAAACTATCATTGGTGTTTTTGATTTTAGCCATTCTAACAGGAGTAAGATTGTATCTCAGAGTTGTTTGGATTTGCATTTCCCTGATGGCTAAAGATGTTGAACAATATTTTATTAAATTGAAATTATCGGAAGATTTCTCTATATAAAAAGACACAAGTGCTAGGGAGATCACTTAGTTGGTAAAATGCTTGCTTCACACACCAGAAGCCATGTAAAAACCAGATATGGATATGCACACTAGCCATTCCAATGCTAGAAAGCCAGAGACAAAAGGGTTAATGGGGTTCACTTTCTAGCCAGCCTAGGTGAATTGATGTAATTTTGGCCCTCCATCAAAAAATTGGATAGGAAGAAACTGAGCTAGATATTTAGTGTTGATTTCAGATCTCCACCAAAACACACACAGTATTTTTATTTATTTAGGTAAATAAAAGACTTTAGTGTACATTGTGATAGGGATAGGGCTGAGTTTCTTTTGTGATGAAGAGAGATGAAAATGAACTTCTAGGGAAGTGTCTTCAAAACACCAACAGCTCTCAGCACTCTACTTTCCTAGCATGGGGTACAAAAGCTCCAACTGTAAAGGATCTGTTCTTGTATTACTCATGCAAATTGACAGCAAAGAATAGAAACATGTGAGTAGAAAATAACTAGTAAGATTCACTTTATAAAATGGGTAAGTGGTAGTTAAGTTGCTATTTATAAACCTCAGGAAAATGATTCACTTCATTTATTAATAAATTGTTTTATCAAATTGTGTGTTTTTTTGTTTGAATCTTTTAAAAGTGCTATAACTCTGAACCCAAAACCCAACAAATTACCTTGAGCAAAATGTACTAAGAAAACAAAAAGGAGCATCATACATATTTTATATTTTAAGACAAAATGACTTAGTCAAGAAGAGTGGACTGTGCTGACAGCATGTGTTCCCTTAAACAGTCTCCATCCCTTTCCCCAGTTCCCAGAATGAACTAATTTCCACCCCAGTGTTTATTACTCTTTTTTCATTATTGCAAGGCATTTGTTTAAAAACTCACTTCTTTCTATTTCATGCTTTTTAAAGTATGAGTATAAGATCGTGGGACAATTGTTTTAAAAGCCTTGTAGTCAATAAGTCATGCATTCATCTGTTATGATAAATCTTTCCACCAAAAGCCGCCTGAGCCCCACCGCCAAGTGTGAGCTTTACACCAGCTGCCTGCCAGAGTTAGTCCCAAATGAATACACAGAAACTTGTATTAGTTCAAAGCTGCTTGGCCAATGACTAGGATTCCTCATCTGTTAGCTCAGTCTTAATCATCATAAATCTATATATTTTATAAGACTTATCTTATCGGATGCCTTATTGGCATTCCTCCTTGCCAGTGGCTCACATCCTGCCGCTGCAGGAGGAAAGGGGGGAAAAAGGTGGGGCACTTTTTGTTTCCTCGCTTAGATATGGGTCTCCTTGCTATGTCACTTCCTGCCTGGATCACCACTTATCTACTACATTTCCCTGAATCCTCTTTGACTCCTAGTCCCGTCTAACTTGCTGTCTCATTGGCCAAACAGTATTTTATTTAACAATCAATAAGATAAACATACACAGTACATTCCCCATCATTCATCCATTAAGATTTATTTTTCTGTATGTCACTGGATAAGTAGAAATTTTATTTAATTTACTCTTGAACACACTTTGCCACCATAAACAACAATTTCACCATGTTCTAAGGTTCTGGTGAGCAAATTTCTTTTGACATTACAAGTACTCCTATTTGTTACCAATGCAAGCATTCCTATTTGCTAGCAGATAGTCCGGACACTCCATAACATACAGGCAAACTTAACCTTTTATTATTTTACACTGTTTCTGTCAGATATTTGTGGGCAGTACACAAGAACTGTGAAAATTTCAGTTAAGTTAATCCCAGCTGTTGAAGTGATTAACTGTAGCCATGGTGTGAAATTAGGAATTGTATGTAATCAGCATATGAAGTATGAAGTTCTTAAGTTTGGTTTGACCATTTTGATCAACTTTTTGGATTGTAATCCACTCAAAAAGAAAGGTTGTAGGATAAGATCTGCTAATTTCCCTTTGTCTGAATATTATGAGCCTTTTGTTTCTACTGCAAATACTCCAATATATTGATTTAAAATAGTAACACATTGTATAGACTGATGCTTAGCCATAAAGTTAACCAAGAGTAATGTAGCAATGTCAAAGTTCCTGCCAAATTTCTTGTTTTTAAACATTTAAATGTAAGAAAAGTTCGTTCAACACTCTTAGAGGTAAAAATTAATCTGTTTTATTCCATCAGGGCTTTGGTCATAAATTATTTTTGCCACAACTATTAACAATAGCAATCCACTGTGGTGTGAATGAATAACCACTTTTAGAAAAAAAATGCCAAGGAAGTGTTATTTGATGAATAATTTTGAAAGTATATACTTTACTTTTCTTATGAACTGGAAGTGAAAAGAAGGCAAATTAGGCACCTGTCTTCCTAATTTTCCCGTTTATTTTAGGAACATTTTGCCCATCTTGAGCTGCAACAAATAAAATTGCAAATTAATGTCAACCTTACATCTAGTTTTGTTGCTTGCTACAAACTCTAAAACACAATGCTATTAATAGCAAGTCATGACTTTTAAAATAAATATGGGCATATTATTCAACTTATAAAATGTAAGCAACCTAATAAATTATTAACATAACACCCTAAGGCAGCTTCATCATCATTACATTCACTTGCTACACTATCAATTAGTTACAAATGGAAATCAGAAATACTTTAAGTAAATTAGGCTCAGATTACTTTGAATGCTTACTGATTTTCTGCTCTGGCATACAGAGATTTAATGAACTATTCAATAAAGAAGTATCTCAGCCTCTTCTTTTATTGCTCCCATAATGAGCAGGATTTATACAAAGCATATGGTGTCAGAACTATATTTCTAACACTCTTAAAAGTAATGAAATCTGAATGTACTGGCTCATTTACATAAATTCACAACAGGAAAAAGATACTGATCAACTCTAGTCTACCATGGACCCCGACACTGAAACTAAGTAAGGGGTTGTCTGTTTTCTAAAGGATTTAGAAGAATTTGTTTGTAAAACCATATTTGACTCTTTTTATCCAGTATGAAGCTGTGTGCTATTTTCTGTATTGCCTGTTTTGCTGTCCACAAACAAACTTTTAAAAATATCTGCCCTTTTCCTGATAACCAACCATGTTTCCTTTTTAAATGGGATTTTGTCTTCGATTCCTCATGAAAAAAATCACACTCTTCAAGAAACCTGTAGGTTTGAGATGTGAATAAACTTCACTCATTTAGGGTGTATTAATCTTATGAGTTTACTTCAGTTGTCTTGGAGGTTCATTGACTTTTCATTTAGGGAGTAATAGGAATATTGTCAGATCATGTGCTGTTGTACTAGGAAACTTCCTTTACTGGCCCAGAACTGCACCTGTCCCCTGATGTACAAGCCACTCTAAGTAAGAACAAAATGTTCAGAATTCTATATACTTGTACTAAATCATCACATCAAATGATATGAATAAGAAACTAATTTATAAAGAAAGAGTATATAATAATCTTCAGTTTGAATACGATTATCAAAAGGAACCATGTGTTTATAGCTATTTTCTGTGGTAGATTAAACAGCATCTTCCTTAAATAAATATCCACTCCTATGAATTTTGAATTTTAAATTGGATCTGTGAAGAAATAGTTGAGATGGGGCTTTAAGGATTTAAACCATCATTGTGGTATATTCCTATAACCCTGACACTAGGAAGGATGACCACAAAGACAAAGTCATCCTGGCTACATAGTGAATTCTTTATCATCCTAGGCTGTATAGTCAGTAATTAGACATTTACTCAACTAATTATATTATTATATGGCAATAGGCCAAATAAAGGTTAACTTATTTAATGTCACATGATCAGTGTTTCAAACTTGATTTTGGCCATTGAAAATCAAACATAGTTATTGATATATCAAATGGAAGACTGAATTAGAACAATTTATAAAGCTGTGAGAATTTAGATAATAATAGAAAGAAGAAGGTGTGATAGGAAAGTAGTGTCCATAAACATCAAGAAGAATTTAAGTCAGAGTAAACGCAGAGTAATATTTCCCAAGTGTGCCTTCACAGGACTCAAATACTCCATTTAAATATACACTATCACAAGGTGGTAAGGCAGAGAGGGATAGACAAAGGTGAAGTTGCCAGACATACTGCTATGTCCCTTTCTTGCATGAGCATGGATGTATACACTCACATACACGAATGCATGTAGCATACATACCTATCTTATGCAACACACACACACACACACACACACACACACACCAACAAATACACATCAAATTTTTGAAGACTTTTAGGAAGTGATTTCAAATATTTAAAATTCTGAGAGTGTAGCTTAGTCATAGGGTAATTTCTTAGGACATGAGTTGAATTTAAGGCATAAAATAAAATAAGTGATAAAACAAAGTTTTAGCAATATGTTTTAATTACTATAACTTATTGTTTATATAAAGCAATAAGACCTTTCTAGTGTTATTTTTATTGTCATCTTCATAATTCCTTTGTAAGAGTTTTCTATACAGCTTTAAAAGTAGCTTATGGTACTTAATTTATAAATCTTTTTCTGAATCAGATTAGTTGTTATCAATACAAATGTTCTTAATGGTGAATCATTTATCTAGGCCTTTAATAGGATTCCAAATCTACTAAGTCTTTTTCTATGTCATTGGGTAAAGCTTTCAACTTCTTTGGGTTTTTCTCATTTCATCTTAGATTTTATCATTTATTTTGGAGGCATTGTGGCAGGAAACTTTTTCCATTATGTGTTCTTACTGGTGACTGATGGTAAATGGGGAAGATAATATGTTTTATATGATGGTCTTTTACTGAGAAAATTTTCTGATTTCTTTCATTGTTCTCTTGGGGAACTATTTATGTGATAGTATCTTCTATAAATAATGGCAATTTTATCTCTTCTCTTATGTTTGTATACTTCCAATTTTGTTTGTTCTGAACATTAGCTGAGGCTTTACTCCATTTTCTTAACCTTCCACTGTGTGATTTTAAACAGCTTTGAGACAGAATGTATTAAACATAGATTTTACTTGTTTTAATATTGAATACAATGTTTTGAATGCTGATTTTTTGAAAAAACATTAAGCTGACAAAATTATAAAGCATTTCTACTACCCTACTACCCATTATTGTGCCCTTGTGGGAGTCATTGACTGATGCCCTTCCCATTTGTGCCTGCTACTGTATGGTGTAGTGGAACAGCCAAACTTGCCTTATTCTAATATTTTTATTTGTTTTTATGTATGTGTATATTTCTGTTGTGTGTACAAGAGGGCATTGGATTCCCCTGAAACTGCAATTGCAGTCTCAGGAGTTATCTGCCTGGTGTCAGTCCTAGGAACCAAACTGAGAACCTCTGGAAAAGCAGTGGATGGTCTCTCCACTAAGCCATATTTCTCTTTGCTTCATTTTTATTATGAACAGCCTTTCTTTTTTAGTAAGTTCTGAAAGTGTCCTTTTGTTTGAAATTGCCAAAGAGTTTTTAATTAGGAGCAAAGTTTAAATTTTCTTACTTTTCTCTAATCTCTTGAAATAATTGTTTTTCATCGAGTGTACAAAATTCCAGCTCGGGCTAACTTATATTTGATTCCCCACCCCTACTTTGGGTTAACTTATACACTAAGAATCTAAAACAATCTGTTCCATTTTAATTTCTCACACGACTGCATGAAAAATAACTTCCCCTAATAATGACTATCTAACATTCTGCATGATTTCTTTTGAGACAAAGTAGATTAACATCATTGTTAGTAAATTCTGGTTGGTAATAAAAACTACAAATAGTGGTTATCAGAGTTCTACTAGGCCTAGTGGACCTTAAAAACATACACTTCATGGGGTCTATATCCAGTGACTCTGGCAACTATTCCACTCTGTTTGGTCATTTTGTGAGGATGTCTTGCATTGTACTAATTCTCAGTGGGGTGATAGGAACATACAGAATGAGATGCTTCTAACAGAAGTGCTTCTGTCACCTAGCTTTGGAAGTCATTTGAAACCATTTTTGATTAAAAGTGTTTTCCAATTCATTTTCTAAATTCATTTAGCAATTTTCTTTTGTCCTTCCATAAGCAATTTTTTTTTGTTCTTTCTTTTGTCCTTATGCTTCATTTTACATGGGAGCATCTGACTTAGGGCAGTTTTATTATTTGTCCTTATTTAATGTGTTGGTAACATTGGCATAGGGTTAGAGTCACCTGACTGATATTTGAATATTTTGATGTTAGGTCCCTTTTTGAAATGTTCTCCCTTGAAGTCATCAGGTAGTACATTCATATAATTTAAACCCACCTGGAAGAGAGGCATAGCAACAGACTAAGAGAAGAATGAATGAAGTTACCTAATACAATTAACAGATACAGAAGAAAACACCTCATGCAGCATGCTAAATTGTTCTGTCACATTATTGATATTTTCTAAATTAGCACTTCAAAATTTTGTTGGCTGCATGCATTTGCTCTGGGTTCATTACTGACATAATTCCCATACCCATTCAAAGAGGTTGTTTTCACTGTCTTCCTCTGTAACAATTATTTGATATGGGGCAAGGTGAGGTGAGTCTGAGTGCTTTGGTGCTGTTGTTATTGATTATTCCAATGTATGCTCAATATATTTTTCATTCTATTTCTTTTTGGGACTTCTGTTTTTCATGCATTAAATTTAATTAGGTTGTTTCACTGACTTCCAAAGAATTTTTATTGTGTTTATGAGCTTGTAGGTGAATCCATGAGAGCCCATTTGAAGGGGGTTCAAGGACTTTTTAGGATACACAACAAGGTAAATAGCCTTTGTAGTCTTCCCTCTGGCTGGGTGTGAATGGAATCAGCAGTCTGATCTCTGGCCAGAGAGAGAGAGATAGACAGAGACAGAGAGAAACTCAGAGAGATAGAGATCACCCCATCTTTCCTTTTAAGATGTCATGTCAGCATACAAAAACCATAACAGAACCACCCTTGTAAGGACAGACAACCCATGGTCATGGGCAGAGGAAAAACCCACTACATAAGCTTGTAAAATTATATTTATTTTATTTTAAGTTCATTGAGTCAGGATACATTTATACTTTTTCTTCTGTTATTAGTTTAGTTTTCCTGTATCCCTTATTACAGTTTAAAATACTCATTTCATTTATTTATGAGTTTGTTTCTTTGCTATTATTTCTTTACTTTCAATTTTTATAAGTGCGTTTTCCCCTAATAGTTGTTTTGGTGCATACCTTGGATCCCATGCCTGAAAATTACCTTTTTTGGTTATTCTCATTAGTTGGTCTACATTGATTTGTATTCAAATTAACCAGTACTTTTCTGTAAGGTACAATTTGATATTTTTTGATTGATATCATTGCCTTTTAAATTAGTCAATAGTTTAGTTTTCCAATGTCTGTTTTCTTCCTTTTTAGTGCATTTATTTTCCTCATTGAGTAGCCCCATCCATTCACTAATTTATACTATCTTTAAGTCATTGAAATACTTGAATAATTGAATTAATATCCTTTTCACTTGAATCTATTTTTATTTATTTGCTCACTTATCAGAATTATGAAGTGTTTCTTTATATGCAAATAATTTGATTTTTCAGCAACGACTATGTATAGAATGCATTTTACATTCTGAACTTTGTAATAATTCTACATTTTAATTTTTTTCTAACAGGTAAAATATATTAGCTGATTAGTTCAATATAGAGTACCACCTGTTTTCCACTTGCTTAGTATGTTTACTTTCATCCTATATCATTGGAATAATTGATTACATGTGGAATTTTTACAATGAAGCTTCACTGAAGAGTCTGATGTGTTTTACGGAAGCCTGCATGTCAACAAATTTCAAAAGAAAATTTTAATCTTTCCAGTCCTGGGTGGCAACTTACATCACTGCTTAGAAATATCCCAATGGAGCTGAAGCATTTGTGAAATCTTTAAGTGCTACAAACTGGAGTACTGTAAAAAAATCAGTCTAAGATTTGTGTACATATCAGATGTAGAACCTAGATACATACATGAGACAGATTCTTTTCCAGGATGGGTATACTCTATTTTCCATGACTGACCAGAAGTATGCCTGTAAGTTTTTATTTGTGTTCAATGACTTTATATAATATTAGATACAGTGTAACTCATTTTTCCAGCTTGCATGTTTGCCTGCCTTTTGTTTTGTCTCTACAATTTTAAAAGGTTGTATGAGGAATGTTAACAAGACAAAAGCTACACTAGCAAGAAAAACTTTTACTTTAAATTTATTGATGTGCATGTAGGAAATAAATCCATTCAAGCTAAAGAGCAAAGAAATCTGGAAATTAATTCAATCAGGCATATGAAAATGATTGGAAATATTAAAAAAATATTCTCATAATTATAGGTTCAGGACAGGACAAATTATCCCTCCAATTCAGCTTGCTTACTTTCAATATCATTGTAGTCTTTAGTGACAAAGACACAACAATTGTTCTTGTGAAAAACACCTGGTCAGGATAGATTTCTCCTTAATTAAATTCCTACTTTCCTAATGAAATCTGATGGCTTACCTTCAATTCCTAGCTAACCAGTTCTTCCCACAAAAGGGTTTATATTCAGGGTTGAGTGTCGTCTCAAATCATTAATCATCTACATATGAGAGAAAAATATGACATATTTTAAAAGAAGTACATTATTAGTTAAATTTGTATTCATGGAAGCCTATGAACAGAGCATAAAACATTTCATAACCAAATAATTTCACCCTAAAGTTATTTGACACAGATACAATCTGTTTTATCAGTTTTTCTAGCTTGCTCTGCAAGGACAACCAGCCTCAGGGTAGAGCAGATTATGAACAAAGAACTAGAAGTTACTCTAGGGAAATAAACACAAAAACTGTTTCATTTAAATTTGGGTATATTATGCTTCAAATGAAAATAATTTGTTATTTAAGCCAATTATATAATTATTAAATATTCTACTACTTAAAAGTACATTTCTGTTTGTAAAATGCACATATTCATATGAGTATATACATAAATTATATACATTTACAAATACTCAATATTAGTGTAGAACTTAGGTTATATACTTTACAAATGCAAGTTATTGATAGGTGTCTTACTCATTGTTTTCTGCTTTGAAGCAGGGAATTTTGTTGGATGCCTAGTAGAATATGAAGTGTTATTTTTTGTCACAATTTTCAAGTCTTCATGAGCATAAAATTTTACAAAATTTTAAATATTGTAATTAGTGTCTTGACTTGTTACATGGATAATAAAGTTAAATCAATATTTAAGTGCATTTAAGATCTCAGATGCAATTAATAACAATGCAGTATATTCATGTCTTTACTAATGTTCTATCCATATGAATTAAAAAAAAAGTTCAATTGTTGGGCCTGATGGTGAATGCCTGTAATATTAAATTTCAGGAAGCAGAGGCAACCATAGTTTACTGAGTTTAAAGCCATCCTGATGTGCAGAGTGAGTTCGAGGCCAGCCAGGAATACACAGTGAGATTTCTTTTTTCTTTTTGTTCTCTCTGTCAAAAGAAAAAGCAAGCAAACAAAAATTATTAGCAGAGTTAACTAAATAATATTTTTAGTGTTAACTTGATTGTCTAAGTACATATTTTAAATAAAACTATTAATTATTAAAAGTCTATTTAATTTTGGAATGAATCATAACCTGATGGGTGTTGCAAAAAAGAAAGTTTTCTGGTGCTCTTTAGAGGTAGTTTTTAACAGTTGAAAATCAGAGATTTTGAGATGATTAAATGGTTAAAAATAAACTCTCAGCGCTGTATGTCATGAGGATATTAATAATACTGACCCATTGGCTTTGCAATGTTATTGCGGTGAACTAAAACAGTTATAAAAGAAAATCACCCCCAAATCTGTACCTTTATAAGAAATCTGAAAACCAACTAAGGTTAAGAAACTATACAGCTACTTTAAAGGCAAAAGTGCAGAACTAATATTAGATATACTCCTTTGCTTAAGCCAAGTATATATTTGGCATATGGGAGCCAATTACTAGTCAGATCAAGAAAACTACAAGTTTTATATAATGGCCATAATCCTAGTTAGGGTTACTATTTCTATGACGAACACCATGACTCAAAGCAAGTTGAGGAGGAAGGGTTTACTTGGCTCAGACATTCAAATCATAGTGCATCACTGAAGGAAGTCACAATTGAAACATAAGTATTTCTGGAAACTGGAGGCAGAAGCTGATGCAGAGACCTTGGTGAGATGCTGCTTACTAGTTTTCTTCCTCTAGCTTACTCATTCTGCTTTTATGTATACCTCAGGATCACTAGTCCAGAGATGGCCCTACTCAAAATAGGTTGGGCCCTCTCCCACCAAACACTTATTAAGAAAATACCCTACAGGCATGCCTACAGCCCCATCATATGGAATCATTTTTTTTTAATTGAGGCTCCCTCCTCATAGATACTTTTAGCTTTTGCCAAGTTTGCATAATACTCTAGCATAGGCATCTACACCAATAGCAATTATGAGGAGTAGAAAAAATTGAACAGCAATACAACACTGACAAATATTAAAAGACAAATTCAAAATAAGCTACAAAAATAAAATGCAGAAAATATAGCAAGGTAGAAGAAAACAGGGAATAATATTTTATTGCAATCTGTATCAGCACATAATAATATCCAATGGTCTATAACCTATACTTTTCAATGAAGAAATATTGAGAAATAAATAATTCATGTTGGTTCTAGGAAATGTGTCTGATAGTTGCAGACAATGTGAACTGACATGTCAATTATACATATTCTGTCTTCTATTTTCCCAATATATATTAATGGGATATTCTGAGAGCTGAATCAGGTTTATTGGCTTATCAGGATTATACACATAGCAAGAAGTAGGGGAATAGAAACAAATATATGAGAGAAAACCAGATACAAGTACTTGATAGAAGTCTCACCAACATGGAGCCAGGGTACATACTTAATTGTTTAATCAGAGAAACATTTTGAATTATTGACAAATTACAAAACAATAACCAAATGACTATTGGAAAATTATTAGAATAATGGCTTTGGAATTTTAAAAAAAAATCCACATCATAGAATCCAACTAATGTCAATGAAGGATAGACAAGCTGATAAGTTAATGCACAGGAATAAGTTTTAAATGCTACCTGGTTTAATTCAGAAATTCAAGGATATAATATGGAGGGCAATGGAAAAAGAAAATCGATGAATTTTGAAATCCTTGTCTTTTAAAATGTGGCTATCATATGGCCTGTTTCCTTGGCATCTCCCTTATTATTAGTTTATTCAGATTTCCTTTCAATTCCTCAAAGAACAAAACTCATCATGTCCCAGACAAACAAATCCAGTCTGACCAAATATCTTCTCCTCAAACTCTGTCAATGGCTCTCAGAAATTCTTTTCTGACAGCTAATGCTTCTAAGTAGTTTGTATTGCCTGTTGTCTGCCTGTGCCCATTGTTTTCTCAGATGGCTTATCTTTAGGTTTATATACCTATGCACAATCTGTAGGATGCATTTCCATTATTAAATAACAAGTTCTAAGTAGCTTACATATATATTTGGTTTATCTTTTTTGGTAATAAATGAGCCATAGGAACTAGTACATGCTATTTGACAGATAAGAAAGAAAAACAAAGTTGAATTCACCAATCACTTTGTGAAAAATGTAGGAATTTTATGGATCACATTACTCTTTTATAATAAAAACTACAGTAATTAGTAAAGTGGCAATCTAAATGTAACTATAGAGATGTCATTAACAGCAAACAATGAAATAGAATTGGAACTTTATAGTAGAACATCAGAATCTATTAAAAAAAAACCAACCCTATATTCATTATAACAATCCAATGAAGTATGCAAACTCTTACATTTTATTGTCTCTATGTTAAATGAAGTTTTTGAGTTAAATACACAGAATAATAAGCAACTAATTTTGGCCTATATTATGGTCAAAATTTAATGACAGAGAGGATATACTAATTTTATTCTACCTTTCTGGGGTCATATTTAATTCTGCTGGTCATTTATCTGTACATATTAGATGCAAGACTGGAAAATTAATTTGTACAGTAATTCAGAACAGAGTCATCTAAGAAGTGTCTAAGTGCCACTAGGTACTAAGACCAATTGATCTCATTTACAGAGTAAGATTCTAACACAGAATCTAATGTATAGTAGAAGATATATAAATTTGGTCACAATACATAAACTGGTGGAAAAAACTTAACATAACAACTGTTTGGTGAAATTAGGAGGAAGTATTTCATATTAAGTCCCAAATCATTTTGAGCAAATGATTGATAAAACCACAAGTACATTTGTTTTAATTAATTAAATTGATTACATTTTTCTTTTTCTTTTTAAAGAATAAATCACATTTTTAATAGGAAATGATAATTGAAGCTATTAGGAAACAATTTAATCAAAACAATGTTGCCATTCATATTTCTGAAGCTAATTTTATTAAGGAAGGCAAAGGAGAAACTTGCTTAGGTAAATAATGGGAAATTAATATTAGATTAAATGGTTTAGTACTTTAAAATTTATTTATTTTTCATTCCAGCCACAGTTTTCCCTCCCTCATTTCCTCCCATCCCTGCCCCCATCACCCTTGGATCACACTCCATAATCCATTCCTCTTCTATTTCTTTCTAGGAAAGGGCAGGTCTGCCATTAATATCAACAAAGCATGGCCTGACATGTTGCAATAAGACTAAGCACTTCCCATGTATTAAGGGTGGACAAGGTGACCCAGTATGAGGAGTAGGGTTCCAAAAGTGTTGGAAAGAGCCCCTGTTCCCACTTTTGGGAGTCCCACAGGAGGGCCAAGCTACCCAACTATAACATATAAGCCGAGAAAATAGGATCAATCAAGGACACTTGCTCACCTATGTTTGTAGCAATTCCATTTGGATTTTGCTTTTCTTGAGCTCATACAGGTCTTGTGCAAGCCTTCATAATCTCTGTCAGTTCATATATGAATCTACACTATTGTGTCTAGAAAGCAGGTTCCTTGAAATGATCAAAATTCTCTTGCTGTCAGAATTATTTTCTCCTTTTTCCAAATAGATGTTTATGTCTTGAGGAAGATATTTAAACTAACCTTTTATTCTTTGCATGTTGAACAGTGTGTGGGTTTCTGTGAAAATTGTCATCTATTATAAGAAGAAGCTCATTTGATAAGCATTAAGAAATGCATGGCTCTAAATGTATAGCAATATTTAATTAGGGCTCATTTTATTGCCTTATTCATTTAGTAGAATAGTAATAGTATATTTTCGGCTAAAGGCCATGGACTTTCTACCCTCTCGTTTGTGGCCTCATTTACAGTGCCCTTTGTAGTTTCCATGTCATGGACATCCAATCAAACATTGATAGTTTGCTCCCATGAGATTCTTTCCCATTATTGAGCCAGTGGACAAAAGTTGTGAAACCTGTCATTGTATTTTTTCTTTTCATAGCTGGATGATATTGATGGTTTCTTTTAATCTCCAGTAACATATATATTCCTTTCCAATACTATAAATACTAGACAGTTGGCATAAATGTTCCAGGTAATTTCAGCCTAATTTCTCTATGTTTTGTATAATAATTATACGGGATCTTCAGGAATGTGATCATTTTTTAGAAAGAAAATTATTTTACTTGTCAATCCCATGTCTCTACCCGACTCCACTGCCCCCCTGCAAATAATGCCCTACCCATCCCATAAACTTTCTGCTCCCCAGGAAGGCTGAGGCCTTCCATAGGGTGTCTTCAAAGTCTGTCATATCCTTTGGGATATGGCCTAGGCCAACCCCCCCATGTGTCTAGGCTCAGGGAGTATCCCTCCACATGGGATGGGCTACAGTCCATATCTATGGTATCGATAAGTAGTGATCCAATACAAGAGTCCCCATAGGTCTCCTCACTGACACCCAAATTCAGGATGTCTGGATCAGTCCCATGCTGGTTTCCCAGATATCAGTCTGGGAACCAAGAGTTTTCCCTTGTTCAGGTCAGCTGTTTCTGTGGGTTTCACCAGCCTGGCATGGACCCCTTTGCTAATCAGTCCTCCTTCTCTGCATCTGGATTTCAGTTCAGTTCAAGGTTTAGCTGTGGGTGTCTGCTTCTACTTCCACCAGCTGCTGAATGAAGGTTATACAATGGCATATGAATCACTCATCAATCTCATTATCAAGAGAGGTCATTTAAGTTAGCATCTCCTCTGTTGCTTAGATTGTTACTTGGCATCTTTGTAGCTCTCCCTAGTGACATCTTTGTAGACATTTCCCTAGTGCCTGCTTTTTCTTTAAAATTATAATGTCTCCCTCTATTATATTATCTCTTATATTGCTCTCTTCTGTTCTTCCCCCAATTCAACCTCCCTGTCCCATAAAGTTTTCCTCACCCCTCCTCTTGTCCTCTTCTCATTCTCCTAGTTCTCTCCCCACTCCCCCATGCTCCCAATTTGCTCAGAATATCTTGTCTCTTTCCCCTTCTCCAGGGGACCATGCATGTCTCTCTTAGGGTCCTTCTCGTTTATCAGCCTCTCTGGCAGCCTGGGCTGTAAGCTGGAAATCCTTTACTCTATGTCTAAAATCCACATATGAGTGAGTACATACAATGCCTGTCTTTTTGAGGCTGGGTTACATAGTTCAGCATGGTTTCTTCTAGTTCCGTCCATTTACCTGTGAATTTCAAGATTCCATTGCCTTTTTTTTCCCTGCCACTGTGTAGTACTCCATTGTGTAAAAATACCACATTTTTTTCAATCCATTCTTCACTTGAGGGGCATGTAGGTTGTTTCCAGGTTCTATTACAAATAATGCTTCTATGAACATAGTTGAACAGAGGTCCTTGTTGTAGGAATGTGCTTCTTTTGCATATATGCCGGAGAGTGGAATTGCTACATCTTGTGATAGACTAACATTTTCCTGAGAAAACGCCATACAGATTTCCAAAGTGGCTGTACGAGTTGGCACTCTCACCAGCAGTGGAGGAGTGTTCCCCTTTCTCCACAACCATTCCAGCATAAACTGTCATTGGTGTTTTTATTTTAGCCATCTGACAGGTATAAGATGGTATATCAGAGTTGTTTTGATTTGTAATTCCCTGATTGCTAAGGATGTTGAACACTTTCATATGTGTCTTTCAGTCATTTTTGATTCCTCTATTGAAAATTGTTTATTTAGTTCTGTACCCCACTTCTTAATTGGATTATTTGGTATTTTGGAGACGAGCTTCTTAAGTTCTTTGTACATTTGGAGATCAGCTCTCTATCGGATGTGGGGTTGTTGAATATCTTTTCCCAGTCTGTGGGCTGTCATTTTTTTCTTGTTGACTGTGTCCTTTGCCTTACAGAAGCTTCTCCATTTCAGAAGGTCCCATTTATTAATTGTGGTTCTCAGTGTCTGTACTACTGATGTTATGTTCAGGAAGTGATCTCCTGTACCAATTCATTCAAGGGTATTTCCTACTTTCTCTTCTAATAACTTCAGTTTGGCTGGGTTTATGTTGAGGTCTTTGATCCATTTCGACTTAAGTTTTGTGCATGGCAATAGACATGGATTTATCTGCAATCTTCTACATGCCAGCCTCCAGTTATGCCAGAACCATTTGTTGAAGATATTCTCTTTGTTCCATTGGATAGCTTTAGCATCTTTGTCAGAAATCAAGCAATCATAGGTGTGCTAGTTAATATCAGGGCTTTCAACTCAATTCCATTGGTCTATCTGTCTATTTTTGTGCCAATACCAAGCTGTTTTCAGGACTATAGCTCTATAATAGAGCTTGAAATCAGGGATGGTGATGCCTCTGGAAGTTCTTTTATTGTACAGTGTTGTTTTGGCTATCCTCGATCTTTTGTTTTTCCAGATAAAGTTGAAAATTGTTGTTTCAAGTTCTGTGAAGAATTGTGTTGGTATTTCGATGAGGATTGTATTGAATCTGTAGATTGCTTTTGGTAAGATTGCCATTTTTACTATGTTGATCCTAGCTATCCAAGAACATGGCAGATCCTTCCATTTTCTGGAATCTTCTTTCATTTCTTTCTGTAAAGTCTCAAAATTTTTATGATACATTTCTTTCACATTATTGGTTAGTGTTACCCCAAGGTATTTTATGTTGTTTGTGGCAATTGTAAAGGGTAATGATTCTCTGATATCTCTCTTGGCACATTTATCATCCATATATAGGGCTACTGATTTTTTTAGTTAATCTTGTATCCTGCCACTTTGCTGAAGGTGTTTATCAGCTGTAGGAGTTCCCTGGTAGAGTTTTTTGGGTCACTTATCATATCATCTGCAAACAGTGAAAGCTTGACTTCTTTCCAATTTGTATCCCTTTGATCTCCTTTTGTTGTCTTATTGCTCCAGCTAGAACATCAAGGACAGTATTGAAGAGATATGGAGAGAGTGGTCAGCCTTGTCTTGTTCCTGATTTTAGAGGAATCACTTTGAATTTCTCTATATTTTATTTGATGTTGGCTGTTGGCTTACTGTATATTGCTTTTATTATGTTCAGATACATTCCTGTTATTCCTGACCTCTCCAGGACCTTCATCATGAAGGGATGTTGAATTTTTTCAAAGGCCTTTTCAGCATCTAGTGATATGATCATGTGGTTTTTCTTCTTCAGATGGTTTATATGGTGCATTACCTTAAAAGATTTTGGTTGTTGAACCAACCTTGCATCCCTGGGATGAAGCCTAATTGATCATGGTGGATGATTTTTCTGATGTGTTCTTGGATTCTGTTTGCCAGTATTTTATTGTGAATTTTTGCATCGATGTGAGGGATATTGGTCTGTATTTCTCTATCTTAGTTGTGTCTATGTGTAGCTTGGATACCAAGGTAATTGTAGCCTCATAAAAAGAGTTTGGCAATGAACCTTCTGCTTCTATAGTGTGGAAGAATTTGAGGAGTATTGGTATTAACTTTTCTTTGAATTTCTGGTAGAATTCTGCACTGAAGCCATCTAGCCCTGGTCTTTTTTATTTGGGAGACTTTTGATGACTGATTCTATTTCCTTAGAGATTATAGGACTGTTTAGGTTGGTTAACTGTTCTTGATTCAATTTTGGTAAGTGATACATGTCCAGAAAATTGTCCATTTCCTTTATATTTTAAATTTTGTGGAGTACAGGTTTTCATTGTATGACCTCAAGATTCTCTGGATTTCCTCTGTGCCCATTGTTATGTCCCCTATTCATTTCTGATTTTTGTTAATTATCTTGTCCTCTCTCTACTTTTTGGTTAGTTTAGATAAAGGTTTGTATATCTTGTTGATTTTCTCAAAGAACCAACTCTTCTTACATTGATTTTTGAATTGTTTTCTTTGTTTTGACTTTATTGATTTCTGCCCCCAGTTTGATTATTTCATGGTGTCTACTCCTCCGGGGTGAATTTGCTTCCATTTGTTCTAGGGCTTTCAGCTGTGAAGTCAACTCTCTGATGTGACAATTCTCTAGTTTCTTCATGTGAGCACTTAGAGCTCTGAACATTTCCTCTTAGTACTGCTTTCAAAGTGTCCCATGAGTTTGGATATGTTGTGTCTTCATTTTCATTGAATGCTAGTAAGTCATTAATTTCTATATTTCTTCCTTGAGCCAGGAATGGTGCATTGAGTGTTGTTCAATTTCCATGAGTTGGTAGGTTTTTATGCAATTTGTCTTTTGAATTGTAATTTTAAAGCATGGTGGTCTGTTAAGACACAGAGCACATTATTCCTATTGTTTTGTACCTGTTGAGGTTTGCTATGTTGCTGAATATGTTGTCAATTTTTGAGAAGGTTCCATGTGATGCTGAAAAGAAGGTAGATTCTTTTGTGTTTGGATGTAAAGTTCTATAGATGTCTGTTAATCCCAATTGGGTCATAACTTCTGTTAGTTCCTTTGTCTCTTTCTTAAGTTTCTGTCTAGTGGTCCTGTCCAGTGGTGAGAGTGGGGTGTTGAAGTATCCCACTATAACGTTTTAGGTCTTATTTGTTATTTGAGTTTTACAATGTTTCTTTTACGAATGTTGGTGCCTTTGAATTTGGGGCATAGATGTTTAGAATTGAGACTTCTTCCAGATGGATTTTCCCTGTGATGCGTATGAAATAATGTCCTTTTCATTTCTTTTGATTGATTTTACTTTGAAGTCTAACTTGTTAGATACTAGGATATTGACCGCATCTTGTTTCTTTGGTCCATTGGATTGAAATATCTTATTCCAACCCATTAATCTGAACTAATGTCTGTCTTTGAATTCAATGTGTGTTTCTTGTATGCAGAAGGGTGGATTCTGTCTTCATATACAATCTGTTAGCCTGTGTGTTATTACAGTCGATTTAAGACCATTAATATTGTGGGAAATTAAGGTCCATTGAGTGTTTATTCTGGTTTGTTTTTTATTTGTTGTTGATATTGTGATATTGTATGTGGATTTACCCTGCTTTTTTTGGGGGGTTTTTGTAAAGTGGGATTATCTATGGCCTATGTTTTTGTGAGTGTAGTTAATTTCCTTAGGTGTGAGTTTTCCTTCCAATACTTTCTGTAAGGCTGGATTAGTAGTTACACATTGTTTAAATCTGTTTTTGTCATGCAATATCTTGTTTTCTCCATTTATAGTGATTAAAAGCATTTCTGGGTATAGTACTCTGGGCTGGCATCTGTGTTCTCTCAAAGTTATTAGAATATCTATCCAGGTCCTTCTGGCTTTCAGAGTTTCCATGCAGAAGTCTAGTGTAATTCTGATAGGTTTGCCTTTATATGTTACTTGGCCTTTTTCCTTTGCTGCTCTTTTTCTGTCTTTCTTTCTTTCTTTCTTTCTTTCTTTCTTTCTTTCTTTCTTTCGTTTTGTTTTTGTTTTTAGAGACAGGGTTTCTCTGTGTAGCTTTGGAGCCTATCCTAGCACTTCTTCTGGAGACCAGGCTGGCCTCGAACTCACAGAGATCCACCTGCCTCTGCCTCCCGAGTGCTGGTATTAAAGGTGTGCGCCACCAACACCAGGCCTTCCTTTGCTGCTCTTAATATTCTTTCTTTGTTCTGTACATTTGGTGTTTAAATTATTATGTGATGAGGGGACTTCTTTTGTGGTCTATTCTATTTGGCATTCTATAGGCTCATTGTACTTTCATTGGCATGGCTTTCTTTAGTTTGGGAAAGTTTTCTTCTTTGTTTTTTGTTGAATATGTTTCCTGCACTTTTGAGTTGGGTTTCTTCACCTTCTTCTATACCTATTATCCTTAGGTTGCATCTTTTCCCAATGTCCCATATTTCCTGGATAATTGTGCTAAGGATTTGTTGGACTTAAGATTTTCTTTGCTTGATGAATTTATTTCCTATAGTTTATCTTCAGCATCTGAGAGTCTGTCTTCCATCTCTTGTATTCTGTTGGTTATGCTTGCATCTGTGGTTACTGATTGTTTACTCAGCTTTTCCACTTCCAGAATTCCCTCAGTTTGTGATTTCTTTATTGTGTCTATTTCAGTTTTCAGGTCCTGACCTGTTTCCTTCAGCTGTTTAATTGTATTTTCTTGACTTTCCTTTATTTCTTGCATCTTTTGCTTCGTCTTTTCTTCCATTTCTCTTTAGGATTTTCTGATTCCCTCTCTTAGGGTCTCTATCATCTGCATGAAGTTGTTTTTAAGGTTGCTCTCTTCTGCTTCATCTGTGTTGGGATATCCATGTCTTGCTGGTGTAGAGTCCCTAGTCTCTGGTCATGTCATATTTGTTTTCCTGTTGTTGGATGTATTCTTATATTGTTGAATTCCCATCTCTTCTTCCAGTGGGTACAGATGGTGTCACTTACTTCGCTGGTGTGTATGGGTCTGGGGTTCTCTTCAGGTGGGTGCAATTGGCTCTGATACTCTGATGGGTCTCAAGGTGGGTGCAGGAAGGTCTGAGGCTGTTGCTCTCCAGGTGGGTGAGAGCAGAACTGGAGATGTCAGCAGACTGTGGGTTGCTTGGTCCTCAGGGGCCAAGTCTATCTGTCTGCAGAACCCTGGGCAGGAGTTCCCGGAGTGGACAGGTGGAAGTTGGGCCCAAGTCAGGGGCCAAAGCAGATCACCTCTGCACTCTCCGCACTCTGCACTCTGCATAGCCTGAGGGTGGAGTAGCCCAGTGATCTCAGCAGAGTCAGGGTCCCTGTGGTCAAATTGTTAATACAAGAAGGTAGCAATTATGATTATCAATTGCTTTATTATTTAGGGAATTTATGGAACTCCATTTGTCAATGAATCTTAAATGAGTAAACCATTTCCAGTATTGGATTTTCATATGGTGACATAGGATGTCTAGTGAGGATAATTTCCCATGATTCCATGGGATAGAGATCAATGGTATAGTGCTTGTCTTGCATGCATGAAGTACTTCATTCTGAAATGAATACTTCAAAAAAACGTATCCTTGATTTTAGTCTTGCTAATCCTATAAAAATTATAATTGAATGTGATCTCTTTTTTTGTTTTGTTTTCTTGAATGTTTGTTTTTAATTTTCTAATTGAAAAAAATAGAGACATTTTAGAAGCCTGATACAGTGAAATTTTATAAAATATTACAGAAAGACTGTAATTTTTCCATTTGAAATGCCGAATATTTATAATTTAAATCCATATTATGAAATGTCCACAATATTTCACTTATACACATTAATAAAGACTCATTAATTATACTCATTGACCATAATTTAAACATATCTGAAAATAAAGTCATAGGGTTGATGATACTTGGCTAAATTTGTAAAATACAGGATCCCTATATCTAGGAATTTCCTACCTCTGATGTCACTTTGGATAGCAGTTGCTATTGATTGAACACATTCTGAAAACAATGTTTCATTGCTAGGAGGCATTTCCCAGACCATTGACTAGATCTACTGTGGCTTGATAGTATGAGCTTTTCCTTGGGTTACTATGGAACTTTTAATTCCTTTGTAAGGTTGGATGACATGATGTGACTATTAAAACAAAAATAGATGGCTACAGATGGAAAGATTTGATAAAGTTCTCATTCTAGGATTCCACAGTACAGTGTGTGAGAGAAAAGTTGTATGAATAAAATGGGAAGGAAAGAAAATTAGAGCATTGTTCAAAGGCTGCTGAGGGATGGTTTCAGGAAAGTAGAGATCACATAACCAAGACCCAGGATGATAGGAGTGTAGCCTTTGAATGGGCACTGTGGTGCTTTGTATGGATAACAAAGAGATAACATTGAGCACCAATCAAGATTTAACTGGATTTGATTTTAGAATGTTAAGCACTGTTCTGTGGATAGAGCAAACTACTCAGGCAATCTATCTGTGAATAAGGTAACTGTCATAAGTTTGATATAGTCAGTGTATGTTGGAACCAGAGAAGCTGATGCTTGATGAGGTATTTGATTAAGAAAAGTAGAATAAGAAGCTAAAACCAATGATACCTGAGTTGTCTTATTTTGCTTATGTGGACAAACAATTTTGATAGGCAGAGAGGTTGGATTTTTTTAAGGTAAATTAAAAGGATTTTTGATGTGCTAATTTTCCATTACATTTTGACATCTTACTTAACATGATATAATCAAAGCTCCTTTCAGGCAACTTCTGGATTTTAAATGCCTCTCACTAAACTATTGTTCCTGTGTATTCTTGAAATTATTCTTGAGCAGATACCTTCACTTCAAGGTCATGAAGAAGCTTAAAAAGCATCATTTTGGGGCTCAGTGGTGTAGCTCTTGCCTTGGGTTTATCAAACTTTGAACAATGTGTATATACAAAGCAAAGTAATGAAATCCTCCAGAAGTATTCTGTCTTCTGCTGTCTCTTACCCCTTAATTAACAGTACAGGGATAGACTATCATTTGTTTTTTGTGATACTTAGAGTTCAGGAAGTTGCAAAGATATAAGGACAGAGATATTTTACCATAAGTTCTTCTGATAGTACAACAATCTAGGGCTGTGGTGTCTAACCTACATTTTGTGTTGCTGATCATCTGCACCTCTAGGTTCAGCACTTTGAAAGCCTCTGACACAGTGATACATAAGAAGATGAACTCTAAGCAAGATCCTAAAGAAGTTCCTCCAAGACAGTCATGCTGGAGAGTAGAGCCAGCATCTGCTCATTATGCTTCTAGACCACCCATCACTTCATTAGTAATGAAGCCCAACAAGTTTGCTAGATATGCCTTGCTATGTTTCCCATCCTTCCTTTAACTGAAGGCCTGGGAAGTCCATCCCATCTCAGATTCCTGAGGATGATGGAAGTACCAGACATATGCCAAAGTACAGAATATCTCATATTAAATTGGGTAAAGGATAAAAATATTAAAAACATTACTCTTACTTGGTCTCGGAGGGCCTCTCAGGTACTTTAGTACATAATCCTGCCATGTCTTCATGCATGTCTTAATGCTGGGTGGGCTCCACCTTTATGAAAATTACTTTCCTTAAAAACCTCTCTAAAATAGCAGTTTTCTGAACATACTCTGAAGATTCCTTACAGTGTATAAATCAATATCTTAAGCATTATAATAAACAGAATGCTGAAAAAAAATAGTTTTGTTCCACCCTGCTCATGTCAAAGATGCCATTTAGAGGTGTGTATCTGTGGCCTCAGTGGTTCAGCTCAGTCAGGGCCACAGATCTGAAAAGGCCATAGGAATAGGAGCAATTGACCTTGCCTATACTAACCTTCATTGTCACTTAGCAAAAATGCTAAGCACAGGACACTCTTTATAAGGATTCAGGCATTATGCTGACCTGCCCCTGTCTCCTGGCAGAATGTATTGAGGTAGTACCCTTGTCATCCCAGGTTTCTATGAATACTAGTCTGCACTCAGGTGCAAAGGACCCCTTTAAAAGAAAGACCCTCTCTTTCCCTTTCTCTTTCCTTCTACTCCCCTGGGGCAGACAGGACTTTTCCTGTCTTCCTCTTCTGTTCTCCCTCTGTCTCTTTATCTCCTTACCTGTGTTCTCTATCCTTCACCCTTCCCTCATGCTGTCTCGCTGGCATTTTTATGCCCCTACCTCTGTCACCTTCCTCTGCCATGGAATTTCCAAGGTTCTCCTCATGTTTTATCATAACACTCTTCCTTTGTTCTCTTTTGAAGGAATGTTTCCATATGCTGAAAGCAAATATGTGTCAAGGGAATGAATGTCAAGGATTGAGAGGTAGTAATTTGATTCCACCTACAAAATTTCATTGGACAAAAAACAAAATAATTTAATGTAAGTCATTTTGACATAATGAAAAAATGTCAGACAAGGAGAAATATAAAATTTGCTTATTTTATATGAATGAATTTTAGAGCAATTGTCTGTGCCATTTTCTTCTGAATTACCCCAAGATTTTGGTAGATATGAAAGATAATATTTAAAAGATTTTTAAAAATAAACATAATGATATAATATTTGATTATATAAGAAAACACAAAACTACACAAATATTTTATTCTAAACACATTTCATGAATTTGAGAATGATAAAATGTCTTCCTAATTACCAATATTTGTGGAAAACATACATGGACACTTAGAAATATATATGCTCTTCTTATCAGTTACAAAATCTACTTTATCAGAAAACAAATATATTAAAATATTGGATATAAATGTAGAATATCACAATTAAAATAAAAAAATATTTCTTCAAGACTATGCAGAACAAATGCCAAACTATATTGGTTTGTATGAAATGGGTGTAATAGTTTATTTTGATATATGCTTACATAATGTACTTTTTGTCTAATTGAATACACAGCTTTGTGCCACCTTTATATTAACCAAAGCATCTCATTTAATTAATCTGAACTTACTTAGATATCAGTGGGACAAAATTACCAAACTTTCCAGAGCAACAGTGAGGGGGGGAGAGGGAGACAGAGGGAGAAGGAGAGGGAGAGACAAAGAGAGAGTCAGATTTCAGTGAATTTGTTAATGGGATTTCAGGCAGGTTTGAAAATCCTAAAATCAGTTGGCAAGTGGAAAAACTAGAAGTTCGGAGCAGGAGGAATCTCTGGATGCTTGAGGCAGAAGTATTTCCTTCTCCAAAATACTTCAGTTTCATGTGAGGGACCATATGATTGATTGGATAAGGGATATATTACCCATATTATTGATAAAAAGTATTTATTTCAAGTCAATTAGCTCTGTATATTAAGAACATTCAAAAATTCCTTCATATAAACTTTTAGATTCATGTCTTACTGAATAACCATATGTTATAGACACATCAATTTGTCCCAGTTACATGGAGTAGAGTTGTTAGTGTAATAAAAACTCACTTTAATATTAGTTTCCTTTGTTTATGTATTTTATCTGTTGCAGAAAACTGTTTATTTCCCTAATTATAATTATTTTTGAGTACTTAATACCTCAAGTTAAATATGATGTGGAAATACAGGAAAAATAATATAATTCATTATTAAATGCTGCCTTCTTCTATAGAACATACATTAACCTTCTGAACAACATAAAATCCAAATGAATTATTTCATTGATCTAGTTTCATCTTTTAATTGGAATCTCAATATAAAACATTGAAGTTTAAAATAACAAGCACCTAATCTATATGAAAAGAGCATAAAATAAAATTTCAAAGAAAAGTACTTAAATAAAATAATAGTTTAAGAACAAAGTAGTATATCTTCTTACATTACAAGGGTCATTACATGATTTACAATTCGTTCAAATTAAAGCAACATAAACTAACAAAATGGCATTTAATTATAATTTGAAAAGTGAGTAAAATAAATATTTATAAGAATTAAATATCAGTCTGTAAAAAGCATAAAATATCTGAAGTTATTTTATTATAAAACTTAAGTAACAAAATATTGGAATGCTATACTAGTAAACTAGAAATATTTATATTTTCCTATTTATCTACCTGGCCTTGAGTGAAAAAGTATAGCTAAAAATATTTGTTGACAATCATGAAAATTCCTAAAATTTTCTTAATCAATTGAGACACCAAAGTGAAAACTTTTAAATTAGTATACAGTTTCAAATATTTTTTTTCTTGTGAAGATGAATGGCTGTTGCTCAATGTGCAGGAACTACATAAAATTGAGCTAGTCAAAATACTAAACTGGATAGCAATCAGAAACCCGCACCGTAACTGTGGAACAGTTGGCAGTAGATGGAAGAGGGACCACCAGTTTTATTTAAGGATATTATCCACATTCCACTGGCTTGCCCTACTCACAAGGACAAATGAACAGCATCATTTTTCCTTAGTGTTTTTAAAAAAATAACTTGATATAATTAAGAAAGAAAGTGATGAAATCCAATGGATGAGGTTGAGATGAAGGACAATGAATGCATTTGAATAAAACACATTGTTTACATACATGAGATTACCAAGAATAAATAAATATATTTGTAAATTTTACATTTTGAAATCACATCTTTTAATTTTTTTCCATTCATTTATTTAGCTCATAAATAAAGTCATGCACAATTATGATACACAATACAGTATGTTAACAGTGGCATGGTTAAATTAAAACTATTTACAGGTTATATCACACATATTCATCATTTTTGTTTTGAGAACACTTAAAGTATACTATCTCACAACTTTTAAAATATAGCATATTGTTATCAACCATATTTATCATGCTCTCAGTAGACCTCAAGATTTCACAGAGTCCATGCCTCTTGTCCAATTGCAGTTTTATATCATTAAACCAATCGTTTCCCCATTGTTAAAAGATCCACATTGAAGCCTAATAGCCACAATTCTGCTCTCTGTTCCCAGAAGTTCATCATTTCTAGGTTACACATAAAATTGAAATTGTGTGACACTTGTCTTCCAGTGTGTCACTTTTTTTGTTTTTGGCAAGCATATAACTTTACTACTTACTAAAGATGAAATCAAATTTGCATGCACAGATGAGCACTCACTGAAACACTTTGGATTCCTCACATATTTGAGTTTCAATTAATATATATATAATATATATATATATATATATATATATATATTATATAGACCAATAATGGCAATATGTTATGCAGCAATAGCAGCGACAGATTTTCCAGGTTCTGCAGTCACTTGAACAAAATTGAAGAGACATCCAGAACACTCCATTTAAAACAAAAAACAAAAAACAAAAAAAATAAAAACAAAAACAAAACAAACAAACAACAACATCAACAACAAAAAAGTAAAAAACAAAATCCCAGAAAACAGCACAGGTCTGTTACTCTTGTGGTACCTGGCACCTTTTTTTTTAAGTTAACTTCTCAGTCATCATTTGGAAGGAAATCATTCTGAGCAACATCATTAAAAAGAGCTCTGATAAAGCATCATCACTACTATGTATCATAACGCAGGTCCACATATGAGTGAGTACATATCATGTTTGTCTTTTTGTGATTGGGTTACCTAGCTCAGAATGGTTTCTTCGAGTTCCATCCATTTTCCTTCAAATCTCAAGATTCCATTGTGTTTTTCTGCTGAGTAGTACTCCATTATGTAAATGTACCACAATTTCTATATCCACTCTTTGGTTGAGGGGCATCTAGGCTGTTTCCAGTTTCTGGCTATTACAAATAATGCTGCTATGAACCTGGTTGAACAGATGTCCTTGTTATATGAATGTGCTTCTTTTGTGTATATGCCTAGGAGTGGAATTGCTGGATCATGTGGTAGACTCATTTCCATTTTCTTGAGGAGTTGCCATACTGATTTTCACAGTGGCTGTACCAGTTAGCACTCCCACCAGCAGTAAAGGAGTGTACCTCTTTCTCCGCATCCTCTCCAGCATAAACTGTCATTGGTATTTTTTATTTTAGCCATTCTTACAGGAGTAAGATGGTATCTCACAGTTGTTTTGATTTGCAAAATCACATCATTTTAGGTGGTGGTATTTAGAATTGGGTTCTTACCCATCACCTGACCATCATTCCATGCACTTCCTCTGGTAGCAATATTTACCCTTATCTCAATCCCATGTTCCAAATCTCATGATCAAACCATCCTGTGCTCCTGCCAAATATTGTACTGTCTAACCATGCTGTAAAACTAACCCTTCACCTAAGGATCCTATTGAGCCCCACAGCAAACACAAATCTCCAGGAACCCAGACTTACAAAGCCATGCAAATACCACAAAGACAATTCTATGATCATTCCACAGGATTCTGAAGGTCTGGAGTCAGATGCAGCTCAATGAAAAAATTGTTCCTGTGCTCAGAAGCCACACCAATTCCTACCTCCTGTGGGGGCTGCTTTGAATACCTCTCTTACTTTTGAATATTTAGTGACTCTAAAAGTGGACACAAAGAACCATTTAGGTGTCCCAAAACCTGTCCCCTACAGTAACAACAGAGTTTCAAATGTCCATTAAAACAGTTGTGACAGCTACCCATAGCACTACTAATAATGGAACACCAGAAGCTTAGTTTCTATTGAAAAAATAATATGAGTAATTGAGACAATATATCTCCTCAATCTTAGTACTCCAAGAATAATGGCATCATATCAAGCCTACAAGCTCATAATTATGATAGCTACTTTTCTGTTCAACAGGAGGTGACTACTTTATAGTGTTTTATTATACAAGTCTAAGTAGAGTGAGGCAATTTTTCCAAAAACGGAAAAGGAATACAAGTAAGATTTTTCTTTCATTTCATAATTTCTAATGATGATAATATGAAACTACTTATTCAAATTTAAGCCTGACCAAGTAAATAGTAGTAAACAACTATTGAAAGTCATAGCATTGTGTAACTATAACTACCAAGTTATGGAAGCAGGCTGTGAGAGTAGAACTTGCAGTTATACTATGCATGTTTAGGCCCAAATATTAAAATTGAGTGTGGATATCAGAAACATGGATAGATGAATTAATTTTCTCTTTTAAATAACTTGTTTTGCAATGTTAATTGATCTCTTAGTAAATGATATAAAAATATAAAAAATTAACACATTTAATATATTATATGGAAATAACAATGTTAAATCTAAAACCTCATATCCTTAGGTCAAATAGCTACTAATCAAAACTAAAAATGGAATATTACAAATATTTCTCACTTCCTCTAGTAACCCTGAATTAGTAAGCTAGTCGGGGATGAATTTATTTATAATTAGTTTTAATTTTGAGGCTTGATGAGAATCTTTATAAAGCCTTTCTGAGAAAAACAAATTGCATAATAAAAAACATCTGATATTTATTTAATTATGATAGGTAGTGGAAGGAAACATAACCAGCTCATTATGTAAACAGAAAACACACTTTGTACAATACTATGCAATTATCGAGCTATGTATAAGCAGCTTCTGATCCCTTCCAGCACTGTAGCTGCTCATCCATAATTTCTAATGAAGTCTATTGAACTGTACACTGGGGATAATATTCTGTTTAAAAATGAATTGGAGAGCTTTAAGGATTGTTTTGATCTAAGGAATTTTAAGGTTCAAATTCATTATGCATACTTCACCTCTGCTCTTCTCTTCCAAATGAAAGACAACATAACATCAGTGTTTTTTCCTGTCACTGCAAACATTAATAAAAATTTCATCTATTGATTTAATCTTTAGCTAAAAGCTGTGGAGGTCTCCTTCTGGTCCTGTCATTTGCCTCTAAAATCAGCCAGTATTTTATTGATTAGAAAATTGAAAGTTGACGGCTATATGTGTAACATAAAATATTTGTTATATTTTTAAAATCAGACATTGTAAGAAGTAATGAATACACAAATTACTATTTTTGAAGGTTACCATTAGGAATCATTATTATTTTTAAAATTGGAAATACCAGTATGCATGAACACATCCAAAAACTCTGTGTATGTATTTGGTAGATGAACTATACTAATAAGCCAATAAATTCCTTGTTAGATTATGTTATGATATATTCCAATTCCATAAACCAATATTGGATTTATGATGAAAATTTACTCTTATTTATTTGCATATAAAGTGAACTAATATGAGAGAGAAATGAAGAAATTATAAAGTACTGTCAAAGGATTTGAGAAAAGGGAAGAAGGAAGAAAGGAAGGAAAGAACAAAGGGTGGAAGGAAGGAAAACAGGAAGGAAGGAAGAGAGGCAACTTTCTCAGTTCTCAAGTGAAATATTTGGACTCAGTAAAACATTCCAACTTCTATTATACCTTATGACTTTTAATATATCGTGCTATTTAATCTCTTGTCTGGATCAGTGCTTGCATGTCCTTTTCAAGGGTCTCTCTGCTGTATTAGATGTTCTGTGGTTTAAAGGCATTCTTAGGTCATTAGTTTCATAACTAACACTTTTGCAGGTCACTAAGTTCTCAGAATTCTTTTGATGATGTATTTTACTAGATTTTTCTGTATGTAGTCTCTTGATGGACTCCTCTGGTAAAAGAGCAAAGGGGAACAAAGGGCAGAGTTTTCAGGCAGTAACCTAAGCAGTAGGATTTGGAAGTCATTCAGCTCTACTCCATTTAAACAGAGAGAGTGCATAAGCCATTTTAATTTTCTGTTTGGGAAGGGGTGAACTTTTTTTTTTTTTTTGGTTTTTCAAGACGGGGTTTCTCTGTGTAGCTTTGAGCCTATCCTGGCACTTGCTCTGGAGACCAGGCTGGCCTTGAAATCACAGAGATCTGCCTGCCTCTGCCTCCCAAGTGCTGGGATTAAAGGTGTGTGCCACCAACGCCCAGCCCAAGGGGTGAACTTTTTAAAATGCATGAAGCAATGTTTGTGTGTGCATTTTCACATTCTTATATGACTTTTATGTTGCTGAATGTATTTAATAATATATTTGGTCACTTCAAAACTAGCCAAAGTAATATGAAGAGAAAAATTCTGAGACAAAGAAACCATAAAGTTAATTTTGAGCTAATTCCTTGAAGTTGATAATATAAATGAAAAGACAATGTATTATTATAAGACATGACACATGTTGACATAAATACAGAATGGCAATATAAAAATAATTTTGCTATATCTCCTTGAAAATATGGAATGTAGTACTATATGCCTAAGAAAAATCTGTGCTGTCAAGTTGCTCACATTGCTACGGACAGAAAGACACTGCTTATTCTCCTACATTCCATCTCATGAGTTACTAAGAAGTTACATTAATCAGAGAAAGAAAAAATTCCATTGTTTGGAAAGTAAACTTTGACCTAAAAGAAAAAGGGGAAAGTCAATGTGCTGCCAATTACAAAGTCATTTTAGAGTAACTGAAAACAACATGACAGCATCTCTCTCTGTCTCTCTCCCTCTCTTTCTGTGTTGTGTTGTGTGTGTGTATGTGTGTTTGTGTGTTTGTGCATGTGTGCCAATGCATATCACACAGAAGCCAGAAGTTGATACACTGTTGTGAATTGTTGATTTCCTCCAAATAGATAAACAATCACAGATCAAAATAAAGATTTTACCAAAGACAAACTTGACAAAGCAGTGTGTTTATTTCCTTACTTGCAAGAAGACAGAAGGCAGAGGACTTAGAGGACCATGGATAGATCAAAGTTGGTTGTGTCACCAGGGAGGTCACCCAGAATGAGTGAGGTTGACTCATGGAAGCTACTGCCTCAGTGCTTTCTGTATAGTTTAAAGGCAACTCAGTGGAGTCTCTTTTAGCAGCTTGGTTGGTAAGAGCATCTCCTAGAGTTGTCTTTTTAACTTCACTTTGACATTATTCATTTATTTAGTGTGTGTGTGTGTGTGTGTGTGTGTGTGTGTGTGTGTGTGTGTTGCACACAACACATTTTTGTGTGAATCTCTAAAGCACAAGTTGGACCAATTGATTCTATCCTCACAGCAAGAAAATTTTGGAGACAAAACAAAAATCATCAAACTCAGCATCAAATGCCTTTACCTTCTACCATCTTGTCTGCTCCTATGTCCTGCTGCAAATATTGTATAATTCTGTAGTGATTTGAATAGTTATGGCCCCTTAGATTCATGTATATGAATGATTGATCCACAGAGAGTAGCACTATTTGGAGGTATGGACTTATTGGAGTAGGTGTGGCCTTGTTGGAATAAATGTGTCACTGTGGAGGTGGGCATTGAGGTCTCATTCGAAAACGAGACATGCCCATTTTGACAGTTGGTTCCCTTTTACCTGGGATCAAGATATAAAATTCTCAGGTTCTTCTCCAGTACCATGTCTGCCTGCAAGACACAGTTCCGGCAACCCCATGATGATAATAGACTAAACCTCTGAATCTGTAAGCCATCCCCATATTTACCTTTATGAGTTTCTGTGATCATGGTGTCTCTTCAAAGAAATAGAAAACTTAATTAAGATATTATCATAATATATCTAAGAATCAGCACCTTAGAACTCAAGTTGTTTATTTGCTGAGCTACATGATATCCCTGATGGAAGAAAATGTCTGAGGTTAGCTTCCAACAGAACACAAGGGTCTACTGCTTATCATTCTCTGACCTATAAAAAACAACAAAACAAAATGAGAAACAACAAAGAATCTAAAACCGAAACAAACAAACAAAAAAACTTGTACTGATCCTGGAGGAAGACAGGCTATTATAACTGACCACAAGACGAAGGGATTATTCTGTCTAGCCATATGCACCATGGCTCTGTGGTTATAAGGGCACTGTTTGTTTGTTTGTTTTTCAAGAAAGGGTTTCTCTGTGTAGCTCTGGAACCTATCCTGGAACTTATTCTGGAGACCACGCTGGCCTCGAACTAATAGATATCCCTTTGCTTCTGCCTCCCAAGTGCTAGGATTAAAGTCATGTGCCAGTAACGCCCCCACTCATCTCTTTTTTAAAAAAATTGTTTATTTGAATTAGAAACAAGATTATTTTACATGTCAATCCCAGTTCCCTTTTCCTCCCCTTCTCCCCTGCAGAACCCCAACTAACACCCTACCTATCCCATAGCCTGTCTGCTCCCCAGTGAGGGTGAGGCCTTCCCTAGGGGGTCTTCCCAGTCTGTCATATCCTTTGGTATATGGGATAGGCCCATCCCTTTTGTCTAGGCTCAGGGAGTATCCCTCTATGAAGGATGGTCTTCCAAAGTCAATTCCTATGCTAGGTATAAGTACTGATCTACTAAAAGGGGCCCAATAGATTTAATAGGTCTCCTCATTGACACCAACATTCATGGGTTCTGAATCAGTCCCATGCTGGTTTCCAAGCCATCAGTTGGGGGACCAAAAACTCTCTCTTGTTCAGGTCAGCTGTTTTTGTGGGTTTCACCAGCCTGGTCTGGACATCTTTGTTCATCATTCCTCCTTCACTGCAACTGGATTCCATGTCAGTTCAGAGTTTAGCTGTGGGTGTCAGCTTCTCCTTCCACAAGCTGCTGGATGAATGCTATAGGATGCCATATAAATTAGTCTTCAATCTCATTATCAGGGGAGGGTATTTAAGGTAGCCTCTCCTCTGTTGCTTAGATCATTAGTTGGTGTCATCTTTGTAGATCTCCAGACATTTCCCTAGTACATGAATTCTCATTAAACCTGTAATGTCTCCCTCTATTATGGTGTCTCGTAGCTTCCTCTCTTCTATTCTTCCACCAACACAAACTTCCAGCTCCCTCCTGTCCTCCTCATTCCCTTCCTTCTCCCCTTCTCATTCTCATAGCTCCCTCTTCCCTTCCCCCCATGTTCCAAATTTGCTCAGGAGATCTTGTCCCTTTCCCCTTCTCCAGGGGACCAAGTATGTCTCACGTAGGGTCGTCCTTGTTTACTAGCTTCTCTGGTTGTGTGGATTGTAGGCCGGCAATCCTTTGCTCTATGTCTAAAATCCATATATGAGTGAGTACATAACATGTTTGTCTTTTTGTGACTGGGTTACCTCGTTCAGAAAGTTGTTTTCTAGTTCCATCCATTTGCTTTTGAATTTCAAGATTCCATTGTTTTTTTTGTTTGTTTGTTTGTATGATTCCGCCACCCACTGAGTAGTACTCCATTGTGTAGATGTACCACATGTTATCTATCCATTAATCAATTGAGGGGCTTCTAGGTTGCCTCCATGGTCTGGCTATTACAAATAGTGCTTCGATGAAGATAGTTGAGCAGATGTCCTCGTTGTATGAATGTGCTTCTTTTGGGTTTGGTTCTAAGAGTGGAATTGCTGCATCTGTTGGTAGACTGATTCCCATTTTCCTGAGGGTTAGTCCAAAATATACAAAGATTTCAAAAAGCTAGTCTCCAAAACACCAAACAATCCAATTAAAAATTGGGGTACAGAACTTGTTACGATAAATCTTTTTACCATATGTCACCTGAGCCCCACCGCCACGTGTGAGCCTTTTGCCAGCCACCTGCCCGAGTTAGACCCAAATGAATACACAGAAACTTGTATTAGGTTCAAAGCTGCTTGGCCAATGACTAGGATTCTCATCTGCTAGCTCAGACTTAACTATCATAAATCTAAGTATGTTATAAGTCTTATCTTATCAGACGCCTTATTGGCATCCCTCCTTACTGTGGATTACATCGTGCCGCTGGAGCATGAGCAGAGGGGAAAAGAGGGCCCTTCCTGTTTCTCCTTCACTTAAATATGAGTCTCCTTGCTATGTCACTTCCTGCCTGGATCAGCACTTCTCTACTACATTTCCCAGAATCCTCTTTGACTCCTAGGCCTGCCTAAATTGCCAAACAGTATTTTATTTAACAATCAATAAGATCAACATACACAGTACATTCCCCATCAAGAACTAAATAGACAATTCTCAATAGAGAAATCTAAAGTGGCTGAAAGACACATAAGAAAGTGTTTAGCATTCTTAGCCATCAGGGAAATGCAAATCAAAACAATTCTTAGATACCATCTTACTCCTGTCAGAATGGCTAAAATCAAAAACACCAATGTCAGTTTATGCTGGAAAAGGCCACCTCTCCCACAGCCTTTTACATAGATGCTGGGGATCAGGACTGTAGTATTTGTGCTTGCGCAACAAGCATTTTCAAACTCTTAACTTCTTTTTCAAAAAATTAGCCTCCAAGGTAACAAATCTGACACCTTTTTATACATATTTCATTGGTTGATTATGCTGCTGTTCTCCCTCTGTCTTTCTATTGCCTCTTGCAACCCTACTGTATATCCTTCCACCCGAGTATTGTCCCTTCCACTTTCATATCACGTGTTCCATGTTCCTATCTACCATTCTCCTTTACATCAACTTTATTCTTATCTCATGACCTCCTTTCTCATTTTCCAGCCTCTACTCACACTACCACCTTAATACACATATTTAAAAAATAGAAGCTAAGATTCACATATGAGAGAAAATACATTTCACTTTCATCCTTATCCAGGGTAGCTTCACTTAATATTTTCTAGGGTCGTCTATATTCCTGCAAATTTCAAAACTCCATTTTTCTTAATGGCTGAATAAAATGACATTGATCATCTTCTATTTATACATAGCATGAGTATAGATATAATGAGACAGGAAGTTCTGCAAAACAGGATAGCACCATATTTGTTCAGAGATAAAGTCTGAAAGAGAACAGACTGCACATGTGTGTGGAGTCAAGGCTAATGCTGGAGTAATTCTGTCCATGGGTGGTTGTTTGGCAGGGATGACTCCTACTGGTAATTGTAGTTAAAGGGCAGAAGACCAGAGGGCTATGAAGTTTCTTCCAAAACATGAAAATTGATATTTTAATCCAATGCAATTAGACAATTAAAGTATTTGTTGGTTTTTCAGACTTTTCCTATATTTTTTACTATATGGATTTTCTGGATAAATTAATTGGTGAATGGTCAATAGCAGCCATTAAATAAAAAGTGTCATTTCCATGGGTAATATCAATTGTGCTTTGCAAAATATACTTATTTTTTCAGTAGAAAATAAAACCAACAATTTGGGGGGCAGCTAACTACAAATGATTAGAATATCCTAGTGCTTTTCTTGCAATGTTATTCTTTGACTTTACTCCAAGTGAAGTTTTTGAGACAGACAGGCCAATTTTTGGTGCAGCTAAATATAATTCATAAAAATAAAACAAGTTAAAATGTTCTCTCTTTTTGTCTCCCTGCCCCTCTCTCTTTCATACACACACACACACACACACACACACACACACAACACACACACACACACACACACACACATGCACATGCAAATTTTATTCAGACTGCAGTGGCAGGCACAATCCGGATGCTGAAGTAATTTGGCACATTAATTTCCTTTGATGCTGATCATTATCAAATGCAATATCTGATGCCCTTATGTGAAAGAAGCAGGAGAATTAGCACCTTAGTTAAGTTCACAATTAATATTATGTGGTTTTCAATACATAGAAGCACTGTTTTCTTCTTCATGTAATTACTGATCAGGTCAGAGAGTGTCTCTGTGGTCTTCTAATATAACAAGGGCTGAACCAGTTGTGCATTTGGCTGTACCTCCTATTACTTCTCCAGTTCCAGAATTGAACTGGTCAATATACCATCAAACCTTTCCAGCATGGAACCCAGGAACTTTCTGTACTCTTGTATTGAAACTCCCATTGTTGCAATGAAAGCAGCCACTGCCACAGTGCTTAAAACAAAGTTTTACCCCAAGCAAAGTAGGCTGAAGTACTTCTGCCAGGAATTCTGCCAAAAAATACCACCTCTGGAGATTTCATAGAAAGGGGTTCTCACTGACTGCCACCAGTGCTGTGATCAGTGCCTCAAAGCTGCTTGAGTTAAACATGAACTTTGAATAGTGATTTGGGCACCTTCACAGTCACCAGCTATTGCCTACCCTGTGAGATGACAGAAACTATAGCTGGGAGGAAGTTGCTTCTTCACAGTGCACAGAACAGAATCAAGAAAAATCCATACATAAGAGGAGCTGGGAACCCGCACAAGAAAGGAAATACTTAAAGACAACATGGAGTCCAGTCCAAAGCAGAACCAAAGAAGCAAAGCAAGAGATTGGGGAAAGAGAAAATCAACAGTTAGGACAATATTCTCATATTTTTTCATTTCCTTCTAGCTGTACCTCTCTGCATAACTGTATTTAATATGCTGATTCCTTTATCTTGTATCTTCTCACAACTGTGTTCCCTCTTCTACAGCTATTTTTTAATCTATGTAGTGAAAGAGAGCATTGCAACAGGCCAATACTAATTTTTATTCTTTGTATTGTTTACTATTTTATATACTAGCTTTACTCCTACTTTTCTTTTACTGTCCTTCCACTTTCATTTCCCTTTTCTCGTATCAATTAAATCCCAGAGACTAACTTGGTTTATTATACATGCGACACATCTTTACCTCCTTCATTTATTCTATTATAAACTCAAAGTTCCACATATTTGTTCCATGTTTTTCCTTTGCTGAATTATTCCCATTATGATGTCACTACCCTCTGCTACCCATCTAACAACCTAACACCTATCATTAGGCTCAACATGATTAATTAAATTTTCTTCTTCACATTTATACTAATATATAATTTGATTACAGCATCTTTAGGATCCTTTTACTTCCTAAAGTAATTAACAAGCATCTGTTTTATAGTCCCTTGCTACTCTAAAATTATAGTAGGATAAATACTGGATAGTGATTGTTGTGGCATGTGCTCTACCTACATGGGAGATTCAACCTAGTACTGAATACCAGCTTAATAGATAAAAACACACCAAAATCATATTAATTGTTACTCTCTGCTGATCTGCCTGTCCCATCGCACAGCCACTATTAAATAATCACACAAAGGCTTAATATTATCTACAAAATGCTTGGCTTAAAAGATCAGGTTTATTACTAACTGACTCTTAAATTTTAATTAACCCATTTCCATTAATGTGTTTTACCATATGTCTCATGGCTTTACCTGTGTTCTACTATATTGTGTTCCTCTGGTGGCTGGTTGGCATCTCACTTGACTCCACCCTTCTTCCTCCCTGTATTCAGTTTGACTTTCCTGCCTTGCTTTATTCTGCCTTGCTATACATCAAAGCAACTTCTTTATTAACCAATGAGATATAATGATAACTCTTTCCACCAGCTGCCTGGGTTCTGATGCTGCTTTAGGGTCCCCAAATAGCACACAGAGTCTTATATTAGTTACAGTGCTGTTGGCCAATGACGAGGATTTCTTATTTGCTAATTCAGACTTCATTATCAACCATAACTCCTAATCTATATTTGTTTATAAGTACTTATCTTATCAAGGACACCAGCCTTATGTGTCCTCTATTTCTGGGATCATATGATGATTCTCTCCCTTTCCTACATTTTCAAGAATCCTCCTTCTCTCCTAGTCCTTCATAACTTCCTTCCCTTTTGACCATCAGTGCTTTATTTATCAACCAATAAGACAAACATACACAGAAGGACCTCCTCCATCAATTTTTAACAACACATATTTAAAGCATACAGGGAGATTATCACACAGTACTTCTGTACTCTAAAAGAAACAAAGCATTCTGAGTTAAGAGGAAAAACCAAAAACAAATCTTAGCCAGCATTCTAATCATAGCTGGTCCCAGAACATGCAAGTTACATGAAACACCAATATGACTTCTGTCATCCAAAAATAAGGAAGACCCTAAATCAAAATTAACTTAAATGTAGAATTCTAAAGAATGATCATGGTTCCAGTAAAATAACTCAGATGACCCCTTAATGTTTTTTGAAGACATAGACATCTGAATGAAACAAGGGAGTCAGCCAGGATAAAAAACTGGAATTCACAAAGAAATAGAAATTTTGAAGAAAACTCAGTGTAATGATAATGAAATGAAAACCACATTAGATCAAATAAAAAGTTCAGGGGAAGGTGTCACCAAGAGAACTGATTACACAGAAATTATAATGGTGTGTGAAGACAAAATGGAAGAATTTGGTGATTCAGTTAAAAACAGTGATATTCTTCTTAAATAGAACATCAAAACTTCTGAGGCTCTATAAGGAGTTAGCAATTATATATTACAGGTTTATAGTCAAGAGAAGACATTCATGCAAAAGCATTGGAAAAATCCTTAATAAAATCATAGCAAACAGTTTCACAAATCTGGAGGAAAATAAACCAGTCCTAATTGGGTACATACAAGACAACAAGCAGTTAAGACCAGAATATAGACATCCTATGCCATATGACATTTAAAAAGTTTAAATGGAAAAACAAAGTAAGTACATTAGAAGCTGAAAAAGAGAATGCCAGGTCACATATAGAGGCCATTTTATCAGAATAGCTACTTGCTTTTCAGTTCAAATATGGAAGCAACAAAGTCAAATTCTGAAATATAAAATCTGCAAACCCAGTCTCATATACACAACAAAACTGTCATAGTAGATAGTGAAAGAATAACATTCTGTAATGAAAGTAGGATAAAGAATTCATGACTACTAACTCAGATTGACAGATGATACTGGAAATAATGTTTCAGTCTAAGAAGAAAGGTATCCCTACTCAGTGGACTTCAGAAAGAAAGAAGGAAGGAAAGAAAAAGAGAAATGTTGCCATGACACTCATTAACAATAGAAGGGAGTCCCAAACACTACAAAATCAGAAAAATAACAGGAATAACCTGCTAATAATAACTCTGACTACCGATTGTTTCGATTAATCAATAAAGACATGAACTGGTAGATTGGATTTGAAAGCAGAATCCTTCTTTTCTCAAACTCTAGGAAATAATACTTATCGACAAAAAATACACAATCTTATGGTGATAGGAAGGAGAAGAATTATTTCAAGCAAATTGAATCAGACAACAAGCAGACATTGATATTCTAATACTTGACAAAATAGAACTCAATCTAATAGAACTCAAACTCAACGAATAGATAAAGAGGGATAGTTCCTTCTGATAAAGTGATAATTTCATCAAAAGGAAATTATAGTTCTAAATATATAATCACCAAATAGAGACTCGGGTCATTCAATTTCACAAATCAAACAATACTAGATTAAAATTACAGATTATTTCCAACATAGTAATAATGTGTGACTTCAATTCTACAGTCTCCACATTATACAGACCAACTATATAAACATAAGAAATCAGGTAAATTAGGTAATATCAAATTTCAAATGGATCTAACAGATATCTTCAGTGCACTCTGTCAAAATAATAAGAATACACATTCTTCTCAACACTCATAAAGCATACTCAAAAACGCATCATATATTAGAACACAAAGTAAGTATCAGCAAATATAATAGACTCAATTAACATCTGTATTCTCTCTAACCATGATGAAATGAAATTAGAAATAGACAGCAAGAGAAAATATAGAGAGTATATAACATCATAAGGATTGAATAATGCACTATTGGATGATGAATGTGTCATTGCAAAAACAAGAAGGAAATATAAATATAACTAGAATTAAGTGACAATGATATGTAAATTTATAGATTATATTGGAAGTAGTCCTAAAAGGTAAGTTTGTAATCCTAAGTACACTTTAAAACAAAACAACAAAAAAACCTTAGACATTTCACATATTCAAACTAATGATGAAGACACACTTAAATTAATATTCTAATAACAAATTGGTAAATCTAAAACAATGATGTGTTTCTGGGTGTATGAGGCCTTCTGAAACTGTAATGAAGTATATAAATTAACCAGATTTATAACTTCAAATTAAGTAGAAAGTTAATTAAAATTCCTCAAATAGAAAAAGCACAGGCATGATTGACATTCATTCTCACCTAAAATGTAGCTTCCCATAGCAGTGACAAAGTAGAATAAGAAGAACTAGAACATGCCCAGAGATGAGACCATGTTTTCCACATCTGGGAGGAGGCATGAGGGAGGAGTCTGGACATGCCTTCCAGATAACACCAAGAGTAATACTGTACTATCCAACACTGGTGGGTCTATCCTCATACCAGTTCAATAGACACTGTGTGAATAAAGAAAATAATGTGGGAAAATGCTGGATGCATAACAACTCAGGAAACATAATAAATTCCATCAGGTTTTCAATGTTTCTGCTGGGAGAATCCAGTCTCCTTTATCCAGGTTTAGAGTCCAAAATGTAATCAGTGATCTGTCCTCCTTCCCATTTCTGTGACTTATTCTTTATCATCCTTTTGTTGCCCAATATTCTTGGTTTCTCAAATCGACCAAGATCCTTACAACTTCCTTGTACTTTCTTCCTTTAGCTCAAAAGGCCAGGCAGGCTCACCTACAGAGAGTAAAAGCCAGATTTTAAATAAAGTCACTACCAATAATTTCCCTCATGTCTTTATCACATTATATATTTGCTTCCTAGAACTTACTATAAGAAATTATTCATTGATGCCCATTGTGTTTTAGAGCATGACTCCCAGAAAACTGGAAAACTGTCTGTGCATTCTATAAAGTAGTCCCTAAGAAATACTTAATGATGTGACATGCACTGCTAGCATTATGGATTGAGTTCATGCCTGTTCAGTGTTTCTTTTAAAGTTTCTATGTACATTTTCAGATGTTCATAATAAAGACAAGGAAAACAAAATCAGCATTAGAATGAACATTAGTAATTGACAGCCTGTTATAGATAAATAAAAATTTAGAAGTACCTCCTTTGGCATGGAAACCTACAATTGGAAAATTTTATGATAGAAATGCTAGAAAGAATCTTCTGGATTTGATACCAAAAATTTCCACAGGCTGAGGTGATAGTTCAAAATGATGATAAACAATAGAATACTTTTCTGCATCTCTGCCTTTTATATTTTGGAGTCTAGAGCAAGAATGTGTCATCTATAAACTAATGGATATTGTACTGTATGGTATATCTGATCAAACATCGTCATGATATTTTATTGTACACTGTACTTGTTCAATAGAAATTAAACAAGTCATACTCCTAATTTTGTTTCCAAATAGCAAATTTAATAATTTAAAGGAATAAAGAGTAATTGTTGTATTAATTTTAATAATCTTATTTTTAATTACATATTTTAAAATACAATTTTACATGACATCATCATAAAATTATCAATGAGGTGTTTTATTTCTTAAAACTTAAATTATATACTTTAGTTTTCAGTTACTTTTAAATAATTATATTGATTACATGTATTTAGCAGATGCAAGGTAATACTTTAATAAATGCATAATAATGTCCAACTCAGGGAAAGTAACATTTTCATCTTCATTTGTCTAGTTTATATTTTTGAATAATAAAATATAATTCATCATGTTTATGAAATACAAGGGGAAATTTCAGTAAATGCATTTCATGTGTTAGGTTTAAGTCAGGTTATTATCCCTGCCCAAATGACAACAGAACTAATGAAGCAACTTAATAGATCTTTGTCTACAAAACTGATAGAAGAAAACATAAGTGACACCTTTTGAAACAAAGGAAGAGTAGGTATAGGGGATAATTTCAATTATTTATTCATTTGTTTGCCAAGGATCCTAAAGTACAGGAAATAAGAAAAAATATAGACAGATAGGATTACATAAAAGTAACAAACTTCATCCCAGCAAAGGAAACAATGAACAGTGTGAAGAGCCAACCTGCAGAAAGTGTGAGGGTGGGGCTCATTTAGAAATTTTTATCTAGAAGAAGATCAGTGTCCAGAAGATATAAATAGCTTTAAAAAATCATATGCAGCTATACCCTTTTCCAGGCGAGTTCAGATCATGCAAGTTTCACTTCAACTGAAAAATTACTGTGGGACAATGTGACTACTCTTGTTAATGCATATTTGTTCAGTTCATTTTGTTCAAAACACAACTTACCACCATAGAATGACCAGAAATCATCAGCATAAAAGAGTCCTTCTGTTAATGAAAACACTCATCACTCTAGTGTCTAAAATTCTCTTGGACTGAACTACAGCCAAGCAGCTTATTCCAAGTTAAGACAGATGCAGAAACCAAGAGTCCTGAGTTTCTAAGGAGAGGAAGCCCAGGCACTATTTCCAATGCTACAAACTTGCAGCTGGTAAGTATCCTGAATATTTGACAAATTATTTATCTATCATTTTTCTTGTGTGCCAAAATATAGACATCTGTGCCCCAAACCGTTTTTTCCGTTTTTTTTTTTTTTTTTTTTTTTTTTTTTTTTTTGTTAGTGGCACAATGTTCTTCAAAGCAGTTTATTAGTGAAAAACTGGAAAACTAAAAATTCAATAGTAGTTTAATAAAATGTGGTACATATGAAGAAATAATCGTGCAACATTTTAAAAAAGATCTAGAAATGCATATGACACAGGAAGATCATCATGGTACTGTTGAGTGAAAAAGTTACAAAAGTGATGAGGGAGTTCCTTCTGTGTATGTTTATCTTCAAGGAAATTTAGATGACTGTCCAGGAAGCTAGATGTCTATGTGAGTTGTAGAGTTTATATATTATCCTTCTGTGGTCTTTGATGGAGTTGAAGACAGATAGTTATGGTTATAGTTTTCTACTGTTATTTTAAAAGATAAGCTACCCTTCTTTTTATTTAGACCAAAAAGAGGAGTTGATGAGGGAGGTCCTTCTGTGTATGTGGATCTCTTATTGCTTGATAAATAAATTACTGTTGGCCAATAGGAAAACAAGACAGGTGGGACTAGGAGTCAAGGAGGATTCTGGGAAAGGTAAGAGAAAACACAGTGTCACCATGTGAGCCTAGGAAGACAGGATGCTTGCCTCTGGCATCTGATAAGATAAGTCTTATAAAATATATAGATTTATGATAATTAAGACTGAGCTAGCCAGGCCTCTTAAAAAGAATCCTGCAGTTTTTCCATTTATTCTGAGTCAGGAAATCTCCCTTAAGGGAACTGCTCAAGTCTCTGCTTGTCTTTAGCAAAACAGAGCCTACCCGAGAAAATGCTGCTACCAAGAAGTCGTACTTGTCTCTGTTCTTTTGCTGTTAAAATCACCTTTTAAGCTTTTGTGAAGTTTACATGGAAGTTCGTAACACTACCACCAGCTGCCCAGGTTCTACTGATGCTTGACTATTGATGGGAAGGTGACTCATGGTGCCTGGCGGCTTGTGGCTTGTGGCTCTTGGTAGCTTGTGGTGGCAGGTTCCCTGCTTCCTCTGGGAACCACAGGGTGTGGTGTCATCCCACTCCTGACACCATTCTGTAACAATAATTCTTTCAGCCAAGTTGCCTGAGCCCTGCTACCACATGGGTGCTTTCTGTCAGGCCACCTAACTTCCACCTGCTGCCATGTTAACGTCCCAAGTAACACACAGAGACTTATATTAGGTACAAATGTCTCTTGGCCAATGACTAGGATTTCTCTTTGGCTAGCTCTGTCTTAATTTTCAGAAATGAATATATTTTATAAGACATCTTATCAGACACCAACAGCAAGCATCCTGTCTTCCTGGGCTCACATGTTGACTCTGTATTTTCTCCTACCTATTCCAGAATCCTGCTTGACTCCTACTCTCACCTATCTTGTTTTCCTGTTGGCCAACAGTACTTTATTTATCAACAAATAAGACAATCATATACACAGATGGACCTCTTCCCTCACAAAAGACCATGCACAATTGATTCCATTAAAAAAAATCTTTAAAGTTACAGAGTCTAGAGGCCACACACCTCACATATCCTCAGATGGTGGAATCATAGGCCATTTTTGTATTTTTACCTCTAAAATTTTCTTTTTGTTAGCAAATTATGATTTGCATTAATAAGAAAGTTTTAACAATTCTTTAAAATCTACTTTTATGTAGGAATACGAGTACAGCTTAGCAACCTGAGATACAGTGATGTAGATACATTGTTCTATACTGCTTTCAGGTTTATTTGGGCATTTTGATGCTAAACAGCAGTTCAAAGGCACTGTGTGGAAATATGGTGGTTAGAGCTCATCTTTCTTTAGACCAGTGGTTCTCAACCTTCCAAATGCTGTGACCTTTTATATAGTTTCTGGTGGTTTGATGACCCCAACTATGAAATTATTTTATTGCTACCACATAGCAGTAGTTTCCAAACCCATTTTTGCTATCTGTTTTTATAAATGAATGTTAAGACTCTCCAAGATGAATTTATTTATCATGGTTATGTTTGGTTTCTTTTGAGACAATAAGGAATTCACAATATGTATGGCATCTCATGAGTGCCTGACAAGTTTCTTCCTTGTTTAACTTCATGTACTTGCAGGCCAACATTGGAAAAGACTTTCCTATCCTTTCACTGTAGTTTGCAGAATTAGAAACTGAAAGAATAACTTCCACATTTCCATAATGAGATACAGGAAAACTTTCTATTTTACTTTTTGTGGCTTTTCTTTCTACTATATATTCTAATGAAAGGAAGCAGTCTCACTAGTTTTAAAAGTTAATGTTGCTTTATATTGACAAGTTAAAATAATATATATTTCAAAATCATCAAAGCATGTTCATAATATGGAAAGTATGAGTTATTGGTTTTAAAGCAGAGTTTATAAAATTTAAAAACAAAATTTAACTTACTACAATACCTACCTCTCTGTTTTTAAAAATATAGCATAAACTACATCTAGAAACCTTTTATTTTTCAGTTTGTGTTGTTCTGCTTTATACCACTGACAAGAAGAAAAATGTGAAACTAAAAGCCAACACTATTTTTTTTTGGCTTCAAAGAAGTCAACAGTAATGTGATAATATGACAAAGACTTAGAGTAGATAATTTGCAAGATATTTAAAAGGAAAGTAGAACCCAATCCTTGAAGGGTTCTTTTACCATATACAGGTGGTCACTAGAGGTACTTTAACTCATAGAACCTGAGATTGATCTGCAGAGGTCCAGGAAATCATATGTGAAATATAAATAAACACAACAAGAAATTAAACAAACATGAGGTAGAATAAAATAAGTCAATATGGTATTTGGGAGTTTTACAAGAATATACAAATTTTGGGTTATGAAAACATAAAGAAAACAGAGGAGGAGTCAATATTTGTAACACAAAAATTAAAAACCAGGAACAGTTATTGGGATACAAGCTTCAAGCTAAACAGCAGAGAAGCAAAGCAAGGGGTCATTAGCTCTTACCTCTACCTCATGCTGAAAGGGCTGATCCTGTCCCTACGAGCTCTCCACCAACCCTCAGACTGTGGACTTTCCTTAGAGTGGCTGGAGAAATCAATCTCCACATGAGACCCTTTGCTTTTTATACTTCTCTAGTGCTGGTATTGAAAGTGTGTGATCCCAAGTGCTGAAATCATCTTTGTGTGAGCTGTTCCTATTTTGGACTGGATCAGTTTTGTGTATCCCAATGTGGCCTTGATCTAACAGAGATCTGTCTACCTCTACTTCCCAAATGGCAGGATTAAGATGTGTACTGCCATTGTCTGGCTTCCATAGCTAACTAATGTGGCTGGCCTCACTTTCTGTACCCTCAGGTAAGCTTTAATAAATCATAAATAGTATATCACAGTAAGTATTGCCATGTAAGTGCAAGGATTTCTCTTAGTAGTGCATGCAGAGATATTGATTGGGAAGTTTGGTAAAAGGGTTTGCATGTTAGAGGGCATATTTACTCTAGTTATTGGCTCTGTGGCGAAGAATACTTGCTGCTCTTGCAGATTACTGGATACAGTTTCCACCATGACATGACAGATTACACCTATCTGTAATGTAAATTCTAGGGGATCTATCACCTTCAGCCTTACTACAGCAGCTGAAGCTGGTAGAACAACATGGTTCATGGAAGCCTGACTTTAGAAGACTATGATTAGAGAAGAAAGACATTAAATGTTATATATTTATTCATAGGAAGGTCAACCCATGATCTCTTATCCAGTAAAATGCATTTCTATCAATCATATATTTTTATAGTACATTCAATAAGTTACAGGTACCATATATTAGTTACTTGTATGGCTCTTTGCCCAATTTATGAAATGAACTATATTAAAATGAAGGAATTATTAATTTCTCTTAAGATTTCAGATATTTCTAGCTATTTCTACTCCATCTTGTTTGTGCATTTAAAAATATATTTGTGTATTCCTTAGTCTTATTTAACTTTAGTAGTTGAGTCAACATCTTTTGATGTCTTAAAATTGTATGATTGTTTGAAAATATTTATTTGGCATAGGTCTGAAACATTTGTAAATAGAAATATATCTATTTCACTGTATTTTAATAATATCTGGTATCATACACTTAAGTATTTTAATATATTTCCTCAAAATACTTCTCTCTGAAAGACTTGGTAATTGTGGAAAACTTGTTATTTCTTGAAGAAGTTAATACAATAATGATACATTCTAATAACCTATTAACCTTACTCTGCATTTCTATACTCTCTCTCTCTCTCTCTCTCTCTCTCTCTCTCTCTCTCTCTCTCTGAGTTTACTTGTACATAATTTCCCTTAAGTGTTTCATGGACTGTTTTCACCATATTCCTGTCTGTTTGCCTGACCACCCTATCACAGGTGGCTCTTCTCTGGTATTACATTAAACTATTTCTGCTGTTACCTCTGCAGGCTACAAGGGTTGAAAGTGTTTTCTCCTTCAAGAGTGACAAGAAATGGCAGAAAAAGAGATTGAAGCAAACATACCTCTATCTGTAAGGTACTAGGATATGATGTTGAGAGAGGACAGAATAAAAGTCCTAATGGATGGAAATCTGGGAAATTTGAGATGGGCATGAGAAACTCTACCTTGCAATTCATTTCTAAAGGTGATATACAAGAAAATCATAGGAGTTAAGTATTTTTTTCTATTTCAGTATCCTTTGAGTGATACACAGAATGAAAGTACATTTTCTCATTCACTATAATATATATAATCTGCAAGACATAATTTCTCAATATTTGAGTACTAGATGTCAATTTTATAAGATTTATACAATAAAAATCTAAAATGGTCCATTTTTAATTATAATATTTTATGGAGATAGCATTATTGACAAATTTCCAAAGAATCTGTTTTGATTGTCATCTCTGATTTAATGTTCATTGTATTTACAATGTATACTTACTGCCTATTATCTTTCATTACTCGATATCTATACTTCCTAGGTGTGTTTCAAAATTACTCTGTTGATATAAAGTGATAGTGTTAGTTATGACATGTGCAGGCATACTTTTTTATTGTCCTCATCCCCAGGTTTAATAATTCTATCCTTCCCACCTCTTATCTTGCACTTGCCCTTCCTATTTCACATATTTTCTACCCCTCTGTCAGTCTGGGTCTCTGACTCAGTTTCTCTTCCTCCCACACTTCCTGCTCCTCCCTTTCTCCTTTCCTTAAGATCTCTTACTCTGCTCTTGGTCCTCTTTTTACCTGTATAGTACCCCATACATAGACATATATGTACATACACTAACACACACACACATACACACACACACACACACACACACACACACACACACACACACACACAGATTTAAATATAGAAAATGCCTGTAAGAGAAAACATAGGGTAATTGTCTTTCTCAGTCTGAGACATTTCATTTTACATAATTATTTCCAGCTCTACCCATGTTTCTGAAAACTCTTTATTTCATCTTTCTTTAATTACAAATATAAGTCCTTGTATATTCTTGTTGTCCATACAGGTATCGATTGGCATCTAGACTAGCAGTATATCTTAGCAACGATAAATAATTCAGAAAATGGGTGGAACTGCAAGCATCTCTGAGACAGAATTGAACATTTCTGTGTACATAAATATGTACAATACTGCAAAAGGTATATTTTGGGAAGCTGTCAAGATAGTTTTTAAAAAGTGAGGCATACAAGAATAAAATTTAAGGGTTTTTGCATAATAGGTCCAGAGAAAATCCACAGACTATACCTTTTATAGCTGTCATTTTCATTCACAATCATACGGATTTAAAACAATAGAAGGGAAGTGGTCAATCCTTGAAAATGAGCAGATGTGCTCCTTATCTTTATCAGGCAGTGCAGACTTGTCCAGAAACAAGAAAATTCCTAGGATCTATTAGGAGTTTTTTTTTTTTTTTCCTGACCAGAGATCAGAAATATTTAAAATGGTGATGTGGATTGTTTCATGTGATAGATTGTCATTTTTAACATTCTTCACTATTTGCATAACAACTTAAATGAAACCTGTTGCCGAGAAGGTAATATGATCAAGTTCTTCAAAGACTCTGGGAAAGATTTACTTGAAATTCGTTCCAGATACATAAGTATAAGTAGATGGAGTAGAACATAAACACCTAGTGAGTGGTACAATTGTTATCTATTAGCTTCCTTTCCTTTGTGCACCCCCATGCAAACATACCTTAACACAGTAAAGACTTATTAGCCTCCAGTAGGAAACTTTGATTGCAATTTTTTCTTTTATGGTTTATATTTTGTACATTTGTGTAATTAAAATTATATTTTAATTCCACTGTCCTCTATGGCATACCAAAAATATGCTTGGCATGAAGGGAAAGAAATTATAGTGTAGTTCACAGGACCTAGTGGTAGTATGAAAGAGGTCATTGAAATAGTCCCGACAGAGTCTAATAGTTGGGTTATATAGCTCATAGCTGTCCAAGTGTTAAATTTTCATATTAACATGAAAGAAATAAATATTTCCTAAATTTCTATTTATACTTAACTGGTATGAAAATGATTTTTCTTATTATTGTGTAGTGAAATAACTTTTAACTAGAAAAATGAAGAATGTCTGAGGCTACTAATTCAATTTCTTCCCAGTTAGCCAAAAATCTTTGTACTTTATGATGTACTTGAACATATACTGTCCTTATCATCATAGCAAGCATGACTAGTGTACTTCCTTCTTTTCTTATAAAAATATTGGAGGGTAATTATATAACAGGTATTTTGCTCTTTGCCACAAAAAAGTAACCAAGTGTATATACATCAGTGACTGCTCTAGCCTAAAATCCATTCAAGGAAAGTAATCACACTCTTGACCCTGCCTGAAGCAGCAGGACCAACAGTTTGGATAACCCAGGGAGTCAGATAGAACTAAACCCCACCAGAGAATTGGGGAGTGGGGCATTGAGGAGAAAAGAAAGGTTATGTAAAATAAATAAGTAAATTTTAAAGAGTTGAGGAAGCATAACTGCTTGCTATGTTTTTGCATTTATCATATTCACTATGATAAATGCAAAATTGTAGGTAGAATTGTTGTTCCATTTTTTTTCTTTCCATTGTACCAGAAATATCTATTCCGCAAAACAGGAAACATAAATTTTCAGGTCACAAAGTACGTGATTTAAAAAAAAAACACACACACACAAAAGAAAGAAAACAGATGAGATAATTAATGTGTCCCATAAAGTATTGTACTAGCTGCCATCTTGAGAAAATGGAACCATAGCAATGGGAAGAGATGATTGTTTCAGTTATTCTTCTCATTGTAATAAAAAAAAAAAACACTTAACAATCATAGATGAAGGTAGGAAGGATGTATTTTTGTTCAGAGTTTTGGGGTGCAATACATCATGGTAGTCAAGAAATTGTGGCATAGCATAAATAGCTGGTCACACAATATTAACAGTAAGAAGTGATAGAGGGATAAGAATTAGAAATTGATTTGTATTTAATCTTTTTTTCAGTTCAGAAACTCAACCGTGGAATAATACTAAAACTGTCATATGCAGCATGGCTAATCCCTCCAAAGTCAAACATTTGAAGAAATCTTTAAAAATACTCATCCACCCACCTTCCTTCTTTCCTAGCTACTAACCTTTTTTGCTTTATATCCCCTCCCTCTCTTTCTTGTTTTCATGTGTATGTGGTCATGCAGAATGTGTATTTGGTTTGTACCTGTACATCTATCTGTGTGTGTGTGTGTGTGTGTGTGTGTGTGTGTGTGTGTGTGTGTATGTGTGTGTGTATGTATGTGAGATTTCAAATTCAGTAGCAGTGTTTGTTTCTACCTTGTTTGAGCCATGTTGGTTACTGCTCTGTTTTGTCTAACTGACTGGCCCATGACTTTCATTTAATTGCTTTCAGCCTCCCATCTCCCAGTGGATATAGAGCAGACTTCCATATGCTTGTACTAATGTGTCTAGCTTTTATGTAGCAGATAGATTTTTAAATTCAGATTCTTAGACTTGCAAACATTGACTACGAGTAGAAGAGTAGTAGGAACAAACATAAGCTTCTATAAATAGTCACACATCATTATTTGCACACACATCTACATTCTTAATACTTATCAAAAGGTGACTTAATAGGCTTTTATAAAGTGGAGAATATTGCCAAGATACTTACCTTGAAAATGTTAGAAGGTTTGCAATCCACTTTTGACTGGGTTGTTTTCTTGATTAATTTCCTAGTTCTTCATGTTTTTGAAATACTTATCCTCAGTTGGATGTTTAATTTGCAAAAAAAGTTCTCATTTTCTAGGTTTCATCTCTGCTCAATTGACCATATTCTTTGCTGTTCAGAGCACTTTAGTTTCATCAGATCAAATTTGCTAGCTTTATTTGTAGAGTGACCAGAAAACTTTTTAGAATGTTTCTATCTGTCTTAGTCAGTGATATATTGCTATGAAGAGGCATCATGATCATGGCAATCCTTATAAAGGAAAACATTTAATTGATAATCTCTCACAGTTTCAGAGATTTAGTCCTTTGTTATCATGACTGGAAGCCTGACAGCATGAAGACATAAATGTAGCTGGAGGCATAGCTGACAATTCTACATCCAGAACCACAGGCAGCAGGAGAGAGAGATGTTGGACTTTTGAAATCTTAATGTCCACCCTCAGAGACATACTTCCTCCAAAACAGCCACACCTATACCAACCAGGCCACACTTCCTAATCCTTTCAATGAGTTTCACTCCCTAAGAAAACAAATATATCAGCCTATGCAGATAAGTCTTATTCAAACTACCACATTATCTCTGTCTACCTTATAATTGTGCCATCCTTTTTCTTCTTGTGCTTGTTTGTGTGACAATAGCATGCTGTCTTTATTAGCATGGTGTTGAAATAATAGCTTGAAGTTGGGTATAGAAATGACTCTGACATTCTTTGTTTCTTTTGGTTTGTTTTGCTTGGGATTGCTTTGGGTACCCAGAGTCTCCTCTATCTCTATATTAATTTAAGTTTTTGTTGCTTTTTCTATATATGTAAAGAATTATATTTTCTATATATGTAAAGAAATTTTTATTTGGATTGGATTACGTAGGTAAATTACTTTTACCATGATAGTAATTTCATAAAATCATTTCTGTCATTTCTTGAGATGGGAGGTCCTTCAGAGAGTTTTCCAAAGAAGAAAGGCAAATTGCTGATAACTATTCAAAAAAGTGTTCAACATCATTGACTATTATGGAAATGCAAATTAAGACTACTTTGAGTTTTTATCTTATCTCAGTCAGAATGGCTATAGTTAAAAAAAATACCAAATAATAACTGGTGGAAAGCATGTAGAGAAGGGGCTTGAGTCAGTCTTAAATGGAGTATCAACTAGTGCAACCACTATGGACCAGTGTTCATGTTCCACATAAAGTTAAAATAAAGCTAATTTGTTAGCTAGGTATATCATTCTTGGGCATATATACAAATGCATCTGTGTACTACCATGGAGATTCCTTTCCATCTGTGTTCATTGCTGTTTTGTGTACATTAACCAGCAAATGGTATCAGCCTAGATGTCCATCACTCATGAATAGGTTAGGATATTTTGGTGATAGGTTGGAATTTTATTCAGCTTTGAAAAATTATGAAATAATAAATATTCTTTTAAATTAATAGACCAAAATTATACTAAAAGACAAATATACATATTTTCTTTAATATAGAGTTATAAGTCTGAGTTTCTATTTATGTAGACTGCCCTCTTTCAGGCTCAGGTAACATTACTGATGAAGGGATAGGATTACATAAGAAATAGAAGATAAAATGTGGGTGGTAATATGGTATCTTCTGGGCATTTAACAGCTACTCCATATTGAACTCATGATATCTATGCTTGCCTATTCTCTGCTTGCACAAGAATGCAGCTCTCACCAGTAAAATAAAAGTGATATTATTGGTTCACGGGTTTCTACCATTTCCTGTTACACCCTGGGAATGGTGTTGTCACTTCAATGAAACATGTACTTATTGGTGTGCTTTGCACACCTCAAGAGAATTCTAAATTTATGGATAAAGAGTGGCCATGGTCAAAGTTATTGCATTAAAGAACCAAAGAAGAAAAAACTGAAATTAAGAGAGATAATATTATGTATGATGAGGATTAACTTTGATTTTGGGGATATATATAAGACAGATGCTTGCACATGTATGGACTAGCCTAAAAAGAAACTTAATGAATAAAATCACAAAACTTTTATATTATATAAACATTTCAAAAAGAACATCAAATGGGGGGATATTATCATTCAAGAACATTTATTTTCACAAACATTAAGATATGTTAGAAATTGCATAGAGTTTTTAAAAGTGACTATAACATGTTTCTCCCACCCTTATTCAGTTGGCCAGAATCAATTTATAGTAAAATGTGATTTTACCTATAGAAACCTAAAAAGTCCTTATCAACCTCTGAGCACTCAAATCACTCTTTCATAGAGTCAAATCCTCTTTTTCTGGTAAATGAATTATACAATTACTATTTTCTCCATGTTTTCATTCAAGAGCTATACAAATTGTCTGTTGCTTGTGTCTCCTGCTTTCAGTATGATATTTGTAATTCTAATGTGAACCATGCTGAGCTCTTCCTGCATCATCTCAGAAGGCTGAGCTGCTTATTTTCTCTGGTCTTCCATTCAGAGACAGATCAGAATCCTATGCAAATGAAGTCAATGTGAGTGGCTGTAATTAATTTTGCCAGATTCTTAAGAAAATGATGATTTTATAGAACATGCCTTAAAAGAGATGTATTCTTAAAAGAGATGTACATTTATAATTACTAAGGGTTCACTTTGATGACATATAGTGAAAGGAGATTTTTTCCATTATTGTATACTTGTATATTTATTATATAATATTGTATATTATACTTGTATATTGTATATTTAAGTAGTTATTTATATTAATCAGATAAATATATAGTAATTGGAGAGCAACTCCAATGTGATTAATTTTATTAAGCTTCAGAGTTGTGAACCACTGTCTAAAAGCATTTTTGTGTTGGTGATTGAAAGTACAGACATAGGCATAGAAGATGAACTCCTTCCTAATGAGCTGCAACCACAGTCAAATCAGGCTTATTGTTAATTTTCAAAATAGGTGAACATTCCTCTACACTAAAATATTCTAAACATTGTGGTAAATACTAACATAGATATGTCTTAAAGTTTGAGAACTAAAATTTCCGGTAACTAGCCCAAATTAGCCTGTTCATATTGAATTTCTCTACATGAACCAAAATGATATCATCTTTGCCATCAAATGAGTGTATAATGTTTTTCTTGTTTTGTTTAAAAATAAGTAAATAACCTTCCAATTAATTTGAGTAAGTAGATTGATGAAGCATTAAGTATATTATTCACTGAAAATCTCAATCATGTAACATAATATTTCATTGAAATATTAGAAAACCAACACAACTGAAGATAAACTAAAACTGGATTACATGGTGACATGGAGAATGATCTATAGTGAATAAAAATTCGAAGGTATAAAATGACTATTCAGTGTTGAAATGTATGTATAACTCCTTGTATTTTTATATTATGAGATTCTAACCTAATCTTTTTTTTATTTTATTATGTATATTGCATATAATTATGTATAACTAATATGTGTATCTCTACATTGGGATGATATAACATTGCAAAGGATTATATTACATAATTTTAAGGATGAAGTACATTACATCATCATATACAGTACTAAGTACATTTAGAAAACAGTAGAAAGTTAATCTAACCAGTTCATGTGTCTTACTCAAATTCTACAACTCTAGACTGTTATGTTTTTCCATCAAGTTTAACATACGTTGCTTTTAGTGTGTTTTTTACATTGCAATATTTCATAATGCACTATTTGTTTTTAACTATTTGTTTATATATTTGTCTTATATATTATATTCATCTTCTCTATATTAATTTCAGTGCCTGAAGGACCACCACAAAACTGTGTAACAGGCACCGTAACAGGAAAGGCCTTTTCAATTTCGTGGGACCCACCAACTATTGTAATAGGGAAGTTTAGCTACAGAGTTGAATTATATGGACCATCAGGTAAGACTTAGTCCATTTTGCCTTTACATTTTAGAATAACACCTATAAAATATGTGGATAATTTATAACTGTTAAAAGACACAAAGTCTCGAAAAGACCCTAAATTGATGTGAATAATAGAAAATTAATGGGGAGATCAAGTCCTCTAGATCTTTTGTCTAAAGCCACAAATGCATGAAAGGATGCTAAAGTGCTGACCATGCTCTGTGTGAGGAAGAAAAGAACTAGAGACAGAGCTTCAGGAAAGTTTTAGAGATGACAAGCACCTTCCAGCATATGAACCAGAAGACCTTGACTCATATTCAAAAGACTATTATGTCTAGACTGTGACAAATCAGGCTTCCATGTAGGACAGAGCATTCACTTCTAATCAGTGCTCTCTGGACATACTACGAGGGATCTCCGTATTCTATGCAATGTTGTAGCCAGAACCTGGAAGCAACCTAGATGCCCCTCTACTGAAGAATGGATTGAGAAAATGTGGTACATCTATACAATGGAGCAGTACTCAGCAGAAAAAAGCAATGGAATCTTGAAATTCGCAGGCAAATGGAAGGAACTAGAGGAAACCATCCTGAGTGAGGTAACCCAGTCACTAAAAGACAAACATGGTATGTACTCACTGACATATGAATTTTAGACATAGAGCAAAGGATTGCCAGTCTATAATGCTCTTCACCAAAGAAACTAGGAAACATAAAGGACTCTAAGGGATAAATGGTCCCCAGGAAGGGAAGTGGCATGAACTCCGGAACTAATTGGGGGCATGAAGGTGGGGGGTAGGAGCTGCTACAATAAGAGCAAGAGAAGAGGAGAAGAGGAGAGGAAATGGAGGGGCAGAAACATTGAGTTGGGGGAAGAATAGAGGAAAGAGAGCAGGATGAGAGATACCATATCAGAGGGAACCACTAGAGGTCCGAGAAGAGATCTGGAACTAGGGAGATCTCCAGAGACCTACAAGGATGACACGATCTGACAATCCAGGAAATGGTGGAAAGGATAACCCAAAAGCCCTTCCCCTAAAATGAGATTGATGACTTCTCTTTATGCCATCCTAGAGCCCTCACCTAGTGGCTGAAGGAAGCAGAGACAGACATCCACAGATATACACTGAGCCGAATTCGGGAATTTAGTTGAAGAGAGGGAGGAATGAAGAATGAAGGGGTCTGTACCAGGTTGGAGAAACCCACAGGAACAGTTGACCTGAACAAGACAGAGCACATCGACCCCAGATGCTGTCTGGGAGGCCAGTACAAGACTGATCCAGACCCATGAACATGGATGTCAATAAGGAGGCCTCTGCACTCCAGGGAGCCTCTGGTGGTGGATTAGTATTTTTCCCTGGTGCAAGAAGGGACTTTGAGAGCCCATCCCATGTGAAGGGTTACACTCTGGCCCTGGACACATGGGGAAGGGCCCAGGAACAGCATAGGAAGACTTGGTGGACTTTGCAGAGCCCCCGTTGAGGGCCCTACCCTGCTTGGGGAGTGGTGGGTGGATGGGGTGTGGGGTAGGCTGGGGGTAGGGAGGGAGGGGGAGAAGGGACTTGAAATAAGCTTGTTCCCTAACTAGAAATAATAAAATAAAAATAAAAATGAATCACTTCTATAGACAAACAATATTCATATCTTAATCCAATCCCTGTATTTAAGAAAAAGATCTTGCCTCTGCCATAAGAACTGCCTTTTCAACAATTCTCACCTCTCTTATGTCATTTTCCTTTTGTTTCTCATTTTTAGCAACTCAGATATATTTATTCCTAATAAAAATTAATTTGTCAACTCTTCTTACTTCCATGCCTGCTTCCCACTCCTTTGAGCTTTTCAACATTCAAACTTCCAATTAAAAGAATGTATATGTCATCCTAGAGTTGAAAAATATACCAAATAGAAAAGATGTGTATGAGTGGGTACTTATGTGCTGTGTGTGTGTGTGTGTGTGTGTGTGTGTGTGTGTGTGTGTGTGTGTGTGTGTGTGTTTGCACTGGGGCCAGGTATAGGAGATGAGCTATCTTTTACTTTTAGGAACTTCATGTTTTTCATATTTTTAGAAGTAGAAGTTATTTAGAAATAAGTCTACTCATGAGATGCCTGCCATAGATGTTTCACAAGGAAGGATTTGCAACTTTAAGGGGATTTTTAAGTGCTTTCAAATAAACAACAATGTAAGAGTTTATATTATCTGATCATTGCTTGAATTAAATATTGACAGGAGCTTTGGGATCTCTGATTCAGTGAGAAATTTTTATTTAAATTATGTCACACAGTATATAAGAGCTCCTCTATTTTCTCTGACAAGCGGATATTCAAGTCCTGCTCCTTTATATGATGGAGAATTTGTTACCATTTAAAGAGACCCATATCACTTTGAGTAACCTTTTTATGGCAAATTTAAGGTTTAACCTAATCTTAATGAAAGTATTCCACAAAGGCTTGAGTTGATTGTCATACACTTTTGGGTTTGTCTCTCTATAAATCTATCTCCAAAACTTGAGTATCAATATCTCCAAATATTTGCCATCGCACTTGGTTACTAAACACTTTCATTTCCTTTTCATCAACTATTACTAGAGTGTTCAATTATCTACTTCTAAATATGTGAACAATATCTTTTGTTTGGCCAGCTGCTAAAGCATCCAGTTGCTGGGTTTATTTTATCTCAAATATATAGGCAATTTGCCAAAAAGCATCATATCTCTGCATCCTTCAATGGTCCTGATACTATTCTTTCACTGACCAGCTGTTGTAGTTGTTGCTAAATGCTGCCAATACAAAGGCCACAAATAAACAATGGCTTTTCCATTGAGTGTGAAGCTTTTATCTTTCCATGCTTCATCAATATCTATCATACTGCTGTGAGATATCACCAGCATGTTACAGACATTCAGAAAGCTTTCCGAAGTCATTATGTATTCTGTGTAGATGACAGTAACTAAAGCAACCCACCTGCTGTAGGATGGTTCTCTGTCAATTCTGTTCTGGGTTGTGGCATGAAAGCTATTTGATTGTTATAAATTTGGATATTGTTTTTAGATGAAATGAGAAGTATACATTTAACAATCTGTCTCTACAGGTTATTTTGACCCTAAAAATATGACTAAATATGTTACAACATCACTTTTAATAATGGTATTACCACATTATGTCATCCTGTTTGTTTCACAATGAAAAAATAACTTGAACTTTACTTGAAAGAATATGAACTGAATGTAGAAAAATATGTAATGTGAAATATAAGGAAATAAATTATTCACCTTCTGAATAATTAAAAATCCACTTTGGAAATTAGGTTTAAAAATCACTGTTTTATTCTAAGACAATAAACAGAGCATATATATTTTATCATTGTACATATGAGGTCTTTTGGTGGTTGTCTATTTTCCTTTTTAATTGAGTAAGTATTTTCATACAACACTCTGATCACCATTACCATTTCCCCTTCCCAAGTCCTCAAAGATCTTCTCTAGCTCTCCATCCACTTAGTTCCCTGGCCTTTCTTTTTTCTCCAAAAATCAAACTGAGAAATAATACAGGATACCAGAACAATAATAAAATAAAGGGAAAAATAAAGACATGAAACACTTCACAAAAAAACAAAACAAAACAAAATGAAACAAAGAAAAACCAGAAAACAAAGAAGCCAGAAATCATAACCTACAAGCAAAAGTCAAATAAGGGGGAGGGGGGAAGCCCATACAAAGCAGTATGAGACATGAAGTCTGCATTCAGTTCACTATTGTTTGTTGTGGAATAATCATCTTTTTGTACCCTGTGAAGTTTTGTCACTTAGATTGGTTTGGTAAAACCCTGAACAATAAATAGCTAGGTAGGATTTTCAGGGTCAAGAGTATGTTTGGAAGAAGGGCAGAGATGGAGGAGATGGAGAGAAGCAGGATGGGGATTGCAGAGTAAATATAACCAAGTCATATAAAAGAACATAGGTTTTAAAATATGGGTTAATTTAAGTTATAAGAGCTAGTTAGGAACAAGCCTAAGCTATTGACTGTGCTTTAAATTAAAAATAAATCTGTGTCATTACTGAGGAGCCAGTGGTACTGAGGAAAGGTTCCAAGTATAATAGTTAGCCATCTACTGCTCTGCATGGAGCCTACCTTTATCTATGTTTTATATATTTACTGAGATTCCATTGCAGAATACTAATTGTTCCTTTTAAAGCAAAGGTGTTTAGAGTTGGGAGCTCATGTTCGCTTTCTCTCTTCACCTTCTGTGCTAGGACTGGATCTGACTTGAACCTGTGCAGGTCCTGTGCATGCTACCACAGTCTCTGTAAGTTCTTATGTGCATAAGTTCAGTTGTTTCTAGAAGACACTATTTCCTTGGAGTTATTCATCCTATCTGACTCACAAAATCTCTACCTCCCCTCCTGACCTCCAAAGAGAGGGAATTTATGAAACCCTCCAATTTTTATGATGAGTGCTGCAAAAGCTCTCATGTTGTATATTGCCCAGTTGTTGGTCTCGATCAGTTCCCATTTACCAGTTTACACTTACACCATTCTCCATTCCCTGCATTCCTACCAGAATTTGCTATCACCTGCTTTATTGATCTTGGCCATTCTTACGAGGGAATTATAAAAATATCTAAGTAGATTTAATCTGCATTCCTCTGACAATTACAAGCATTGTTTTAAAAATGTATCTTGGCCATTTTTTGTTTCATCTTTTGAGAACTTACAGTTTATTTATGTACTCCATTTTTAAAATTAGATTATTTGTGTTCTTGTTCAGTATTTGGAGCATCTATGTATCTAGACTCTAGTACTCTGTCAGATAGCAATTGGTAAATATTTTTCTGACCTTCTCTTGGTTACTACTTTGTTCAAATGATAATGTTCTTTGTTATAGGGAAATTGTTGCTCCGTGAGGCAGAGTTTATTAATTGTTGGTATTGTTATCTGTGCTATTAGTGTCCTGTTCAAAAAGTCTTTCTCTGCCAATTAGCTTACATCAATTTCCCACTTTCTCTTCTTTCAGACACAGGGTATCTGCTCTTATGTTGAGGTTCATCATCATTTTGGAGATCAATTTTGTGTGGCAAGTTAGATTTAAATCTATTTTCATTTTTCTAGAAGCAGCTATCCTGTTTGATCTACACCAAGATAATATCTTTCAATCAGTGTGTTTTATTTTTGGTTTCTTTTACAAAAACACACATAGCCATAGGTGTATGTAACTATGTCCAGGTCTTCAATTCAATTTCATATATCAACATGTCTATTTTTATGCCATTATTATCCTAGCTTCATTATTATAATTTGGAAATAAGTAATGAAACTTGTCATGGTAATACTTTTCTCAGTTTTCTTTATTATTATCATTTAGGATTGTTTATACTATCCTATTTTATGTGATTCATATGAAGTTTACAGTATTTTTTCATTTTCAGTGAAAAAGATTGTAGCAATTTTGAATAGCATTGCATTGAAACAATGGATTTACTTTTATCAGCATAGACAATTTTAGAATATTAGTCCTAACAATCCATAAGCATGGGAGGTATGTTGATGCTTTGATGTCTTGCATAATTTCTTCCTTAGTAGTCGGAAAGGGTTTTTGTAAGCCTCTTTTACTTTTGCAATTATAATGCAATTACTTTATTTCTGCCTTCCCTTTCCTCTCCACAAACCACCCCATTAATCCTTTCCTATTCTTTTTCAAATCTATGTTATCTAATAACCAATTGATGTGCTTTTTTCCTTGGGGAAGGCTATGTCTGCCAATCTCAACATTTTTTTAGTTTTATGTAGTACTTTGTTCACTTTGGCATATTTATATTTGTTATATTTCCTCTGTTTAAGAAAATAAGTTGATATGACTTTATGGGTATAGCTTCTAATATGATTAGAACACAGTCTCACTCTAAACTCCTTGTTCAGACTCAAAATATTTCTCTCCCATCTTCTGCAGTGTTCCCTGGGCCTTGGATGCAGGAGTTGCTTAAGGATGTATCATTTGAACTGAGTCTACAACTTTGGATTTTGGTTTTCTGTAATTGTCTCTGTGTATTAAGAAATAAGTGTCCTCAATGAAGGCTACAGACTGAAGTTATTAATAGAAACAAGGCCAAATATTTAAAATATAATTATTGATTATGTTGCTTTAGTAAATTGGTACATGAAGATTTCCTCCAAGATCATGGTTTCACTAGCCCTAGGTAGTTGACTAGGTTTCCAGTACCTGACAAAATTTCTCTCTTTTTGAACTGGTCTTACGTTCCATTGAAGAATTGTTGATTACTGAAAAGATATCCATACCACTACTGAAACCTTAGATTCTCTTGCCATGCTGGTCATTGTTGTATTCCATGGTCATCATACAAGGTAGGATTCTAGGTTGTTTCCATCCTTTGGAAGCTTTCAGGCTCCTTCTGGTACCATGAAAGTGAATTGTCAAAGATTTAGCCTTCAGGCCAGTTCAAATCCAGGGGCTTCCAAAAGGTATGGTGTTTTCATTAATTGTCCACCACTGGAAGACAACCAAAGGCAATAGCCTGAAATGTGAGAAACTCTTGGATACCTATAACCAAAGACTCTTAAGAGGACTTCTCATGCATGTTGTTAGAATTATTGTTATATTGTTTGAACAAAATGAAACCACTCTTACGTAAATAAAATCACAAGGATTAGTAAAGAAAATAATATATACATATACATATATACATATATACATATATAAACATATAAACATATATATATATACATATATACATGTATATATTTAATGACATGTGGCAACTTAAACATATGTACTTATAAACATGATCACACATAGAAATGTGATATATATTTTACAGAGTTTCTCACTTTCTGCAAAGCATAATTATACATTACAAGCTTTTATAATCCACTGAAAGTATCAGTCAGTATGAAAATAATCTTTCAGTAAACAGTATTAAGGAAATTGAATTTTTATATTTGTATTTATTTGGTTCATTATGAACAAAATTAAATTCCATACAAATTTAGCATTTGAATATAAATAAGACTAAACTTTGAAACAATAAAAGGCAAACAATACTACAGCTTCTGCTAAAAGCCACAATTTTTAATGAGATATAGAAGATAAATAAAATGCATTCGGAGAAGCTAAGGGTATATGTGTAGAAAGGCAAACATATATTATTTTTAAACCTAATTTAAATAACAAAATGGTTGAGTTTTTGGAAATGCTATCGAAACAGAAATTTTCATTAATGTAGAGTTCAATTTCTTATATCTCTTTGGCATGCAATTTGATAATATTCAATTTATTGACTCATACATTTAGGCTTGGAGTTAAAAAGAATCTACTCATAATAAACCCTCTAAAGAAGTATTAACAAACCACCCTACAGAGTTACAGAAAGGAGGAAGATTGTTTTGTATGTGTAGGAGAAAAATATGCAACATGAGCTGAAGTAGAAAGGAAAATTATTGTTCAGTTCTTGGTGTTTGTTTTTGTTGAAGGAATTCTTTAACTAACCAAATTTATGTCTGATTCATTAGAAGGTTTTGTTCATTTTGTACTACCAAAGAAAATCACTATTAAAAAATTTAGAAACCTGCAAGTGGGTGATGTCACAATTCATATGATTGTCAAAACTGCTATTTATATGCTTGTACACTTATTTTCCTGCTTTTCACCTTGGGATGAGTATGGATGCTAAACTTTGAAATCAACATTTATTTTCCTTTAGTAATCTAACAATAACACTTCTCTTGATCTCACCTTTGGTCATTGACTACTTAGTCTCTTTCTTAGAATGAAATTGGACAGATCAACTGAGAAGAGAGCAATTAGGGTGTGCAGTTAGTCTCCACAGCTGCTAATGTGTGCTATAGAGCAGGTCTGCAGCATGAAAGGCAAGGAAAACAAATTCCTGCTCTGAGTTCTTTAATTGTTGCACCCAGCAACTTTTGACAGTGAATGTCTCACAGCGGATTCCCTGCAGCTCAGGCTTTCGCTATCTCTGACAGGCTGCTTCAAGCAATTTTTGGTATCCTTACCTGCTAAGTATTGAAGTCTGCTTTCCTGATGAGAGACCTAATGTCAAAAAGTCTGCCACACCACCTTACTGTGCACTCCTCTATTAGCAAACATATGCAAAAAATTTAGCATTTGATCTAATGAAATGTTGTTAGCACATTGATTGAAGTAAAGATCTATTTGTAGTTATTGTGGTACTCAAAGACTGTAGTGGTTCGTGTTGTCGAGTTAATAGGACCGGGAAACACCTAGAAGACAAGTCTACAGCCTCAGCCATGAGGGCTTATTTAAATTACATTAACCTTTTATTAATTGAGGTGGAAAGACATGTCCTAAAGGAGATTAGCAGCATTCCCTGGGATTGTGCCTTTGACTACATAAGGTTGGGGAAGGTACCCAAGCAAAAGCTTCTGTCTTAATCTATCTCTGTTTCTTGATTATTGGATGCAATATGACTAGCTGCCACAAGCTCCTACTGTCATAGCTACACCACCATCATTCACTGTACTCTAAACAAGTGAGTCTGAATAAGTCCTTTTACCTTTAAATTGCTCTTGCTCATTATTTAATCAAAGCAACATGATAAGTATGAAGGCAGATTCCGATTATAATGGGTAAAGATAATGCATAGTTGTAAATGATTTAGTTTATTTTATTTCATGTACAAAACAATCAAATAGGTGTTTGTTTGATAATAAAAGTCATAAAACAAAACTAATTCAAGAATATTTTATTATGATAGAAAATTACATAACTGTATGAATTTTTCCAAAATTTTCTATTTCTTTAAATATAATTGAAGTATTTTTCAAATCTGTTAGTGTTTGATTCAAAAATCATTTAGAAGCATACTTTGCTACATACACTCCTAATTTTTAAGATATTTTATTTCTTTAATTGTCTTTGAAAAGAAATGACAAAAAAAGGTAAAGAACCATGGTGCTAAGTTAGAAGAGAGGGAAAAATAATTGGATGAGGAAATATCTGAAGAAAACAAAGAAAATGAGATCATTACTAAAACAAGGGAAAGTTCAGGTTTGTCATGAAGAAAATGCAGACATCTCCTATCCTTCTGGGGCTGTGAGGTAGGAGAGGTGAGTGTTTTATTCTGTTGGTTGCATATGTGCATTTCTGGAAGTTATTGCTTAGCTCAGTTCAACTTTATTTTCATTATAATGCATTTCTTCTACAATTCTTGCTGAAATTTATCTACACCACTCCACCAGAGTTCAGTTTACTAGTAATCAAGATTTGTGAAGAATTATAAATATGCTTTTCTGATGAGCCAAAAGTGAATGTGTTTTATGTTAAGATGCATGGTCCACAAATAAAGTCCATCTACCCTTCCATAATTGGAAGGTCAAACACTATGATTTGTTGCTGTTGTTTTTCCAATTATCCTAGTCATAGATATTATTTTCATGTGCTATGCAAAAATGCCTCTGTTCATTGTAGAGAACACAATGCTTCTGGCATGTGTCTTTGTATTTCACACTTGTTTTTTCATAAGTGTAGTAATCATTCATTAAATTTTATGTTAAGCATGCTGGGATACATTATAATATTAATCTATGGTTTTCTAATAAGCTGGGTTTGAAGAATGACTACATCCAGTTTCAGTATAACTTATTTATCATATCTCACATATTGACTTTCATTACTTCACATAATTGTTATCTCTAATCATTTTGTATGTTCATTGTAGTTTAAATTTCTTTCCTTATTGTGCTTTAAGAAAAAAATCTCCCTACCCATATATAAAATCAGTATTGTCAAAAGGTTTAAAATTTATCTGTTCCACATAAATATCTTAGATTTTAACATTTTTCAGATATGTGGAATATAATATTTTTAGCTTTGATAGTTTTCCTATCTGAATAAAATTTGGGAACCAATACAACATAAATCAGTTGCTAAGATGAAGCATCTGAATACATTTTTAAGTCTGTGTTATTATCATGGATAACTGATGTATCCAACCTTTTTCCTTAAAGACAGGTGGGAAAAAAAAGCTATTAACAACAATATTTTCACATTACAACTATAAAAAATTAGCAGACTGCATTTGAAATGTTATGATGCTTTTTGTAATCAGAAAACACCAATTATCATTCCTAAACTGCAACTTGATAAAAGATGTAATTTGTAGTTTTCCTGAGGGAGCATGGAAGAAAAATGATAATAATGATTTACTTTACATGAAGGTAGTTTATTGGTCAAATGATGTTTTGAATGCTTAAAATTTTAATATTTATGTTTGGTTACTGAATAATCATGCTTTATATGCAATTTTGGAAAATACAGGAAATGTTGATTAAAATGAATAAATAAAACTGTCAAACACATCTATAAGGTATCACTACTGATTCTGTTTATTTTTAAGACATGCCTACTTTCAACTGGAAATCATTTTTGATATATTTTTAGTATATAAGAGAAATAATTCATAAGCACAAAATTATGATGGGAAAATTAGTGACTGCATAACCATTCTCACTAAGAGAAAGAGAAAGATTTCAGTGAATATCATACAAAAAATCTGTCCTTAGGTGAAAGTGATTCAAAATAGAGTGCTTGGAATGGAATGTTTAAAGCTGAATATAGCATTCCATAAGAATGTCCTAGGTTTATATTACAGTAAGAATATCCTCAAATCCCATTCATGAAATTAGAAAGTCACAAAGTTTACAAGAAAATAAAGGGTCTGAGAAGAAAGAAATCAGTAAAACATCAGAGAATTCTCAATAGAGGAATATAAAATGGCTGAAAGACACTTAAGAATGTGCTCAACTTCTGATGGGGTGGTCTTTCTGTATATATGTTTGTCTTATTCATTAATGAATAAAACACTGTTGGCCAATACAGAAGCAATATAGGTGGGACTAGCAGGGAAGGAGGATTCTGGGAAATGTAGTAAAGAGCAGAGTAGCCATGTGATCATGAAAAGAGAGAACTCATGCCACTGGCATCCTCGATAAGTTTATAAAATATATATATATATATATATATTAATGGTAATGGTTGATACTTAAGACAGAGCTAGCAAATAAGAAATCTTAGTCATTGGCCAGCAGCACTGTAACTAATATTAATCTCTGTGCAAAATTTGGGAGCCCTAACATGGCGGCAGAACTCAGGTGGCTGGTGGAAAGAATTATTGTTACAAACATCCTTAGCCATCATGGAAATGCAAATCAAAACAACACTGAGATATCATTTTACACAAGTCAGAATTGCTAAAATAAAAAATAACAAGGACAGTTTATGCTGGAGAGGATGTGGAGAAAGGGGAATGCTTCTCCATTTCTGGTGGGAATACAAACTTTTATAGCCACTTTGTAAATCATTATGGCGGTTGCTCCAGAAAATGGGAGACAACGTACCTCAAGATCTAGCAATTCCTCTCTTAGTCATATACTGAAAGGATGCACATTCATACAACAAGGACATCTGTTCAACTCGGTTCATGCCAGCATTATTTCTAGTAGACAGAACCTGGAAGTAACCTATATGCCCCTCAACTGAAGAATGGATAGAGAAAATGTGGTACAATTACACAATGGAATACTTCTCAGCAGAAAATAAACAAAGGAGTCTTGAAATGTGTAGGCAAGTGGATAGAAGTAGAAGAAACCATCCACATGAGGTAACCCAGTCACAAAAAGACAAACATGCTATATGGCTATATGCTCACTCATATATTGATTTTAGATATAGAGCAAAGGACTATAATCCATAACTCCAGGGAAGCTAGGAAACAAGTAGGACTTTAAGAGAGACATACAGTGAATTGGAAAGGAACAAGAGCTCCGAACAAATTGGGAGCACGGGAGGAGGAGGAGGTGAAGGTGGTAATAGGAGGAGGAGGGGGGAGGAGAACATGAGGGATCAGGAAAATTGAAAGGTAAAAGGAATAGAGGAGAGCAAGAACAGAGACTCATCCATAGTTGGAACCACTATAGGTTAAATGAGAAATCTGTCACTAGGGAATTTTACAGAGAACCACAAGGATGACCCCAACTAGGAACCTAAGCAACAGTGGAGAGGCTACTTTAAATGTCCTTCTCCTATAATGGAAATGATAAGCACCTTAAATGACATCCTAGAGCCTTCATCCAGTAGCTGATGAAAGGAGAAGCAGAGATCCACAACTACACATTGAGGCAAACTCCTGGGATATAGTTTCAGAGTGGGTGGAGTGATGACGAAAGGGTTCCAGAAACAGCTGACCTGAGCAAGTGTGAACTCATAGACCCCAGACTGACAGCTGCAGAAACAACATAGGAACACACCAGGGCCCTGACATTGGATGTCAGCTAGAAGCACTGGGCAGTCTATGTGGCCTCTGGCAGTTTAACCAGGATGTATCCCTTGTGCATGAATGGACTTTGGAAGCCCATTTCCCATGGAGGGATACTCTCTTAGCCTAGATACACAGGGGAGGGACTAGGCCCTGCTCCAAATGACTTGACAGATTTTGATGATTCCTTCATGGAAGGCATCACCCTCCCTGGGAAGTGGATGGGGGATGGGGTGGGGGGTGGTGAGGGGCATGGGAGGATAGGAGGGAGAAAGAACTGGGATTAATATGTAAATTAAAGTTGATTCTAATTTAAATAAAATTTATATTAAAAAAGACTCTGGATGTATTTTTGTTGGCTTACAAACTGTGGAAATATTGGTAAGAAGAAGATGCTATAGAGCCATAATTGTGTTTACCATGTCTTTTGATAGGCATCTTATAGCTTGAATGTTGGTAGAATTTGTGATCAGTGAGTAGCTATTGAGGTTTGGAGCTATCTTTTAGGTTACTTCAAACTTTAAAAGTGTTGAATTACTCATGAGTTAGCTAATTTCCATCACAAATTTTCAGATTATTAGATAAGAAGAAGATAATGAAGATTTAAATGAAATAAAGGCAAAAAATCCAAATAATGCTTTTGTGTTTTCCAAAGTCTCTTGGGAATTTTTGACTCTTCACAGAAAAGAATTTCTAAGAAGTTTCAAATGAAATAATGTTTTTAATAAGAGCAATGAGTATTAGGGACTGATAAATTAGAATTCTAATGTTATATTTTTCATAAAATATTAAAGATAGATGCTCTACATAGTCATGATAATAACAAGTAACTGTGATAGATATAAAATATTTGGAGAACTGCACAGAGGGCTTGGTCAACATTTCCTCACTTTTTCTACACAACTCCATGAGATTAGATAAGTCATTAATTTCTAACATAGATTATAAAACTCAACAATGAAAGAGTCAAGGACTTGAAAAATCAAACAAAGTCCTTTTTCAGAAATTAGACTTGAAGCAAGAGACTCGAAAGACCAACATCTGACCTTTAAAGTTTGACACACTACACTAGTTCTCAGAGTTACAGTTAACAGTAAGAAAATCATTCTAATATTTCTATGATTATCTTTAGAAAATTCGTTTTTGTAGTCCTTCAGTCACTGCATTATTTTTTCCTTTTTCTTTTTCTTTCCTTTTTTGAGACTGGGTTTCTCTGTGTAGTCCTGAACTCCCATTGTAGATCACACCTGAGTGCAGGGCTTAAAGGCATGAGCCACCATCATTCTCTGAATTTTAAGCCAAATCCTGCCATATTTTCTACAACTAAATTTTTTCCTAACAATAGCATCACTCATTCTATTGCAAATAAAACCAGTCATACTTATAGATATTTTAGTTTGTCTCTTGATTAACAATTGAAAATTGAGTGATACAGTAGAAAATGTTTATATTATTTGATGGAAGATTCAACAATAATAGAAAAAAGCAAGTTACTGTGTTTTCTGATGAGTTTTTTATATACATTATATTCTGATTGCAGATCCTCCAACCTCACCTCCTCCCATTCCTCTTCCTACCACCTATCTCCTGAAATCCATCCTTCTTCTATTTACTTTAAAAAAAAAATGAGCAGTGTATTAACAGAACATGGCATAACATATTAAAATAACACAGGAAACAAATCCTTATCGAGGCTGGAAAGGCTATCTCTAGGAAGGAAAGCATAGACAAAAGAGTCAGAGGCATCCTCCCCCTGCTCTTATGGGTCCAACAAGAACACCAACTATGCAACTATAATGTGTATGCAGGGACCATAACTCAGACCCATACAGGCTACATAATGGCTGCTTTGCTTCACTCTCTCTGAGCTCTTTAGAGCCCTGCTTAGTTGATTTTTTTGGATGGTGTTCCCTGTGGTGGGATCAACCATACTAGGTACTAGAAACACCTTCTTTGGTGTTCAAAGATTTTTACCTAATATTTCGCAGTGGTGCTCTTCATCTGCTCACATAATTGCTGTATGATGTCTCTCTGATGACAACTGTATACAGCAGACTATCATTATAATAATTTTATCCACTTTTTATGTTTCTTTTCTTTTTAGCTGTTATATTTAGTTCTATCCTGGATCTCTAGTTTCTGGACATCCATCAAGTATTAGACATGGGCTCACTCTTGTGTGGTCCTCAAGATAGGCCAGTCATTAGTTAGCCACTTCTCTATCTTCTATGCCTCTGTTGTGCCAGAATGACTTACAGGCAGGGCAAATCGTAGGTGGAAGCTTTTGTGGCTGGGTTGTTGTTCCAGTCCCACTGCTGGGAACTGTGACAGATTAGAAAACTCCTGGAATATACAAGAGTGACCCTTCTGAAGTCTCCTAGTAGTGGAGAATATAGAGCCCCATTAGAACAATTGTAAGGAGAATAACACTTCAAGGCAGACTCAGGCTCATACAACAGGAATGTTGCAAAGTGTGATATTTTTCCTCACCAAATTCTACCAAACAACCACACTCATTAATCAATCATTAAACTTCTTTATATCATTTTGATAGTATCCTAAATTAAACTAAGAAATCCATTGTTCACATCAAATATGGTTTAGGTAATTAGGTGATGCTATGAAAAATAGTTTCAATATGTATGGAAGCAGCATAACTAATACATACAATAAGTTTATGCTCACAAAAGTAGAGTAGAAAGAGCGGAAAAAGTTTACAAGGAGCCTTCTTCTTTGAGAAAGTGTAGCAATCTCATCATTGGTTTGGAAATGAAATTCTCTGTGAATACTTAGTACCAAGCCTTCATATCTGTATCTTTCTTTCGCTCACACAGCTATCGTTTTTATAATCTCTTTCTTCAAACTGATGCCAAAATACAATTATATTAGAAATTGTTTTATATCTTTATAAGTGAAAAATGGAAAAGATAATTCTACTTCTGTCAAAGGGAAACACTGCAACCACATCTTTTTCAAATCTCTACAGAATAAAATGAAGCAGGGGAGAGTTGCCTCTGTGAGCAGAATGACCAAATCGCCAGGATCCTACATCCTCACTGCTGTACATTGTTATAGGAACTTTGTCTCAGCAGTGGTTCTGGGGGCACTCTCTTTCTGTCCCCAGTAGCAGTGAGTTTGATAATGAGGAGTTCTTTCAAGTACTTACAATCATTTCAAGATAAAATTTGTTTGCTTTTTTAGGATGGTTTCCAGTTTTGCTTTTTAGTGAACAGTATGTAAGAATTCATGAAATATATGTTTTAAGAATTGAATATATTAAGATTACCATTATAATTCATTATTTTTCAAAATGAAATAGATTGTTATGATTAAATAGTGAAATACAGATTATAACATCTGAAAATATCTGTATGAGGATAACCTAAAATTATTTAAAGTAATATAGTTGTCCAATGACAAATTAGAAATAATTATTTGGGAGCTTTTAAAGGAGACTATCTGTAAACATAATTTAGAATATCTCATCCAGTAGTCTTTGCCTACCAGGGAAGCTAAGTAGCTTTTATGTAAAATAGTAAAATTATTCCTCCAACACTAAAAACATATGTTCCATAAAACTCAATAATATGCACCTATCAAAAGAAAATTCAGTCTTTATTCAGAAAAGACATTGGGACATGGAAATGTCAAGAAGGTCCTGTGGCTGAGGTGGCGTGCACTACTACAATGAGCAAGTATATGGTAGAGACACAGAAATAGAGAAGTAGAGCATGTGTGAACTGTGGATAGAGGCAGAACTGGAGGAGCAGTATTGAGGAGCAGGCTAATGTGAGTGGCTGGTACCACCATCTGAGGCCATGGTGATGTCCAGATCTGTGCTTTCATCAAGTGTCATGTCAGGAGTGAAGGTCCTGCTGCAGCCAGGGTCTGTGTTGATGTCCGTGTCCCATGTTACCATCCAAGGTCATTTGGATGTCCATGGTATGCACTGCCACCTGAAGCCATGTTGATGTGTGGGGAACTTGCTTCCAGGGACCACACTGAAGTGAGTGGCCTGTCATTCTTTATAATATCCATTATGTGTAAACTGGAATATCAGTGTATTTTTCATTTCCATTCTCTGAATTATTGTAGACGTAGTGAAGGGCTCTAGTAGATCAGAGCAGAACAATCATTGCTCTGAGAGTCCTCACTCTTCCCCAATTACTTCTTACTTACTAAACTGCTAGATTATATTATAAAGTTTGCCACTAAGTTCTATTCCCTTATTTATCTAATTTGTCCTCCTGAGGCTCACAAAGAAGATCCAGCTGTCAATAGTTTGAGATTCAGCAATCAAAAGCCCCCATTTGGCTACCGTATTTAACATGACCAATCAAAGCAAACTCATCCTAACACTGGATTTCCCTTTTTCCCATTATAAACTGTCATTTGCCCAGTTTCTCCTCTCTATCTAGAAACAAGCCATTGTTCCTCTGGGACCAATATCCCTTCCTCCTCTCTTTCCTTACTTTTCTCTTCTCCCTCATCCTTTGTCTTCTCTCTTTGCTCTTATTCCTTGCCCTGTGTTCCTCTGAAGCAAATAAATATCCATTGTCCTGGAACATGGTCTTGGGGTGAATTTTGCCAATTCTGGCCTTTCACATGAAACACTTCAATATATGTAATATTTTTGATACTTTCATAATAAATTGATTATAACTAAAGGTATAACCCTCCATAAAGCTTTTCTCCAAGACCCTTTTTCAATTTTATAATAATTTTACAGTGATATTAATATGTGTGGTTTTTAAAAAAGAAGAACTTGAGGACAGTATCTGAGGAACAGACAATTTCTTTTAACATTTTGAAAGAAAAAATATAAAACATTGAAATAAACATAGATAATCCATAATATGAAAATAACTTTGTTGTAAATATGACTTTAGAAAACTTAAGTTGGTGGCAACTATAGATCCCTCAGCTTTCAGAAGCTGTACATTTTACAAATCTCTTAGAGAATACTGGGTCTTTCAGTACACCTGCATTAAAATAATCTGAAAGATTGCCTTGCCCTCTTCACCAGAAATTCTGACCCAGTAATTTTGTTATTACTTTACTTCTTCTTCCCTCATATATTACATCCCTACCCGAGTTTCCCCTCCTTCCACTCCTCCCAGTTCCTAGCACATCCTTCCCATGTCCACTAGATTCACAACTCCTCCATTTCCTTTAAAACTATGCAGGCGTCCCAGGGCTATCAACCTAACCTGGCATAATATGGCCCGGGAATGCTGCTATGAAGCAGGCTGTAAGGGATCTTTCCCTTTCAAGGACAGGTTTAAGGAATCTTATCAGCCCAACTTTAAGACTACAAGATGCCTCAGTGAAGTGAGTTAAAGGAAATGTGTGACTAAATCAAAATTTGAAAATAGTTTGATCTTTCATCTTATATATGTTTATTTGTCATCCAGGATACAAGTTGCTCATGAAAACTGTGTGTAGAGGTGGTCGGGCAAGAGGAGATGAGCCAAAGCTTTATTGTCTCTGGGCTGAGATGTCTATCCAGTCAGCCTGCAGAAATGATCTACTCTTGGCGATTCACAATTAAATCTCTCACTTTGGGCAAGCTTCTTTCAATATAACCCAAGCACATTAATTGTGTTCACTAAAATTAGAATCTTTAATAGAAAAATTGCAAGGAAAGGCCATGAGTACCTGAGATCTTAGAGTTATAATTTGCATTCCAGTGGGAGATGTGTAAGAAAAGAGTTATTTTAATTTAATCCTCAGTTAGGGGTCCGTTTAAGAGCAGAAAAGGAACAGTGAAATCAGCTCTCTCTAAGCAATAATAATTTCTAATATCACTAGATTATAATGTAATAACACTTTGCAAGCTCATCAAAATGTATGCTTGCATGCAGGTTTAATTGCCACAAACCATTAGCTGATCACATATCAGTTGACAAATATGTGTTCAACAATAGTATGAATGGGCTATAACATATTTAGTATGTAAATGGAATTTTCATTGGAAATTATTGTTTTCCTTTGAAAAGAAGAAACCAGTATATAGTTTAATATTTCTCAAATGTCTCATTCTAAAATTATTTTCAGTTGAAAAAAATTCTCTTGGACATAAGAGGAAAACAGGTAAATTATCCAAATTTCTTTTTTTTTATAGGTAGTTTTTACAACCCCCACACACACACACAGTTATTCATATACCATGTTAAAAGTTCAAAATGAAGTCAAGTGCCTATGGTTTTCTTCTTGTTTGCTTCCTCTCCAGCTCAAGCTCAATAAGGAACTTTCAAGTTTATTGTTCTCAGTAACTAGAAGATGATCTGGAGTGATGGCTTAGCCGTTAAAATCTAGACTCACTGCCCAAAATACAAAAGAATCCAGAAGACACAAGCTGTCAGAACTAGCTTCTTTTCATACGGATAACAAGAAACAGAGGTGTGGAAGAGGGAGTCAGGGATGTCTTCCCTCCTCCTTTGTTGCTATTAGATTTCTCTAACAGTCATTTCATCTTCCTGTGCTGGTACTTTGTGACTATGATTGAAGTGGAGCTGCTAGTTCTTCCTTTCCTTCCACTTTTTAAGAATCCTAGAATGATAATACCCTATCCTAGTTCTTATTCTCTTGGGTTCTTGTGGTGATATTTTGTTTGTACAAAAGTTTTTCTTGTAATATATATATATATATATATATATATATATATATATATATATATATTTCATTTTAGATAAAATGAGGGATATATGGTGATATCTTGTTGTAAAAATAAAGCCTGTCTGAAGGTCAGGGAAAGGAACTTTCTCCTAGCTAACCTTAGGGGACTGTAGGTCTGTACAGACAGGAAGTGAGATAGCTGGGCAGAAACAGGATATAAGCAGAGAGAAACAAGAACCCATTCTCTTATCTGCTGAGATGTTAAGGAAGTAAGGTGTCTTTATGGCTTGCACCTTCTCTCTGATCTCTCAGACAGACTTTATTTTTACAACAAGATATCATCACCACAGTTTCTCGATGTTTATTGCTTCTATACTTTAATCATTTCTTCAGTACAGTACTATTTTATGTATTGTGTAGGAGTCAGAAACACTTCTTCTATCAGAAGTAACCAACTGCATAATAATCAAATATGTCTCAAACTTTGGTTACATATCCTTTGGGGGACAAAATCCTGTCTCCTTCTGCTGTAGTCTAGAACAGCTGTCTAAAGACAAAGGTGACTCAATAAAAATTATTTTCTTTGAGTTATATATTTCAGGAATTGGAATCTGATATCAATTCCTATAATAAAGTAATTAATTATAAAAACATGAAAATATCAATGAAGTTATAAAGGCATAATTAATTGTTATTGGAAATTTATATAAAATCAATGGAGAAATTTTATTTTTACCAATACATGGGAATAGTTTGTTAATGACTATGAAATAATAATTACAACTAATTAATTTGTAGACAACATCAAATAATGTTTGCAAATAAAAAGCAATAATGTAAAATATGTTTGACAATCATATGGGTGAATGTAAATTAAATTAAAACATTTTTAAGAGTCAGCTAGCAAGTTAGTTTGTTGTTAATTCACCATGCATAATGAAGGTAGTATAAAATGATAGCATATTTATCATCATCTAAGATGAGATTCAATTTCATTTTAATTCAATGGGAAATATATTTAATCACTTAACCCATTAGAAAGCTAATATTTATATTACATTATTCTTAATGCTTTAAGAAAGTAAACTATTTTGCAATTAAATCTCTCTAAAATTATAAATTAATCCTTCAATTACTAGTTCATCTACTCGCAACCCTTGAGAATTGTACAATGTTAATTCTGATAATTGTAGCAGGTTTGAATTTCAATCTCATATCATTTAAATTCCAATCCAGCAATTTTTCAAACATAATGTCTTTCCTAGATTTTATGCTTTCTTATAGAAAATATTATATCACCAAATATACTACAAAAGATATAAGCTAATATTTTAAGTGTTCATAGTTAATCAATAATGGCCAAAGTGGCATGCAATATAGAAATAATTCTCATGTGTCTATAGGAGCTTTTGCTCATATTGTTCATGTGATATTGAAAACGACACTTGAAAATAAATTAATGTCTCTTCTACTTCCGAGTTTCCACTCATATGTATCAAAACAGAAATAGCTTCACCATAGCTTTTGTTAGAACATGAAAATATAAATACAAATTATGTAACCTATTGAATCTACTAGTTTACGTGTTTTCCTTGCATTGCTATTAAGATGGAAATGGAATGTCTTAAGGATGTTCAAAGTAGAAATTAAACTCCAGATAGACAAAATGTACGCCTGCTGGCTTTCCTGGATAATATTAAGTATATCTTCTTAAAAGTGGCTCGGTATTGGCTCATACCCAATAATGGTTAATTTCAGTGTGAATAATTTGAAAAATTTTGGAAGTTATAGGAATCAGAAAATTAGTGAGTCATTAGGCTTAAAGTCATGTAGAAATGAAAAAAAAAGAAAAGAATATCGTAGGAAAGTGTGCTGTGAAGAGAAACATCAGTGCTACTTAATACCCTTGTGAATTTTCATCAATAGCGGCACTCTTTTTTATTACAAAGACTTTATGTCTAAACAATTAATGAATATCTAGTAATATAACTGTTTCCCCTAATACTATATTGTCACACCATTGTATAAATGACATTACAAGGATGTTGTCAAAAACAGAAAAAAATCCATCAATCCTGTTGAGTTGTTGAACAAGGATAAATGCATATGCACCTTCAATGAAAGATTACTATATTATAATTCATGAAATACTATTATCTTCATTTGTACATTTTTGTAAATACCTGAAGGCTCTTTAGGTTTCAAAATAGATATTTCATTTATTTTTTATCTCATTTGAAAATCAACACAAGTTGGGGATATTTATTTTTGAAGATTATTGATTTTTAGGTTTTAATATTAGTTTTGCTCTTACTGATTTCAGAAAAACTGAATCAAACTAAACACCTTTAAAATTCTGTTCCATGTTCTACTCCACAGGTACTTGCTCACCAATGTTCACTGCTTCAATATTCACAACAGCTAGGAAGGGGAAACAATTCAAATGTCCTTCTACTAAAGAGTATATAATACAAATATTGCACATATCCAGATTGGAATAGCTTTTACCTTCAAGGAAAAAAAATGAATCATAAAATTCTCAAATAAATGGAGGGAAATAAATAAATCCATACTGATAGCATTTGAGGTTGTCATCAATCTCATTACAGGGTAAGGACATTTAAAGTGACTTCTCCACTATTTCTTAGATTCTTAGTTGGGATCATCCTTTTGGATCCCTGGACATTTTCTAGTGCCAGATTTCTCTTTAAACATGGCTCCCTCTATTACCTTATCTCTTTGCTTGATATCCTTCTCTGTTCTTCCCACAAACTCAAACTTCCTGATCCCTCATGTTCTCCACCATTCTCCCTTTCTTACCTCCTCTTTCTCCTACCTCCCTCCCCACTCCCTTTGTGCTCACAATTTTCTCAGGAGATCATGTCCCTTTACCCTTCTCCAAGGGACCACGCATGTCTCTTAGGGTCCTCCTTGTTTCCTAGCTTCTCTGGGTTTGTGGATTATAGGCTGGTAATCATTTCTTCTATGTCTAATATCCACTTATGAGAGAGTACATTCCATGTTTGTCTTTCTTTGTCCGGGTTATCTCATTCAGGGTGGTTACTTCTAGTTCCATCCATTTGCCTGAAAATTTCAAGATATCATTGATTATTTTTCCTGCTGAGTAGTATTGTCCAAATGTACCATGTTTTCCTTTTTTATTTTTATATATTTGAATTACAAACAAGATTGAATTATATGATGATCCCATTTCCCTTCTCCCTCCCTTCCTCCTCTAACACCCCCCACAACTAAAATCCTACTTATCATATGTTGAGAGTGACAAGGGAAAAAAACGAAGGATGCAGAGTTCATGAGGAAGCAGAAATGTTGTCATGTGTAGATTAGAAGAAAGTACTACATTTTCTTTATCCATTCTTTTGTTGACAGGCATCTATGTTGCTTCCAGGTTCTGGCTATTAAAAAAATGCTGCTATGAACATGGTTGAATAGATGTCCTTGTGGTATGAATGTGCATCCTTCACCCAGTAGCTGATGGAATCAGAAGCAGAGATCTACAGCTAAAAGCTGAGCCAAACTCCTGGAATCCATTTGTAGAGAGGGAGGAATATGATGAACAAAGGGATCAAGACTATGCTGGGGAAAACAATAGAAACAGCTGACGTGAGCAAATGGAGCACCCGGACCCTATTCTGACAGCTGGGGAATGTGGGTGTCAGTTGGGAGGTCAGGACAGTCTACGGAGCTTCTGTCAGTGAAAGAAGTATTTATCCATAATGCATGGACCTTGGTAGTCCATTCGCTATGGATTGATACACTCTCAGTCTAGATATATGCGAGAGGCCCTAGGCTCTGCCCCAAAGGATATGACAGACTTTGATGACACCTAATAAGAGGCTTCTATCTCCCTGGGGAATGGATGGGGGATGGGATGGGAGGTGTTGGTGGGAGGCATGGCAGGACATTTGGGAACTGAGATTGGTATGTAAAATAAGATTTTTTTAAATTTAAGTTAAAAATATTTTGAACAGGGTTACCCAGACAAAGAAAGAAAAATGACACACTGTTCTTCCTTATCTGTAGTCCATAACTCCACAAGTTTCAGTATCCAGAATAGAGTAAGCAAGGAAACCAGGGAAGTATGTTAGGGACCATAGGTGCAAGGGGCTGGGAGAAGACCAGAAGGACACATGTCATATGAACTAGGAAACAGTAAATTGGAAAGAAGTTCCAACTAGGAAGATGGGAGGGAGGTTCATACAGAAGAAGAATAAGGAACGAGGAATGGATGAGGGACATACCATATCGAAGTTGTTTTATAAAGCATCAAGGAATCATATTATTTTATATTTACTTCTAACTATCTATAATATGTATAAGTGCAAGGTGTGTGTGTGTGTGTGTGTGTGTGTGTGTGTGTGTATGTGTGTGTGTGTGTGTTGAAATTAAGTCAGTTGAGTGGGCAATGCTTGCCACAAGAACCATGAATAAAAATATAAAAGAAAATAATAATAGCAATACCAAACACAAGAAACCTCCTTTTGAATGATTGTCAGGGTAATCCAAATGACTTTCAAAGCAATGAATAGTATAGACATAGGTCTTAGTTGCCTCTTGGGAGTTTAGATCGGGTCCTCATTGCTAAAGACAACATTCTCTTAGGGCCTAGGAGTCAGATGATTCTAGATAGACCACATTTGCAAGCTTGTATCTTGTTGTTTAGCCTCCATGGTATGAAAGTAGTATATTAGTCTCAAAGTGGGCTAAGCAATTCTAAAATCCTAACTAGATACAACACATGTGAACCATGATAATTGCTATTATGGCAATATATTCATAAAGGTTCAATAAACAGCAATCACATTTCAACTGCAGCCAACAGCTTGTTAGTTCATCTTAAGGCTCATTGAATAGAAAAGAAATCATGCCTGGAACTGGAAATCTAGCCAGCTTCCTGGGGCTAACAAAGTCATGGACCTTAGGATAGTGTTTACTGCCACCATTCTGCTAGGAAAAAGCATACCTTAATAAATTCTAAATCTTCTTTTTATACCCACAAATAAGTTTAAGTGATACCCCTCATCAAAGAAGTATCTTTTCAGCAAAAGAAAAAAATCATAGAAGACCAAATGGGCACACAATGTAGAGATACACATATTGTGGAGAGCCCAGTCCCAGTGGATACATCTACATCACAGTTTCAGCATCTATGGCTCTGGAAACATGAATAAGAGGTGTGGAAAGATTGTAAGAGCCAGAAAAATCAGGAAGTCTCTGGTGAACTAGTTTCTCTTAGAAATGTCTGCATAATAAGACCAGAAAAATGGCAGTGTCCTTGGGCATGTTAAGCTGAAAGGGGGAATTTCCACAGGGTCCAACATCTAGACAAGAAACTACAGGCTACTAATGACTTCTTTGAGAAGGAGAATTAGCCTGTCTTAGACATTTGCCTCCTTATTATTGGTTTTTCAGTGTCTGTTTGTCAGTATAAACATACAAAGAATAAAATTGATGTAGCCAATTATATCTATCGTCTATTTCATATATAATATATGTGTGAACATGTATGTATATGAATATATGTGAGCACATGCATGCGTATATTATATATTATATATTTGTGAAGACATATATGTATATTTGTGTATAAATAATAATAAAAGAGTAAGGCTATCAATTTGACAATGGAAGGGTATTGGGGGCATTAAAGGACAGTAGCTAGGAGTGGCTGGAAAGGAGGGAAGGGGGAGGGAAAATTTAAGTAATTCTATTTCAACTAAAATCATATTTTAAAAAAATACTGCAACACAATGAAGCAGAATAGCTTGATGAGCAAGAAGCTAGGAGTGATACCAGAGACCATTAAAACTCATACAAATGATGCCAGCAAGGTTTGCACAGCAGCAGTTCTACATTCAATTATAAGTAATAGCAGCACTGCAAGTGCATGCCCTGGGCTTTCAGCTGATTAAATATCGTAACTACACAGGATCTAGTACAGAGACATCAGAGAAGAATTCCGAGCTTTTACCTAGAAACCAAAGCTCTATCATTTACTTTCTAATTGGTGTTACATTGTGCAACAATACTATGAACTGAAAGGCAATATACAGGCTCCCTGCTGTAGTGCTAAAATGCTATGCATCTATTATCAGCTGGCTAAATTACCAGTAGTTTGTTCACCATCTCATCTAGTTGAAATAATGCAGGGACACAGCAGGGAGTGAATGGGGCAAATCTACAGATTGATAAATGATTTGGTTCATGGGTACCTGGGTTATATCTCACAACCTTCACAATACTAACTTTCCTCCCTATAAATGATTAATAAGAGAAGCCAATTAATTGTAATTTGGTGTGTGATGACATGGAGATGTGAGACTTTATAATTAAATTATGTGAATTATTTTGTGCTAAGTATGTATTATACACACGTAAAAACAAAGGTTGAACACTGCCAATATTTATATTGAGTTGCAATGTCAGAATTATGGTATTTTTTTTCAGAGAAAAATTTAACAAGAAATAGTTAGACTATATTCAGCTTCTGTCATTCCCAGAAACTTCATGGCACACAATTTTGTCTCAATTTATACAAGACAAAAATGACACCATGATAATTAACACTACAGATAGGTCTGTAATTTGCCAAAATTTCCACATCTAATCTTCACTTTGATCACTTCTGACCATGATATTATTCACAAGTATGTCAAAATTGAGAGCAGTGTATAAAATAGGTGTTTTTTTTCCATTTACATCAAGGTACGTTTCAAAGTTTGTACACATTTTATTATAAGGCAAATAAGTACCAGCAGTGTAATTGCCCACAGCTATATTTCAGGGGTTATGTAGATTGCTAAAGCAAGTAACTGTTCAAACTTTTGTGACAATTCATTTTAATTGATCTGAAAATTAATTTGTTGTCAAATATTGATAGTTCAAATTAGTGTTTATGATTCAGAAAAGCCTATTTGACTCTTCACCAGCAAGGCATAAGAGTATTTTCTTGGATACCAAGGAGGGTGGAGTAATCTCTGTTGGATGCATTTTTTTACCAAAATCTGTAAAATTAGACTTTATAAATTTTTGAATTAAGCTTTTAAATAAGCAACATTAGTTGTATTATTTATAATAATAAGCTGTATTAGTCTATTTAAATTTAACCAAAATTAATAAAATTCAGCAATTATTTCCTTAGCTGTACTGGCCACATTTCACATAATGTGGCAGTGAAAATGAATATTAGTCATCAAAATTAATGTTATTACATGCTGAAATTTTAAACGGTTTTAATTTATAAACTGAACCACTTACAATACCTTGAAGAAGTTGTGCAACATTTCAAGTGAGTTGTATCTGAAACACTGATTCATGTCTTCATATGCATTTTAAATGTATGATACTTATGATTCAGATGCTGAAAATCTAATGTGGAAACATTAAAATAAATATAGTTAATACATTAAATAATCAAGTTGATAAGACAAAATCCAATACAACTTAAATAGGAAGAATTTTTTATATTGGTTCCTAGAAACAGAATTTGAGGGATGGATTTGTGAGTTTGGAGATAGACAGTTTAGTCAGTATTCCTAAAACTGAAACAGAGAGGATAAAGTTTGAAAGTTATCATTTTCATGAACATAATCTGCATTATTATCTCAAAATGATTACTAATAAAGTATTGCACTATCTGTATAAACAGAATGATAGAGAGAGAGGTGGTATCAAGAGAAAGATTCGAAGAATGGAAAAAGATTGCCAGAAATAATAAGCAAAGCAAAGCCATTTTCAGACCAATCTAAGAAGGAAAAAGAAAGAGTAGAGCATGATGCCCAAGGGTAGACAACTGTATTGGGGAAAAAATCGCATTTATACAGGGACCCTGCTGAGGATCCAAATAAACAGCCACTGAGGTATTGTTGAAATTAGGTAAAGCATTTATAAATTTATAAATTATAAGTAATGGAGCTTAATATGCAACAAGAAATATTATATATATATATATGTATATATATATATATATAATATTTCTTCTTCTCATAAAAAAGACTAGAATTCTCAGAGCTAAGGGTACAATGCACCTATACTGAAAGGTCATGACTTAGTGCATGGAGTATTTAACTGTAGAATAAAAAGCAATCCAACAGCAATGAGCTGGATGATAAATGCAGGAATGGAGACAAGCATCTCTGTGTAGTTTTTAAAGCGTGAGTAACACTGACAAAGTATCCACAGACATATAGAAATATTACCAGATGATGCATATCAGAATGTCTGACCTTTGGAAAGAATTACAACATGAAAACTTGACAAATATGATCGAAATTAATACACATCAATTAAACCTGTTCCAAACTGTGACAAATGTTAAATTGTAAACATCAAAGTTTAGGCATTAAAAGCATTGTGTACCATCACAGAAAACATAAAGATGAAATCAAACTACTGGAGGATTAGAAGATATGGGATAATGCAAACATAACATTAAGTAAGGAAAAGATATGATTAACGGTGATAAGAAAATGTCCATATACCTACTACTTTATTTAGTTTACTATGATACTCAGAATGAAAATAAGATCAGTTCACTGTGGAATAATTTCAGAAGAACTATTTCACCCAAATTTAAGTTACTCAGGGGAGGACAGAAAAATATGTGAGGAAATAATGACTGTAAGTTTTCCATAAATGAAGGTATGATAATTCCACATACAAAAGATTTTTGTAAGTACCCCCAAACAAGAACAAATGACACCATAATCAAATCAGCACATATTTTTGGAGAGGAATTTTTTTAAAGCAAGCAGAAAAATTGGCATATTATATAGAAATAAAAGAAAAAGATAATACTCATTTGTTGTTTTTTTTAGGTTTTTTTTTTTTTCATCTAAAACACTCAAGGAGTACATAACGTTTTGAAAAGGAAAAAAAGGGGGGGGGCTGGTCAGAATCCTGAACTGAAGATATTTTCTTTAAATAAATGGTACAATAAGGAATTCTATACACAAAAAGAAAAATTTGTTTCTTAAAATATCCATAATAGGACTGATGTCATTCCACAGGAAGAAGAGAGAACAAAGACCAGAAGGAGAGCTGGCAGGAAGGAAGACACTGACTCAGGAAGAATAATCTTGAACCTATGACAGCCAGCATTTCACCTAATATGAAAGTAAACTGAGCAAGAATCAGATTCAAATTTCATGAAGAAAAGGATGGAAGTATAGGGAAGAATAAAACACATAAAATATTCACAGCCTTGGTTTCACAAAGTGTTCTTGTACATAATACAAAATTAAGCAAAGTAACAAACAAAATGTTTGATTTTATAAAATGTGTTAAGAATATTATCTAATTAACAGGATTAGAGAATCACACAAATCTTTTTTCATTTTTTATTTTAATTAGAAACGAGATTGTTTTACATGTCAATCCCAGTTCCCACTCCCTCCCCTCCTCCCCATCCTGCCACTAACTCCCTATCCCATACCCTTTCTGCTCCCCAGGGAGGGAAGGCCTTTCATGGGGATCTTCAGAGTCTGTCATATCCTCTCCCATTTTCTAGGCTGAGAGAGTAACACACAAATCTTTGAGAAGATATTTTAAATATAAAGCAATTGAGCATATTCATACATACTAAGAAACCTGCCATAACTCCTAATAGGTTAAACAAATCCAATGCCAGAAGGAAGGCAATATGGTAGCTTTCTCAATTTCTCTTGCAATATTCTCAGTGCCATTGTGTCATAGGTAAAATATAGTCAGAGAGAAAGTAAATGACGTTTCTTGGACTCTTCAGTGTAATGGGCAAACCACCAACCTCAGCTCTGGAAGGTACCCTCAGAGCAATGCCCCGAAAAAGAAAACAAAACAAACAAGAAACAAAAACAAAAACAAAACACCTTAAAATACGTATTTAAAAGACTACCAGAGGCTGAGCGAAGGGCGGTGTGAAATGGAAAAATCTAAGACAGTCTTGTGCTTCATAAGAAACTGACCCAGACCTCTCCTGTCCTAAAATGCTGACAGTGTAAAGTCCTCAGATCAGCGGGAGTGTTTATAACAGTCCAATTTCAGTTTCAGTCTCTTCCCGTCGATCCTTCACCTCAACTTTATTTGGCGACCCTCAGCTACAAAGCTGGAAGGAGCTGCTTTTTGTGGACCCTCCTGTCTGGTGCAAAGCAGCCCATGAATCCCAGGCACCATCTGCCCCGGGCTGATTTCCAAGCTTTGGCGGACGGGCTTACAACCAATCTTGGCATTATGCTTACCCTTGCTGCTTATGTGTCAGTAATAAATCTTACTTACGGTTAAGTTTGGTGTGTTTCATCAGACTCAGAGAAAGGAAAGTGTACTCTGTGAAAGTGCTGAGCACTTCTGTGGGCATTAGATCCAAAAGCTTCACCTTCTCAAAGTGAAATTCTGAGCAAGAAGTATTTCTTATTCTGCCAGAAGGGAAGAATCGACCATTGGTTCCCAGAGATTTCTCCATTAGAAGGTCTTATTTCCAAGGGAGGCAGGCAGTATGTAGGAGACAGAGGTGGGGCGGGTGATGTACCCCAGGTGAGTGAAGGTTCCTTCTGCTATAGAAGCCAGTTGGGGAAACTACAATCAGGAAATGGGTTATGTTTAAAGCTCACATCCTGAAAACACTAGAAGGATTGAGATTTATCTCAAATTCTGTTTTTTTCACGAACCTCAACATCAGTTGATTTCTAGTGTGAGAAATTAAAGCTGACAGAGCAATAGTCATAAATTCAGGAGAGACCAAACTCAAGAAGGAAGCTAAAAGGATAGACATTTGAATAATTTTAAGGACCCTTATAAAGGCAAAAGAACACTAACAGCCAATTCTATTCCTTTTAAACAGAAATGCCCATCACATACGTACTTACTTTCCTATCACAGAGAAAATGCTGGCTTTTTCCTCCAGAATCATAAAGTAGGTTATCTGAAAAGAAAATTCACTTATATTCTTACTTTCCTTAATCAGTGACCTTGAAATTACTAGGGAATTTCATGAAGCATGGTAAGAATATACATAGTGGGGATTCAGATGCCCCAGTGGGTAAATATTTTCAGTGAAAATTGAGTGCTAGAGTTTGGATAAATGAGTTGCATGGTGAAATATGGAAGAACAAATGTCTTTATTTCCCAAGGATTAATAGACATACAGTATCAATCAGAAAGATGCCCATTAATTACACACACAGGTGCTTAAGACAATATATACATATCCCATGGCATAATATCTAAACTTTGGAAAATAAGAAATAAAAACATCATTTCTTTCTTTTTGGAAATTGAAATAAAATTACATCATTATCCCCCTTTCCTTTCCTTCCTCAGTGCCTTCAAAGTACCACACCTTTCTCTCTCACAGACTCATGATCCCTTTTCTTTAATGTAACATATTTATGTGTTCATATTTTGTACTTTTATTTAATATATAATATATATAATGAGTTTATTCCATAGGGTACTTGTGTACATATAAATTCAGGGCTGACAACTTGGTATTCAATAAAAAATAGATAACCCTTCCCTGTAAAACACTATTTCCCTTTCTCCCAACATTTCTTATTTTCATACAGATTTTTTTAAATTCAATTTATTCTTTGAAAATTTTATATGTGCATAAAAGTATGTTGATTATAGCCACCTTCCCTTTCCCTGCGACCCTTCCAATGTATCTTTCTCCCAGCTTCATTTCTTCTTTTTAAGTTCAAATTTTCATCAGTTTGTTTTGTGTTTGTTTGTTTTGTGTTTTGTTTTTAACCACACTGATTTCACTTAGTATTTTCAGTATGCACACGGATGTGTTGTCATCCACTGGTACATGGGCAACTTACCATTGGCTACCTGAAAAGTAAAGCTGTTCTTCCTTGCCTAGCAGCAGCCTCTGGAGGCAGGGCATCTGGATCTGCTCTCCAGAATATGCTGGTATTTTATCTAGCTTGAACTTGTGAAGGCCTTGTGAGGTAATGTCAGCTGCTGTGGGTTGGTGTGTCCACCATCAGCCAAGTCATTTCCAGAAGATTGCATTTCACAGCATTTTCTCTGGAGAAGATTCTCCAGCTTTTATAGACTTTCTGCCTTTGCTTCAGTGATATTCCATTGTTGAGTTAGGACAGAAAGGTTGATGAAGCTATGCAGTCTAGGGCTGAACACAGTCAACAATTGAATGGTGATGAGTCTATGATTCCCCACTGTCCATTTCAGCACACACCAGGAAAATTGGGTATTTAAATTGAATAACTTGAAATTTTTCCAAAAACTTCTTTTTATTTATATACTTATTGATTTTGAGATTATAATACCATTTCACCTTTCCTTTCCTGTCACTAAAGCCTCCCTTATAAACCTCCTTGCTCTTTTACAAATTCATGACCTATTTTTTCATTAAGTGTTAGATACATATGTGGATTTACATATGTATTCCTAAATGTATGAATAAACCACATTCAGTTAGAAAAATATTGCTCAGATGTATGTTTTCAGGGCTGAACATTTGGTATTGTCTAACCTATTGATGTAAAATGTAAAGCAGGAAGTAGTTCAAGCAAAACACCTATCACATGGAAGAGCACGAATCAGAATTACAATGTGTTTTTCAGTAGAAAACCCTGAGCAGCAACAGTGCAACATCTTAAATCAGTGATTTTCCTCAAATTAAAAATTGTATGTCTTGCAGCACTACCCTATAAAACAGAGGACAAAGATATTTACCGGGAAATTATGGGTGAGAAAAAAATACTACCAGTTACACGTCTATTTGACAAATGGTAAAGTAAATTTTTCATAAGAAAAATATAAGAGAATAATGTAGGTAAACTATGAAATGCTACTGGGAAGCCAAAAGAAATTTTGAAAAATTTATACAGAAAAACTGTAATTTATAATCCTACTTTTCTTATTTAATTATAACCCTGCATTTTTATGAAATGCTATTAAACACTTGATTACTATAAGATGAAATAAACAGCAGCAGTGTCATAAATAATATTTCACCATATCAGGATTACTGACACTGAATATATATATATATATATATATATATATATAATATATATAGAGAGAGAGAGAGAGAGGGTATATCTAAAGGGAAACTTTAAAATATTGAAAGAGCATGATTTAGAGGTTAAAGAAGAGACATATATGATGGACCATGATGTATGGAAACCATATATAGCAGGAGAGTCTATGTAAATATCCAAAATGACATATACCCAGCTGAATAAAAGTAGAAAAGTCTTTATATAACCACGCGTCATTTAAAAAAGTTGCCTCCATCAGATTCCCTCTGGGCAAGGGTGTAGGGCTTGGTTTTGATTGGTGCTTGATGTGGGAGGGTTCATCCCATTGAGGGCAGTGCTACCACTGGGCAGGTGGTTCTGCATGTTATAAAAAAGCATATTGAGAATGCCACAGAGAGTAAAGCAGTAGAGAGTAAATTAGAATAAATTTTAATGGAATTCCTTTATATATATATATTATATATATATATATATATATATATATAATTCCTTTATATATATGGACAATGGGGACAAAAAGAGCAAGGGAGTGTGAATATGACCAAAATACATTATATACAAATACAGAAATGACGTGATGAAGCACATCATCATGATTACAAGTAATATGAATAGTAAAACTAGTTAAATTATTAAAATTTTAAGATGATCTGAGTAAAATATGGTTGAATATTATTTGTATTTTATTAGTTATTATGCATTAAACCAATGAAGAAATAACTTATGTGCAAGATTTTTTCAGTTGTATGACTGTTTCAAAAATTGTGGTAGTATTTACACAGTCCAAAAATATCATGTATTGGCAGAACCTCCATAGACCACACTACACCACATTAAGAACACTTGTATGTATGAGAGTGTGTGAGTGCGCGCATGCGTGCGTGTGTGTGTGTGTGTATGTGTGTGTGTGTGTGTGTGTGTGAGAGAGAGAGAGAGGGGGGGGTTCCATGTTTAACCTTGGCTGCCCTGAAACTTGCCTTGGACAAGGCTGCACTCTTTAACTTCCTGAGAGCTGGGATTTAAAGGTCTGTGCCACCATGCTCAGCTAAGAACACCCATTTTTGTTCATTATTTACAGTCTTACATTTTTCTTTAATTACTCTTTTTTATGTTATTAACTGGTGGACACATATTTTGCAGGGGCCAAAGAATGGTTTAGCAGTGAAAAACACTTGTGGCTTCTTCAAAGGGCCAGAGTTCACTTCCTGTGATAGATATATTTGACAAGCCGCTACTGTTAACTACAGAAGTTTCAGTGCCCTCTTGTAGCTTCTTCAGTCACCTGATTGCCTTCGTAAGCATGCACCCACACATGTGAACACACTCATATACTCACATGTGAGACTATACATTCGAAAATGTAATATTTCTAATGTGTTAAATTCTTAACTGTTTTCTTTGATTGTTCCTTTTCTGGTCACTGAGAACATTCAGTGGGGAAAATGCTCTTCTAGCCTGACACCATGAATTCTTTATCTATAACCTCCATAAGTTGGAAGGAGAGGACAGACTCCATAAAACCTCTAGACGTGCATTAAATGCTTCCCCCCCCATACACAAGCATCATACAAACTCTATATTAATGATATTTTTATAAAGTAATTTCGCCCACCCCGGGATCTGCAGGCAGACTGAATCGGTCCCTGAGGACACTGGGATCCTGTCTCTTCTGAGATCCTTGGGCCATTCCCGCCCCCACAGAGTGTGGCGAGTCCAGAGAGTCCAGAGGTGAGCTGATTTGGCCCCTAACTTGGGCTCAAATTCCTCCTGCCCGCCCTGGAAAAATCCTGCCCCAAGATCTGCAGGCAGACTGAATCGGTCCAGAGGCCCCTGGGATCCTGACTCTGCTGAGTTCGCTGGGCTATTCTGGCCCCCACTGAAAGCATAGAGTCCAGAGGTGAGCTGATTCGGCTCCTAACTTGGGCCCAACTTCCATCTGCCCACCCTGGCAAAACCTGCCTAGGGATCGTCTACAGGACAACTCGACCACTGAAGACCAAACAACCCAGAGTCTGCTGACATCTCTGCACCAGTGCTGCTCTCACCCACCTGGAGAGCAAGTGCCTCAGACCTCCCTGCACCCAACTTGAAACCCATCAGAGTATCAAAGTCAATTGCACACACCTGAAAAGAACACCGGACCCATACACACCAGGAAAGGAAGTGACACCAACAGTAAACACTGGAACAAACCAGGGGATCTGGAATCCTCATACATGTAGGCAAACACCAATGCAGATAAAATAAAAATAAATAATAATTATAAAAGAAAATGCTCCTTGTGACTAATTGGCATATGATTGGAGAAAGAGATGACTAGGGTTTCAGCATTTTGCCAGGATATTGTTGTAGTCAGAGTTCCAAATCAGAGCAAGAACATAAATTAGAGCAGATGCAGTGGAGACACCAGTGAGAAAAAGTGTAAGAAACCCTGATGTTAGCCCACAGACTGGGAAAAGATATTCACCAACCCCACATCTGACAGAGGGCTGATCTCCAAAATATACAAAGAACTCAAGAAGCTAGTCTCCAAAACACCAAACAACCCAATTAAAAAGTGGGGTAAAGAACTAAACAGACAATTCTCAATAGAGGAATCTAAAATGGCTGAAAGACACATAAGAAAGTGTTCAACATCATTAGCCATCAGGGAAATGCAAATCAAAACAACTCTGAGATACCATTTACTCCTGTCAGAATGGCTAAAATCAAAAACACTATTGACAGTTCATGTTGGAGAGGATGTGGAGAAAGGGGAACACTCCTCCACTGCTGGTGGGAGTGCCAACTTGTACAGCTACTTTGGAAATCAGTATGGCGTCTCCTCAAGAAAATGGGAATGAGTCTACCACAAGATCCAGCAATTCCACTATTAGGCATATACCCAAAAGAAACACATTCCTACAACAAGGACATATGTTCAACGATGTTCATAGCAGCACTATTTGTAATGGTCAGAAATAGGAAGCAGCCTAGATGTCCCTCAATGAAAGAATGGATAGAGAAAATGTGGTACATTTACACAATGGAGTACTACTCAGCAGAAAAAAAAAATGGAATCTTGAAATTTGCAGGAAAATGGATGGATCTCGAAGAAACCATTCTGAGCGAGGTAACCCAATCGCAAGAAGACAAATATGGTATGTACTCACTCATGTGCGGATTTTACACATAGAGTAAGGATTACCAGCCTACAATCCACACTGCCATTGAAGCTAATAAACATGGAGGTCCCTAAGAGAGACATACATGGTCCCCTGGAGAAGGGAAGAGGTTCAAGACCTGCTGAGCAAATTGGGTGCAGGGGAAGAGAGGGGAAGGAGCTAGGAGAATGAGAAGGAGAGAGGAAGAGGAATGCCGAGGACAAAAGGGAGCAGAAAATATGAGTCAGGAAGAATACACGATAGCAAGAATGGATATATAATAGAGGGAGACACTTTTGGTTTACAGAGAAATCAGGCACTAGGGAAATGTCTGGAGACCTACAAAGATGACACCAGATAACTATCTCAGCAATGGAGGAGAGGCTAACTCAAATGGCTTCCACTGATTATGAGATTGATGACAGACTTATATGCCCTCATCCAGCAGCTAGTAGATATAGAAGCAGACACCCATAACTAATCACTGATCTGAACTGGAACCCAGATGCAGATAGCTGGAATACCAGCAAGGGACTGATCCAGACCCAAGGAACGTGGGTTTCTGTGAGGAAACCTCGGAAGCCCAGTATTTATCCCTAGCATAGGTGTGGACTTTGGGAGCCCAGTCCATATAGAGGAATACTCCCTAAGTCAAGACACACGGGGGTGCACCTAGGCCCTACCCCAAAGGAAACAAAAGACTCTGATGACACCCTATGGAAGGCCTCACCATCCAGGGGGGAGCAGAGAAGATATGTGACAGATAAGGTTTAGGGTAAGGGAAGGGTAAGGGAAGACAGGTGGGAGAAGGGAAATGGGATTGTCATGTAAAACAATCCTGTTCCTAATTCAAATAAAAAAAGTTGGAAAAAATAAAATATTCAAATAAAAAAACCCAAACTGAAGTAAATATGAAAATGAAAAATTTAGGAACTCAAACAGGAAGTACAGTGACAAGCCTCACCAACAGAATACAAGAGATACAAGAGAGAATCTCAGGCATTGAAGACACGATGGAAGAAATTGATACATCAGTAAAAAGAAATGATAAATCAAAAACTCCTGTGATGTGGGATGTCCTCACGTATGCTTCGAATATGTATTGCTTTTATTGGTTGATGAATAAAGCTGCTTTGGCCTATGGAAGGTCAGAATATAGCTTGGTGGGAAATCCAAGCAGAGATACAGGAAGAAAGAAGGCCAAGTCGAAGTAAGATGCCAGCAGCTGCCAAGGAAGCATGAAATGTAGAAAATGAAGTAACGCTATGGCTATGTGGTAATCCATAGATTAATATAAATGGGTTAATTTAAATATAAAAGCTCACTAGTAATAAGCTTGAGCCATTGGCCAAACAATTACAATTAATATTAAGCCTCTGAGTGATTATTTTCTAAGTGGCTGCTGAACTGATGGGAGAGGGACTATAAAGGGTAACAAGGAGTGAATACAGCCACAATATATTATGTACCTGTATAAAATGCTATAATGAAACCCACTAATATGTATAATTAGTAATTGCTAACAAACTTTTTACAAAGAAAAAAGGCTGCAAATTAAAAAAAAGAAATTTCATTTCCCAATTGACTATTTACAAGTTCTAACATGTAAAACTCCAGTTATGATAAGTAATATATTTTGTAAAATACTACTTATACCTCAATAAAACATATCTAATTTATAATCATTAAAATGTGCTAATTACCAGGGCAAGGATACAGCAATATTTCCCCACCATGCCATGCAATTGTCAGGAGCAGGACTCAACCAAGAACTGCCTGGAGACTCTTAGCTCTGGGATGAGACACAGCAACAGTACTCCTATGCCATCTGGCTGACAGGGGCAGGACTCAACAGTGAGTGAGTGAGTACAGCATGATGACATGGGAAAGAGAGTCAGGCAGAATGAGTCATGTGCATGATAGGCAGTTTGAATAGTCCTGGGAGGTGAGGAATGGTATGGTGTAAATGTCCTACTGCCACCCTGAGCAAGGAGTCTGCTTCTGGCTACTGCTGGGGGCCATGACTTTATCAATAACCCTGATGAAGGCAGAGAAGATAGGGCTATACAGAGCTGGACAGCCCCTCAATGACTGAAACACTCAGGAGAGAGCCCTACACTTCACCTTGGTAGGACAATTCTCAGGAGTGTAGGAGAGCTGGCTCTGAGGGCAGGAGAATGGGAGATCAGGTCATGCCCCTCTTGACTTCCATGTAGTAGCATGGGTAAGAGCAGGATGGCTTCCTTTCCTCATCCCTGATCACCGTCAGCAGATGACAGAACTGACCTAACTCCTCACCAGCTGTAGTACTCTGGAGAAAGGGCCCTCTACTTCACCTGGGCAAGACTGTACAGTTAATGCCATAGACAGGGACTCGCATGAGCCATCCCTTAGAGAGTAAGAAAAGCACAGCTGGTACCACCACTCTGGTCTGTGATATGGTGGTAGGGTAAAGGGGAAGTTCCTTTCTCCCCTTGTCTCTAAAGCCTCAAACTGGTGAGGAAGCTGACCCCTTAGCTGGCTTCAATACTCAGGAGAGCAAGCTCTGCACCTTGTCTTGGCAGCAAAGCAGTGCTGACCCAGCTCACAAGTGCACAAGTGAGCCAACCCAGTGAATGTGAGTGTGGGAAACCTAGTGCTCCCTTCATCCTCCATATGGCAGCATAGGCCAGGGACAATGCCCTCAGCTCCCCCACCAGTACCTCTGGCAAGTGGAAGAGCTGGCCCTGAGGTCATAAGAGTAGCAGAACTGCTCTTGCCCTGCACCAGCTGCAACACTCAGGAGAACAGGCTCTACACCTCACCTGAGCAGCACAAGAGAGGCAACTCTGTTGGCAGAGGTGTGGGTGAGTCAGCCCTGAAGTTGCCTCTGACTGTCTGTGACAGATGAGGGAGTTGACCCTCCTCCTTACCAGCTGCAACACTCAGAGAGTCAGGCCCTGTTCCTTGCCTGGGCAGCACAGCAGAGATGACCCTGTTGACTGAGGCACTGTTGAGACAGCCCTGAGTGTGTGACAGTGGAAGAGCTGGCCACATCTGCCTTGTCTGCCATGTGGTGTTGAGGGGAAGGAAAAGAATCTTTCACCACTCCCCTTGATCCTGCTACATGTGGTGGGCCAGAGAACTGACCCTCCCCAGTGCTAGCTGCAGCACACGAAAAAGTAGACACTGTACCTCACCTGGGCAGCACAATAGAATCAATCCTGTTGGTGAAGGTTTGGGCGAGGTAGAAGTTGTGAGCATTGGAGCTTTGTCTCCTGTGACAGCATGGGCAGGGGTGAGAAGCCCCCCTATGTTCCTCTATCAACACCTGAGGCCAGTGGAAGAGCTCCCCCTAGGTCATAAGAGTGGGAGACCATTCCTGCCCCTCATCAGCTGCAGTACTCGGGAGAACAGCCCCCACACTTAGCCTGAACAACACAGTAGAGCTGGCCCTGACAGTGTAGCTGTGGGAGAACAGCCCCTGAGAATGTTAAAGCAGAAAAAGGGAATCCACCCCTTGCTCATTTCTGCAAGGTGTGAACTAGCCAGGCAAAGCTGGAGAGCTCCCCCTGAAGGTGAAGGCAGGGGAGAGCTGAAGGGCTGACCAACCCTGAAATTACCCAACCCAGAACCAGGGTTACATGTTGACCTACCCCATTATCCACCCCATCTGTGATCTGCTGGAATGGGGTGGGTGCAGGGGAGTCAGTCCTTCAGACCCAGGACTGCAGGGCAGCAACAGTATGTCCAGGGAAAAATCCCAGTCAAGACCCAGTGTTGACGGTGTAGCAGAGACCAAGGGCTTTGAACCAGACCAAGGTTTCATTGCTGTGAATGCTTTCTCATATGAATATACGGACAAAGGGGTTTACTGCATGACTCACCGTGTCACACTGCAGCTTCCATGATGAAGTTTTCCATTTTTCTCTCTCTTTTTCCTATTTTCTCTTAAGTGACGAGAGAACAGCACTGAATATGTTTACTGAATAACAGTTAAATTTTACTAAATTTGACTTAGATAAAAACCTTTCCCTTTAAAAACAATTACTTTTATTTACAGGTGTGTGCCTGTCCATGCATGCCACTTGTGCATGGTTATTGGACTAATGTAAGATTTGAAATACTGTTAACACTTCCATATATATATATATAATATATATATATATATATATATATATGGGCATATATATATATGTCAATTGATAATTATTAAATTCATGAACTGGAATAAGAATACAAAAAGAACTACAAAATAAGTGTGATACTATTGTTTTTAGCCCAGATAAAACCTCTTCTTTTTCAAAAGATTTATTTTTATTTTTATTTGTATGTTCCTGTCCCAGTGCATACATATTACTTCTGTGTGGTAACTGACAGGCACAGGGGAGGCAGTTTCCCTGGAACAGTTCTTTGCTGTTAGGCAAGGATGCTGAAAAACTAACTCTAGAAGAGCAGACAGTACTCTTAATCACTGAGCCATCTCTTCAGCCCTATACTCTTATTTTTAATATGCATCCTGACTATCTGTACTAAAATAATATGAATGTATCTTAAATATTATAAATAAATCTATGAGTGAGGAAAGTTAAAATAAATACATGGATGCAAAGAATGATCAGATTCAACCAATCATTCCCTACCCATCTAGCTAACATTCCATCATGTACCCTTTTAGCTGTCATTCAAATGGGGTTATATTTGTCAGAAAACACTGTAGTGCGTTCTAAAAGAAGCAATAAGCAAATGCTATCATTACATGAAAGAAATGAAATCACCCTGCCAATTCACATTGGGAACTTCCCAAACACCTGGAAACTTTACCTCTGGTTCACTACAGACCAGCTTCTGGTGGCATTTTAGCTGCTACTTTACACAGTAATGACCTGGTAAGGAAGATACAAACTCTTGTTTTCCTGCTGATGTTGTAATCAATACACACCTGTTTTCTGCTGGGATAAATGCAGCAGAAGATGCCGTGGCTTTTTAACCTGAAAGACAGTGACAGAGTATCATGCTGAAAACACATGAATCTGACAAACTTTCACATACTGTTTGCAAATTGAACACTAGCAGTGGGATGCTGGCACATGTGCCTATTTCAGCGATGACAGATTTTGATGCCTCAGGTAAGTCAGTATCACTAATGAAAGGCAAGAGAAAATGCAGTCACAAGTCAGAACTATGCTTTTGCTATTCTTATATATTGTAAACATAATTTACTTCTTAGCCTTTACCTCTAAAATGAGTTCCAATCAATAACAAGTATGGATGTGATAAATGGAGGGTAGATTAGATGTTTACCTGAAATTTTTGCACTAGTATTTTGAAGAAAACATTCAAATTTCTGAGAATGTTTAAAAAATTATTTCATCTTTTAATTAGTCAACTACTTTTGTATATTCAGTGCACCTGTTATTTCTCCTCTGAATTATATAGTATTATCCATATTTTGTTTAGTTATATTCCAAATTGACCAAATTCTGTCATATTGAAGTTTCTTATTGTTTTCGAATTATAAAAATTAAAAGAGCCTAAGAGCTTGGGGGTCAGATCAAGTATAATTTTAATTTTTTTAGAATACTTTAAAGGAATTTTTTCCTCTTTTGGGTGTGGGAAATTTAGAAGCATTTTTGAGATGATTTGAATGTTACCATTTGTATGGAAATTGTAGTGTACTTTTCCTAGTGAAGACAAATGCTTTAGTATCTATTTTTTATCCATCAATATACTTATTTAGTCATTAAACAGTTGCTTTTATGTATGATGATGCCAAATATATTTCTGTAATTAAGAAATATTGTTGTAAACAAAATAAAAACAAATCACTTGATTTGTTACAGATAACTGAACTGTAACAAGGTACTGCCTAGAAATTCTAATCTTTGCCATTTTTCCTAAAAAAATATTCACAGAGATTTTTTTTAGTGTTCTCTGCTGTGTTTGTTTAGTAACTAATGCTAATTGGTCTCTCAGTAAATAGCTTAATATAATTGCTATTTGTTCTATTTATGCAATATTTTAAAAGAATATTGCAGAATAAAGTGATTTGCAATTCTACTTGAAAGTCTAATTATGTACTCTGGTTATAGCAGGAAATTCTGGGTGGCATTATCCATACAGAGAAAAAAAGCAAGATGACAATAACAATTATGCTTTCTTTTTTTAAAGTATTCTTACTGTCTAGTAAAATTGATGAGTCTACCAGAAGAGAATGCAGGAGGTCAGTGTATTTCTCCTGTCTGTATCAGCTAATAGAATGCTTATTATTAATACTTGATAATTTGCTATTTACCAACAGAAATAAATTGTGCTATTAAATTTTCTCTTATAATTATTTATTCCTAAACAGCAAGCTCACCTCTTGTGAACTTTTTCTGGGTATTTGTTATGATATTTTGTTTCTTTGTTTGTTTGCAAATACTTCACAAAGGTATGCTGTTTCCTTATTACATACACCTCAATAAAGCCAAGCCATTTTCTTTTTAATTTTAAGTAGGTTATTGTTCCTTTGTTAACTAATAGATGATGATATAGTTGACTTGCAGTTAAGGGCCAATTTGCTTAAATGAGAATCATTATCAGAGAGTTTCCATTGCTATTTATTCATATGTATTCAATCCATGTACATGAAAGATCATTGCAATCTCTAATCTCTTGCTCATGCCAGGATACATTAATTCAATGGGGAAAAAGGGAGGGGGAGACATTTCTATGCACAGATAAGCTTTATGTCTCTCAAGTATGCAATTCAACTTCACAGCAATCTATCAAACCCTCCTTTCTCCAAAGATTGCAGACATTGAAAAGGCCTTGATTGGAATTCAAGTATTATGATATGGAACACAGCAGTACATACAGAATTACCCTTTGTGCTTCTCTTGTGTGTATTAATTCTGATATGTCTATCTAGCCAGTTAGTGCTTGACTTGTGTCTGGTCACTTCTACTTCCTTGGATCCAACTGTCATGGGATCTGCCTCTGCCAGTGTCTGGTCTACACCATCTGCCCTTACTGACTGCCAGGATCCCCATTAGCCCTGACAAGCCTTGGGGACAATCTGTTTTACAGCTGTCCTGTGAGGTCCAATTAAGTGACCATCAAATAATTGGAATATTTCAGTGTCCCCAAATGGACAGTCATAATTTGACTTCATTTATTTAAGGTGGTTTTAATTTATAGAACTTATAATATTTAAAGTATGATACTCAGTTTAATATAGCCTTAACAATAACTTTGAAAAATTCAAGCATACACAGAGTAGACCATCAGAATAATGCTCATTATTGGAACAACCTTTGGCAAGAAATACCTAAAGAAATTGAAATGTATAGCAAGGGAAACAGAATTATTAATGAATAACATGCTGATACTGACATCATGAAAAAATGCAGTGTAAGTATGTAGGATTTTAGAGAAACATTTTATTAAATGTTTATGAAACAAAAATTGTAATTCTCAAATTTAGTAAATGTTAATTTAAATAAAATGACAATACTTTTGAGTCTCTGAAATTTAGTGTTTTGATTGTGAGAGTTTGACAGTTAATATAAATATAATGTATGTCTTTGAATTTTTTAATACACAAAATCTTACCAACAAATATAATTTTCATTGCATAGAGTAACAAGTAGAGGACAGACTTCTGCACATTACATGGTATTTATTTAACTGTATTCTTCTGTGAAATGGAGTTACTATGAGCATATCATAAACATTATTATATCCTAAACATTATTAGTTATTATAAGCTGAGACCTAAATATTTAGAAAATGTTAGTCTAACACTAATAGTACTGAAATAATGAAGAAGAGATAGATATATTCTGTAAGCTGGAGAGCCAGAAAATAAACCGAGTTCATATTCCTTCACCTGTCACCAGTAAATTAGATTAATGATGAGCAAATATGTGACTCATTTTTAATATGCTGCTTCAATTTCTATCTCATCTAAAGCTGAACATTTTAACAGTTAAATTGAAGTGATTGTGGTACAAGAGTTTATACTTAACAAAATGTGCAATTTCCAACTTACTGAGGTCATTCACCGCAATTAATGAATGAAAGACTCTAGCCAGGTGTTGGTGGCACACACCTTTAATCCCAGCACTTGGGAGGCAGAGGCAGGCAGATCTCTGTGAGTTCGAGGCCAGCTTGGTCTCCAGAGTGCCAGGATAGGCTCCAAAGCTACACAGAGAAACCCTGTCTCAAAAAAAAAAAAAAAGAAAAGAAAAAGAGACTCTAGGATTATTTTATTTAAAATCCTTCACAACTCTCATTAAATTTTACATAAAAAGAAATTCATATTCTATATTATTTATCTACCTTTAGATACATTCAAATATGTGTAACAATGTAAAATGTCATGCAATTAATTAAACAATACACTTATTTAGTGTAGAATAAATGTTTATTCCAGCTAGCACTTTCACAATTTTTTTTTCATTTTTTATGGGTAACGAGTAGATTTACTGAATACAATATGAATGAAAGGTTGGGAGGTGATCTATTAAGGGAACTATAAGCCTATTCCATAACTTAAAATACTTCTCTCTCTGAAATGCAGCAGTGCATCAGACACACACACACACACACACACACACACATGCAATAACAATTAGTGAAAATGAGGCCAGGAAATTGAAAGAAAGCAAGGAGAGATATATGGAAATGTGTAGAGATGGGATGGAAAGGGAGAAATGTAATTATAATATAAAAAAATCAGTGGGTTATGGAACACTTCAATTAAACAAAGAAAATTTATGAAATGTTTTGAGTATAATGATATTTGTAATGCAATATAATTATATGATTCTAATGGTGGATAACATTATTAGTAGCAATAATAAGAAGGAATTATGCTTCAACATTATTTTTAAATTGCTCTTTGTCTCATTTCCAAGACTAATTTACAGGAAATTTGCATCTATCTCATCAGAAGATGATTTTCAGTTTTAAGGATATGATCAGATTTTCCCAACTTCTAAAATTATTGCATTTTATTATGTAGTAAATAATTATTTAAAAATTTATGTTTTCAAAATCTAAATTTTTCAGTATGTTATCAAAAGCTATACTATTTTTAATGAATAAAATAAGCACTAAATATATTTTACTAATATATACAATTCATTTATTCTTTCTTTCAATGTGAAATAATTTAGCTTGAATTTTTTCACAGACTTATGTCCCTTCAGTCCTGCCTGATATATATTCTGCAAAAATTTGGTGAATGTAAACCAAGTACATTTCATTTTTCCCCACTGTTATTAAAGTAAAAATAGAAGTAAAAATAGTTATGCTATGAACTGGTGAATTCTACACACTGTTTTCATTTATACTTTGCTGAGTGAGCTAATCTAACATTATACTTATTTTCATTGAGTGAAAAATCCCTTGGGACACAAATTTCACATGTGAAGTCATATGATATGAAATTCACCAACACATAGCAAACTACGTGTATCAGAGGGAAATGTTAGGACCTAGTGATTCTGTGTCTTTAAGAGGATTAATGAAATACCATCTTAACTAACTAATAGAGATGGTATCATCTGTATTCTCTCAAAGTTATTCTGACCAAAGAATTGGAAGGACATGCTGAGTGGCACTTTCATAAGAGCAAAAGATATTTCAAATAAGGAGATGTGCTTCTTAGGTCATACAATCTCCCTACTTAAAATAGTAAATGAATACAGAAGAAAAGACAGATAAAGATAAAGTGTAAAGCAAGTCTAGGGTCCATTATATACATAGAATTTTTAGAGACAGGGATATCTACTTCTATAATTGTTTGATCTGAAAAAAAGTCACTGTATTGAAATTTTCAATTATTTTTAGACTTAAAGTAAGTTCCTCCGGTATGGTAGAGAATCAGCAGAGCAGAAGAACTGATGGATATTTTCATCTGTTCAGAACAATGTTAGCATTAAGCTACAAAAGGGAATTGTTCTCTGCCCAAGAAGATAGATGATGAAGAAAGCCATTTTTATAGACTAATGTTAAATAATTTGTGAACATTTTCTTTGTTTTCAGTTTTATAATAAATATTATTTTTAAATGTTTGATAAAATTTGACAAATTGTATTTTATAAAAGAGTGGTAAAAAACAGTAGTCAAAAGAGTAAAAGCAAATGACTCAGTAGATATCTTTTGAAAAATATTTATTTTGTGTCTATAAGTATATAAATAAGTAGAAGTATTGTGCATTGCCCATAGATTATAAAAGAGGGGTTCATGGCCTCTAGAAATGGAGTTACAGACATCTTTGAGCTGTCATATGAATGCTGGAAACTGAACCCAATACCTCAGCAGGAGCAACACTGATGGTCTCTTTTTCAATGACCATCCATCTATCCCCACGTATAGTTTTTATGACAATTCAAAATTGCAGAAACCTTGACATATTGTTATAGCATCAAAATCTAAGTTTTCCCAGATTACTGATAAGTCACACTCACAATCAATATGTGAGTTTCGATTTGTATTTCTCTAGATTCAGGAAATGGTTAGAGATTATACAATGGACTACTAACAATCACTGGTGTTAACTTTAAGTACTCTTCTTTCATTCAGCAAGATGGACTTTAAACTTACAGTAACATAACTATCTTTTACCAACTGTTCTGAACTTATTTATATTCCAGGCATATTATGTCATTTTGAAAAATTGACAATGAAAATAAAGTTCAAATATTATCTTTAATTCTTACTAGGAAAGAAATACTGCTAGTCATTTCTGTAAATGCAGGTGTCCATTATCATCATCAGAAATTACACATCTTAATACAGATTGTACTTTTTTCTCCATTTGTTAAAATTTAAAGGTATATTATTGATTTTCAAAATACAACTTTTCCTCAATCTCATTATCCGAGAAGGGCATTTAATGAAGCCCCTCGACTATTGCTTATATTGTTAGTTGAGGTCATCCTTGTAGATCTCTAGACATTTCCCTAGTTCCATAATTATCTTTAAACCTATATTGGCTACCTCTATCATGGTATCTCTTCCTTGCTCTCCTCTACTTTTCCCCTTACTAGATTTTCCTGCTCCCTCATATCCTCCTCTCCCCTCCTCTTGTCCCCTTCTCTTTCTTCTAACTCCCTCTCCCTTCTCTCCATGCTGCCAATAATCTTAGGAGATCTTGTCCCTTTCCCTTTCTCCTGGGGACCATGTACGTCTTTCTTAGGATCCTCCTTGTTTCCTAGCTTGTCTGGTGGTATGGATTGTATGCTGCTACTTCAAAACAAAACTTTTATATTTAATATGTAATAATTTGGTAGAAGTTATGTTCTCTGTTTTATAATCTCAACCTCATTTTATTATGTTATAGACTTACTTTGGTTTACATATTTGTCAACATAACTGTGATTCACTGTTAATAAGGAAAAAGGATAAGCTTGATCATTGTCTTAAGTCCACTTTCCCCCTCACCACATATTAATCAAAACACCAAACAAATAGAATAAAAAATAATATTAGGAGAATCGAAGGAAAAGGGCCAAGTAACATATAAATGCAAACCTATCAGAATTACACCTGACTTCTCAATGGAAACTCTGAAAGCCACAAGGTCCTGGATTGATGTTATACAAACACTAAGAGTATATGGATCGCAGCCCAGACTGCTATCACTAGCAAAGTTACAGTCACTACAGATGGAGAAAACAAGATATTCCATGACAAACCAGATTTAAATGATACATATCTACTAATCCAGTCCTACAGAATGTACTGGAAGGAAAACTTCAACTCAAGGAAGTTTACACTCACAAAAGCATAAGCAATAGATAATCCCACCTTACCAAAAGCCAAACAACAACAACAAAAAATACAAAGTGAAACTCTCATACAATACCACCATCCAAAACAAACAAGAATTCACAATCCATTGTCATTAATATACCTCAATGGTCTTATCTTGCCTATAAAAAGACACAGGTAACATAATGAATAGGAAGCCAGAATCCATTCTTCTGATGCATAGAAGAGACACACCTCAACTTCAAAGACAGACATTATCTCAGAGTAAAGGGGTGGGAAAAGGTTTTCAATCAATTGGACCTAAAAAACAAGCTGAGGTAGCTATCTTAATATCTAACAAATTATACTTCAAACTAAAATTCATCACAAGAGATGAAGAAGGGCATTTCATATTCATCACAGCAAAAATCCATGAAGACAAAGTATCAATTCTGAACATCTATGCCCCAAATACAAAGGCACCTGCATTCATAAAAGAAACATAAGTAAAACTCAAATCACACATGAAACCCCATATACTTATTGTGGGAGACTTCAACACCCCACTCTCACCACTGGACAGGACTACAGACAGAAAGTTAACAAAGAAACAAAGGAACTAACAAAAGGTATGACCCAATTGGGTTTAGCAGACATCTATAGAACATTCATTCCAAATACAAAGGAATATACCTTTTTCTCAGCACCAAATGGAACCTTCCCTAAAATCGACCACATACTCAAAGTAAACCACATACAAAGCAAACATCAATAGATACAAAAAGAAAAATGGAATAAAGCAGGTATCTTATCTGATCACCAGGGTTTAAATTTAGAATTCAACAACACAAATTGCACAAATGCTACAAACTCATGGAAACTGAAGAATGCTCAATTACATCACTCCTGGGTCAAGATTATTACTTTTGAAATCAACATTACTCAATGTCTCAGGATAAAGGCAGAATTTAGGCAAATTCTTTCCTGTAATGTACTTTACAGTGTATGTGTGCCCTCTGAATTACCATGTACTGCACCTTACTGTCCTAATTTCTCTCACCTTTTTGAACATTCCAAATGCTTCCCAAATTCTCCTGCACAAGTCCCAAAGCTCTTGTTTATCACAGCAATGTCCCCACTCCTTACTATCAGTTTCATTGTATCAGAAATTTCATTTAGTGTTTTGCTCAAACACCTGACAAGAAATAATTTAAGGGTAAAATGATTTTTTTTGCCCAAAAGTTCAAGAATAAATTTTATGATAGGGTAGGCATCTTTGCTGAAACCTAAGGTGATTGGTAATGTTCCATCTGAGGTTAGGAATAGAGATTAGAAAGGAAGTAGAAACACACAAAAAAATCTCGAGGCTTGGTCTTAGTGATCCAATTCCTTCAGCGAGGCTTCAACTCTTAAAGATTTCACATGCTGTCAAAATGGCGCCACCAGCTAAGACCAAGTAGCCAATCAAACAAACCTGTTGCAGACAGTTTGCCACACAAGTCATAAAAGTAACTAATTTATATTCAAACAAAATATAATTATACAGAAAAAATAAAGCATAAACAAGTACAAGGTTGAAGAACTTTTAAATAACTACAATTGCCAGGTAATTTTATGATTTTCCCTTAAATCTATTTTTATATGAAACAATAGGATAATAATAACATCACCTGACACAGTAATCAAAGAATTATTGGCACAAAAATTACTTACAATTTTATGCTGCTATTACAGACTTATTATTTTGTAGACTTTGGAAAAGATGCTTGCCTTTAATTACTGGTACAAGTAAAACAATTACTAGCTCATTTTTATGAAATTACTCTAAAATAATTGTTTTTAAAGCACTAGTTCCCAAAAGTAAATAAATATTCATAAGTAAAGAAAAATTACTTCATTGGATACTATTTTTCACAGTGAATTTCTTATAAATAAGCATAAGGGCATTATTTATGCTTATGTATTGGCTTGGTTTCATTTAGTAACTATTTAAGTCTGTTTCTGTACTTTAACAAGGTTTATTTATCTCAGGGATACCTCACAAATTTTTGTATAATACCTTAGGATAACAAAGCAACTGAGTAAACATCCAAAATTAGCTGGTCCTGCTTTATTCAGGTGATCACCCTTTTTTTCTCTTTCTTTTTGTCTCTGTCTCGTGCATGTGTGTGTGCATTCATGTGTGTGTGTGTGTGTGTGTGTGTGGTGCATGCGCATAACAAATTCCTTTCATCAAAATTAAAACTGTAAGGCAACAGAGCCAGTGTCAGAAGGTTCCAGACTATTCCTATAGGGTACCTGCTCCCCTAATTAAGTAGTAAGTAAAAAATTCAATTTCCCTTCCTTAAGTCAACTTCTACCTATTTATCTAATTGTGACAGAATTGTAAGTAGGTAAAGATTCCTTTTATAAAGCCTTTATTGTCCTACAGAAAAATTACCACCACTGATGACTCAGAAGTATTCAAGAAGAAAAGAAATGGTAGAGCAAAGTCCAGTTGCTTGAGTTTAAACTTGCCATTGCTGCTCAATGCTTGACTAGAGAATATTCTTTCCAATTCTGCTATTCTTCCTAAAAGAAATAAAACAAAATCTTTGTCTATCTATCTCGTCTACAGTGTTCTGTTATGAATATTTTTCATTCAGATTTGTAAGATCAAAGATTGGTGTGAGTATAGAAGACATACCTCCATCTAAAAGATACTTATTTAAGTTGGTAATTTTATTGGTAATATTTACTGTGTCATTTATTTTGTTTGGCTTTCTTGAGGTTTTAGTGATAAAGACATGAAAATAATCTGACTTTTATTATAAATAGTTATTTCACTGCAAATGAATCATTTAATCTAACAAAATTTCATCTGATTAAATATTTTTCTATATTGAACTTGGCTAAAACATTTATGCTCATCTAGTGCTATTGCATAATGCTAATTCTTGTCTATGTGAGTCTTCTATCTAATCAACCATTAGTTAAAAAAAAATGTTTGACAGTGGAAGTACTGACAGGGTATTGTATTTACATACATTGAATGTTACTGGGTATCCTGACAACATTACTCAATGCCAAAGCAGTACTTTCAAATTGCTGCTTGTTGAATTTTGTCTTATCTGGCACTAAAATTTCTAATTCAACATGTCATCCCAAACCTCAAAGCTGTATAAAGGGAAAGTCTGAGTTATAAATATGATTGAGCCATCACCTAGTTTCCACTCATGAGGTTACTGGTAGAACTAGTTATAGCAATTATGGAGCTGTCATCAGAAGAAACTATAGCTGATACACACAGACTTTGTTGGCATTATCCTTTGGAATACAAATGATGTAAATTTACTATTTTATGAACAGCTTGGGGGAAAGTATTGTATTTGTTTTATCATTTTATTGCTCTGTAAACTATTATGAAATATTATGTCGACAGATTAGATATGTAAAGATATTTATATTTGTATTCTTTCCCTAGGTACCTCTTGCAATTTGTTTGCTTGGATCAATTGCATTCTTAAATTGAAGATTGTAGGAAAGATTTCTAATGATAGTAATATAATCTACAATATTTATATATACTAAGTGAATAAAAATATATTTTCCTTTTTTCTATAATTGTTATCCTTCAGAAGGATGTTTGTACTGATCTGTTTTCCATTCTGCGGAATACTTTAAAGTTTGATGATTTGCCAAATGAGCAGTTCACTCATTATTTTAAATATAATATCAGCATCTAATAAAACATTGGTTACTTATAAATGCAAAATTTGACACATTCTATGGAAAAGATGAATGTTTGATATGTGCTATCCCAGGAAAGCAGATATCAATAAACTAAATAATCCAAATAAAAATGGGGAGCACATCTAAACAGAAAAGTCTCAAAAGAAGAATCTCAAATGGTAAAGAAACATCTAAGGAAATGTTCAACATTTTTACCCATCAAAATGATGTTTGAATTCTGCCCTACATCTGACAGAATGGCTAAGAACAAAATCACAAGCTACAATTCATTCTTGAGTGGATGTGGTGCAAGGGGAACACTCCTCCATTGCTGGTGGGAATGCAAACTCACAACCACTTTGGAAGTCAGTGTGGTGGTTTCTCAGAAAACTGGCAACCAACAATATCCAGCTATAGCCAGGCATCGGCACACTCCTTTACTCCCAGCACTTGGGAGGCAGAAGCAGGCAGATCTATGTGAGATCAAGGCAAACCTGTTCTACAGGGTGAATTCAAAGACAGCCTCCAAAGCCACAGAGAAACCCTGTCTTGAAAAAATTTAGATCCAGCTATATCACTCTTGAGCATATACCAAACAATGTTGTATCATACCACAAGGACATCTTGCTCAACTATGTTTATAGTAGCTTTATTGTAATAAAAGAAACAACCTAAATGTCTCTCGCTCAACAAAGGAATGAATAAAATGTGGTATGTGTACACAATTTATTATTACTATGCTGTTAAAAACAAGGTCACCAGGAAATCTGAAGACAAATATATGGAACAAGAAAAAAAATCATTCTGAGTGAAGTAAACAAGACCCAGAAATGCAAACATGGAATATGATATGTAATCACTCATAATTGGATGTTAGCTGTAAAACAAAGGATAGGTATGGTACAATCCACAGACTCACATAAACTAGGTAGCAAGGAGAGTTCATGGAGGGAAGACCAGGTATTTATGGGAAGGAAAACTAAAAGAGATTTCATGAATAGACTGAATGTGGGTAGGGATGGGATCATGAGTGATAAGGTTTGGAAGGAAGAGGAGAGTACTAGAAGAGACTACTGGAAAGGGGGCACATTTTTGGTTCAAGTAAAAACCTGGTACAGAGGAATCTACAAGAATAACCCCAGTTGAGACTACTAGCAATAGCAGATACATAGCATAAACTGGACGTCTCCTATTACCAGGCAAGTCTTCAAATGGAGGAAGTGAGTAATAAACCCAGTCACATAACTGTTGACCTACAGTCTGTCCTGCCTGTGGGATGTGCTAGGATATGGGTGACCTAGCAATTGAAGAAGTAGGCAGCCTGTGACAGGTCTAGCCTTCATCAAATACAAGGAAAGTCAGTCTATACCTGATCCTACATGCAGCATCAGGATCCACAGTCAAAATGACACAGAGACCAAGGATATAACAAAACACGACTGGAGCAAAACAAACAAAGAAGTCAATACAATTATGCCCAGCAATATTCTGCTATACACATAGATAATAACTTTGCTATACACAAAGTGATAGTAACAGATCTAGCCCCAAGCCAAACATTAGAAACAACTGAGAGAATCACGTACAAGAGAAAGGATTGTAGGAGCCAGGGGAGTCAAAGACAACACACACAGACACACAGACACACAGGCACACACACTCACAATCCTCACAGGATCGAGTATACTGGGCTCATAGGGGGTCACAGAGACTGAACTTAAAACCTTCAAGGGACTGACCTAGACACTGCATATATGTCAAAATTGTGTAACTTGGTCCTCTTTTAGGACTCCTAACAGTGGGAACAGGACCTGACTCTGACTTGCTTACTAGATTTTGGGACCCAACGTTTCACACTGAGTCACTTTGTCCAGCTTTAATACACAGGGAAATGCTTATAGTCTTACTGCAACTTGATATGCCAAGTTTTGTTGATACTCACAAGAGACCTGCCCTTTTCTAAATAGAAACAGAGGAACAGATTAAGGGGTGAGAGCAGAGTGGGGGACAGGGGATAGACAGGGAGGAGTGGAGGGAGGGGAAACTCTTGCCAGGATGAGAAAGAAAAAAGAAAGAAAGAAAGATAGAAAGAAAGAAAGAAAAAGAAAAAGAATATTGTTAATTGAATCCTGTTAAATTTTCTCTAGACACAATCACATTATTGTTAAACAAAAATTATTGAAATATGAATATGTTTAATTAAAATAATTAAACATAATTAAATAATTAAATAATTAAAATAATTAAAAGAATCAATAAGTTCAAAGTAAACTTAATGATATTTGACAGACTATGGCCAGCTCAATCATGGCAAACATGGCTCTGGCAGCCCTTTCCCTACTTTTGATTTCTTCTGCCTTGGTGAAAACCTTTAGATTATATTTCCAAATCTAGTCATCAATGTTTATTCCCTTATTTGGCCACTTCATCCTCATGAGACTGACTATCAAGTTCCAGATATCAAAATATTAAAGTTTGGCAATGACTTAGTCAAAACATCCCACTGCATCCCAGGCCATTCTTAAATAGACCTTCCCTTCATTTCTTAAAACCTGTTAAAATCACATCTGCAAGATCATATATTGCTGGTTTTCCCCCTGAGTCAGAAAGCAGCCACATTATCTTTTCTCCCCCCACTTAGTAAAGAATCTCTTTGTACAAATGGGTGTTTGGGTATAGTGTGTGCCTAGTCTAGGGGCTGTGCAGGAACCCCACTTGTGCATAGGGGTCCTTCAGTATTCTTCATATATTTAAAATATTTGAATTAGTTGTGAGACAGAGGCCATAGTGAGTTGTTGCATAAATCATAGTGTGAGAGCACTAAAAATTCTATGTTAGTAGTAATTTCAGTTTCAATATGTGTTAGAGAATTTGGTATATTTCAGATTTTTAACATGTCATATTAAAATTCAGTTATTCAGTTACAACACATATTCACAGTTGAGAAAATAAATTAACTATGATAGGAAACAACTGATTCTTGGAAGATCAAAGAAAATGTTGTTGAGTTTTATCTGAGAATAAAGAAGGGAGATAGTTGCAGAAAGTGTTGGAGCAAGGATGCAAAAATAACACTAAGGATGATGTTTGGAAAGCTATAATATGTTGTACTGTTTTTCGTTTACTCAAATATATTTTTTGCATTAAATAAAGTTAAGCAACTTGGATTGACAATACTCCCGCAGCCAAGAGCCTTAGACTATCTCATAAAAACTCCAGGACTAAGTATGAGAAACTTCCTTTTGAATTGTTGGTTGGGGGAATCAAAGAGACTCACCAAATGATATCTTGGTTGTAAACAATAGCCCTCTAATTAAGCAAAGAACTACAAGCAACTAAGGGACAAGGAGGGCAGGATAGTAATGCTTCCCCCAGAATGGAGGGAACTGTCAGGGTCCATTAAAAAGGTTTCACTTCATCTTGGCTTAAAATCAGAGAGTTCAAAACTATCCATATTCTTCTAAGGTTAAAGCCATAAGACCCTAAGATTTAAGCATGGTTACTGTAGGATGTTTGATCTTAGGCATGGTTGTCTTATTTAAATATCAAGAGACTTGTTCTGATATGTGGTTATGTACTCTTAACCCTCAAGGCCAGATGAGAGATTTAGTTAATGCATGATTACCAAATGTTTGGAGAATTAAGTAAGATGGTCTGTTTCTTCTTTGTGTCTTGAAAAAGAAGTCTTTTGCCATTTTTCCCTTTTTGGTTGGGGTATTTAACAATGTTGACTAAACTTGTCTTTTTCAGTATTCACTGGATTACCCTTCTGATTCTATTCTGTGTCTCTGTCTGTTCCCTAGTACCTTTACCTGCCCTTTCTCAATTCCACATTCCACATTCCCCCTCTCAGGTACAAACTGGGACAAACTGGGCAAGTTGGCTGGATTTGACTGAAGCCCCACAAAGACAGGTTACTATAGTCAAGTAATTGCTAATCCAATTCAAGTCAAGTAATTGCTAATCCAATACAAAGTGTTTTGTAAAGTCGTGTAATTCAACAACAAACAGGTACAGCATTATACATGCATATACATGTGTGTTTATGTATGTGCGTGTGTTTGTATACATACATATTTGTGTGTATGTAGGCACAACAATGACAACTAAGGAGAAAGAAAAGAGGGATTTGAGAATGAAGAAGGGGAAGAGAATGAGAAGAATAGGAAAGAAGGGAAGGAAATGAAGGGAATGATGGGAAATGATGCAATATTGTTTCAATTAATATTACTGATTACAAAATAAAACAGAAAATTCTGATAATGATGTAGTAAAAGGAACCTTTGTACACTTCTATAAATTAAATTTTTTTAAGCAGTATGGAATTATGTATGGGGGCTTCTTAAAAACTAAACCAGAAATGCTTGTAGCTCTGCTGTACCTCCCAGGATAGTTAATATATTTGAAGGACTTAACTTGGTACAAACACATCTGACTATTCACTTTTTCACAGTAGTATGTAAAATTACTAAGTTACAGAACTAACTTTATGTGCAAGTCAACAAATGAATAAAAAACATATATGTCATATTATACACAATGGACCTTTATTCTTTGATAAATAACAGCTGGGCTTACTTGGATGTTAAATAAAAGAAGATGAAGAGCTGAGAAAAAGATATGTTGCAGGGAATCTGGAAATTTGAAGGGGAAAGCGAATACTAGATAAAATGTATTTCATTGAACACATTTACAAAATTCCAATTAAGTACATAAAAATGTTAAAATTTCAAAAGAAAAAGGATGACATGTTATCATGTTCAGGAAAATGGTTACAAATGTGGAAAACATTAAACAAAATGTATCTGACTCAAAGTGAAAAGCACTGCATGTGTTCCTATGAGTCTGAGCTTGTGTGCTGACATATAAAATCTTTTCTCTACATGACCTCAAACTGGAAATAAGACTCCCTGGAGGAATGAGGACGCATTGCAAGTATGGTATGCTTGAAAAAGTGAAGACTATGGCCTGTATATAGGTAATCAATTCTATTTATAAAAATGTTTTTATGACACCAAGCACCATGAACAATTAATATATGCCAATGTAAGAAAAACAAAACTAAACCAAAAACCTGGAATGTTAGAAAGTGTAAATGAGGCAATTATTATTGTGTAGGAAACAGAAACAACAAAAACTTTAAAAAAGGAACTTACCTTTTGATTAGGATTGCTGAATTAAGTTAGTGAAATAACTCATTGTTTTTCACATTTATAGGTTTACTGTGGGGGGGGATGTATGTCTGTGCGCACACCTATATCACCATGCATATATGGTGGTCAGAGAACACTTTGAGTGATTTGTTTTTTTTTTCCTTCCACCATGTTGAGTTAGTCAGGTTGTTGACAAATACCTTCACTCACTGAGATATGTTCTTGGGCTTCACTGTCTCTAGTAGTTTCAGTTGTTAAATTCTGAGTTGTCCGAAAGGAGAAAAAAAGGGGAAAATTTGTTTTGTAGGTCATCAGTAGCAATGTTCTATATGGAGACTGAAAAATACACACACACACACACACACACACACACACACACACTTATGTATATACTCAATGATGTTTAAAATATGTATTTCATTTATTTTGTCTATACCACCATGTCTTCGCAATAAAATATTTGAGTTTTTAAAAGGTTTTAATATATAATGCCCACATTGAATTTTAATGAAAATAAATCTAAAAAGGAAATTAAGAAAATATCAAGCTTACAATAAATATGATTGTTTTATTTAATGCTGTGCATATTGTACTTAGTCTTATTTTTTAATGTCCTACAAATTCTAAGTGGAAACCACTTACTTCTCACAAAATAGTTTTTTTGTAATATTGTATTAACTTTTGAATATATTTTCCTTTTCAAACTATCAAAACTGAATTTGCTAAAATATTAATTTTTAAAAATAACACAAAACCAATATCCTATTTTATCTTTCTTATTTACTTTCACACCTCAAATTTTTATATTTAATGCTTTATTGAAAGGTGCTTTTTCTGACATTTTATTAGATCCATCATTTATCATTATATGTTAGATATAAGTTACTTAAAAAAAATACAGCTTATTTGTAGGAGAAATATGTGGATGACTGCAAACAGCAGCCATAGTGACAAATGTTCACTGTTTTCTTCATTGATAATAAACCAAATGTCTCAAAAATGCTAAGAATTTAGAAATCTGTATGGGAAATTGCTAATCCCATGAATACAGGGACAGCTTGGCATCATAAGACACTTATACTATTGATAATATTTTTGCATTGAAAGTTGATTATGGACTTTATCCACTGTATATGGGAAATTACTTTTGTTTAAAAATGTCATTTTCCTTTACAGAATATAATTTATGCATTTTAATCTATAATCTTCCAAAGTATTAAATTATGTGGGTTGACTTTACAAAATGCTAAGTACAAGTATTTTCTTATATTCTTTTTAAATTAACTTTCCATTAGTTTTGAGTAATCCTTCTGATGACTGTTATGGAATACCATATATGAGAAGATTATATCAATTTTTATAATTCCCTTCAAAATCTTAGCTCAATTGTATTCTCCCTATCTCTTTACATTGCAGGATAAATAATCTTAGCATCCTTTCTTTCTTTACAGGCATAGGTTTCATTTTACTATAACCATTTTATGTGTCCTTTCATGAACTCTTTCATTCTTATCTCCCCCCGTGGGATAAATCCTAACTTAAGACAGTGCTTAACATTGGAATATTCTATATATAATTATAACATGCATTAGTTCTATTAATTTGCATTTATATATCATTTCTTTTATGCAAAGTGCTTTTTAGTTTATCTTTATAATATTTCTGGGAACTTATTAGCATATGTTTTTGGAAAGAGAAAGAACAAAGTGGTTCAAACTAACCCCAAATCACTAGAGGTACATCTAAATCGTCCTTTTAAAACAAAAAAAAAGGAAGTTTCTCATTTAAATAATCTATTTAAAATGCTAATTTGATTGATGGGAACTTACAAAAAGGCCTTGTTAATTTTCTTGCAACAGAAGGAACACGGGAACAAATAATAATTTTACTATAGTTTTTCTTTCTAAAACAGTAAGACCACTTTTTAATGGATGTGAATAATTTATAAAGCATAAAGTTGTCATTTATGTTTTTAGCCAGTTTTCTAGTCCTCTTTTCATACAGTTACATGTATTCCATGTTTGCTTAAATTCCTTTGTAGGCAAAAATGGTCTTGATTCTCCTGCCTTCCCATTCTAAATGTTTAGAATACAGGGCTGTCCATTACACCCAACTATTTTCCTGGTGATTTTGTCTGCAGGTTTGTTATAGACTTTTGACTTGGTGAAAATTACTAGGGCAATTTATTGGGTTTCCCTGTCTTAAAAATGAATATCTAAATTTATAATATAGTCTAATATTTTCTGCTCTTTTTGAGTGGTGAAATCATGAGAGTCACCTATGATTAAAGCACAACTTTTAAGGCTTCCCTGAGCTCCTTCAAACTAAATTTTAGGATTCAAGGAACAGACAGACAAGTGTTAATATCCATCACCTTCAAATTCCTAGTCAGGTCACAGAATTAAAAAAAATATGCCCATGTGCTCCCTGGAATACTAGAAGTTTCCCTACTCTCTTTTGTGTCTAGCCATCATAGCATGCACATCTGTGGTCAATTATAGCTCTTAAATATGGTAATATCTATGATCATTTGGATTTCAGATGTTTATGGATATAAACAGCTACTACCTTTGGTTCCTTTCTAACCAATATTGGTGCTTTCCTTCATCAAAATATGAAAAGGAGCCAAGGAACACCTTATATTATAACAGTTATACACCACCATAACAGCATTTTATGGGCCTCTAAATTTCCCAGTGATTTTTAATATATATCTCATTTTCTTTATTTTATCTAAATATTCATGTCTGTATAGCAATATATATTACATTTTGAAAGGGAATAACCTGTGCTGATCACATGCATATGAAAGAATTTTATTTTACCTAGACCTGGATAAATTTTAGGAAGCAAAATATTATTAGCAAATTCTGGGGATATTTGTTGTATTTTTCTAGAAAAAAATTCATTTCATGTGAATGATTCTGATATGCAACTAATTTGATATATATGTGCATATATATATATGTATATGTATATACACATGAAAAATATGTACATACATATTTTACATGTGTATATACATATAAAAAGAAAATAACAAAAATTATTTCAGGAGGAAGAAGGAATATTAACACATATTTAAATTACTAGAAAGATGAATTTAGACAAACTGGATTTTAATTTATGTTCTTGTTAAATTTTCTGAGTAAATCCAAGAGATAGATATGATCTACATTACCACTTTTTAGCAATTTGAGAGTTTATAGTCTTGCAAACATATTTTGTTCATATTCATCACTATATAATTGATGTTACTAGACCTACTTGCCCACACACCAAATATTGCATTCTTTTAAATTTAAACCTATAAAAACAAATTTGTGATGCCCCAGTATTCTTGGTGGCATTGTTTTTCACTGGATTTTAATGAAAAATCCTGCAGAAATACTCTTAGAAAACTCTTTGTCCATCTTCAAAAAATAAAAACTGCCTTTCATTTACCCTTTGATAAAAATATTATTTCTGAGAAATATGTAACTTTTCAAAATCTTTAGAAACCTTTTCTCTAAATCTTGAAAACACAGTTATTTCCTTTCTGTATAAATATACAAAACTACACAATATTTAAAATAAAAACAAGAAAGAATGAGGGAAGAAAAGAAGAGGAAATACATCTATTTCTTTATAATTAACAATAATATTTTTAAAGATAATGAATTCTAAAGGGTAAAAAGAAGCTAATATTTAAAAGAAAATTAATTCCTCTTATTTTATAAAACTGAATTCCTAAAAGGCATTTTAAAATATATTTTTAATTAAAACTCAGTTATATCTCTACAGTCCTTCCTATTTCCTTCTTCCAACCTCTTCTAAGCACCTCTCTCACTCCTATTGCTGTAATGAAACACCATAACCAAAAGAAACGTGGAAATGAAAGTGTTTATTTCAATCACAGTTCTATGTATCAGTTCATCCTCAAAAGCAGTGAGGAAAACCCATATAGAGGAAGTATCTGATGCACAGGCCATCGAAGGGTTGGCTTGCTTAGCCTGATTTCTTATAAAACCCAGTACCACCAGCTTAGTTATGGCACCAGAAAAATGGGCTGGGTCCTCCCGAATAAATCACTAATTAAGACAAAGCCCCACAGGCTTGCCTTAAGCCAGATCTTATGGAGGAATTTTTCTCAATTGTGGCTCCTTCCTCACTGTTATCCCTAACTTGTGTTGTTGACATAAAACTAACTGGTAGAGACAATAACTGTTGGGATAATATTTGTGTACACTATGTGAATATGTGTGTCTGTTTTACTCTACCTGCCTGAATTACCTTCTGATTGGTTTAATAAAGACCTTGATAGTCCATGTCAAGGCAGGAGAGGATTGGTAGGACTTCCAGGAAGAGATATAACCTCTCGGAAAAGATTGAGGTGGGAGAGATTCACCTAACAGAAGTAGAAGTCAGATGCATGGCACTGAGAAGAGGTAATAAGACACAAGGGGGAATGTAGATTAATATAAATGGGTGAATTTAAGTTTTAAGAGCTACTTACGAACAAGCCCAAGCTAATGCCAAGCGTTCATACTTAGTAAGAAATATTTGCATTATTATTCAGGATATGGTGCACTTGTGATAGTTAAAAAAGAAAGACATGTTACAAATAACAATCATTTATATTGTTTTCTGGGTCAGTTGGACCACCCTGACCCAGACAAACTATATTGATGGGGGATGTCCTTCTGTACATATGTTTCTCTTATTGGTTATTGAATAAAACACTGATTATCCAGTAGATAGGCAGTAAGCATAGGAGGGGTGACTAGACAGGGAGAATGCTGGGGAGAGGACACATAGAGAGGCCACAAGGAGACACCATGTAGCTGAAGAAGGAGTAACAGGTCCAGGTTCTTCTCTGATAAGATAAGTCCATGTCGAAATAATTGATTAATAGAAATGGGTTAATAATTAAGAGAGAGCTATCAAGTAAGAAGCCTAAGCCATTCACCAAACTCTTTATATAAACAGTTTATACAATAAACAAAATATAATCTATGAATATATAATATTACACACACACACACATTCAGAGAGAGATAGTTTGTGTATATATTAAAAATATGATATCTTAGAGTTTTATTAAACTACTGTGGTTTTATTTACTTTTCCTCTCAACTTCTGTGTTGATCTTCCTCTTCATCAACAATTAGAGTCCTCCTTGCCATTTTCCAGTGGCAAGAATTCCTTATAGTTGGGCCCTCCATTTTTAGATTTTAGTAAATACCAGATATAGTAAAGTTGACAACCAAGAATAGCCACAAAACATTCACTCTATGTTATCCAGACACATGATTACAACTCCTTAGGTCATGATTTAATTTTCAATTGAAACAATAACCAGGTCACAATTTACCCAAATAAAGCGTAACTATCACAAGTGCAATTTAGATTGCATTATATTGTTAGTCAGGTAATAATTACATGTAACATGTATTACATCTAACCCCTCATATAACTGCAAACACATTATAAATTTAGGATACATGGCAATATACCATGAGAGACACTTTCAGTATCTCAAAATTAAATGTTATAACCATTAATATTCTTTTAATTGATGTTACCTCATATGATAAAGAAACTAAGGACAGAAAACACAAATATATAGCAATGTACTCTTAAAAAATATGACAGAAACACTCATGTCAATTAAAGTCCTAGTTTCAGTAACTGCTCATTTGGCCCTCAATGGTATATGTAACTACCTTGCTCTGCTACCCGTTATGTATATTCTCTTTCCTTTGTAATAAACTCAGCAGGTCATGGCTCTTTTCCTGGAGCAGTGTACTGTACTTTCATTCATTATGGGTTTGTATCCTTTGAATTAAAAGTGTTGTAGTATTCTATCTATTTTTACCACTAGGAATGGTAGCACCAAATGAAGCCCTAAAGTTAACTCTGCACTCCAGACATAATCTATCTTTCTTACCTTCATTGTGGAGAAGCAATCTATATTCCCACTGTTATTACTGTCTTAACCTGTTGGTTAAGGGCATCAGAAGCTCAAAGTGGCAGGGGGGGGGGGGTCCGAACTTCTAGTTCAATGAAATGTTTTCTTGTGGTACCTGAAAAAATTGCTCTTGCCTTTGGAAATAAACCTACTAGGTCAGCAGAACTTAAGATCATGGGAACATGAAGCAAAAGTTTTCCTTTTGGGACACTAGGGATGATAGTGAATATAACTATTATATTTTCCGTCCCTGATACCTGGATGGAAGAACCAGTGCCATATATTGGAAGTTGATTCAACAGCATATTTTGCCGTCTGGAGAACCTAAACCCTCAAGGTTGCTGCCACCTAATTGTCATTGTAACTCTGCCTTAAAAAGGCCATTTCATCCTTTCATCAGGCCAGCTGATTCAGAATGGTAAGGAATGTGGGAAGAATTTAAGATTTTATGATACTGGGATTACTATCACACTACTGTGGCTGTGAATTGTGTTCCTTTGTTAGAAACTAAGAGAAACACCATTGTGATGGAGAAGGTATTCTGTAAGTCAATAGATGGTGGTTTTGGCAGAAGCATTTTATGCAGGAAAGGGAAGTAGTTATCAAGAATGAGTATCTACTCCGGTAAGGACAAGGTATAGTCCTTGTAGAGGGAATAGTCCAATTAATATAGTCAACCTGCCACTATGTCACTGCTGGTATTCCTAAAGAATGGTGCTATATATAGGGCTTAGTGTTGGTCACTGCTGCTGGAATATCTGGAAGTCAGAAGCAGATGTAACCAAGTCAGCCTTGGTGAGTGGAAGTGCATGTTTCAGAGCCCATGCATAACCTCCATCTTACCCCTCAGGTTGCTTTGTTTCTGGGCCAATTGGGCATTGACAGGAATGGCTGGGGAAAGAGGCTAAATTCCCCAGAATGGTTAACCATATCTACTTTATTATTGAAATCCTCAGCTGAAGTTATCTTTTAATCAGGATTTACATGGGACAAAATATCTTTACATTCTTTCTTCATTTAGAGAGACCTATCCACATACTTCTTTCCCAGATGGCTTTCTCACTAATTTTTCAATCATGATCTTTCCAAGTCCTGCCCATCCATCCAATTTATTGGCTACAGCCAAAAATCAGTAAACAACCACACATATGGCCATTTCTCATTCCAAACAAACTGTATGGTCATTTGTATTATCCAAAATTCTGCCCATTGTGAATATTTTTCTTAATCAATATCTTTTAGGGTTACCAGAGAAAGGGTTTATAATGTTGCAGCTGTCTACTTTGGAGTATTCTATGTATAACATGAAGAACGTCCAATAAAGCAGGTCCCAGTCTTCTTCTCCTAGGTCAACCAATCATATAGCATACCTCATGAGGCTATATATAAATACATGCTTAGCAGCAGATGGCATTGTAACAGCATTAGGAACCACAGGCATTTGACAAACTTCAGGACCTGCTTGGCTCTGAATATATACATATATACTCTATTTGAAAATAGATTGCTGTTGTGCACACCTAATTTTATGACTTGGGGCATCACATAATACACAGCTCATGATGGGCAGCCTGCAGTGCATGGTAACTAGGTGGCCCATTGTCAATCAATCTGTTTCAACTAAGGCCAAATAACAGGCCTCGAATTTTCTTTCAAAGGGAGAATAGTTGTCTGCAGATGATAACAAAAGGCTTGTTCCAAAATCTCAAAGGTCTCTTTGGTGATTTACCTATAGCAACCTGACAAAGACTCCAAACACTATCCCTATCTGCTACTGACACCTCAAAGACCACCGTGTCTACTGGATCATATCATCAGTGGTAGATATGCACAGCAGCCTGAGCTTGATGCAGAGCCTTTTTATGTTTGAAACATCTACAGAAGCTAGCAACTTTGCAAGTCACTTTGTTTGTGGACTAGAATAACACATGAAAGTGAGGAATACGTTGTCTCCAGAGACTAAATAGGCCTACAAAATATTGTGCTCCTTTCTTGGTGATGGGCTGCAACAGGTACAATATCATATTTTTCTTTAGAATATCAATTCTCAGACTATGGGTCATGTGATCCCTCTGGGAGTCACATATCAGATATACAGTATATCAGATATTTATATTGCTATTCATAACATTAGCACAATTACAGTTAAGAAAAAAGAAAAAAGTTATTCATTGTTGGGGATCACCATGCCATGAGGAACTGTATTAAAGCATCACATTAGGAAGGTTGAATATCACTGCCTTTAAAATGTCTACCAGATTTTGGAAGATAGTTTTCAATGTGCTAGCTGGGGAAGTTGAGTGTTGTGATGCATACCTATAATTCTAGCACTTGGAAGATGAAAGCAGGAACATCAGGGTACAAGTGACTTATGAAGTCATATTTAAATTAAAGTAAGCTGGTAATATTATATGACACAATAAAATAATTAGTCCTATTAAAAAAGAAACCTACTGGCTTAGCATGAATATCTCTACATACCTCACACTACTCAACTCCTAGGAATTGCATTATGGTAGAAGTCCCTTGAAATTTGAATGGATGTATTTCCCATCGTCAGATGCACATATATGTTACCAATTAGCTGAAAGTGGTTACTACCTTTTGCTCCCTTGTTCTAATCAGCATAATGCTGTCAATATAGTATCCCTGTGTGATATTTTGTGGAAGAATCAGAAGATAAGAGATCCTTTTTAGGTTATGACAGAGGACTAGAAACTAACATATCCTTGATGTAAAACTGTAAAAATAAAGTATACTGTTGCCAACTGAAAGCAAACTGCTTCTAGTGGTCTTTAAAAGACAGGTTCCATATAAAAGGCTTTTGCTACACATCATGTACAGGAGGTATGTTAAAGAAATTAAAGTATAACACATCTGGTAAAGCAGGTGCAATTGAAATCACTACCAGTTTGAGTTTTCCATAGTCAGTTTTGATTCTCTATGACTCACCTGTATATTTCACTTGACAGACAAGAGAGTTATAGGGGGATATGTTGGGAACCACAACTTCTCCTTCATTCAAATACTTAATAGTGGCACTAATTTCTGCTGATCATCCAAGGATATGATGCAGGTTTTGACTCACTATTTTTCTTGAAAGAGGAAACTCTAAAAACATTCATTTAGACTTTCTTAATAGACTTCACTCCACAGGTCAGAGAAGCAAATATATATATATATATATATATATATATATATATATATATATATATATATATATATATTCTAGGGAAATATAAATGGGATGAGTTTGGGGGCCCAATGGGCATACAGTGAGTCAGATGAGGCAAAACAATGGAGTTAATCACCTGGACTCTATAAGACCCTACTTTAGCTGAAAGACCATGGTATTCTTGGAAACATGGAAAATCAGTTTCAATTCATAACCAATATCCAACAGACCCTGGAAAGTCTTCTTATGTCCTCTCTCCTACTATACAGTTACCCTGGTAGAATGCTGCAGATACTTCGGGAAAATACTGGAAAAAGGTTAGCAGTAAAACTTTTAGGTATTTTGTCAAGGTCCTTACTCAGGGAAACCTGGCCTTCCTGTTACTCAAGAAATTCTACACTTGTAAAGTAGCTCAATTCTGGAAATTGATTTAAAGCCCAAGTATCCACATCTTTTGCCATAATCCAATGTATTTGTTTGCACATGCTTCTGCTTAAACTGATCCAACAAAAATTCAGTAGACTTCTTATGTATTTCATTCCCGGAAACATCATGATAAATTAGTCAGTACCAAATGTCCAAATGAGTCATGCCACCATAAAGTTCATTTTGTCTGTGCTGTCCATTAGAGTTAATCCATTATGAACATTGCTTTGTCTGTGCTGTCCAGTATGATAACCAGGATCTCCTTGCCTTTGATGAGTCAATATGGTCAATTGGTTCCTGCTATTTCAGGGTCCCAATTAAACCCAAAAACATCTAAATTATCCAACAGAATAGCAGTGTCTCCAAATCTAATGTCTGTCATCAGGTAAAAGGCAACAATAAAACTCTTCAAATGTGCTGGTGCCCTTCTCACCTTATTCTGCATCTTATAGGCTTAGAGAAGGGCATGTCCTCTGGACTGTCCCATTGTAAATGATTAGGTTTAATATAACAATTCCACTCTAGCGTTGCCATTTCCATGAGCTTTAAAATTCCTTCATCAACACTACTTCAAGGGTTATCAGGCATCTCCAATTTCTCTTCATTATTTCACCTTTTGACAAACACTTTATCCAACTATTCAAACAAAATTTTATCACCTGTTATTTGTTTTTACTCTTTGGCTGTTAAATGACACACAGGCGCTTATTCTTACTTATGAATGCCCAGCCTTAGTCTGACTTGTTACTAGCTGTTTTTATTAACCTTAAATGATCCCATGTACCTTTTGCCTCTGGGATTTTAGCTTTCTCCATTCTATATGCCTTTCTTCAATTCTCACTTCACGGCTTGCTTTGTACTAGGTGTCCAGCCCCTGATGACCTTCTCCTTTTATTGCTCCTTGATCTTGATTCTCCCTTCCTAGATTTCTCCTCCTATTTATTCTCTCTTTCTGCCAACACCATCTATTTCTCTCTCCTGCCTTGCTATTGGCCATTTGACTCTTTATTTGACTAAGCAGTTGGTTTAGGACAGGCAAAGCAATACAGAATTGCAGAGTTAAACAAATGCAACATATCTTTGTATCATTAAAACAAATATTCCACAGGATAAAGAAATGTAACACATTTTAAAATAATATTCCACAACAGTCCCCTCTTTGTAATGTGCCAGGTTCCATATTAAACCAAGAATATCCACTCAGAGTGCCAATATCAATAACATATTCTGATCCAGTTTTATGTTCCATACATCATTATTACATACTCACATTCTCACACATATTTCCAAGTCTTTTGCTTGAATGAATTAACCAATGCATTAAGCTACTTAGTAATATGGTGCCCCTCATAAACTGCACTTTCTGCTTCCACTCTGCTTTGCCTTAAGTCTGTTTATAGGTCTAGAGGCAACTGATATCTTGATCGACATCAGTATTGTCTTACTGGCATTTCCTCTAGAGAAGGTCATTCATTGTCTGGCAAAAAAATGAAGGATTAATTATCCCAGTCAACAAGGAAACAGGCAATATTTTAAGGGGCAGGGCTGAGGGTAGAGTGATTAAGTCTTCAAATGAAATAAAACCTTGAGTATTCAAAGTTCTCACCTTCAGAAGGGACAGCCCACATTTCCCTATTCCAGTAGCAGGATCCCATTCTTTACCAATTAATGTTCTTCCCTTTCATTGCCAACCTCCTATGGGGCAGGGAACTTAATTTAAGATGTAATTCACCTAAACTTATAATGAGGGATTTGGTTTGACTTTCCACAATTTGAGCTTTCTGGTTACTGGAAAGAAGAATCTCTTCCAGGGTACACTGAGAAGCCTTCAGACTATGCACATCGGGAGCTGGTCAATATTAACACTAAGCTCATTGTTCCCCACTGTATTCTAAGATGCTAGTAGTTGGTTAATTTTATCATAGTGTACTACTTTATCATTTGTTAATTTATCCAGGAATGCAAAGAGCAACTTGCCAATTTTCTTATTTTTTCTCAATTTTCTTATTTTTTCACATTCTCATAAATGTTATATACAGAGCCAACAAATCTGTAGGCACTCGCAATTAGTAAATAAAGATAATCAAATACATTCATCACGTCAAGTTTGTAAAGTAGTTTACACCATAGGCTTTTAATATTTTCTTAGCTCCTAGGAGAGACTTCAATAACTTAAGAGACATTGGTAACTGTAGATACTGGCACATTGGAAAACCTATACCAGATACTTGAATGATTCAATCTGATACTTCTTTTGCTCCAGAATCACTTGTGGTACAGAAATTTGTATTAGCCTGGGTTCTCTGGAGTGCCAGAATTTATATAATAAATTATATAACGGGTTTATATCTGGGATTTACTAGAATATATGTTGTTTACTAGAACAAATTACAGGCTGTCTTTCAACTAATAGAACAATGGCTGAGTATCAAAGTAAAGTTCAGGAATCCAAAAGTATCTCACTGCATGAGGCTACTAGATGTATCATCTGTTCTATAGTCTATGCTGGAATCCTGAAGAAGTAAACTCTAATGCAAGTGAATAAATAGAATTTCTAATAAGACTGGAGCAAGCAGACAAAGAGTTAAATTCCCTTCTTGCATGCTATTGTATATGCTTCATGGCAAAATTTTGGCCAAGATTAGAGATGTGTCTTCATGCCTCAAGATCTTCTAATTTCTATTACAGCAAAATCACTCACAGGTGTGACCTCCTATTTGGGATTTTAATTAATGACGGATATAGTCAGGTTGACAAGGAAGAATAGCCATCACATAAATGATGTTTCTTTTGTATTTTTTATTATATAAAAATGAAACAGTAAAACCTTATTGAAAAAATGAAAAATGTCCTGTTTTGACCACCGTGATTGTATGAGACATTGCACACCCTATTCTCCATAAACAGGAGAGAAGTACAGAACACTTTTCCAAAGTTCCCCATATGGTTCAGGTGCATCCTTCTGACTGAATAATCCTATGACCAAAGTTTTCATGTGAGGTAGAATATTCTAAGTTTTGGCATTTCTTACATTTGCTTACTATAAGCAATGGTAACTATGTGCAGTGTTATTTTACTGAGACTGATCAAAAATTCGTTAACTTACAAGGTACTTTGCCCATTTCACAAGATTTTTTTTCTATTTAATTATATTTTAATTATTATTTTACATTTCAATATGAGATATCATATATTTCCATTCCTTCCAAGACTTTCCAGATTCTATCCTTCTTCCTTACCTCCCCATTTTGAATTTCTTTCTCAAAACAAACAAACAAAAACCCAATCCAACAAGAAAACCCATCAAAACCAAGCAAACCAAATAAAAACAAACCCCCAAACCCAACCAAACTGCAACAATAAAATCACACACAAAAAACTGTGGTGTCCATTACATGTTGGTCAACTACACCTGAAAATTAACCTGTCCTAAAGCGTTTGATACACCCAGTGTCACTGAACTGGAAAAAACTGATTTTTCCTCTGCTAGCAAGTGTGGCAGTTCAGTTGTTAAACTTTACCCTACTGGCTACATTTTCATTAACTAATTCATTTATTAGTTTTCTAAAATATAACAAAATAAAATATAATATTGTAAAACAAAGCTATCACATTGATGTTGAATGAAACAAATCAACAGAAGGAAAATAGCCCAAGAGAAGACATGAGAATCAAAGATCCACTTGTTTATTCACTCTGGAATCCCATAACAACACTTAATTGGAAGCCATAAAATAAGCACAGGAGACCTGATACATGCCAGTGGAGATCCTATGCATGCTGTGTCAGTCTCTGTGAGTTCATATGTTCTTTGATCATGTATATTTAGAGGGCCTTGCTTTCCTGATGTCCTCAATCCCCTCTAGCTCTTACTCTATTTCTGCTTTTTCTTCTATGAAATTTCCAGAGCATTAATCAGAGAGATTTGATGGAGACATCCCATTTAGGACCAAGTGTTCCATGTTCTCCCATTCTCTAAGCAATTCTCTTAAGGATGCCGGGCTCTATATTTATGCCCATTTGCTACAGGAGAAAGGTTTTCTCATGATAGCTGAAAAAGACTCATCTATGAGCATAGCTGGATATCAGGAGGAGTCATTTCATCACTATATATTTTTATTTTTTTCAAGACCTGTATTATTTGGTTTTACTCTAGGTTTATAGGCTATCTAGTCTCAAGTTCTTGTTCACTGAAGCAACCATCAGCCAGTGTTCCATCTCATTTGATCTCATGGTCACAGGGTTTGGACAATAGTCATTACTTCATCTTCAAATTGAACTATAGAAAAATATATACTAATCTCATTGTAGTTTACTTTAACAGTAAAAATTTTGCAAAATTTTCCATGTATTTTCAGTAGCTGTAATACTGTTGAATACAACAAAGTGCATTTGTGAGACAGAAGTATTTATACATTACAGGTACCCTCTACAAAAAATGATGTGTCTTTCTGTGGATATTTTTTACTGAAGTCCACTATTTTTATTTCTGCAACCAAAAAAAAATGCATGTAGAGAACTTATTAAAAGCAAATAGCAAATATCAGCCCTTACTTATACCTCCAGGAAAGAGAGGCTATATTGGAATCTAAGCAGGAAGCTTGGATTCTAGCTATGACTTTTACTATTGTGTATTAGTTATCAAAATAATTTTATAATGTGAAAATGATAAAATTTGCAAAGCTGCTTTAATTCTAGAAGTAGGAAATTTCTAATTTTGTGATTATTTTAATTTGGTATGAAACAATAATTTCTCAAAATTTTCAATAATCATTTGGAGTCTGGACATTCATAAACAGAAAGTGTAAAGGAGCAGAATAGATATGATTATATTCCACTATACATGTGTATGGAATTCCCAAGCGCAAGAAAAATGTTTTAAAAAATAAGTGTTTTGAAAGCCAACTCTCATCATGCTGACAAGTTACAAAGAACAAGTACAATATCTGTTTCTGTCCTATGTACCCTGAGAAATTGAAACATATCTCCTTGTTTATTTAACTGGATTTTTTTCTACCATGTGAATAAAAAAAAGAATAATAAAAAATGAGTCTTTTGGAAAATTATTTATTTCCAGAACTATGAAAAACTGATCAGTCTCTGCTCTCTTTTACTTTGGGTTTTCAGAACTGTGGGCTCTGCCTGCCATTGTTTTTTCTACTCTTCATTGTTAGGACATTAACTTGAATGTAACGTCAATCAAATTTTCAATAAATACTGCTTAATATTTCAGTGATAGTTAATGTGAATTACTCATAAAATTATAACAACCTTTCCTATCTGTGAAGAAATCTTACTCTATCTTCCTATGTAGCTATATTACTATGTATGACTATGTCAAACTCACAATGGTGCTGATAACATATTATCATATTATATAAATTCAGTGTTTGTATTCCATCCAGGCATCATGTTATGTATTCACATGCATCAAAAAAAAATCCATAATAGATCTGTGTCTTCTACAGCACAAGAAGGTCCAAAGAGGAGTCATCAGTCTTATGTCTAGGCAATCCTCATTGTAATAACTTTCTGGCTATGGGATAGTGAATTTCAGGCCACCAGAGCAGTAATAAAAACTATCAGTACCTGATTACTACACAAGGAGTTAAACGTTGTTACAGAACTGTAATCTGATTTTCTGTACATGCCAAATGTGTTTCAGATACAGTGTTATTCGTATAACAGTTAGAATTCTAATTACAGATCAGATATGTACAGAGACCAGGTCTCATTCATGAAAATCATACCAATATACTTTAGTATACTTATTAACCTACTTTCAGTTAATACATTTCTTTAAATATGCTGTCATTGTGATATGTAATTATAAAATATCATATTATTACTTATAATAATAACTACAATAATATAAGTTCCTCAAAGGCCTAATGTCATGTTCTATGAGATTTCTGTAGAGTAAACATTTAATGGTCATGTCACGTGTAGAGCTGTATTTTATCAAAGGAAAACTGAGACTATTTGCTATTTGCTTCCCTGAAATCATATCTAGTGAATATTTTTCTGATGGTGATAACAAAGATGCCTTCGTCTACTCATAATCATATTTCCATGGTAAATACTCTAAACAATGACACTATAAGACAAGACCATGTAATCATAATTCCGCAAAGTAAGAATAAAAACATATGTTCTAATATTTTTGTCTTCATCTCTTTTTTAAAATGTAGAAAACCAGTGAATTGCATCAGATTTTTGTACCAAAAGGAAATGAATCAAACTTCCATAATGACATCCTTATGTGCTGCTGTAAGCCTGAGACATCATTCCAACATCATGATGGATGAATTTGCTGTCTCCGGATTTAAAATTAATTAGACATAAATGAAAACTGTAACTCCACCTACTTTGCCTGCATAGTGTGCACTCAGTATAATTCACTAAATGTATCAAAGGGAAGTAAATATTTTGGAATGACAAAAAAAAAAAAAACAAATTTGAGAGAGGAAAAAACTTTCAAATGAAATATAAAATGATATTCTTTTTAAAACACAGTAGAATTAGTTGATTCAATCTATTTTTATGAGGTTTTTAGAATCTCAACATTTCCCAAACCCTGCCATATATGCCTACACATGATACTTCGTATCTCTCTCTCTCTTTCTCTCTCTCTCTGTCTCAAGAGTCTTATATTTATCATAATAACACAATCAAAGTTAAAATATGTTTTTGACCACTGTTTAAGCAAAGATTTTCTTAAATATTGCATCATAAATTTAAGAAATTACTTTGTTTTATCCAATATTTTGAGAAATATCAAGCTATCATATGCAGGATTTTTTTGTCTTCCAATTGTTTGTTTTGTTTTGAAAATGAACTGACTCCTTAGCATAGGCCCCTCTCTAAGTTCTTACCCCATTTCTCCAACAGGACAATCAAATGGACCTCAATTTGATGATCTGTTTTCATGTATTTCAGGAGGTTTCTGTTTTTTGTCTCATTACAAAATGCTTCCTTGGAACGGGCAGTCTAGTTTGTCTTAGGATATTGATGTCAAAAGTTTATTTATTTGACATGTATTGAATTCAACTTTATATTATAGTTGGTCATTTATAACAACAGTTTTTTCCTGTCATCATTTCTCTATCATATGTAAAACATCAGTAATTTAGCTTCAAATATGTGTTTCGTTGACTATACTCAATGACGGTAAGACATGGGGCATCAATCATACTGGCATTAAAATCTATGGTATTAAAAAAGCAGTGTAATTTATGTTTCATATTTTGTCCTGCTAATGAAGTACTAAGTATTGTATCAAGATAAGATTCTTATATTTAGTGAACTTGACATAGCTTTGGTATTAAATATACATATGAACACTTAATTGTATGGTTAAAGCATAGTGTGACTCATGGAGATAATCATCAGGTACATAATTGAGAATGTACCAGATTGGAGACATTTCCTAAAACACCAATGTTATACACAAGGCTGCTGTCAAGGTCACCTAAATAAGGAAAGGACAAGAAATGTCAGTTTCAATAAGATGTTTGAGGGACCTGAACATGTACAAGCAAAATGAGGTTATGAATGGCAGCTCAGAAGAGAAAAAGGCTGGTAAAAATTTAAAACAAAGGAGGGGAGGGGATGAAATAAAGTTTGTACTTCCAAATAATTAGTAATATTTTGATTCTGAATGTACCTTTCTGAAAGTATGGTGTAATAATGAATGGAGGTATGAATGAGCACATATGCTGAGTACATGTTAACTTGTTTTTTCTACTTTATGTACCTTTTTACAAATTAAATTTCACAGTAAAAGTATTATGAAGATTTTAGCATTTGAAGTTTATTTCTAAATAGAAGTAGCTATTTTTTCTCCATGACATCAGAATGTAATATATCAAGGTTTACTTTAAAACCTACTAGATTTTTAAAATGTGTATATTGAATTAAAGTCTATATTTTCAACTTTTAAAACTATGTTTTTTCACATCTTTTAAATGATAACACACACATGAGTAGATTTTCAGGTTTCATGTCCAAGGATCAAGTTTACAAAAATAATGGCATGTATGTATATTTTTACACATATACATACATATATCATACATATTCCAATATTTTATACATGACATATGATTTATAATATATTACATAATTTTATCATATGATTATAATACAATTATATATTATGTATTTTAGAATAGGGATGGGAAATTCCTTTTTTGCTTATATGTACTATGCTTTCTATAGTGAAATAAACATTCTCACAATATTATAACTATAGTTACCCATTGTTGTATATTTAGGTTTTATATTTATTATTGCAAATTTGAGGAAATATATAATTTTCTATGGTATGGAAACTTCAATCCTGTTAGTTAGCTTTTCAGGTAATGCAAGCTGCTTTGTGTACTACCAGAGGAGGAGCATAATCATTCGTATTACTGAGCTGTAAACTCCATGGGACACAATGATGATTCACTTGGAAAGACAATTCCCACTTGTAAAATAGTGCCACAGTTCTCATAACAGTAAATGATAGCTTCCTAAAGCAATGTAAACCCTGTTCTATATCTGATACTATTATCATTCTAAGACCCTATGTTTAGAAAGATCATAAACCCTCAGAAAAAAAAACTAATACTATTTACATAGTATTCAAACAATTAGTAATGACATCATTATACACATCAATTAAGGTATGTATATCTTAACTCCCATCAGAGAATCTCTGTTCACAATATATTATGATCAAGAAGATCAACAAATAGCCAAGTTAGAACAAATAAGAGATGGCAAAGGGTTCATCCCTAAGTGGAACCTATTCTAAACTTCATCTTCCAAAGGCATCATTGCAGAAGAGGGGAAGGAAATTATATGAGTCAGAACTTGTGGATGAACATAAGAAAATAGTATATTCTGGACACAGCAGGACACATACACATAAGGAGTCATAGCCATTGAGAGAGTATTCATCAGCCCAGGCCAAGCTAGAGAATCCCAGTTTGAGGAAAGGGTTTAAACAAGGATTTTCATTCCTATATGAGTATTTACTAGAAATTCTTAGCTTCAGGGTGATGAGAGGTTGATTTTTTTTTCTCTAAGAGTGTTTCTTTGGGGGCCGGAGAGATGACTCAGTGGTTAAAAGCACTGACTGTTCTTCCAAAGGTCCTGAGTTCAATTTCTAGCAACCACATGGTGGTTCACGACCAACTTGAATGAGATCTGGTGCCCTCAACTGGCCTGCAAGGCACATGCAGGCAGAAGAGTGTATACATAATAATTTTTTTAAATGAGTGTTTCTTTAATAAATCTGCTATGCTTGAGTGGAAGACACACACCCAAGAATATATGAGCAATGCAAATTGGCATTCATGAGGGGACGAAGACACAGTTGTGTGTGAAGGGAAGGAATAGGGAGATCTGAGAATTTTAAAGAACTTAAATAGAAGAAAGAAGAGTAAGAGCAAACTTGAGTCACTGTACATTTACTACTTAATTTTCTGAAAATGAATTAGTGGCTGTTGCTTTCTATGAGACATATTAATGGATTATCTACTGAATGATGAATTGCCTCAGTGAACTGCACATCTTGTTCATGTTTATTAAAGAAAAAATATAACTTCATTCTATTAAGGATTATTTTAATACTGTAGATTTACTGGAACATTTGTAACAGTTTCAATTCACAATGATTATGCATTATAAGAATTACTTTGTTAAAATTTGTCTATCTTTGGGACGAAAGTGGAACTGAACAATAATACACAGAAAAAAACCTAAGACTTGTTTACATTCTGTGAAGCTGGCTTTCGATTGTTATCATTTTATGATCCAGAGTATTGTGTTTTGGATAATTCTACAATGTCAGTCAAGGCAATTTGTCTCTTACATTTATATTATGAAAACCTCCTGAATTATTCCTGTACATTAGTTTCAGATTGCCTCATTATATTGATAGCTTTTTGACAGGAGATATAACACAATTTTTATAATTGTTTATATGTTTTTATTCCATTTTTATTTTTTGAGGATGCAATTACTTCATTCATACCTTGATGGGGGAAGTGCTTCTGTGTGTGTTTGTCTTAATGGATGATAAATAAAGTTCTGTTTGGCCAATGAGACAGCAAGTTAGGCAGGACTAGGAGTCAAAGAGAATTCTGGGAAATATAGAGACGTGGTGATCCAGGCAGGATGTGACATAAGAAGGAGACTCATTTAAGCATGGAGAAACAGGAAGTGTCCCCTTTTTCCCCTCTGCTCCACTTCCAGCTGTGCCATGTGAGCCACTGGCAAGAGAGGGTGCCAGCGGAAGACATCCTCTATAAGATAAGTCTGATAAAATATATAGATTTATGATAAGACTGAGCTAAGAGATGAGAAATCCTAGTCATTGGCCAATACAAGTTTCTGTGTATTAATTTGGGCCCTAACTCGGACGGGCAGCTGGCGTAAAGTGCACACATGGCTGTAGGGCTCAGTGGCTTTTGACAGAAAGACTTATCGTAACAATACTTCCCCTTTCCACTTTCCAAACTGTGCCACATACTGCCTATTTCTCTTTTCAAATTCATGATTTCTTTTTATCAGATGTTTTTAGACACTTGCATGTATATGGATATATATTACTAAATACCTGAGTACAACCAGCTCAGGATTCCCCATGGAAGAGCATACCAAGTGATTATCTAATACTAAACAGTCATCCCTGAAGTCACCCATAAAATAACACTACTTTAGGAAAAGAAAATTATTACAGACATACAAGTGGACCTTGTGGCATATTTGCAAAGTGTATCGTTTAAGTTGGATATACTTCCAAGACTAGTATTTATGTTTGTTGTCTAAACATTCATGGATATTCTACTGCCAGTGTATTATGTATTGTACCTATTATAGTGCTTCAGAAAAGTCTTCCTTTCAATTGTTTTTTAAAGCTGAAGTGAGATGCTCCTTTGTCAGTGATGATACATAATGTTCTTCATCAGTCAGGGAAGCAATAAAATTATCATGCTATGTATAGCAACTGGCAAACTGAGTACCAAAAAAAAAATTATATTCTCAACATCATTACTGCCTCTCTGCAACTGGGTTCCAGAGGTCAGTTCAGAGTATAGCTGTGATACACCACATATTGATCATCAATCAAAATTACACTTAAAGAATGAAGAAATTAGACTAATATTTAATTACCTTGTACACACTTCACACACAAATATAAAAACAAAAAAAAAAACATGAAATGGATCAAAGGCATAAAACTTGAAACACCACTATCAGAAAACATAGATGTAGGTGTAGGAAAATAATTTCTGAATAGTAAATCTATTTCCCAAGTATGGAGGCCAACAACTGATAAGAGATACTTCATTCTACTTAAAAGCTTCTTCAAAGCTAAAGAAAGAATCAACCTGGTGAAGTTGAAGTCCATAGAATGGGAGCAATATCTGTCTGAGGATTAATAGCTAAATTATATAAAGAAACCGGAAAACAAGGAGTCAAAAAACAAAACAATCAAACAAAACAATACGATCATGTGAACCATTCAAACTTGACCTGGGGCCAAAATAGGAAGTAATGATGAACAAAATGGCTAAGAAATAATCTTTTAAAAATTTATACTTATAAGCATTTGGTGCAGTGCAAATCAAAACAATTCTGAGATTTCATCCAAGTCGGGGTGTAAAATATCAACAAAAAAATAACAACAAATACTGAAGGGCTTTATAGGGCATGGAGAAAAGGACATCTTCATTCACTGTTGGTAGAATTGCTAACTAGTGGAGACACTATAGAAATCAACATGAAGAATTCCCAAAACTATAAAATTGAATCTCCCATTTGACTCAGAGATAACACTCTTTGGCATATTCCTAAGGATTGGACATCCTACTCTACATATACTTCTCCAGGTATGTTCAGTGATGCTTCATTCATAAAAGCCATAATTAAAAATGTTTCCAGAATAGACTAAATTTATTTCAGTTGATGAATGGATAATAAAAATGTGGTGTATATACAATATATAATACTATCTGTTGTAAAGAAAAATAAAATCTATCATAGTCAGATAGTCAGCTAGTGTTACTTAATTTTCTTGTATCTCTTGAGATTTGCTTTGTGCCCCAGTATGTTGTTAATTTGGAAGAATGCTCCATGAGATACTGAGAGAACAAATTCACTGGTGTTTAAGTGAAATGTCCTGGAAATATGTTAGTTTCATTTGGTTTATCATGTAATTAGGTCTAGCATTTCCATGTTTAGTTTTTGTTGATGCCCTGTCTATTAATGAAAGTGGGATATTTAAGTCACCCACTTTTATGGTATGAGGGTCAATATCTGAATAAACTGAAGTATTGAATATTTTATAAACTTGGGCCCTTGTGCTCTGAACTTAGATGTTTGATGAGCACAAATTATATTTCCTATCTCTTGTGATTAATTTTTGTTTGTAGTTTATTTTGTCAGATATTAAAACTGGTTATACTGGTTTGTTTCTTCTGTCTTTTTGCTTTGAAAATCTTTTCCATCTTTTTACTGTGAAGTGATGCCTATCATTAATATTAAGTTGTGTTCGTTAGATTCAGTAGAAGGATTATCCTGTTTTTAGTCCAATCTGTTAGTCTATGTTTTATTAATCAGGAATTGAGATCATTAATATTGAGAGTTATCAATGAAGTGGTGTTTGTTAATTCTTCATATTTTGTCATAACAATTAGTGGAAACTGAACAAAATATTACTGAAAGAATAATTGGTCAACACAGAAATTGAGAATTGAATGATAAACATTTTAGAATTGGATGAAAATTAAAAACAACATACCAAAAGGCAAAAAGAAGGTGGTTTTATGCAATGAATTCATATCACTAAGCACCTATATAAAACAAAACAGAAACAAAAAGCATAAACAATGGTGAGATCTCATACTAGCAACATGGAAACACACCTGGAAGTTATAAACCAACTAGAGGACATAATACCCAATATAATTATGTGCCAAGGAATTATCAAACCCAGGACTGAAATCAATAAATAGAAACAACAACAAATACTAGCAATCAATAAAAAAGTTGGTTCTTTGAGAAAATCAGTAATATTGATAAACCTTTAGCCAAAATAACTGAAAAACCAGAGAGAGGATATCCAAATGAATAAAATTAGAGGTGACAAAAAGGACATAATAATAGAAACTTTGGAAATTCAGAGAATCATAGGACATACTGAAAAACCTGTACTCCATCAAATTGGAAAATCTAAAGTAAATGAATATTTTTTCAATACATATGACCTACTAAAGCTATATCAAGAAAAATAAGCAACTTCAAGAGGTCTTTCACAGCTAATGAGATAGAACGTCTCATTAATTTTTTTTCCCAAACAAAAACAGACAAGGATCAGAAATGGTTTTAGATCCAGTTTAGTAGACCTTCAAAGAATAAGTAATGCCAAACCTTCCAGATTATTCTATGAAATAGAAATGGAAGGAACAGTTTGTTAAGGAAAGATAACTCTACAAGGAATATGGATATAGATGGTTAATTTATTAAGGACAAATCACTTAACATGAGAAACTAATAACCAGATACCTCTCAGTGAATCCAGTCTCAGCAGCACTCGGACACCTGATCAGAACCCTGATCAGGAGCAAGTCCCCTCTCCTCCCCTCAGATCTTTATTCCTATGCCTCATATGAACCTGTGGCCACACACCAATAGGCGTGGTCAGCACCAAAGTGCATACAGATCTCTCCCTACAACATTTACCTAATTCTTTTTACAAAACCACAGTTATCCTTACATTGAAACCACAAAAAAATCTATGGTAGATATTCTTGACTGTCAACTTCTCTATATCTGGAATTAACCAAAATCCAAGTACTGGATACATTTGTGAGGGATATACTTTTTAGTTCAAATAATTTGGAATGAGTTAACTCATTCAAGGTTTTTGTTTTGTTTTATTTTGAGGACATATCCATTTACATGTGAATTTCATTAGTTCACTTTTAATAGCTGAATAATACTATATGGTTTAAATGCATATTATCTTTGTCCATTCATTTTGAATAGAGAAACAGTGAACATTGTTGAGAAAATATTTCTATAAAAGGATGAGATATCATTTGTTATATGCCAGAAACCTTAAACAAGATAAGGTAGGGACCTAGAAAAAAATTGTTACTCTTCTGTTAAAGAAATGTACCCATAAAATAACTACTAAGAACACCCAACTGTTGTCAGAGATCAATTTCCTTCTGTGTCCACATCAGAGATTCCTCCTTCAGCATTAGATGGGAACAAAAACAGAGACCCAGAGCTAAAAAAAAATGTGTAGAGAGTGAGAAAACTGGGGAAACTCATTCCAAAATGAGATACCTCCATCAATCTTTCCTTTCAATAATCTGAGAACCCTGCAGAAATTGGATGGAGGCATAGTGTAAGAGGAAAAGGAGTGGGTGGAAACTAAGGAAAGAAGGCCTACTAAACACTGTAGGACTGAAATACTTAGGAACTCACATAGAAATGGCTGCATACACAGGGCCGTCACACGTTTATATGAGATGGGTTCCCTGTGCTGAAAGGAAAAGTGAACACAGTCTTAATCCCTACTACAGAAGCTATCTCTAATAGATATCAATTTGGAAGGCAAAATTAATTTTATTCAAAGAAGTATCCCTGGGAATACAAAGCACTCTTAAGGTCAGGATCTTTGGCCAGAAGTAAATAACCAATCTAAAATGAACTCAATGAAATTTTTGGAATTTCTGTGTTTCATAATATCTTTCTCAGGGCATTTTTTTTTAACTTTGCAGGACCTTTGTGTATATATTATGGTTTCTAGTTTGTCTGTAGAAACGCCTGCATGTTTTTGTTCCTCCTTCTCTGAAACTTTGTTTTTCCCCATTTTTAGTTTTGTTTTATCTACTTTTATTTTATTATTATTTTTGGGGTGTATTTTTTCTACCAAAAGGAGAAAGAGTGTGGATTTAGATTGCAGGATGGTTGAGATGATCATAGAGAATTTGAGGGGTATCAAGAGAGTAATCAGAATATATCATATGGAGAAAAAATCTATTTTCAATAAAAAAGAAAAGGAAAATCATTAACTTCACAGGTAAATAGCTGCAACTAGAAAGAAGCATATTGAATGTGGTAATCCCAACGCAGAAAATAAAGTGTTGCATTTTACTTCATTGGCAGCTCAAAGTGCAAATCTTCAGCTGTGACTACATATTTTGGAGTAACTACAAAAACTATGAAAGTGAAAAGGGGTCCCATTATCCAGTAGAGAGTAGGGAATAAATAGAGGGGAGTTGTAGGAGAGTAAATCTAATGTGGAAAAGGTAAAAAATGAAGTTTGGACTTCAAAAAGGATAGAGGAGAGAAATAAATACATAAGGAGAGTAAAATAACATGAGGATTCTGGAAAATCATAAGTAATCAAGTATCTACCCCCCAAACACCCTGTAATATACATAATTATATGTATATTTTTTCTCATCTAGGCTTACAATGCTCAACCAAGATGCAGAAGTAAATTAACCCCCAACACCAGACATGAGAAGCTTTCTTTTGATTTGTTGGTGATTGCCTGATAGATGTGGAATATAAGTCCCTTTTTTTTTTTTCTGAAGAGATCACGTACTTCAGACACAAAGCCCAGAAGGCCTTGTGGTAGTATTGACATGAATACCTCTTCCTTAAGATCTAACTCTCATAGTACCAGAAGGTGCTATGCAAGCTTACACGGAAGGAAAACAAACACAACTCACACCTCGATATAATAATATAATATAATATAATATAATATAATATAATAATATAATAATCAATGAACCAACAAAGTGACATAAAAACCCTAAGAGCACAGTAGTGGCATCATCACATACCTTGGCAGGAACGAACAATTCTCTATTTGGATTTAAGGCCCATTCAACAAAATGGAAATCAGGACTGGTACTGGAAACTAACCAGGGCTAACAAGGTCATACATCTCTTAGAACCATCACTTTACAAAACAAGTATCTATAATTTAAATATTTGTCCTAAGACCCACAGATAAGTGTAGTCCTTACACATCACCAAAGAAGCTTCTCTTTGCATTTGACAAATGTAAAAATGAACAAAATCTAAGCCAATAAAAATACAAAGGTGTGGAGCACAGTAGTAATACATCCATCTACAAAATAACTCCCTTGTCAATGGATCAAGAAACATTGCCCAAGTAAGAGTGGAAAACTCTATCAGAGCAAGGGGATCCAGAAGTTTGTTGAGAGAGGGTCATTGTAGGAATGTAAACAGTTACACTCACAAAGTGTCACTATATGGGTGCTTAAACAAGAGCTGAATTTGGACAGCAATTGACATGACAAGTGGATGAGGAAGTACCATGAATCCTCTGCACTACATAATGAACTACAGGCAACTAAGGATTGCTGAGCACGGGAGAAATAGTCATCCCTAGGTAAGAGCACACCAATTACTTTTCTAATGTCAAATTTTCATCCTTTCAAGCATACATACAAGTAAGATTGTACAGGCTGGGCAGAATATTCCGTGTGTGTGTGTGTGTGTGTGTGTGTGTGTGTGTGTGTGTGTGTGTGTGTAGAAAGAGACATATCTGTACACATATGCACAAAAACTGATGAAAAAGAGGCCAAGAATTTGAAAATGATCAAGGAGTGGTATATGGGAAGATTTGGAGTAAGAAAAGATATAAATATTATCTCAAAAATAAAATCAAAGAAATTCTGAAAATACCAGTTAATTCACTACAAGTTTGCACACAGGTCAATCATTTGAGGTGTATTTCATGAAATTGAGATTCACTCTTTCATTTTGGCTCTAGCTTGTGTCAAGTTCATATAAAATTAGCCACCACAATCATTATTTGAAAGGAAATATTTAATGTTAAAATTTAGTGACAGGGGCTTCTAATCATTTGTTAGCACCCAGTAATTTAAGATTTTTCATGACCCTGATTATTTTATAATCACACTTTTTAAAAAATATCACAAATTAAATTAAATATATTATGTTTCTTACAATGTAAGATAAGAACAAAAATTGTTTATTTTCCTACATTGGCCAGTCTTCTAACCTTAATGTGCCTTTCCTTTATATATCAATGGAAAGAATACCTCCTATAAGGAATAGTCTACATATGTTTAAAAATTATCTATATGATGTCATTTTAAACATCACCTTCAAAATATATGAACATATAATTTTGCTTAAGCACAAACCCATTATACCAAATTATATATCATTTAAAATACTAAAAAAAAAAAACCCAAAATAAAACCATTTTACTGGTACTTGCAGCCAAGGGTATAGTTTGAATACACAGGAAATCAATATCTGTTTTACTCAGTGATTGCTGCAAAATAATTGAAGTATCAGACAAGCAGTGAGCCACAGGCTTTTCTATGCAAACAGCAGGTCTCTCACTGTAAATGTCTTCTCAGTGCTGCTGGACCTCAGTTTGTAATTACCTAAAACTTTAAATGGACTACTTTTTTTCAAGAAGATTCTGTCAAAGTAACCATTCAAGGGAAGAAAAGTGCTAAAAATACTAGAATTGACAGTTCATAGAGAGCAAGAAAAAAGGAACTGTTTTATACTAAATTGATAAGGGTAATTCTGAAGAGCTCTCATTACTGGGCAGTTGCCTAGAGACTTTTCATGAATGGCTTGGAGTAATGTGGAAGTAGTCAGATTTATTCTTCCCTTGATCATACAGGATGGTGCTTTCCTAACTCATGTCTGAAAGGTTAAATGTGTCTTGTACCCAACTCACATAAAGGTATATGCAAATGTATAACAACATTGTAACTACCTCAAGTGAGACCAAAATCTAAAATTGTGCTTATGAACAACAGAGACATAAACTAGATAACCAGAGTAATAAGTTTACATGATTCCTGGTAAATGTCACAACAAAAATACGAAATAAAATTGTTTTATTTCCAAATGCAAGGTAGGCTGAAGTAATGGTAGTGCATGTCATGTACTTATTGTATAACAGATAATTAGAGATTTGGTATAGTTTTCTCATGCTCAACACTCATGCAATTTTAGAAAATGTCTTAAGAGGAAAAAATGTCTTGAGAGAAAGAATTCATTTCTCATTACTTATTCTAAAAGAAGAGCAAAGGCTGTCCATGTTAAGAAATAATAATATATCTTTCACCAAAAGAGAAATAATACAAAAACATATGTAAAATATTAGACAAATGCTGAATGTGGAAATTCCAGTAACCAAAGATGATTAAAATATCATAAATACTTAGTGTCATCCTTTGAATGAAGGTATTGTAATTTGTTTGTAGAGAGGAAAGATACAATTTATAAGAAAAATTCATCATGCAACATATCAAAAAGATACAGGTGAATGAAAGGACATTAAAATGTTGACTGTGAGCAAACTGATAGCTAATAAAATGCCAATCTAGTATTATTGTGGGAAGAGAATCTGTTATGAATGAAATAACCCAGATATTTTATCAAGAAAAATAAGCTTTACACATGGCTAGAAGAATTAGCTGAGGGAAACTTCAGAAATATAAACAGTAATTATCCAACTGCTAGTAGAGTAAAATTTCATAGTAAAAGAATGTTAATCAAACATGAACTGTCTTGAATTTAGATAAAATTGTTTTAAGTAATGTAAAAATGTACACTTTCTCTCTGACTTCTCTGAAGAACATGGTACACATGAAACTATATAAAATATCTCTCTTACTTGACAAAGAATTTAGAGCCATTAGAAGGATCAAGAGCATGTTTATCTCTTTCTTTCTCTCCCCCTCTCTCATATACCTTAAATAATTTTATATTTTCAATAATTTAATTAAATAAATATTCTGAAAAACTAAGCATAGTTATAAAACATTTTGGGAAAATTACTCTAATGTCTCTTGTTGTCTTCAATTAATTCCACTGAATAGTGTTGAACAGAAATTGAAATCCTTGTGTTGCAAATTATAGATGATAAAATAAAAAATATTAGATTCTTAATGCTAATGCAACCACTCAACTCAGCTATGGTGGAGACAAAATCTTCTATAGTTAATATAAATAAATACGAGTTACTATTCTCTGGTAAAGCTTTACTTATAAAGCATTTATATTCAACTCTACATATTTATTGGCAGTTCTGTTTCCTAACTATATTTCAGATTTATCAAAGTGACATGAGTTCACTTATATTAAAGGGACATAGATACTGAAGAGTAAAAATTACTACCTGTCTATAAGAACATGGGCTTGTCACCTTGGGGGCTCCCTCCCCTGCAGGTGGCCGCTCCCGGAACTCTCATAAAAAAAAAAAAAAAAAAAAAAAAAAAAAATCTCCTGGAATAACCACAGGATGTCTCAACGACATCTGTGAAAAGTTCAAACGCCCCAATTGTGTCCACATAGTTTAACTGATGAGTAAATGTGTAACTTTGGGCTTCCCCTATTCCTCCCTAGTCCTCCCCTCCTCCTTTCTGGTTTTTGCCTTTATGAGTGAATGTGTAACTTTGGGCTTCCTCTATTTCCTCCCTAGTCCCCCTCCCCTCTTTTATGGTTTTTTCCTTATAAGCTTGTCACAAGTTTGGGTCGGGGTCAAACTCCTCTGAGCCTCGACCCCAGCATGCTGGCTTGAGATCTCATTCAATTCCTTTTTCAATAAACTTCCTCATGTGATTGCAGCAAGTCCGGTCTCAGTGCCTCACTGGGTGCGCGCTATTCCTGAGATTTGAGCGAGGGTCTCCCTTCGGGCGTCTTTCATTTGGGGGCTCGTCTGAGATTTGCGCGACCACCGAGGGGTCCTAGACCCACTTGGAGGTAAGAATTTTTGTTCTGTTGTGACTCTTTGTTTGTGGCCTGTTCAAAAATCTGGTGTGATCGCAGTTACGTTTTCACAAACGCTCTTTAGAGGCCGCTCTCCAGGGGGAGGAGCGGAGTGGACGGGGATAGACATGTCCAGGTGTCCACCATTTGTTAGCCCTGGGAGACATACCGGGAGGACAGGAGGAGGACCAGGGATGCCTGGTGGACCTCCACAGAGAAGGTCGGAAGATAAGTTTTCTCCTTGATGATCTGTGTCATAGGGCCATTTCCCGGCCGACTGATTCCTTTCAGAATTATTGGTCAACTCGAGGTCGACAGCTTGCTTTGCTTTCTTGTCTTTCTGTCGTGGTGATTGTTTTTATCGTGTATGTAATAGAGGTAGACATGGGACAGACTGTGACGCCCCCACTAACACTGACCCTGGACCATTGGACAGACGTTAAGACTCGGGCTCATAATCTCTCTGTCGAGGTCAGAAAAGGACCTTGGCGGACTTTTTGTTCTTCTGAATGGCCAAGTTTCTGTGTAGGATGGCCTTCAGGGGGATCTTTTAATCTATCTGTTATTTCTGCTGTCAAGCGAATTATTTTTCAGGCCACAAGGGGACACCCTGATCAGGTTCCATACATTATCGTGTGGCAGGACCTAGTCCAAAACCCGCCACCCTGGATGAAGCCTTGGACATCGGGAATAGGGACTGCGACAGTTGCCGTAGCAGCACGAAAAGTGCCTCCTTCAGATTTGCCGGCGACCGCTCCAACAGCTCATCCGAGGATCTATCCTGAAATTGATGATGTCTCCCTCCTTGACCACCCTCCTCCCCCATATCCTCAACCCGTTTCTCATGCAGCCCCACAGGTCCCAACGGACTCCCAGCCGGCCTCTGAAATAGGGCCCGTGGCCGGGACTCGAAGCCACCGGGGCTGCAGCCCAGAGGGATCTGGCGTGGAACCTGATTCCACCGTTGCGCTACCATTATGAGCTTATGGACCCGCCCCAGCTCCAGGGGAATTAGTCCCCCTGCAGTATTGGCTGTTTTCGTCAGCGGATATGTACAACTGGAAAACTAACCACCCCTCCTTTTCAGAGAACCCCTCAGGCTTGACGGGACTCCTCGAGTCCCTGATGTATTCTCATCAGCCCACTTGGGACGACTGTCAACAACTCTTGCAGGTCCTCTTTACGACTGGAGAAAGAGAGAGGATCCTTCTAGAGGCCAGAAAGAAAGTTCCAGGACCAGATGGGACCCCCACCAATCTCCCTAATCTCATAGATGCCGCTTTTCCCTTGGTCCACCCTGACTGGGATTACAACTCTGCAGAAGGTAGGGGGCGTCTCACGGTCTACCACTGGGCTCTAGTGGCAGGTCTCAAGGGGGCCGCGTGGCGACCCACCAATTTGGCAAAGGTAAGAGAAATCTTACAGGGTCCATTAGAGCCACCCTCTGTCTTCTTAGAACGACTGATGGAGGCATATCGGAGATATACTCCATTTGATCCATCCTCGGAAGGACAGCAGGCGGCTGTAGCCATGGCTTTTATAGGACAGTCAGCCTCGGATATCAAGAAAAAGTTGCAAAGATTAGAGGGGCTCCAGGATTATACATTGCAGAATTTAGTAAAAGAGCCAGAGAAAGTTTATCACAAGAGAGAGACCGAGGAAGAAAAACAAGAAAGAAAAAAAAAGGAGGCAGAAGAGAGAGAATCGGCAGGATCACCGCCAGGAGAGGAATTTAACTAAGATTTTTGCCGCAGTAGTAGGCGGAGAACGGTCAGAAAGAGGACAGTCAGGTTACCTGGGCAACAGGGCAAGAAGACCCCTGGGAGGACAGAGACTGCAACTTGAAAAAGACCAATGTGCATATTGTAAAGAAAAAAGGACACTGGGCCAGAGATTGCCCCCGAAAGGAACAAAAGGGCCCCAAGATGTTGGCCCTCGAGGAAGATTAGGGGAGTTGGGGCTCGGTCCCCCTCCCCGAGCCTAGGGTAACTCTCTCTGTGTGGGGGAACCCCGTTAATTTCTTAGTAGATATGGGGGCGGAACACTCAGTTTTGACTAAACCGTTAGGGCCATTATGATCGAAAAAACCCTCGTCATGGGGGTGACTGGGAGAAAACTTTACCCTTGGAAAACCGAAAGAAGTTTAGAAATTGGAAAAAGCCAAGTAACTCACTCTTTCCTTGTGATTCCTGAGTGCCCTGTGCCCCTTCTGGGAAGGGACTTGTTGACCAAATTAAAGGCTCAGGTCCAGTTCACCCTGAAGGGACCAGAAGTCACCTGGGGGGAAGCCCCTACAACATGCTTAGTTCTAAGTCTAGAAGAAGAATATCGCCTCCATGAACCCAAAACTCGGGTTTTGCCCCCTAAAGAATGGCTGACAGCTTTTCCGGAGGTTTGGCCAGAACGGACTGGAATGGGACTGGCTAAGCAAATACCACCGATTATAGTGGAGCTAAAAGCGGCTGCCACCCCTGTCTCAGTCAGACAGTACCCCATGACTCAAGGGGCTAAAGAAGGCATTCGACCACATATCCAGAGACTGTTACAACAAGGTATACTGATTCCCTGCCGGTCCCCTTGGAATACCCCCCTCCTGCCAGTACGTAAGCCTGGAACCAATGATTATCGACCTGTCCAGGACTTGAGAGAAGTCAATAAATGAGTAAAGGACATTCACACAACCGTGCCCAACCCTTACAACTTGCTGAGTTCCTTACCGCCTGAACGATCCTGGTACACCGTTCTGGATTTGAAAGATGCCTTTTTCTGTCTCAGGTTACATCCGAATAGCCAACCCCTATTCCCTTTCGAATGGCGAGATCCCGAAGGAGGACATACGGGTCAACTGACCTGGACTAGGTTGCCACAGGGGTTCAAAAATTCACCGACTCTTTTCAATGAAGCGCTCCACCATGACCTTGCACCCTTCAGAGAACGGAACCCCCAGATTTCTCTCTTGCAGTTCGTAGACGATTTACTGCTCGCAGCCTCGACCCAGGAACTGTGCCTCGATGGGACCAGAAAGCTCCTAAAGGAATTGGGTGAGTTGGGGTACCGGGTGTCCGCCAAGAAAGCCCAGTTATGCCACTCGGAAGTGACTTACCTAGGATACACCCTCCGAGAAGGGAAGCGGTGGCTCACTGAAGCACGGAAAAAGACTGTGATGCAGATCCCGACCCCCACCACTCCGAGACAAGTACGTGAGTTTTTGGGTGTCATGACACAGCATGTCTCAACCTCAGTCCATGAGGTTTTACCCGAGTGGGGGGGTGTACCTGGAAGCTTTGAGGAACCCAATGATGATAAAGACCAAACACAGGCATGTTGTCATCTTCAGAGAGCTCTCAGTTCCATGTTGTGGAATTAGAGTCATTTCTTTATTAGCCATCTTTTCTGGTGTCTCTTAACCATCCTGCTAATACGAAGCAATCATTTCTCTTTCTCCTTTGTTCTCCTCTCTCCTCTCTCCTCTCGCAGCTCGCCCCTTCACTCCTAACCTTCTGTCCTCATAAGTTAATCACAAACCTCTGATCTCCCTGCCCAGGTGCAGGCCTACACAGATGCTTAGGCACATACAGATGCAAATAAGAGGCATATTACCCGCAGGCCATGGTAAACAAAAGTACCCCTGCTGACATTAACAATACAATAGTGGGCCGGAGTTTTCTGCTGCCACCGCTATTTATGGTGGCCAGAACCGGGGACCTGGTATTGGGTCCCCAACAACTTTCAGTACTGAAATTACATTTTTACAGTATTATTTACATCTTAAATGTTTCTGTTACCTTTGTTTTTATTCCAAAACTCATACAGAAATAAAATGAACAAAAATTTATAATCACCAAATCACATTTTAAATATTAATATTTCATTGTAATTTTCCTTGTATACCCTGTCAACAGGTTCTGTTATGTTTTGTAAAATATTCAAAGATCAATATAACACATTTATTATCAAACTAAGCCACATGTTTGACACATAGTAGTACACCATTTATAAAGAAAAGCTATCATACAATGTGAGTTTTCTTTTACATATAATCCTAAGTAACGTCCTAATGGTGCTGTACAGTGAAGTAACTTTTTACATGTACTAATAATTTATTCAAACCAATTTTTGAATATAAATTGAGCCATTTTCTATATAAATTATAAAGCACGTGTTAATTTTATTGAAGTAATATTTCCCATTTCATTTTCACTTATTTTACTATCTTGTTTTATTAGTATTTCACTGATACTCTATTAGATTTCTATTTGTCTCTGAATTGCAGTTATCTGAAAGAAAATTTTTACATGTTTGAGGTGCTACATTTTTGTTTATTATCAATTTTTCCTTTCGACTATCAACATGCACATACATTCATATGGATCATTCTACGTACACAAGTAAGGAAGATAGGGGACATGGAAGGTGCTTATCAAAAGGACTGCCAAAAGGCACATTTCCTTAAAGAAAGAGCAAAATTAACTAAGCTGAACTGTGGATGTCTCGTGCTGTATTACCAGTATTGAAACACCCAAGTTCTTCATGTAATGATAAGAGTAGAGACTGTAGTGTTACTTTCATTCAACCTAGTTTTATTACTTATAAATCATACATTGAGGTATTTTTGGTATATTAATTTATATATTGAAATACCTTATTAAAATGCAAAAGAATTATACATATAAGACTATTGAATTATTATAGTGTAAAGAAATGCATCATATTCACATATTATATAAAAGTGTAACATACTTCCAATAACAATTTATATTAATATATGTTATTCCTTATTTCATCCTCATGGCTACAAAAACATTGGGTATATTTTCCCAATAAGTGTAACATATTTTAACTGAAATATATTTTATGAGTGTAGTACAGATGAGACAAGAATAATTCATATTCAAACCCCACTGTTTACGACACATTATCCAATGTCTCTTAAATAATTTGCAAGCTTCACGCCACCAGGAAATACGTGTTTATTACTGTTAATTCCTTGAAATATATTTTGATCATATGCATCAACCTACTAATTCCTCACAGATCCACCCATTCACATCTAACTGTTCTACACATTGAGTCCAATACAAACCTCCTGTATACTGTTGGTGGTGTAGTCATCCATATGAACATGATCCATCTACTAGGGGGAGCACTCTGATATAAAACTTCTCTCTATATCAGAAGCTATGTCTGTAGCTCCACAGTTAGGACTGAGGTATCATGCTTATCTTCTACTTGATGCTGGGATTTATTCTGTCTTGAACTATGCATGATGGTAAACCTTCACAGGCTCATATGTGCTAATGACCCAGTGTGTCTGGAAAACATTGTTTCTTTGTAGTTGAATCTAGTTTTAAAGAGGGAATTGTGACGAACAAAAGGGTCAAGACCATACTGGAGAAACTCACAAAGACAGCTGACATGTGTAAGTGGGAGCGTACAGTCTCCAGTCTGACAGTTGGGGAACTAGCAGCAGACCAAACCAGGCCCCCTGAATGTGGGTGTTAGTTGGGGTGGGCTTGGGCAGTCTATGAGGCCTCTGGCAATGAAGCACTATTTATCCCTAGTACACAAATGGGCTTTTGTAGTGGATTAGTGTGCCATCTCCTTATTAATGTGATACCTATAACGGGTAATTCTAAACCACTCAATGAACTTTCTCATAGCCTGAGAAATTGTGGAATAGAAATCTCCACTATTCTTCCACTGACATGTCCTCCTTTCATGCATCATTTAAATAGTGTGTTATTAGAGGAAACCAAGTCTTGACAATGCACTTTTAATTTATTACTTGTGGTTGATACTAGGGGAATTATTTCCCCCATTATGTTGATTCCATTTAAACTCTCTCTCTCATGTATGTGTGTGTGTGTGTGTGTGTGTGTGTGTGTGTGTGTGTGTGTGTGTGTGTTTATTAGTATATAAAATTATAAATTATACAACAAATACAGATAGATAGGATATAGATGAAAAATAGATTATTTTGTATAAGATTGTTTCAAATACTCATAAACTTCAACCTATCAATTACTCAGTTATACATAGGAAATTTTTTATAATTGGTTTCAGTAAAACTGTTTCAAAATATATTTTTTATTAATTCCTACTCTTTCCCTAAACCCCTGTGTGTGTGTGAGTGTGTGAGTTTAACTTGAGTAACTATTTTAAATCTTGGTTTCTCCCTCTTGTCTATGGATGGAATAATGCCAGATTTAAAGAATCAAGATACTTGAACTCATATTTCATTACTGAAACACACATAAGCAAGATTGGTCAATTATTGATTCATTGAACAGGGATGTATTCTAAGTAATTCTAATGTCTTATTCTTGCCGAGCCATAATTCATCGCCTTTTTATCACACTAATATGAATGGGTAATCAGGAAAATTGTTGATTCTCCAGATGTTGAGACTTTTTAAAGTTGTGCTTCTTAGATACAAAGAATTAAATTCTTTGATAGAGAATGGAATTAGTCTCTAGGCCACGCTTCCTCTCATTTGAGCACCATCACAAAACATGGCATAAAAATCTCTAACCTCCAGTCAGTTAGGTAGTTACTTTAGTACAGACAGCCGCATCCAAAGCTGTCTAGATAGCCCTGATGTCACATAATTAGAATAAACTCAGAAATCAGGTAAAACAAAAAGTATTAAATGCAAATTTTATATTTTTTAAGACTTGAAACAATATTCCTTTCACATTTTAAAGAAAAGCCACTGTAACTAATATAGTTAGAATGAGTCAATGGACATTAAGTATAATCTCAGTTTCAATCAGGCTATGAGAAAGTTCATTGAGTGGTTTAGAATTACCCGTTATAGGTATCACATTAATAAGGAGATGGCACACTAATCCACTACAAAATCAATAATTTCTATCTTTGGAAGTACTCATATTTTTTCTGTCTAATTGAACATGTTAAAAGGTAAATTAATCTGGTTTCCTGCAGCCTATTTTCACAATTCTCTGATCATTAAAGAGCTATAATTGCTAATATCAGTGTCTACACTATCATTTTAAGAAGAATATGCAAAATTTTACGGAATATCTCTTGGCTCTCAAATTTATCAACATTGTTTGAATGTATATGTTAGTTAATTTCTAACTCCTTTCAGTCTAAAATTACTGGAGAGATTTCATTGAAATCTAAAAATCTCACATTTTTAATAAATCTCACATCTTAGCTACGAAAAAGCATGAATATTTATTAAATATATACATTCATATAAAGCAATATCTAGAATGTAAAGACTTCTAACATATTATTTTAGAATAGTTCTTGATGTCTATATCTATGAAAATCACAGAGTATATTTACTAATATGACTTAACTACTATAGTGGTAAAAATATTATAGTATTTACTACATGATACACATTTTATCCGAAATAAATGGAGGAAGCCTTATTTATTGGTTAAAAAGTCATTGATTATTTTCTATAGCATTATAAACATTATCCTATCAATTCCACAGAAATGCAATAGTATTTGATAATTAATATATTATCAGCTCTACACAATAACCCTTGAAGTATCAAAATCACAAAATTAAAATAAATATTAAGTTTAAACTTCTAGATTTACAAGTGTAAGCATAAAAATGGCTGAATATCAGTAGGTGACAGATACAATTATGTGATTTCACTTGATATTTTATTTTATTTTATCATTATATATCTTGAGTTTTAATATCCATAGGATATATATATTTTTAGTTTTATTTTTAGTTTCTATGTGGCTCATGTCCTCATTTTATACTTCAGTGATACCAATATTATTTGAATTGCTGTAGCTCTTAGTAAAAATTAAACATTTCCTCAGAAGGCTGACTGCCTTCTGAGGCAATTGCTTTAAACATTTCACAATTCTCTGAATTCTGTTAAGAATTTACATGTAACTCTGACCTAGATCTTCTCTAGATGTGCCTCCATATTGTGTAGATAATGACTAGAACATACCAGCCTGACATTAATACTACTAATAACATATTGCAAAGGCATGGGTGACAGCATGATTTGTCTGTACTTCTGTAACTACTTTCCTTTTTCTTGCAGTTAGAAATTTATCCAATGTTACCCAGGGTCTTGACTTGTCCACATCCATACTTCATCATGGACTGCATCATGGCAGGGTAGTTTTAAGGTCACCTGATCTACTTCAGCTGAAGGCTTTAGTGACATCACTTAAAATGGAAAGAAATAATCTAGAGTCATATACTACAGTACCTTCCACTTACACATATTTATACATTCAGTAGCATTAGTTTCTATTACACTCAAAAGACTTGAATCTGTTTATTTAGCAGATGATATTATCAATTGGCAAAAATAATCTTAGAAGAGAACCTCAAATATTAGCACCATAAAATATTATATACTTTAAAATATGTTGTTGGCCACATCTCACTGAGTGAAGTGGTAGACATATTGGATTTGCTAGCATTCATTGTCTTTCATCAGGTTTTAGTTTGTACAACTTGTACAATTGTGTCACTATATGCATAGTGAAGTAAACGAAAGAACAAATGAGAAAATATGACTGTAGCATTCAACATAGAATGCACTATTTAATTTATAAACAAAGAAGGTGAAAAATACTTTGATTGGAAAGAGAAAATAATAATAAATCTGAAATAGCCATATTTTATTTGAAGCTTATCCCCAATGTTTATTGCATGTTTGATTTGTTTTATTATTTCAGAATCATTCAAAATTAGTTAAAATATACAATAAATTTACAGCCAAACTTAGCATGCTATTCTATGACAGTTGCTTTTAATTATTAAGGTAAATATAACCAGTTTTCCATATTGGCAGTTTCATATCCACACTAACACACTAACCACAGTTGGAAACAAGATAAAAACCAATTTAATCTCTGTTGAGCATACCCAGCATTTCCCACTGCCATCATTTCTTAAACAAAAGAGGACAGATATAATTTACATAATAACCACTTTGTATTTATTATCACAAGCATCTAGATTTACTAAGTTACATGTACAATATCTATAACTTTTACAGCATTGGGGACTTAAATATGCAGGGAATACAGCATCACAAGATTCCTGAATCCATTGCCTTTCTAACACTCACAACAGCTATGAAATGATGGAGAGCAATGTACACAACTTCTAAAATTGCATTTTGTATCACAGTGCAAATAATAGTAAGACTAAACCAACTCAACATAGTTAATGTAATTCTTTGAATGCATCACAATAAAAACAAATACATACTTCTATATTCTCCCACTACAAATAAGAAAAAACAACTTTCTCAGATTTTGTATTATTTAATATTTGGATAATTAAGAAAAATTTAAGTATTTTATGTAATAAAAAATCAAGTATTACATTATCTCATTTTCTAAATTTCTTCCTCTGGAAGACATATTCCATGTAATGTAGACATAAGTTACTTGATCATTTCCCATAAATATATAGTTCTGGAATGTGGATTGAACAAAAATAAAGTCATGTATTTTCTTAAGTATTATATACAAACATTAATTTATTAAGCTATTTTTATTTGCATTGTTTGTGTATATGTACCTGTGCATGTACATGTACATATATATGTTTGTGTACACAAACATTCCTAGCATGCAAGTGGATGTCTGAGGTTAACTTGAGCGAGAGAGTTATTTCCTTCCCATACTTTATATTCCAGAAAATGTATTATTATCTTTAGGCTGGGTGGCAAGCACCTTCACCCATTGAGTCATCTTGTCTACTGACAAGGTCTAGTTTTTTATTTGTATTGATAATTAAATTGATATTGCTGAAATACACATGATTATAAATCTTTCTGTAACCTATTTAAAATATTTTATATTTTATGAAGTATAAGAATGCCAGCTCATGATTTATTCATTGAATATTTTATACATGTATTCAATGTATATAGAGCACACAAACCTCTTAATATGCCCTCCAATTACCTTCAGGTACCTCCTATAATATAGCCTCCTCAATTTCATGTTCTCTTTTTTAAAAATTATTTAGTTATCCTCTTATTTGTTTAACCCACAGGATTGAATTTGCTGACTTTGTGCACAGGGATAACGCTTCATCCACTGGGGCCTAGGCTACCCATCTGTGTCCATTCCCCCCCAAAAATATTGTGACTCTCCATTTCCCAACAGACATCAACTGTAAATAATTTCCCTGCTGGCTGTTGGACCTCAAGAATTGTTCTCTGCTCCATTTTGGAATTACTGTAGTAAAAGTCATATGAAGGAAACCATAATTGCTCAAAATTCATATGTGCAACATCCATGTCGATAGGGCAGCATTTTGCATCAATCTTCCACATCCTCTGACTTCTATTTCTTTTCTGTTACTTTTGCCACAATGACAAAAGTATGACTATGACTATGAATCTTGGCAGTGACTGTGATATTGATATAGTTGTCTCATTTATGCTTAATCACTCACAGTTGTTTATTATCAGTACTTTGAATGGATGTCAGCAATAAAAACTAAAAATTAGCCAGACATGATGCCACTTATTTTTAATCTCAGTATTTGGAAGGCAGGACAGGCAACTTCTGTGACTTTGAGCTCAGTGTGGTCTATATAGTGAGCATAGCGAGTTCCAGGTCAGCCACAGCTAAACAGTGTGAATCTATCACAGAGACAGACATACACATGCATGCATGCACACAGGCACATAAGCATGCATGAGTGCATGCACACCCATGTACACACACACAAAAATAAACACAGAGAAAATTAAACATTAAAGCAAAAGTCATCACCATCAAGAACAAACAGTTCTCAAAAGAAGACCTCAATGGCTCACCAACAATATAAAATTTATTTAATATCATTCCAGATCAAAAGAAGTACAAACTAAAATAAATGGAAGGAAAAAACTACATCTGTTTTGTGGGTGAGAAGGCTTGAAAGAAAAATTAAGCATGAGGATGTTAATTCAGATTAAAGTTATAGACATTTATGACTATATCAGTTTGCCAATATTTACACATGATGTGATACTTATAGCACATCCACTACTCAATTAGTAGGAAAAGTTTGCCTCAAATCTGGGGATTCTGAATGCATTGGAAGTAACTCAATTCTACAAAAGTTGTCAATCTTGTGTCTTTATTAGAATTAGTAATTATCTTTACCATTTTATTGAGAAGACATAGGATCCCAAGCACAGCAAGGGGTGTGTAAAACCATTAATTATCTTTTCCCCTAGATACACAAATGATATGTAGTGATAAACCCAGCAGGAACCAACTTTATAGCTATGCCAGAAGGGGATTTGAATTTGCTCAATAGAATATTGTTAAATGATCCTAATATAATCAATCCCCCATTCTTTCCTCACTAATGAACTTATTCCCTATAAGCCTTGATTTTTAAAAAAGTCTCCTGTTCTATTCATGAATAGTACCACTGTACTTTCCTTCTCAAATATTAAACTAGTAGTAGTAATCATCACATCATCAAATATGTTACTCCTGTAATTCAAGCATCTGCTGGTTTTCATTAAATATGACAATATTGGAAAAATGCACAAAATACTATTTTAGCAGAAAATAACATGACATTTTGTCCACAAGTCCCTTGCCAACATACTGCATTTCCATTATTTCAGAGAATAAAATTGAATTGATCTGCATTCTGCCATGTTTACTAGATAGCACATCATAAAAACGATTCTGTTCTATTCGATGAAAGTCCTAAAACTCAGAAAATTAGTACTTTTTATCATATAATATAAACCATAATCCAACTTTATATTTATGTTGCAAAAATTGAGAAGTCTAAGGGCAATTTCATGTTACATTTTTTCATTTAGGATAAAAACACTAAATTTTTAATAATTATAGGGAAATTTTTCAGGTCTATTGACATATTTTTTTAGAAAACTAACTCAATGAAATATTCATAAATTGTTTACATTCATCCTTTCTAAAGATACATAAGGAATGTGTTTCTTATTGAGGTAAATAAAATATATTAAAGGCTATGTCAGATAATTATTTGAAGGAACCCATTTCAAGCTTAGATACACAGAAGTAGTCCTGCTTGACTGAAGCAGGAGAATGTGCTCTGGCAGCAGAAAGAATTTCATAAGAAGAGCCAGGATTCATGCCATATTTTGGGCATTATTACAGATATTTGATTTTAATGGCTTATTTTGAAGAGGATTGAAACCACCAAGGGTATATACTCTGAAGTGGGGACAGTCTGACTTCTTGCATGTGAAAACGTTCTCAGGGCACATGGTAACTAGGAAGTTAAAGACAAGAGGAGGGTTACTTACAGAGTTTTGCAATTGGGTGCAGGGGTAGGATATAATAGCTTGGTATTTAAATTGTTTTGGAATGGTAAACAGAACTAGATTCAAAATTCACATTGTACCTAAGGCATGATGTATTTACAGCAATGCAAAGATATGATAGATATAGATACCTTTAAGTTATAGAGCAAAATAATAATAGAGTACATCTCAAATAATAACATGTGCAAAGTTGGGGGTAAGTGTGAATATGTTCTTGAATATATTAAATTTTATTTATTTGTCACATATTATATTCATCTGCTGTTGTAATGGCACGTATCAAACCAAGATCCTCCTAAGCAAATGTACTACCACTGAGATAAAAGTCCAATATTATATTATATTATATTACATTATATTACATTATACTATATATCACTTTTAAACATGCTAGAAGATAATAGCATTAGACTATAGGCTATTTATGCAGGATAAACACTGGAGAAATTAAATTATAGTATTACAAGCAAAGAGTTGATATTGTAAAATCTCAGTCTCAAGATATCCCTAAGTAAATGAATATGAAGAGATGAGATGACATCAGAGTCTGCGTTCTAGGAAAGGTTGAATAGCCAACAAGAACTTGAAGAGCCTGAACAAACCTGGCTAAGGAAATCTGGTCCTCTGGAAAGGTAGGGATTCGACAATATTTAGAGAGAAGATTATTATCACTGGTTGTAAATGTTAGGGATGCTGGAAATTTAAAAGTGACTTGGATCATTTCTCTTTGCAAAGGATAGTAAAGAAATCTCAAATGAATTTAATAAAAAAGAAAGAAGAACAGAAATTTAGCAAGTGATACAGTTTTGATTTATCAACAAACAGGCCCAACAAGTTTATCTATGATTATAGAAAGATATTTTGTCTTTAACACAGAAGTGCAGTTGATTCAGTGGCCTATGTTGTTCTGGTGTCTTCCAGCACTTCTGATTTCCACTGGGTTCTCTGAGCACTGATGGGAGGTTCCTGATGGAGAGCATAAATTTATACTCTTTCTCTGTAGAATGTCTATCTGTGAGTCTCTCCACCTGCTACAATATGCTGCTGGAGAGAGCCTTTCAGATGATGACTGGACAAGACACTTATCTAAGAGTATAGTAGAGTTATTAGGAATCATTTCCTGAGTTTTTCATCGTGCATATTTGTTTTTTATCCTATGTCTTGGGACTATTAGGTCTCCAGTTCCTGGCCATCGAAGCAGTGTAGAACATGGGCTCTTGTACCTGCCATGAACCCCAACATAAACCACGCACTGGTTATCCACTGCTTCTGAATAACCATTGCTGCTGCACATCTTCCAAGCAAGAGAAATTGTAGGTTTATGGCTTTCTGCTTGTGTTGGTGTCCAGGTTTCCCCTTCCATAACCTGAAGAGATCCCATACTAAAGAGTCTGAAATGTAGGGGTGATGGCTTCTTGCAGGCAACAATTTCACACTTCCATATTTAATGAACTTTGTGAATGTTGTCCTTAACAATGGGGCCCCTGCTGTCAGGTTTTAGAGAGCCACCCTTTGTCCTAGCATCAGCCTAATTTGTTTGTGAATCCTCAGGGCACTCCTTCAGGAAAACTCAAACAATAGCAAACCAATCCACTCCTGAAAGCCTTGTCTGACTAGAAAAGTTGGCCAGTTCTGACTCCATTACTAGGGTCATTGTCACCAACTTCGGGAAATTTCCACTTCACTAGGTTTGCACACAGCCTCCCCCATTTCTTCTAATTTTTTACTCTCTCCCTCTATACTCCACCCCCATCTGATCCCAAATGCTCCTGTTGACTCAAACAGGCACTAGTGGCTAGCACGTTGTTAGGGTTTACAAGAAGTCCAATAAAATACCACCAGTCACTCTTTCAATAATAAGCAAGAGCACTTCATTAATCTAACATGGTGGGGTGGCACATGGAAACAACCCAAGAGCTTTGCAGACCCCCACCCCTTTTAAACCAGGATGGGGAATTCCAGGGAGGAGTGATTAGTCTGGGAACTGATGGATAACTTTCAACAAACAATTTACAAGTTTCTATAAGACTATTTGGCATCTCAGTGGCTAGGGTCTTTAAAAAGCTGCAGTGTGGGGAAAAGCTATCTTTAGCTGTTTTAAGCTTGCACAAGGTTGTGTGTCACCAACTTATTGGTTGCCCCTGGGTTGAGGCTTTCCCAAGAACTGCTTGCTCAGCTCCAGCCAGTTCCAGGAAACTGAAGCTAAGGCCTGGTCCCTGCCAGGGGCTATTATAAACTTATCATGGTTCTGATCTGGCTCCCTGGCCCTCACATAGGGTGTGTGTGTGGCAGGGGCTGCATGAATCTGCACAATGTCCTTTACCTTTACATTGGTGTTTTTATGGAATGCCTAAAAGTGGGAGTGTCGGTGTCTCTGATTCTTTTGCCTGCTCTTGGGACCCTTCCTTCTATTGGGTTAGCTGGTCCAGCCTGGAGATGAGGGCTTTCACATTGTCTTATTGTTTGTAGTTTCATCATACTTGGTTGTTGTTTCTTGGAGGCATGTTATATTCTGAAACAAAAAACATAGGATGGCAGATCTGGTAATTATGAAGGGAAGGAAAATATGTTCTGGGTGTATTGTATGAGACAAGAATCTATTTTCAATTTTAAAAAGAGAGAAAGGGAGAAGTACAGATGATTTTCATGTATGATATATACATTGAAACAATAAAATTTTTTCTCATGCATAAAAAACAAGGGAAAGGCTAGAGGAGAAGACTAAGCATTTAAGAGCACTTTCACTTCAGGAGGACCTCAGGTCAATTGCTGAAATAGTTTGTATACCCAGGTTTAGGAGACCCAACACCTTTTTCTGACTTCTGCTGCCATCAGTCAAGTACATGGTGCATATACATATGAGTGTATGTGTGTGTGTGTGTGTGTGTGTGTGTGTGTGTGTGTGTGTATGTGTGTGTGTGTGTGTGTGTGTGTGTGTGCAGAAAAAAACACTCAGACACATACACATAAGATAAAATAAATAAATCTACAATGTTAAATTATATTGGAGAAAATTAATTTGACATAATATGAACTTTCAAATCCTTTGACCATGGCCATTGACTGTTGATCCCAAACACAGATAGTTGAAATGCCCTTTTTTGTAAATTTACAATTATTTCTATAGTACGAATGTAAAAACATTTTCGTAACAAAATGGGATATATAAACATTATTTATTGCTGTAAAATTCTTACCATATATGCCTAAAATGGTGACTGTCTTTTCCATAGAATATTTTCTACATTTTAAAATGAATTTCAGGAAATAGTTGAAATATATGAAAGACTGAAGGAAAGAAACTAAAACATAAATAGGTAGAGAGATAGTGAGCATAAACATCAATAAGTAACATGATTCCTTTATCTAGAGAAAGATCATTTACATACCTTTATTGGTTAGATTTTGTGTTTTCAAAGACAGCTATCAGGCCAGTATAGAACCAGGTCCTTGAGAAACAGAGTTAATAGGGAAAGGACAGATTTATTCATATCCAAGAGAAGTAAATAAAACAGAGGAAGGTTCCATATTTGTCATATTTGATGCATTGTAAAGATGCCTACATATAAGCTAAGTGAACTAAGATATAGTTACAGTTGTAAAGTCAAACACACATGGAAAATGTCTTCTTGCTCAGAATTACAGTGAGCCTGTTGCTCTTCCTAAACTCAGAAGCTATTTTATTTGTATCAGTAATGTTAAAAATGTTGTTAAAACAGACCCAGAAAAGTCTTGAGGTCTACTGACAGCATGATAAATATGGTTGATAACAATATGCTATATATTAAAAGTTGTGAGATAGTATACTTTAAGTGTTCTCAAAACAAAAATGATGAATATGTGTGATATAACGTTAATTGGTTTAATTTAGCCATGCCATTGTGAATATACTGTATTGTGTATCATAAATGTACATGACTTTATTTATGAGCTAAATAAATGAATGAAAAAAATGTTCTAAAGTTCAAAAAGAAAAAAGAAAAAAAAACAGACCCAGAAATTCCAAGACATATAACAGAGATAACAGTGATACCAGTTAATTTATGTGGGATTTCTTAATAGACATGTGATACTATAGAATGAGTGATGTGTTATTCAAAGATGAGATTATTATCTATGGAATCAATAAAGAAGTATTAGCAGTATAATCAGGAAAAATGAACTGTCAGCAGACAATCTGCCACTATATATTTCAATGAAGAGAATTTAGTTAAACCAATTAAAACAATGTGCTATTAAAGTAATGATGTAACTGCTGCACATAATGATGTGTTTAATGTACCACAGTGAATAATAGTGGCTGTTTCACTTGTTTGTCAAGATTCCACAGTTTGAGCTTTGTTGTGTTTTTAAACAATCATAGTGATGTTTCTGTTTGTTGATTATTTATATGAGGGTAAAAATGTGTCCTCTTCATTAATGAAATATGGACTTATTTACATTAAAACATTTACAAAAAAAGCCCTCATATCGAAGTATGACAAGGCAAAACAACTGGAGGAAAAGAATCTCAAGAGCATTATTTTATATCTCGTTTTATCCTATTTGGCTCTAGTCTTTTGGAAGCTTGCTCTTTTCTGAAAAGAAAATGGAGGAGAAGTGGTTATAGAGGACAGGAGAGGTGATGCAGGAGTGGGGGAGGGGAAACTGGTAATGTTATATAGGAAAAATCTATTTTCAATAAAAATTTAAATCTATTTTCAACACATAATTTAAATACTCTAACTGTGGTAGAGTATTATTTTAAGGTGTTTGACTGCTGTTTATACTGTATTTGCTTAACTCTGTAAAACTGTGGTTCTTTGCCTGTCTAAAACACCTGATTATCTAATAAAGAGCAGATAGCCAATAGCAAGGCTGAAGCAATGATAGATGTTTCTGGCAGGTAGAAAATATAAATAGAAGGAGAAGTGAGGAAGAGAAGAAATGAGAGAACAAGGAGAGGATTAGATCAGGGTCCACCCTCCCAGCCATCCAGTCATCCACAGAGTAAGAAGGAAAGTAAGATATAGAGACATAAGACAGATAAAAGCACTGAGAGAAAACGTACATGGGCTAATTTAATAAAAGCTGGCTACCAACAAGCTAAGATAAGGCTCAGAATCCATAACTAGGAATGAGCCTTTGTGTGATTTACTTGTGAACTGGGTTGTGGGCTCCCCAAAAGAAAAAAAGAGCCAAAAAAGCAAAAATAGTCACTATAAAATATAAAATAATGTACCATTGTGGGGCTCTGATATCTATTTAGAGCCTTGGAGTGGTGGGAGTGAGGGTGAGAGAGGACTCCTTTAAGAGTAGCTGAGGTTCAGCTGGTGCCACTAAATATAATTAGAAACAGCAAACTAAGTAAAAACTGCTTGTGGCAAAGCAGTTACTGGCAAGAAAGGTTTAATATAACCCTCAGTTACTGAGTTATGACCTGGCTGTGATCTCTAGTCTTGGCTTTCATGATCAGACAAGTGAGCATCTCCAGGTGATAGAGCTGCCCACAGAGGACACAAGTGTAGTAGCTTAGTAGCCTAAAGTTTGCTTGTGAAGTCAAAAAAGACTAGAGAAATGCAATAGGAGATCCATATGGAAAAACCTCTAAATAGGGTCAAGAAAATAATTAAAGACTTTCTAGAATTGAATGAAAATGAATATATAATATACCCAAACTTGTGCAGCATAATGAAAGGGGATCTAAGAGGAAATATCAGAGCACTCAGTGACTACATAAAATCGTTAGAGAGAACATATAATAGTAACCTAGCAGTACAATTGAAAGCATTAGAGCATAAAAAGGAATTCACACCAAAAGGGGAAGTGGGAATATAGTAAAACTCAGGACTGAAATCAATGCAATAGAAACAAACAGAAAAAAAAGTACAATGAAGCAGTGAAACAAAGGATTTGTTCTTTGCAAAATATCACTGAGACTGACCAACCCTTATCCAAATTAAATAAAAGACAGAGAAAATATGCAAAAATAATGAAATTAGCAAAGAAAACTGGGGCTATTGTGAAATATACCTTAACATGTATGAATTTATGTTACTGCAATTGGTTTAATAAGAAGCTGACTGGCCAGAAGCCGAACAGAATAAGGTTAGAGATGAGAGCAAGACTAGGAGAATGTGGGGAGGAAGAAGGGAAGAATCAGGAGTCACCAGCCACATGCAGGGAGCAGCAGATGAACATGACATGTTAATAAATAAAAGTACCAACAAGTGGCAGAACATAAATAAACAATATAGGTTCACTTAAAATGTGGGAGCTTGCTAATAATAAGCCTAAGCTATTGACCAAGCATTCACAATTAATATTAAGACTCTGAGTGGTTAACTGAGAACTGTCAGGTGATAAAGGAAATGTCTGTCTACAAATGGTCCTCCCTGTCTGCTGAAGATGCACATAGGACCTGTGAAAGATTTAAAAGGAAAGGTTCCAAACACATAAAACCCGAGGCAAGTTTGGCTTTTTGGTAACTGTCTTTATGAGAGGGCTTCCTGGCTCAGTTCTAGCAGCAAAAAACAATGCAGGTTTTTAAGAGGCCCTTCTATGAAACACTTGCATGGAATTTATGAGCAGAGGATGGCACACTATTTCAGTGGCAGTATGGTCCCCAAAACTCCCCAGAGTTGCAGAAGTAAATATGGCCCTTGCCATTACTTCTGCCACGATGCTAGCCTATTGGAGAATCAAACAATGCAGCCACCAAAGCAGAAGCATTGGTCCTAGCCATGCTTTTTCACAGTTTCAAGTCCCATGAGTTCAGAAAAAAATTACAGATACACAAAAAAGACAAGTTCAGATGGGAAAAAAACTCTAAATGGATTACAGTATCTTTAAAAAATGAATAAAGGCTTGGCGGAGAAAAGGAAAAAAATGGAATAGATAATCATATATAATAAAATATAGTTTTAAAATAATAAAGACCTTAAGGGAGTAAATAATATAAAGGGAAAAATGTCATGTAAACATGGGGAATATACAATGTCTGGTTCCTATATGTTATTATGTTGTCTTTAATGTTTTTGGTTGCTTAGAAACACTGGATTATGAAAGCTGCTAGATGAAAACAACCTATGCATTTTAAAACTATCTTGACCTTAAATTTTAAGTCAAATTTGTATCCTGCTACTTTGCTGAAGGTGTTTGTCAGTTGTAGGAGTTCCCTGATAGAGTATTTTGGGTCGATTATGTAGACTATCATATCATCTGCAAGTAGTGAAAATTTGACTTCTTCCTTTCCAACCTTCAGCAAAGTAGCAGGATACAAAATTAATTTAAAAAACACAGTAGCCGTACTATATACAAATGATAAACACAATGAGAAAGAAATCAGAGAAACATCACACTTCACAATATCCACAAACAACATAACATATCTTGGGGTAACGCTAACCAAAAAAGTGAAAGACATCTATGGTAAGAACTTTGAGTCTTTAAAGAAAGAAATTAAAGAAGATAACAGAAAGTGGAAAGAACTCCCATGCTCTTGAATAGGTAGGATCAACACAGTAAAAATAGCAGTCTTGCCAAAAGCAATCTACAGATTCAATGAGATCCCCATTAAAATCCTAACACACTTGTTCACAGATATTGAAAAACAACACTCAACTTTATATGGAAAAACAAAAAACCAGGATAGCCGAAACAATCTGGTACAATAAAGGAACTTCTGGAGGCATCACCATCCATGACTTCAAGCTCTATTATAGAGCTACAGTCCTGAAATCAGCTTGGTATTGGCACAAAAGCAGACAGATAGAACAATGGAATTGAATTCAAAACCCTGATATTAACCCACACCTGATTTTTGTCAAAGAAGCTAAATTTATACAATGGAAAAAATAAAGTATCTTCAACAAATGGTGCTGGATTAACTAGATTCGGACATGTATGAGATTTCAGATAGATCCACATCTATTACCATGCACAAAACTTAAGTCCAAATGGATCAAAAACCTCAACATAAATCCAGCCACACAGAACCTCTTAGAAGAGAAAGTGGGTGGTACCCTTGAAAGAATTGGTATAGGAGACCACTTCATGAACATAACTCCAGTAGCACAGACACCGAGATCAAAATTAATAAATGGGACCTCCTGAAACTGAGAAATTTCTGTAAGGCAAAGGACACAGTCAGTAAGAAAAAAGGACAGCCCACAGAATGGGAAAAGATCTTCAACAACCCCACATCTGACAGAGGGATGATATCCAAAATATAAAATGAACTCGAAGCTAGCCACCAAAACACCAAACAATGAAATTAAAAAGTGTGGTACAGCTGGGTGATGATGGTGCACGTCTTTAATCCCAGGTTTCAGGAGGCAGAGGCCGGCTGGTCTATGTGAGTTTGAGACCAGCCTGGTCTCCAAGAGCTAGTTCCAGGATGGCCTCCAAAGCCACAGACAAACCCTGTCTCAAAACAAACAAACAAACAAACAAACAAACAAAACAAAACAAAACAATGGAATCTAAAATGGTTAAAAGACACTTAAGAAAGTGCTCAAAATCTTTAGCCATCAGGGAAATGAAACAAAAAAAAAAAAAAAAAAAAAAAAAAAAAAACTCTGAGATACTATCTTACACTGGCCAGAATGGCTAAAATCCAAAACACCAATGTCAGTCAGTCTATGCTAGAAAGGATGTGGTGAAAAAGGAACACTGCTCCATTGCTGGTGTGAGTGCAAACTTGTAAGACCACTTTGGAAATCGTTATGGCAGTTTCTCAGGAAAATGGGAATTAGTCTACCTTTAGATCCAGCAATTCCTCTCTTGGGCATATACTGAACGAATGCGCATTCATAAAACCAGGACATATGTTCAACCATGTTCATAGCAGCATTGTTTGTAATAGCCTGAACCTGAAAGCAACCTAGATGCCCCTCAGCTAGAGAATGGATAGAGAAAGAGTGGTACATTTACACAATGGAGTACCACTCAGTGGAAAAACAAACAAACAAACAAACAAAAAACACAAATTGGAATCTTGAAATTCCCAGGGAAATGGATGGAACTAGAAGAAACCATCCTGAGCAAGGTAACTCAGTCACAAAAAGACAAACATAGTATGTACTCACTCATATATGAATTTTACACATAGAGCAAAAGATTACCAGCCTACAATCCACATCACCAAAGGAGCTAGGTAACAAGGAGGACTCTACAAAAAGAATGCATGGACCCCAGAAAAGGGGAAGGCGACAGGATCTCCTGAGCTAATTGGGAGCATGAGGAGTCTTCATCCAGTGGCTCATGGAAGCAGAGGCAGATGCCCACAGTTGAATACTGAACTGAACTCTGGTACTCAGTTGCAGAGAGGGAGAGGTGAAGAGCAAAGAGGTCAATACCGGTGTGGTGAAACCCAAAGAATCAGCTGACCTGAACAAAGGGGACCACTTGGACCCCAGACTGATGTCTGGGAGGCCAGCACAGGACTGATACAGACCTCTGAATGTGGATCTCAATGAAGAGTCCTCGGCACTCTATGGCGCTTCTGGTAGTAGATCAGTATTTATCCCTGGCATAAGAAAGGAATTTTAGAGCCCATTTCTCGTGGAGGGATGTTGTCTCAGCCTGGACACATGGGGGAGGGCCTAGGCCCTGCTCAGTATGATGTGGCAGACTATGGGGATTCCCCATGGAGGGCCTTTCCCTACCTGGGGAGTAGAAGATGGATGTGTTGGGGGGATGGTGGGCAGTGGGATAAGAGGGGAGGGAGAGGGAGAAGGGATTGATATATGAAGCAGGCTTGTTTCTAATTTGAACTAATAAAAAATTTAGGTCAAATGTATGTTTCTCTTGGAGACAGGTTATGCTTTTATTTCCATGAAATGAGAAGCTGTCCATTGATTCTGGGTTAAAGAAAATTAAGTTTAATCAAGGAAGAAATCCTGAAATTCATGGCTACAAACATAAAAATAAATTTAGAGGAACTACAAGATGACACATTGTCTATATTTTAACTGTTCAAACATAAAACAATTAATATTTTTTGGCTGACGTGTATAATCCTTGTATTAAGACAAGTTTTAATATAGATAAGTATGTTACCTTTAACTGGTATATATTTTCAGAACAAGGGCACCAGACACCAATAAAAACAGATGACCCAAATGATCCAGCATCCACAAAAGCTTCAATGCTGAGATGATTCAGCTTCACAGGATACTCTGACAAATACTTAATAATCATCCTGATTTTGAAAGGAAGAGAAAAGGATGCTATGATATAGAAAAAAGGTAGATTATTGAATCTAATCCAAACAACAACGAATAATGTCACCATATTTTCCATTTGTATTAATTTTATTTTATGGATAATATTTAAGGTTAATTTTGTTATGCTTTATGTATTTTCTACTCTTGTTTAGGGTATTGTGTTTATGCAGCTCATTTAAAATGTATAATTAAGAAATACAGGTTAGTATTCATCTACAATAGTCAAATTTATGGTCATGTTAGGTATGTTTTCAAGGTCATCTAAAAAATATGTTTAGATATATGTTCATCAAACATTTAAAAGACCTATAGAATATGACATTCAATATGTTTATTAACCTAAAGCTTTTTATGACAGTAAGACATGTCTGCTCCTGGCAGCAACTCTGTATGGAGTTTGCTTTCTTTATGGCAAAAACTACCCATTTGTTCAAGAAACTGCCTTTGCCTCAATTGCGGACAATTACTCTTGAAACTGGACCAGCAAGACACAAAAGAAACTGACTGGCTAATAGCTGAACAGAATAAGGTTAGGCAAGAGATCCAAACTCAGAGAATGCAGGAAGGAAGAAGGGCAGAGTAGGGAGCCCCAGGCAGAAGCAGAGAGAGCAGAAGATGAACACGCCGTACTAATAAAGGTACCACCACTTGGCAGAGCATAAATAAGGAATATGGTTTAACTTAAAATGTAAGAGGAAGATAGTAATAGGCCTGAGATATTGGCAGAGAATTTACAATTAATATTAAGATGCTGATGGTTAATTGGGAACAGGCTTTTGGGACAAAATCATCCATCCACAAGAGGCATTACAATAGACACGAAAAAATCCAGTGAAACATACATATATAAAACAATTTATTAGCTTATGTTGCATCTCTCTGTGTGTGCGTGTGTGTGCGTGTGTGTTTGTGTGTGTGTGTGTTTGTGTGTGTGTGTGTGTGTATGTGTGTGGTGTTTGTGTGTAGGTATACTATACTGGGCCATGATGCGCCTGCAAAAGCTATGCACTGTATTTCAAAATCCCCAGTACCAGTCATGTGAATTCTTCCATCAAATTGTTGATAATAAGAATAAAAAATTCTAAGGCCTTATGATACTGTCCTTGGGGTTCTTGGGGTCCTTTCCAGAATTTGAAAGTAAGACCCTGTTGCTGAAGACACACACACTTAGGAGAAATCATTGATTCTGTAAATTGCTCTTGGTGTAATGATCACTTTCGTAATATTAATTCTGATATTCCATTAGCATGGGAGATCTTTCCATTTTCTACTGTCTTCATTAATCTTTTTCCTCTGAGATTTAGATGTTATTGTATTTAACCTCCTTGCTTAATTTTATTACTAGACATTTTGTTGTGTTTTAAGCTATTGTGAATAAAAGTGTTTTTATAACTTCTTTTTTGAAACAGCTTTTCTCTCTGTAACAGCCCTGACTGTCCTGGAACTGGCTCTCTAGACCAGGCTGGCCTCAGACTCAGATATCCACCTGCCTCTGCCTCCTGAATGCTGGGATTAAAGGTGTGTGGCAACATTGTCCAGCTACATAACTTCTTTTTAAGCATGCTTGTTACTGTATTATAAAAACATTACTATTTTTTAAAGTTTGGTTTTTATCCTGTCATTGTACTGAAGGTATTAATAAATTCTGTAAGTTTATGATGAACTATTTTTGATCTCTTATATTTAATGTTATATCATCTGAAAATAAGGAAATGTGAATTTGTTTTTCCTACTTTTAAACATTTAAATTTCTCCTGTTGTCATATGACTGATATTGTGTTCTGGATAGTGAAAGAATTGGGAAAGTTTGCATGCCTGTCTTGCTCCTGATTTTAGTAGGATTTATTTCAGCTTGTTTTTGTTTGGTTTTTGTCTTTGTTTTATCCCTTTGAAGTGATGTTGGTAGTTTTCTTAATCAAAGCCTTTATTATGATTAGGTAAATTTCCAGTACTTCTGTTGTCTATAAGATTTTATAACACAAAGACATGTTCAATTTTTGTCAAAGGACTTTTGTATGTCTATTTTGATGTTTGCATGATTTTTGTCTTTAGGACAATTATGTAAGTCATATATATATATATATATATATATATATGAATTTACATATGTAAAAGTCATTTACTTGGTTATGCTGAAACATCCCCACATCTCTGACATAAGGATAATTGCATGGATTTTTTATAACTGCCTGTATTTTCCCTGCAATTATTTTATTGAGAAAAATATTTGTATCTATATTCATCAAAGAATGTTGCCTATTGTTTTCTTTTGTGTTGTTCCTTTACCTGGTTTTGCTTAAGAGTGAGACTAGCTTCGTGGAAAGAATCTGGAATGTTTCTTATGTTTATATTATTTAGTAATTAAAAAAGTGTTGATTTTAGATGTTCTTTGAAAATCTGATATAATTCTGATACATTAATTACCATTTCTAACAATTCTTTTAATTAATTGGATTAATGATTTGTTATCCATGTTTATTTTAATTTGAATAAAAAACTCATATTAAAATTTCTTTCTATTGTTTATTTCAGTTTCATTAATTTCCATTCAAAATTTTAATATTATTTCATATTTACAGGATTTCGTTGATTCATATTTTTTTCCAAATTCATGAGTTATATTATTAAATTACTTATTTGTTAATTCTAATTTTTTAAAATAGTGAAAAGAGCTATAAATGTTCCCATTAGTACTGTGAATAATTTATTCTAAAGATTTTATTGTATTCTTTTCTATTTCATGTAGGTCTTTGAAATTTTTTTAAAAATTTCTTTGTTGTTTTCTTCTCTGACATATTGATCTTTCAGTGATTTGATAATCTTCATGTGTTTGTGTAATTACTAGAGATTCTTTTTCTATGTTAAAATTTATTTTATTTTATTTTTTTCTTAGTTCATATTTTTTTTGCCTTCTTTTTTTCCTATTTTTTTTAATTTAAATTGGTAGCAAGCTTTATTTGTATGTTAATTCCATTGCCTTAAGTTTTATTTTATTGTGCCTAAAAAGAAAGCATATGATTTTTTAAAATTTGAAGTTGATGATATTTGTTTTGAGCCCCAGCATTTAGTCTACTTTAAACTAACTTCCATAGCTGTTTTGTAGAATGTATATATTTTCTGTTTGAATGAGGATATATATGTGATGTATATTTGAAATAGGCTGTCATTTAATTATCATGTTTCTATTTTCATTTTTATCAAAATGACCAGTTTATTGAAAAAGGCAGGATTTTTAAAATCCCCTACTAGTATTAAGCTGATCACTTGTGTCTTGATGTTCAAATTTCTTATACAAGACTTTGGTAGTTATGTGTATTTGGGGACATTAAGTCTTCTTGATTAATTGTTCCTTTATAAGAATGATATGTCCATTATTTCTTCCAGTTAATTTTAGTTCGAGCCTATTTTGACTGATTTTAGGTTGGTTGCTGGTCTTGAAATTAATGGGTGTTTTTTTCTTTTTTTTTTCAACTTTTTAAAATTTGAATTAGAAACAGGATTGATTTACTTGACAATCACAGTTCCCTTCTCCCATCCCTCCTCCCCTACCTCCACCACCCCCAACTAAAACACTGTCTATCACATATCCTTTCTGCTCCCCTGGATGGTGAGGCCTTCCATAGGGTGTCATCAGAGTCTATTGTATCCTTTGGGATAGGGCCTAGGCCCACCCCCAGTGTCTCTTGGCTCAGGGAGTATTCCCCTATATGGAATGAGCTCCCAAAGTCCACACCTATGCTAGGGATAAGTACTGAACATCTACATGAGTTCCCATAGCTTTCCTAGGTTTCCTCAAAGAAACCCATGTTCTTGGGCTCTGGATCAGTCCCATGCTGGTATTCCAGATATCAGTCTGGGTAGCAAGAGTTCCCAGATGTTCAGGTCAGCTGTTTCTGTGGGTTTCACCAGCATGGTCTGGACACCTGTGCTCTTCACTCATCCTTCTCTGAATCTGGGTTCCAGTTCAGTTCAGTAATTATTTGTGGGTGTCTGCTTCTACTTCCACCAGCTGCAGGATGAAGCCTATAAGATGGCATATAATTTAGTCATCAATCTCATTATCAGGGGAGGGCATTTAAGGTAGCTTCTCTGTTGCTTAGATTGTTAGCAGGTGTCATCTTTGTAGATCTCCTGATATTTCCCTAGTGCCAGATTTCTCTGTAAACCTAAAATGTCTCCCTCTATTATGATATCTCCATTCTTGTTATCATCTATTCTTCCCCTGACTCAACCTTTCTGCTCCCTCATGTCCTCTGCATCCCTCCTCTTCTCCCCTTCTCATTCTCCTAGCTCCCTCCCCCCTTTTCCCGTGCTCCCAATTTGCTCAGGAGATCTTGACCTTTGCCCTTATCCAGGGAACCATGTATGTCTCTCTTAGGGTCCTCCTTATTTATTAGCTTCTTTGGCAGTGTGGATTGTAGGCTGGTAATCCTTTACTCTATGTCTAAAATCTGCATATGAGTGAGTACATACCATGTTTGTCTTTTTGAGATATGGTTACCATGCACAGAATGGTTTCTTCTAGGTCTGGATGCATTTTCCTGCAAATTTCATGATTCCATTGTTTTTTGTTTTTTTGTTTTTTTTTTGTTTTTTGTTTTTTTTTTTTGTTTTTTTTCCTGCTAAGCATTACTCCATGGTGTAAATGTACCACACTTTTTTTTATCCATTCTTCAATTGAGGGGCATCTAGGCTGCTTCCAGTTTCTGGCTATTGCAAATGGTGCTGCTATGAACATCGTAGAACAGATGTCCTTGTTGTATTAATGTGCTTCTTTTGGGTATATGCCTAAGAGTGGAAATGCTGGATCTTATGTTAGACTGATTCCTATTTTCTTGAGGAGTTGCCATATTGATTTCCAAAGTGGCTGTACCAGTTAGCACTCCTACAAGCAGTGGAGAAGTGTTCCCCTTTATCCACATCCTCACCAGCATGAACTGTTTTTGGTGTTTTGATTTTGGCCATTCTGACAGAAGTAAGATGGTATCTCAGAGTCATTAAAGGGTGTTTCTGTGCATGACAATAAGAGGTCTTTTTCTTTACTTTACATACCCAGAAAACCTGTGTCTCTTTATTTGGGAACTCAGGTCATTAATTTTAAAAGTTATTATTGAAGCTTTGAGCAGGTAATATTTAGAAATATATATATATATTACATATGTACATGTATCAAAAAAGTTAATAAAAAGAGAAACCATGAATGTGAAATAGGGCAAGGAGGGTATATATGAGGAATATATTGGAGGAAAGGGAAGGAGAAACAATATAATTATATTTTACACTCAAAAATAAAATAAAAGTTATTATTGAAAGATGTCTGTCATTTTCTTCTTATGGTTATTTCTGTTCTTAGTCCCATTTTGAATCAATAATTTTACCTTCCTTTGCCATGCTACTTCTTCCCTTCAGCCTAATGTATTACCTCCAATATTTTTGGTGGGATTGTTTTGGTGGACATGAATGCTTTTATACTATTCTTATCCTGGAAAGATTTTACTACTTCTTCAATTTTGGCTGATAGTTTTGTAGGTAACATAGTATATGCTGTCATCTGTAGTCTTTTAGAATGTGAAGAACATTGCTCTAGGACCTTGTCTCTCAAAGTTCCCACTGGCAAGTATGCTGTTAGTTTGAAACTTTGTTCTTTTACATGTGACTTGTGATTTTTTCCCAACTCTATCCTTATCCCCTAATTCCTTAATGATGTTGGTCTCTTTATAATCACAGTTGATTCTTCAGCCACACATAACTATCAAAGATTTATTTCGCTAATCCATCCTGATCATCAATCATCATGAATGGAATTAAGGGCAATAAATCAAGAAAGGACCCTAGAAATAAGTACTAAGGCAGAGGCCCTAGATAAAACTTCCTTACCAGGATGATCTTCATGTCTTTTTCTTCCTACACTTTTATTCAAACCAGAACAATATGCACAATAGTGACACAGCCCACAGATGGCTATTACTACAACAGCAATCTTTAATCAGGAATTTCATCCAAATTTTTTCCCACAATCTGAATCATTTTGACTATAGTGATTCTCTCTCCACAAATGAGTTTATCTTGTATTCAGCTAAAATGGCCAAAATAGGTGTGGTAAATAAATAATAATGACCCCATAAACTCATATTTGAATGCTTAGTCACCAGAGAGGGTCACCATAAGTAAAGAATTAGAATGATTAGCAGGTGTGGTCTTGTTAGAGGAAGTACTTCAACTGAGGTTGGACTTTGGGATTTCAAAGCTAACGATAGGCCTAGCTTTCTCTGCTGCAATGGATCAGGAGTTAGCTCAAAGCTACTGATCCAGAACCTACCTGTGTGCTACCATGTTTCCTGTCATGATGAAAATGGACAAAATTCTGAAAGTGTAAGCAAGTCTGAAATTAAAAAGTTTATTTTCTTGCACTCCTCTATTTTCACCCAACTTGACCTTCCTGATCCTTCATGTTCTCTTGCCCCCTCCTTCCTGCCCACAACTACCTTCCTCTTTCTCCTCCTTCCCTCCCTACCTCCCCCTTATCCACATGCTCCCAATTTACTCAGGAGATCTTATCCCTTTTCTCTTCTCTGAGGTCCACGAATGTCTCTATTAGGGCATTCCTTGCTTCCTAGTTTCTCTGGGGATGTGGAATGCAGGCTGATAACCCTTTGTTCTATGTCTAATATTCACTTAAGAGTCAGTACATATTATGTTTGTCTTTCTGTGTCTGGGATATCTTACTCAGGATGGTTTCTTCTAGTTCCATCCATTTGCCTGTGAATTTCAAGATTTCTTTGTTGTACTGAGTGCTGAATAGTACTCCATTGTATAAATGTGCCACATTTTCTTTCTCTATTTTTGGTTGAGGAGCATTGAGGTTGTTTCAAGGTTCTGGCAATTGCAATTAATGCTGCTGTAAATATAGTTGAACTGATGTCCTTGTGGTATGAATGTGTACCCTTTGGATATATGCCTAAGACTGGAATTGCTACATCTTGAGGTAGATTGAGTCCCATTTTCCTTAGAAACAACCATACTGATTTCCAAAGTGGCTGTATAACTTTGCATTCCCAGGAGCAATGGAGGAGTGCTCTCTTTTCTCCACATCCTCTCCAGCATAAACAGCTGTTGGTTTTTTTTTTTTTTTTTTTTTTTTTTTTTTTTTTGCCTTTCTGACAGGTATAAGATGGTGTCTCAGAGTTGTTTTGATTTGCATTTTTCTGATAGCTAAGGATGGTGAGCAATTTAAGTGACTTTCAGCCAGTTGAGAATTCTCTATTGGGTTTATGTGGGCAGGGGAGGAGGGGAGAGAGAGGGAACTAGGATTAACAGGTTAAACAAACTATTTTCTAATTTAAATAAAGAAAAATGGAAGAAAAAAAGAGAATTCCCTATTTAGATGTGTACTCAATTTTTAATTGTATAATTAGGTGTTTTGGTGACTAGCTACTTGAGTTTTTTGTATATTTTGGAGATCAGCCCTCTGTCAGATAAGGGTCTGGTGAAGATATTTTCCAATTCTGTGGGCTGTCATTTTGTCTTGCTGACTGTGTCTTTTAAAGAGGCTTCTCAAATTCAGGAGGTCATATTTATTAATTGTCGATCTCAGTGTTTGTGCCACTGGTGTTATGTTCAGGTAGCTGTCTCTAGTGCCACTTCATTCAAGGGTATTTCCCACTTCTGTTATGGGCTTAACAAGAAATCTGGCTCTAGGAAAATCTTCAGGGATCCACAAGGATGACCCCAACTAAGAATCTAAGTAATAGTGGAGAGGCTATATTAAATGCCCTTCCCCTATAATGAGATTGATAACTACCTTAAATGCCATCATAGAGCCTTCATCCATTATCTGATAGAAGCACAAGCAGAGATTCACAGCTAATCACTGAGCCCAAATCCTGGAATCCAGTTGTAGAGAGGGAGGAGTGATGAGCAAAGGGGTGAATAATCTACTAGGGTAACCCACAGATTCAGCTGGCCTGAACAAGAGGGAGCTCACAGATCCCAGTCTGACAGCTGGGGAGCCAGCTTCGTACCACACCTGGCCCCCTTAATATGGATGTCAGTTGGGGTGCTTGGTGCTATGGGGCCTCTGGCTCTGGAACCAGTATTTGCCCCTAGTACTTGAATGGGCTTTGGGAGCCCTTTCACTATGGAGGTATAGTTGCTCAACTTAGAGACAAGGAAGGGGCGGCAAAGTCCTGCCCTTAATAATATGACAGACTTTGGTGATGCCCCATGGGAGGCCTTTTGGGATGGGTAGATTGGTGGGGGAGAATGGGAGGAAAAGAGGGAGATGGAACTGGGATTGGTATGTAAAATAAGATTGTATCAATTTAAATAAAAATTAATTTTAAAAAGGAGAAGAAAGAAAATTTTCTTTCATAAAATTTGCCTATGTCATTTTGTGTCTTCACAGTAATAGAGCACTGACTAGAACAGAAGTTGCCACCAGGGGTGGATTAGTATTTTTCCCTAGTGCAAGAAGGGACTTGGAGAGCCCATCCCACGTGAAGGGTTACATTCTGGCCCTGGACACATGGGGAAGGGCCCAGGACCAGCACAGGAGGATTTGGTGGACTTTGCAGAGCCCCCATTGAGGGCCCTACCCTGCCTGGGGAGTGGTGGGTGAATGGGGTTGGGGGTAGGTTGGGGGTTGGGGAGGAGGGATGGGGGTGAGGAGAGGGAGAGGGAGAAGGGACTTACATGTGAAACAAGCTTGTTCCCTAACTGGAATTAATAAATTTAAAAAAAAAAGAAGTTGCCACCAGGAACTGGGGTATTGCTGTGACAGGGCTGACCTTGTTGCTTATTTGCGGAATACGTAAGTCTTGGGAATTTTGAACTAAAAAAGTAGCTGAACACTATAGAAGGGGTTAATGGGTCACCTTAATAGAAGCAAGAAAGACAGTGGTGGTGAGGGTGACTGGAAATCTGAGGGCACAGGTCATGAAGTTTCAGAGGGGAAGAAAATTACTAAGTGGATTACTGGTCATTATTGTGACATTTGGCAAAGAACATGTCTACTTTGTTCCTTGTCCTAAAAATCTGGCTGAGGTTAAATTCAAAGTTTTATTTTAATGGTATTGGCAGAACAATTGCAATTTAGTATTAATTTTGTTATGTGTTTGTTTGGTTTTTTCAATCACTTTTAGGCAGATATATAATGAAAAGGAGCAAACTGGCCAAGGAGAAACACAATATGTATAGTTTAAGGAGAAAAGAAATACCAGGGAACATAATAAAGCTATGCTAAGTAAAATGCTCAGAGATATAAAAGTTGAAAGAAAATCCTGGTGCTAAATACAAAGAGGATTGATGACTTCAGGACAATATATTCAGCATCCACCTTGTAAATAGAGATTAAAAAAATCTTAAGCATTGAAAGAAATCATTAAGAATAGAAAGCAAATGTAACTGAAGGAGGTGACCAAGCTCTGGTCCCATCAAGCAGCAGAAATTGGCAGCTTTTTCCATGTGTTTCTTCTTTAGAGTCAAGGATACAAGCATGGGGCTGTAGAATCAACCTCAGTGCTTAAGAAAATTTGTTCAGGCCAGGCATGTGTGAGAGGTGTTTCCACAGGCTGGACAAGAGAGGACATTGTGTGAAAGTGTGAAGGTAAATCCTGTATTGTATTGGAGATCCCAAGTTTTGCCACAGTCATAGGATTTGCCAAGAAATACTGAAGACTGTGTGTGAAAGCAGAACAAGAGAGAGAAGTGTGCTGCAGTCAACAAAGCTAAATGGACTTTGAGATCTGAATGTTTTGACAAAGGAAATTCAAAATTTGGAGGTTGTCTTCTTGGTTCTCAGTTTGATTTGGCCCACTATTTCGCCCACTATGATCTCTTTCTTTCATTTTGGCAAAGTATTGTGTATTCTGTGTTGGAATTATGTGATCTGCTTTTTAATTTTGATTTTACAGTATGTTACACTTAAGAGATTGCCATGAGTCTCAAAAGAGATTTTAAATGTTTGCCTTATAAAAGTGTTGAAATTGTGGCAGACTATAGGAACTTTTGAAGTTGGAATAAATGCATTTTTCCATTATGGTGTGGCTATAAGCCCAAGGGGGCAGGAAGTGGAATGTCGTATTTTGAATAAGAATGCCCCCCTATAGGCTCATATATTTGAATGCTTAGCCACCAGGGTGTAGCACTATTTGAGAGAATTAGAATAATTAGCATTTGTGGAATATTTGGAGGAAGTATGTCATTGGGGTTGGGGTTTTTGGTTTTAAGTGCCACTATTGCTTCTTTACAGATATCTTGGCATTTTTGTCATTGTGTTTCATAGATGTCACAGCTAAGTAGGACTGCTAATTGCTTCTCTCATTTGGCAGCCTGCATAGAAATTTCTGGAATTATGAAAATTAGACTATAAGAAAAAGAATTTCATATTATGTCTACTAACAATAATCTGAATCCTGTGTCTTAATTATTGTTCAAATTAAGCAACAGGGGTTTCAGTACTGGCAACAAAACAGACATGTAACCAATAGAATAAAATAGAAGAATCAACATGTATACAGGGAAGCATAGTAGCTAGATAGCAAAAAAAAAAAAAAAAAAAAAGTGGGGGCCTAAAAATACCTGCTGGAGAAAACACATCATATTCAATATAAGAGTTCTTCTGAGAAACTGGATGTTCTCATAAAAAGAATGAAATTATCCCCATGTGTGTAATCCTGCACAAAACTGATAACCAAGTGGATTAATTATTTCAATTTGAAACATACCATTCTAAAATTGATAGAAGAAAACATATGCAGTTATAGGTCATAGATGTAGGAAACAACTTTTTTGAATAGGCTTCCATTTGCTGAGGGATTATAAACAACAACATCATGCAACTAAAATCCTTTTGTGTAGGTTAAGAAATAATAAACTAAATGAAGAACAGGCCAGATATGAATCTAAGCAACAGTGGAGAGGTTATCTTAAATGCTCTTCCACTATAATTAGATTGATGACTACCATAAATGCCATCCAAGAGCCTTCATCTAGTTGCTGATGGAAGCAGAAGCAGAGATCCACAGCTAAGTTCAGAGCTGAAGTCCTGGAATCTAGTTGTAGAGAGCAAGGAGTGATGATGAGCAAAGGGGTGAAGACCATGCTGGGAAAACTCACAGAAACAGCTTACCTGAGCAAGAGGGAGCTCATGAATCCCAGTCAGACAGCTAGAGTACCAGCATAGGATCAAACCAGGCCTCTGAACTTTGTTGACAGATTGGAGGCCTGGGCAGTCTATGGGGCCTCTTGTGGTGCAACCAGTATTTATTCCTAGTGCATAAATGGACTTTGGGAGCCCATTCCCCCAAAAGATGTGACAGACTTTGATGATCCCCCATGGAAGTCCTCAGTCTCTCTGGGGAGTGTATGGGGGGTGGGAAGGGGTGACATCAGAGGATAAAAGACAGAGGGAATTGGGATTGATAAGTAAAATAAGGTCGTTTCTAATTTAAATAAAAATACATGTTAATTTCCATCTCCTGCAAGAAGAAGCTTCTCTGATGATGGTTGGATGAGGCACTGATGTATGGGCATGTTAATATGTTATTTGGAAATATTTTATTGCTCAATTCCTTTAGTAGAATAATAGTAGGAATTTTTCCTGTAGGTACATGATCTCTTAAAATGTCAGTGTCATGACCACTTAAACAGTGTAAGTTTGAGGGTCTATCTCAAAAAGTAGGACTTAAAACTATTTTTTAAATGATTGGTTCCTTCAATTGACATTTGTGCCACTATTGCCACAGGATGTCTTGTGGACAGTTCATTGTACTTCACAGGTTTTATATTAGTGTGATAATTAATGACCTTTCTCCTCTAGTAGCATGCAGATAGATTACCTTATAGCACCATGAATGTTAGTCAGTAGGGAAAAGCCTCTAATTGGGTACAAGCTCTACTTCATCATGTTCAATCACATACACATGTGATGTTTTCAACAATAGGGGTTACTATTATATTGGAAAGAACAGCCAATGTTCTTTGCAATATCCTGTGATCTTTGGAGGAGGTCCATGTGATCTGTTTGGCCAATGACTCTGCAAGTTGAAACCCATTCCTGGTTCTGGAGTTTTTACTTGTAGTCTATGTTGAATAGTTGAGGAATTTTTCTCTTCATCATAGAGTGACTCCATTTCAAATCCTTTTGTATATGTATATATTTTAAGAAGCTTCTATAGTGGTGGGTTTGCAAATGATTATTCACAAGGGTTTTAGTGTTATTTGTCAATCCTCTATTTAATTTCTTTTCCCTGTGGTCCCATTCCCTACCCATTTAATCTTATTGTAATATATACTCTAACCCCCTTCCCCTGGAAGATCCAATTAGTTTTTCTGGTAATTTGCTAGGTACACAACCTCCATGGTTATTCAATTTGCACCACACATACTGAAAGCTTCAGAGCACACATGAATTTGCAGAGAAGATGGAAGCATGTTATGACCTCCAGAATTTCAAGCCAGATGGGATGCCAGGATTGAGAAGAAGAGTAGACAAAGTATCCTACTCATAACCAAAAAACTATTTAGAATTGTTGCCTGCAAATGGAAATTCACCTTTGCCCAATGGAGTCACAATGTCACTGTGTATATCAACCACATCCAAGTCAGGCTATATGCCTGAAAATAATTGACCAGTAAAAACAAATTATATTTTATTTGTTTGTTTTAATTTATTTTGTAGTGTGGCATTTTGTTTCATTTTGTTTTGGCAGTTCTTATCTAATTGTTTTTTGTTCGTTTGCTTTTAATTTTCATTTTCTGTTTTTAAAGAAACACACACAGAGGGAGAGATAGAGAGAGAGAGTGGAGAGGATGAATTTGAATGTGTAAGGAGTGGAGCATATCTGGAAAATGTTTGGGGTCGTCAAAAATATAACAAAATATATGTCACAGTTTTTTACATAAGAATAAACAAGTAATACGTATGCATACACAGAAACACACACACACACACACACAGAGAGAGAGAGAGAGAGAGAGAGAGAGAGAGAGAGAGAGAGAATGAGAGAGATGGGAGAGAAAGAGAGAGAGGAAATCCAATTTTATTGTTCTAAGCACTGGGCCTCCTTGAGGTATGTGTAATATTCCCTTGTCAGTCTATTGACAAAATTGACTTTACCTCTCTCAAGAGCTATCAATGGCAATAGGTTCTCAAGGAGGGTTGATATTATAACTTTTCTGCATCCACTTCCATATAGATCCTTGTGCTTGTGAGAAGAGGTGTGATAAAAACATAATATTTAAGAATAAGTGCTCTAAATTCTGTCAATACCTTCACATTGTTCACTATGAATCTTTGTTTGGTTACCATCTTCTGTAAGCAAAAGCTTCTCTGATGAAGGTTTAGAGAAATGCGCTTATTTTTAGCTATAAAAATGTGTCTGGCTGGGCATTGGTGGTGCAGGCCTTTAGGTGGTGCAGGCCTTTAATACCATCACTATGGAGGCAGAGGCAGTGTGATCTCTATGAGTTCAAGACCAGCCTGTTCTACCAGAGCTAGTTCCAGGATAGCCTCCAAAGCCACAGAGAAACCCTGTCTCAAAAAACCATAACAAAAAATTATGTATGTCATTAGGAACCATTTTATTAATATGTCCATTTAGCAGAAAAACTAGTAGTATGTTTTTCAATAGGTCACATGATCCATGTCTTTCATATAGGTCCCTTTGGCTTGCACAATTCTTAGTTGTGTGAGCTTTATAATTAAATTTCACCTTTGGTAGAGAGTGTGCAGTACTCTCTATTAGTATGCATGCATGTCAGTAGGAAAGAATCTTCCAGATGATTGGCTGATTGATTTCTCCATGCTCTATACATATGTGGTTTCTTTAGCAATAGGCTCTTATGTTCAGATTCTCAAGCATAACCAAAATATTGGTCATAGCCTCTAATGTTTGTGGAAAGGAGATCCATTGTGCCCTTTTTACCAACAACTCAAAACATTTTAACCATTCATGTTATTGGGGTTTTATTTGGTAGCATATCAAGCCTACTTACAGTATTTCTCCCTAATACATCATAGCTCCATTTAAATTACAATTATATATGTATGTAATTTAGGAAACATGTATAATAGTAGATTTCATGTAGCTTAAGTTCTTTATTGTTTGTTATCCCTCCAAATATTTCTTCTTCATCCTGGTATCTCTTTAATGCAATAAAATCGTAATATGAAAATAGTAAAATATAAAATAATATATCAGAAAATCTATTTTATTGACATTAAGTTCAACAGTTCCATAATTTACACTTACATATTGACAGTAAACAAGTACAAATATGTTAAAATTATTCTAGGTTTTGTATATTTGAATTTTTTTCCGAATAGATTTTCAAGAAATTTAAACTTGAAGGCCAAATCTTTGATGGCACAAAACTTTGTATTATAAATCATATTCAGGATATCGCTGAATAGTTTTCTAACTTCAGATGAAATTTTCCAATACTACAAAAATTAAACTTATTTGATACTTGTTTCATAATTCAGATGGAAAGTATAAGTAAATTATATATATATAATATATATATATATATATATATATATAACTATAGGTCTTTGTGTCAAATATCCTTGGTTAATTAAAACAGCAAACAGCTTATTACGCACACATTGCTAGACATTACTTTTAGTGATTTCAGTTAAAACAGTGTCAGACTAAATAATTGGATTCTAGTTGTCTGATGTTGTCTGGGGCAATGAATCTTATATACTATATTCTTATTCACAGAAAGAAATCCAACTGCAAGTTATCCTTCTCTGACTTATTAATATTAACACATTATGTTTAAATTATTTACGTATTCATCTTTGGGAGAGATTTGGGAAGTATTATACATTTTCATCATTAGCTACAGAGTCCCAGTAATTCCTGACTCAAATACATGTATGTACTTCAACAAACTGGAGAGAACTGAAAATGTTTGTGTTGGGAAAGGCCCAGTATATTATGATAGCATGCTCTCCTGCTTTTCATCTAAAATCTCTGATGAACTAGAAAGTATAATTTAGTATTGCCAAATATTAATTTCATTGTATGAATATTATCATTGACATTGTTCATGCACAGTTTGTCATGAGACATAACTCTAATGATAGAAATGTTACTTAAACTTTACTAGATATGAATTGACTGCTTAATGCAATTAGTCCCAGCTATTATATGCCAAGTTCTTTCCTCAAACCATTGGATGTATAGACTGATTTAATCTTCTTAAACCCCATAGTTACCTATTATAAACTGTCAATTTTGCATAAAGTAAATGAGAAGAACCAAGATTTAAAATTTTACCCAAAGTTAAATACCAAATACATATAAAGCACAGCAGTCTTCTCTAGGGAATTTAGTGCTATGTAAAGGACTTAAACATAATCCACGTTCAGTAAAGTTAGATTTTAAAAAATCAGAAACATTTTCATTACTATTCATTAGTTATGAAATTCCTTTAATGAAGAAAACTACAAAGCTCTTCGTGGACTCTATTTGTTTGCTAATTAATGTGTCATTTATGAATGGCTGTGTGTATTTAAGCCTTCAAAGATTCTCATTTCTGCAAGCTCTTAAACAATGAGTGTATGAGAATAACAATGGGAAAATACTGCTGCATTATAGGAATGACTTCTATATTAAAGAAAACCATATGCGCCTTGAGAACAATATGACACTTTGGCTGTATGATTTACATCAATATCTCTATTCCTTTACACACACACACACACACACACACACACACACACACACACACACACACACACACGTGTGCAAATGCTGGCTAATTTAAACATGCATTTTAAACCTAAATTGTCCTTGTCTTTTGTACAGATTTGACATGTAAGAATAGCAAATAGCAAATGTTATCTCTATCTAATTCCTAAAACTTTGGCTTTCATGTAGGCAGGCACCTGATTTGGAGCAAAAAAGAGGCACTAGCCAGATGGATAGAACAGAAACTCAAAAAAGAGTCAAGGTTTCAAACAATAAAGTTTTCTCTCATTTAAACTGTTCCAAACTGCTATCATTAAGCACAGATCAAAAATGTCTTGACTCTTTCTAAGCAGAGCCTGCTAAATCATCTATGGCAGGCAAAGGGCTAAAGTAAGAGACAGCCACATGGTCAGAATCTGTTCTTATGTTTCTGGATATAATAAAAGTCTGTAAACCTATTTCTAGACTGTGCTTAAACTTGTGACAAGAAAAAAAGGAGTCCTTTGATGTTCAATATTTGAAATTAAGCATTTGGTTTATATATGTGTCCTTTCTAGGCTTATTAAACTGTTGCCAGTCACTTACATTGGAGACCAGATTACTTCAGCTAACATTTGAGTATCTCCTCAGCTGCCTTATGTATTAAGCTCACAAGTGCCAGTTATAATGAGAATGTGTTTATGAAGAAATGAGTACACATTTTATTTAAATGTTGCAAACATTCATTTACTTTGTCCAATGTATTACTCTAACCTAGTCTAAATAAGATAAGCAAATGCAGGTTTTCTAAGTCTTAGACAATTCTTGTTTCACAACCAAAAATAGGCTTTTAAATGAGACTTATGTTATTCATTTGTTAGTTTTTTTTTTCTCAAGACAGGGTTTCTCTGTATTGCTTTGAAGCCTGTCCTGGCACTCACCCTGTACACCAGGCTGGACCATCATGAGCATGAACTGTCATTTGTGTTATTGATGTTAACCATTCTGATAAGCAAAAGATGGAAGCTCAAATAGTTTTGATTTGCATTACCCTGATATCCAAGGATGTTGAACATTTCCTTAAGTGTTTGCTAGCCATTTGAATCCATCTATTTATAATTCTCTGTTTAGATCTGTATGTGATTTTAAAAATTAGATTATTTGTTTTTAAGAACTGTTTTCTTGAGTTCTTTGCATAATCTGGCTTGTTCTCTATCAAATGTGGAATAGGTAAAAAGACTTTTGCCATTCTGTAGGGCCAGCGGTACTGTTGTTCTATTCAATCATCTGTACAGTCTTTACCTGTGCCAACTAGTTCATGGACATTACCCTCTTCCTGCTTTATCAGTTTTATCATATCTGGTTTATGCTCAAGTCTTTGAATCACTTGAGTTTTGTGCATGGTGATAATTTTGGATCTGTTTGCATTACTCTTACTGTACACATTCAGTTTGACTGGAAGAATTTGTTGAAGTTGACATATTCTTTCCAGTGTGTATTATTTTTTTTTGTCAACAGATGTTTGACAAAGAGGTCAAATTTACAAACTCTTGGAGAAAGGACAGAATATTCTACAGTGTTGATCAAACTAATGAGCTACATGTAGAAGATTGAACCTGAATTACTTTTAATGGTATTGTTAATTCTTTGAAAGTTTTATGTGTGTTTTAGTCATATTCAACTCTGTCCCTGAACTGTTTCCAAAATCAAACTTCTGTTTCCCAAGTTACCCTACTTTGTATTAAAAGAAATAATATTTCAAGAGGAATATGTGTTTATCAAGTATTTTTGAATATGGGGTTATTTCACTGGAGAAAGGTAACTCAGGGGATAGAGTCTGTGGAAAATATCTATTCCCACCAGCAGCTAAAATCATCTAATGGCTCCATGGCTTGGAATGATAATGTGTGGCTCATCTATTCTTTTTGAGATTTGGTCTGCTTTAGGGCTATACAAGCTTCTGTGAGTTCTTGTGTGCAGCCACTCCCATAAATTCTTCCCATCAAAACATGAGTTATTGCTATTGTTATTTTTACCTTCCAGAACATTGTAGCATGATCCTATTGCAAGAAAGTACAGGTTAGTGTCATAGAATATGCAATGTTGTAAGGACTTGGAAGTTGTAACCCTAAGAGCTACCATAAATTGTTCTAGGAAATGTTATACAAGCTACTGAAAGAGTAAACATGAACCATGTCCAAATGAACTCTTTGAAATATAATAATGACTAGTTATGAAAAAACATGCCCATACATCAATATTGTTTAATATTGTGGGAGTAACCAAAGTTTTTCTGAATGGATTTAAGTCACTCTCACAGGATGGAACCATCTATCCATCACTGTTATAAGCTAAGAACTTATTTTTTAGGCAACTCATAAGCACTAGTTAAACTGTAGTTTTAGCTCTAATTTTTCAAGAGCTATCCAAAGAGCTCCACTTTAAGGCCTGATCCCAGGAATATGTTAAAGGATAAGGGAGAAAATTGTCTTGAACTTAAGGGCAAAAGCAAGAACTTTCTTTACAGGAATCTAGCAGTGCAGGCATTAAACCCAATAATTAGTAAATGGCACCTCATGAAACAAAAAGATATATGTATAGTAAAAACTGCCATCATGTAAGTCAAGAGGGAAACATATATATCAGTTATACATCTGATTGAGGGTAAGTAGCTAGCATTCAAAGAATAGAAAACAAATTAACAACAAGAAACAAAGAATGTAGTTAAAACTGGTGCATATAACTAAAGAGAAAGTTTCTAAACATTGAAGCAGAAATTGATAAAAAAAAGTATTTTTAAAAGTATTAAGCATTTATAGCCCTCAGTGAAATGCAAACTAAAATCACTTTAATATTTCATATAACCCCATGATAAAAAACTAAACAAATAAAGTGGCATCAGGAGATGCCAAGGATGTTCGGAAAGGGCAAAACATATTCACTGTTGGCAGCAGTGCAAACAAATGCAACCCACTCAGCAAATCAGTGTATATTTTTGTCAAAATGCTATAAAAATATCTATCACACAACTGAGCTACATTACTCTTGAATATATACAATAGGATTTCATGTCTTACCACAGAGATAATTGTTCATCCATGTTCATTGCTGCTCTATTCACAGTAACCATGAAAAGGAAACAGAAAAAAATATCTACCATCTGATGAATAATTTGTAAAAAATATGGCATAACTATATATTGGAATATTATCCATCTGTTAAAAATTAAACAATTCACAGGTAAGTAGATGGTGCTTGGTAAACTCATTTTGAACAAGGTACAAAAGTCAAATACCACATGTATTTTTTTCACATGTGAATGTCATTTTTTAAGCTTTAAATGTCTGTGTTTAATTTGCAATATATAAAGCAATTAGGTAATTAGCAAGGGTAGATATAGGAAAAGAGGATCTTTACATGAAGGGGTTACAAAAATAGTGCTTCTAAAGACAGAAAGTGAAATAATGAGGCAGAGAGGATTAAATGAGTTGGGGGATTGGAGGAAATACAGGGAGCAATAAATGATTTATTTCTATAACCATAGATCAGTGCATCCCTCAACACTCATCATAGAAGCATCTAGATGTTGATCACAATTAATCAAGAGACCCACTATTAAAAAAATGTACAGAGCATGAGACTTTGGAGTGCTCATTCCTAAGTGAAATCTTGTAGTATTGCAGATTTTCTCTTGGGTGACTCAACATATACATGCCTACTCACCCCAGAAATAGAACCCATGGCTGTCCCAATTAACCATTGGATTTATGTCCAACTTGGGGAACCAATAAGTCATATTAAGGTTAATTACAAGAATATGAGTGAGGTGTTATATACAGGAGCTGAAATTACTCAAGGACAGCTGTATTACCGATGTCCACCACAGCACGGATTACAGCTCACAAAAATTGGGAACCTGTGGCAAACTGAAGAGTTTATAAGCAGATCAACAGACTGCAGAATGTCTTTCCATGGAGTTCCATTGATTTAGGACTCTCTCAGGCAGTTTGGCTGGACTTTATTTCTTCCGGGGGCTTGGGTGGTCACTGCTCCTTTTAGGTTGCTTGACCCCCTGAAAGTTACCCTCAGAACAATTTGGTTTACATACTCTTTTGCAGTAAAGGATCTAGTAAATCTAGTGAGTTTCATGGACTTCCTGAAGCTATTTTGATGTGTTTACTTTAAGTGTTAGTAGAACTTCCCTGTAAGATAAAACGTTCCACCTCCCTTAGAATATTCTGATATTTCACCCCCTTGTAAACACTCTATCTTAAAATGCTGTGTTCATTTATTTTTATTTTATATATGATACACATGAAAAAGTTTCCCTCCAAGATGGGAAGCTGTTCCTTTAGAGAAAACTGTTATAAAACAGGTGTTTACATCACATTCTTCCCCTTAGTGCTTAGGGAAATTAACAGAAATAGAATCAGAAAGAGGATAAGAACCAGAGGTGGCAGATTACTTCAATGAACTTGTGATTTCTTGAACCAACTGACAAGTTGCACATACAAAATCACAGAAATTATGATTGCATTGACAAGACATTTGCAAGCATAATACAGATAAAATGCAGACCTAGAGTGAATATGTCTGCATAAAATCATACCCTTAGCTTAGGAGCAATTGGCATTTGAAAGTTACTGTGCAAATGGTGTTGGATGTCATTAATAGTTTAAGAGTTGGTATATTAATTTAGTACTCCATGGCAAGCTCAGAATAAAAGATAATTTGAGCAACACAAACTAGATTCCCTAGATTTAAAAAAAAAAGAGGTACAAAAATAAATTAGAGCCATAATAGGGTGGGTGAGGAGATATGGGCAGATATGGAGGAATTGGGTAAACAGTATGAATATGATAAAAATATGTTGTATTACATTCTCAAAAAATAATAAAAGTACTATAAAGAATAAACTGTACATCAGAGAAGACTAACAAAAAGGTATAAGCCAAATGCCGAAAATTCAATAACAGAAAAATGAAACTCACAGTCCTGCAGACCTAAACATAAACCTTAGAGAAAACACATAGTCAACAAGTACTTGCAAATCATGCATTATTGCATATCACTTGAGAACTAAAAGTCAAAATAACATTGAACTCTTGTCTCTCTCTAGTAAGAATGGCTAATATAAAGCACTTAAAAGCAGGTAATGGCAATAATATAGACCAAAGTGAACAGTGACAAATTGTTGGTGGGAATGCAAAATAACTTACACATTCTAAAAATATATAGAGCCTTTCTTTAAAAATAAAAACCATATGCAGCATACAATCCAGCAATTCACTAAGTAGGTGTAATCAACATTCACTGTTGAACATCACCTGATTTTCTATGTCCCACCAGTACTATTCATAATATAAAGAATTGAAATCAGCTAAGTGCAATCATTTTTCAATGACTAAAGAAGATGGCTTGTATTTTCACTGTGTAAAAAAAGTATCTGACCACAAAAAAGCATGGAATTCTGTCATTTGAATTTACAAGGATGGAACTGGTGAATATCATTTGAACTGAAGCAAACTCAAAAATTCAAGTAAAACCTGCTTGGTTACCATCTTTTGTAATATAAAACTAAAGTTTTTCTTGTGATTAAGAGGCTAGAATGTTATTATCCAGGTTATGTGATCAATGGGGAAAGGCTGTTCACTGGGTACACACAGTTTGGAAAGACTTGGACACACAGAAGATTTGAGACTCAAGTGGCTCAAAAGGCTTCTTCCTGAGGACCAGTGTTCATAGAACTAGAAGTTCATGTGCAAACTACTAAGGGAGAAAATCAGTTATGGTCCTATATAGACATGTTGCCTATCAACCATAGCAGTTTCTGGCATATAAATACCAATAAAGGTTCAACAGTGGTACTAACATTTTCTATTAATCAGCAGCCATCTAATTTGAATCAAATAACAGGAGGGAAATCATGCCTCAAACTGCAAATATTTGAGATTGCAGCTCTAAGAAGGGAACTGACTACAGCCACTTTCCCAAACAAGCATAATTCTTAACTGAAATCTAATTACTCAGTCTTAAACCCACAGCAAATTGTAACCCTTATCTGTGATCAAAGAAGTTTTCTTTTACACAGGAAAGAGATAATCACAGATAGCCACAGCCAGTAAAAGGAAAAAAAAAACTGATTGTGGAGTGACCATCCAAATTTGATCCCCTTGCCTTTTTGTTCACAGTAGGCTGATAACAACAAAGTTATAGTTTAAAATAATACATGGACCATTTAACAACATAGAAGAAAGAATTTTGAATGCTTTCTTGGTAAACTTGATAAACATTTGATTTTAAAAATACATATAGGTTTGAATGCATCATACAATACATGCATGTATCACAACATTATATAGTAGTCTACTAACCCATTCATTTTTATGGTTGATAAAGCAGTTAAAATAATTTAAAAGTAAACCAGATGGAAAGATAATATTATTTGTCAAATACAAAGTGGCTACACAAATAATCAAGACAATGATTTTAAGATAAAAATGAGAACATGAAGTCTACTCCCCTAATTCATTCATATAAAATAAATTCACTCCAACAGAATTTCTATATAAAGATGTTATACTTGTAATTAGAATTTCCAAGTTTATTCATTAGGGTTCTCCAGATAAACAAAGCCAATACAATGGATATATGTCATTGAGGGAAATTGTTAAATTGGTTTATATCATCTAGACTGCACAGTCCAACAATGGCTAACTGTGTTCCAGAAAGCCTGGGAACCTGGTACCTTCTCAGTGTAGGAGGCTGGATACCAAAGCATTCCAATCTAATGCTGAATACCTAATGGAGTCCTAGAGTACCTCTAGTCTACTAGAAGCATTACAAGGTTGGAGAATCGTAGTCTAATGTCACAAAAAGCTTGCAGCTCAGTGTAAGCAAAAATAGACACATTCATGAGCAAGAAGAAAATTTTGGCAGGCAAAAGCAGCAATGAAGCTTCTTGAAGACATTCTTATACTTGGAATGCTAATGAAGAAACTGCCCACTCCAAATTAGAGTCTTCACTATTCAACTAATCTTTTCAGGACATGTCCTCACAGACTCATACACAGGTGTGTTTCTTATTGGATTCCAAAGCCAATCAAGCAGATAATCAAGTTTAACCCTCATGTCAAAGATTAATAGCTTATTTGATTTACTGTAGTTGTATGCACAAGAAGAAAGTGCATCAGCTGTATTAACCTCCAGTTTCTAAGTGCTATATAATATCCATAAAAACTTTTCATTTTCTACTGTTCTTAGGAAGGTATTTAATGAAATAAAATTATTTGTAAATAGATTCAAATGTGATGAAATCTAACATAAAAGATATATTTTGATCTATAATTTAAGATGTAAAATTATTTTATCAACCACTCTAATTTCCTATTCTCCAAAATGAATACTATTTTGAAGGGGGTTATCTTGTAAAGTGGATTCTTTCATTGTTGATCTGTTTATTCTTATAGTCACCAAACACTTGAGTGTCATTATGACTTTTCTCACTGTTTTTCTTACATATTTTTAATGGGAACATTTACCTGACTCTCTGAACCCCAAACATTAAAATGCCAATGCTATATAGTAGCTAGTAGCCTCATATTTTTCATTAACATTAATTAACACAAAAGTGTAAATTTTTTCTTTATACAACATGGATTTTTGACTTCCACCCCAATGTTTCATGTGGCTGCAGTCTATCCAGTGAGTATTACTTTCTGTTGAGGATTTCCCTCATGAGAAGAAGATCAGCCACAGTGGCTGTGTTAGGGAATTACTTAGCTCCAGAGTTTGCGGCATATTTCAGCATAATCTTCCACTTCTGAACAAGATCTGTGTCTCTCAGTCTTATTCCATGCCAACTATGCCCTCATCTTCTCTAATGTTTCTATCATTTCTCATATGATTTAATACTTGAAGTTACTTTCAATATCTGTAGCAATGTTGATGCCAAATCCCATCAAAGATGTACTTAACAAGGAACATTTGGGTTCTGATTAAGGGTCTTAATATAGCAGCTGCAAAAGTTGCTCCTGCTCCCTCCAGGTAATTGTTAAAATATTGCCATTACATGTAATTTTCTTTCTTTTTAATTAAATTTTTAAAGATCATCCTAACTGTATATCTTTCATTGTGCTGGAAGGTGCTATACATTCTACCTGAGGAGAACAGTAATTATCAATAATATCCCACTATGGACCATCTTAGATGCAATAACAACCAGCCTGGCAAGACATGGCTCACTATTGCTACAATAGTCACATAAAATATGGGACTGTGGTGGTTTGAATAAGAATGGCTCCCAAAGGATCATATATTTTAATACTTGGTCATGAGGGAATGGCACTACCTGGGAGGATTTGGAAGGCCTTGTTGGAGTAGGTGTGGCATTGTTGGAGGAGTTTGTGTCACAGGGGATTGTCATTGAGGTTTTCAAGGTCACAAACCAGGTCCAGTGTCTCTCTGTCCCTGCTGCCTGCAAATCTTGTTGTAGAACTCTCAATAAACTCTACCAGCTGATAACTTTGAATCTAGTGTTCCTCCACATACCTATATCCCTCACTTAGTAATTTTATGAGGTAGAGAGATGCCAACACACCCATTACCTAGGTACTGTGTTCAAAACTAGAATTAGATCAGTTTTGTTTGTTTGTTTGTTTTGTTGTGTTGTGTTGTGTTTTTGTTTTTGTTTTTTTGAGCTAGGATTTCTCTTCTGGAATTCACTCTGTAGACCATGCTTCCTTAACTCACAGAGATCCTCCTGCCTCTGCTTCCCGTGTGCTGGGATTAAAGACATGCTCCACGACCCACTGGCTATATCAGTTTTATGATGGACCTTGACCATAATTGTAATCTTATTAGTGTTCTATGAGGCTGCATTTAGAAGCACTGTTAACTTATGCTTAGTTTTAGTGGATAAAATTTCTATTTAAGAAAACTGCATGTCTCTAAAATTGCGGTGTTTATCTAGTACAAAGAGATCAGTTTGCCACCTTCTCCCTCCCCCTAATTTGGTGGTTGACAAATAAAGAATAGATATATTTTAAAGTGTTTTGTAAACTATCAACATTAGATCATATAACACAAAGACAGCTGTAAATATTATTACTATTTTGTTTTTTTTTAATTTTGGTAGTCTCAGAGGGATAATAAATACATTCATGCCCTACTTAAAGGCAGTGTATTTATGCTGTGAAAAGAAAAGATGCAATATAAAATGTATTACTGACATTAAATGATGTGAGCATGTCTCTGGATAACACTCACTATGTTTTCATTTCACATCATTGGTGAAAAGTTTGCTGGAGACTAGTCCCTTATAGTTTAGTACCATGCAATCATAGATACATTTTCCTGTGCCTGAAATGCTGTAGGAGCCAGGTAGGAATGCAAATACTAAAATGTATGGAGAAATAAATTTGTGTATCAAAGTAAAAATCTAAGTCTAATTTATTTACTGAGCTGTGCCTGGTACTTTGGATGACATTATTTTTGTCAATGCAAAGGGCTGCCCTCATTAGACTATTTGGAATCATATTGAAAGCAACAGTAATTAAATATTGTATGTGATCACTGAATAGATTTGGGCATAACCTCTGTAGGTCAAAAACTTTGGAGTTTGTATTGAAGTGTCATTCTTGGGAAAATTCACCAGAGACAAAAACCGGGAAGGATGGATATAGAAAATGAAGGGAAGGGGGCATACTGTCATCAGTGTTTCCACTTTCCACAAGTACTCAAAGAGAGCAAATGGTTGGTGTGATTATTTGTTTCTTGGTTTTTCAGCAGTATATTTTAAATTACATTGGCTATAAGACAACTTTGAAATGTAGATAATATAACTTAAATGAGCTTAAGACAAAAATGCAGACATGTTATAAAAAATGGTTAGGAGTCTTCGAGATAATGCTTCAATTCAATTATGGGACACAGATGTCTTTAAATTGATGATTTTATATTCCTTTATCTTTGGTAGGTTGCAAATATACTGCCCAGTTCTGTACCAGACCTTCAATGAAGAATAAACACCAAGACTCCTAATATATTCTAAGAAATTGAAAGCCATCTTTCTGAATTATTTTACAAGGTCATTATTACCCTGTGTGCTGGATAGTTTTAGGTAAACATCAGTCAAGATAAAGGACCTGGAATTAGGGAACCTCAGTTAAGAAAATATTTCCCTAAACTCTGGTTATAGGCAAATCTGTAGGGAATTTTCTTAATTAGTGATTGATGGAAAACAGGCCATTGTGTATAGCACCATCCCTGGGCTTTTTGTGATGGTTTCTACAAAATAAACAAACAAATCAAACAGGCTGACCAAACCAAGATTAGCAAGCCAGTAAGCAGCACCCCTTCATGACTACTGCATTAACTATTGCCTCCAGGTTCCTGCTCTGTTTGAGTTCTCATCCTGAATTTTTCTATGCAAGACAATGATGAGAAAGTATAAAACAAATACATCTTTTCCTCAATTTGTATTTTGCTGTTGTTCGGCCATAACACTAGATACCCTAAATAGTACAGAAGTTGCTATCAGGAATCAAATATTGAGCTAACAGAACTGGCCATGTTTTGAGTAGTATTGTGGAAGAATATTGGAAGTTTGGGGTAGAAAAGTCATTGAGTGGTGTTGACAGTAGTGCATATATATGATGGAGACCTGACTTGTGACATTTCATAGGGAAGCAATGATGATTCTAGGCCATTTTTTAATGAAAAAATAGTGATGTCTTGTCAGACCGAAAATACTTAAGCATAACATTTTTCTTTGCAGGGACAATGGATAATGGTCAGCTTGGGTTGACGAATCAGGTGTAATTTAAATAGATGAGCATCATTGAGCTGAAACATTTAGGGAAGTGTTTCCTGACAGCATACAGTTTTGTGTGCCAGAGGGGTGAGTTGTGCCACCACTGAACATCATAGTCACTCAGGTGGTAGTGGCATAAAGGGGTAATGGGGAGAAGCTGAGTCTTGACAGTGATAGAGTACCAAAGAGAGCCCAGGAAAGGCTGCTAGTAAAAAGTTGAAACAACAGCAAAGGAGAGGAGCCAGTAGAAGACTTGGAGACAAATTTTGTAGGTTGAACAGGTTGGAGACAGAGAAGTGACCTAAGCAACTTGGAGGAGTCCAGAGGATCATGAGTGCATCCCAGATACTGGACATTAAATAATTTACACAGTTGGAATTTGTTCTTTATTTGATCAGATTATGACTGTGACCAGGTACTTCCCTCTGGAAATAATTGTGTATTTAATTTTGGAGGGATTTTACAGGATCCTCCTACAGAAAGCTTGGATTTTATAATGTGTTTTAGGTTTTAAAGTGAAGTTGGATTTCTTATGAGTTTAAATTTTAAAGCGTTTGAATTGTAAACTGCTTTATTTGTTATTTTTATTATTTTATGATCTTGGGAATCAACAAGAAAGTAAAAGCTGTGGCTTAACAGTGATGAGTTTGTGTGCCAAACTTATAAGAGGACAATTGTGCTGACTAGTTTCAGATCAGCTAAAACCAAGGTAAGTCATGTGAGAGAAGGGAATCTCATTGTGGCCGGTGCCATCCCTAAGCTGCTTGACCTGGTAAAATAAATAAATAAATGGATACATAAATAAATACAAATGAACAAACAACTACAAAAGCAAAACAAAACAAAAAACAAACGAACAAAAACAACAGGCTGACCAAGCCATGAGGAGCAAGCTAGTAAGCAATCACCATACAACCCCTTGGCTACTTCATCAGCTCCTGCCTCCAGGTTTCAGCTCTGACTTCCTTCTATGAAGGACTATGATGTGGAAATGTATGCCAAATCACCTCTATCGTCCTTTACTTACTTTTGGTCATGGTGTTTCATCATAGCAATAGAAACCCTAATTAGGGTACCCTGACACCTGGCTAAACCATAAAAAAACAAGCCCCCCACTGATAAAAGAAAATTACAAAGCAACATTCCTCATAAATATAGATGCAAAAGCTCTCAATAAACTACTTGCAAACTGAATCCAAGAATATGTCAAAAAATATTATGTACCATAATCATGTTGGATTAATCCCCAAAATATAAGGATCTTTCAATATATGCATATTGATAGATGTTATCTACAGACAGAAAGATAAGCACACAGTCATTTCATTAGATGAGGAAAAGACCATTGACAAAATCTAAGATATGTTTATTACAAGAGTATTGGAAGTACTAGAGATTGAAGGAATATACCTCAACATACTAAAGGAAACTTAAAAGAAGCACACAGATGATGTCTACTAATATAAAGAAACCTAAAACATTTCTACTAAAATCAGTAGAAATAAGAAATGTCCACTTTCTAAGTAAGTGTTCAATGTGGTACTTGAAGTATTCGCTAGAGGAAGAAGGAAATACAAGTGTGGCATTTTGAAAGTAATGATACAGTGAAGAACCTCTAAAACTGTAAACTTTCACCTCAATTAAGAGTTTTCTATGTAAGATTTGGCATACTCATGGTGTCTCTTCAGAGCACTAAAAATCCTAACTAAAACAGAAGTTGATACCAAGTACTAGGGTATTGCTGTTATAGGTCTAACCATGCTTTTGTTTGAAGGACTACAGATCTTTGGAATCTGTATTAGAATACTGCTTAGTGAGCCATACTAATAGCAAGTGAGAGACTGATGTTGAATGTGATTTGATGAATTGTGTGTTAGGGGCTTTAGTTCAAGAGGTTTCAAAAGGTGGCATAGAGATAATTCTTGTGATATTTGGTGAAGAATGTGTCTGCCTTTTGCCCTCGTATAAAGAGTCTGCCTGTGAGTCAACTGAGGAATTTTGGGTTTGTTCCTTTGGCAGAACAAATCTAAAAACAACTTAATGTAGACTCTGTAGTGTGGTTATTAGTGGTAACTCTAATGAAGATTTATAAAGAAAAGGATCAATCTGAGCAGGGTAAATTATACAATATAAAATTTCAGAGGTAAAGGCTGGAGAAATGGCTCAGAGGTTAAGATCATTGGCTGATCTCCCAGAGTTACTGATTTCAATCCCTGGCAACCACATGGTGGCTCACAGCCATCAGTAATAAGATTTGGTGTTCTCTTCTGGCATGCAGGGATACATCACTATATACATAATAAATTTTTAAAGAAAAGAGTTTGTGGAAATTTAAAAAATATGAGGGATTAAAAGAGTACTAGAAAGTGTAATGGAGTTAAATCCTGTGTTCAAGGAGCAGAGGATTTAAAAAACTGTGTAAAGGGAGTGGTGATTTCAGGGCCATATTCCACCCAGGCAAAATTTCAATTTGTGAAAAGGAGCTAAAGAAAATCTTAGATCTGATGAACCACACCTTTAATTCCTGAACTAGGAAATCAGAGGCTGGCAGATATCTGAGTTTGAGGCCGGCCTGGTCTATACAGCAATTTCAGGACATCCAAGCTCAGGAAGTGAATTAGAGAAACCTGGTGAAAATGTAATTGAATGAATAGGCCATTTTCTGACCCCAATAAGCAGAAGAACTTGGCAGCTTTGGCCCTGTGATTTTGGCTTTAGAGTTGAAGATAGAAGAAATGGGTTCTGGAATTTGCCTCAGCACCTAAAGAAAGTCATATGTCAGGGGTGTCACTCAACAGAAGCTTAGTAGAAAGGCCATTGCCTGTAGCTCTGAAATTGAAGCCAGTAGAACACAAGATATCAGAGATGCCAGCCTTGTGGGATACATTCAAAGGACAGCAACTAACAAGTAGTGCAAGCAGCCCAAGAAAGTGTGGTAAAGTCAAATAACCTGAATAGAATTGTAGATCTGGCCTACCATCAGCTCCTTGGAACTTCCTGCATCTGCTCCATGTTTAGTGGACCCACCCTGGCAGAACATACCATCCTGAGTCTAACCACACCTCAATCTTCTCCCCATTCCCTCTTCCTTCTGGTAGAGGTGAATGTGGGTTCTGCTAGGGACCAACTCCCCCATCCCCTCCTTGGAAATTTCTGGGACCACTGTGTGTGTGGTGGAACCACACTGGCAGCATGGACCACTCTGAGTCTGGCCACATCTCAATATTGCCCCCCATGCCCTCTGCCTTCCACCCTTCATTTGAGTCTTGGCACCACTTAACCACCCTCTAGTGAGGAGAATACAAAGAGAGGCCAGACCATCTGGCCTGGCCCACATTGAAGTTTAGGGCCACCTATGCCCACCAGGATATAATGGGAGAGAGAGACCCTGAGAAGACTACAGGATAAGAAGACACTCAACAAGAGAAAAACCAAAATGATACCACCAGAATCTAGGGACTCTACACCAACAAGCCCTGAGCATGCCAAAATGCAGACAAAGTGCAAGAGATGTACCTCAAAAACAACTTTATGAAAATGATAGAAACCCTCAAAGAGGAAATGAGAAAATCCCTTAAAGAAATGGAGGAAAAGACAAACCAAAAAATTCAAGAAATAAATCTCCTAAAGAATGCAAAGAAAACCAAGAAAAAACAACCAACCAACTGAAGGAAACAATTTAAACAGTTCAAGGCTTGAAAGCTGAAATAGAAACAATAAAAAACACAGAATGAGGGAATTCTGGAAACAGAAAATCTAGAAAAACTATTAGGAACTACAAATCTAAGTATAACAAATAAAATAAAAATAAAATAAAAAATAGATGGACGAGAGACTATCAGGTGCTGAACACTCACTAGAGGAAACAGAGTTATCAACCAAAGAAAATCTCAAGTCCAAGAAATTCTTATCATAAAATATCCAGGAAATACAGGACACTGTGAAAAGGCCAAACCTAAGAACAATAGGTATAAAGAAGGTGAAGAAATATAGCTCAAGGATACAGAAAACATGTTCAACAAAATCATACAAGAAAACTTTCCCAATCCAAACAAAGACTTGCCAATGAAAGAACAAGAAGCTTAGAGAACACTAATTAGTGGACCACAAGAAAAGTCTCCTCTATACATAATAATCAAAACACCAAACCTACAGAATAAGGAAAAAGCATTAAGAGCAGCAAAGGAAAAAGGTCAAGTAACATATAAATGTAAAAATATCAGAAGTAAAACCAACTTCTCAATGCAAATTCTGAAAGCTAGAAGGTCCTCGATAGAGATGTTCTAAAAAGGGCAAGAGAACAAGGATGCCAGCCCAGAGGACTATAGACTTTCAATCACTATAGATGGAGAAAAAAAAGTCATGTAATCACAAAACCAGATTTGAATAATACATATCCACAAATACAGCCCTACAAAAAGAACTGGAAGGAAAACTCCCATGCAAGGAAGATACCTACACTCAAAAAACATAGGCAATAGATAATTCCACTTTACCAAACACAAGAACAAAAAGGGGGTAATACATACACAATACCCACAATTGATGCAAAAATACTCAATAAAATACTGGCAAATCAAATCCAAGCACACATCAGAAAAAAATAACTATGATCAAGTAGGCTTCATCCCATGCATGCAGGGATGGTTCATCATATGAAAATCTATCAATGTAATCCACCATATAAACAATAAACTACCTGTTATCAATATAGACCTGGCTCCACATTGCATTCATCTTTAAAACCAAATAATCATCTCACTAGATGCAGAAAAAGCCTTTGACAATATCCTACACTCCTTCATGGTAAAGGTCTTGGGGAGATCAGGGATAACAGGATTATACCCAAACATAATAAAAGCAATATACAGCAAAACAAAAGAAAACACCAAGTTAATGAAGAGAAACAAAATGCAATACCTCTAAAATCAGGAACAAGAAAAGGTTTCCACTGTCTTCATATCTCTTCAATAAGGTACTTGAAGTTCTAACTAGTGCAATAAAACAACAAAAGTAGATAAAAGTAAAAAAGTTGGATAGGAAAAATTCAAACTTTAACTATTCACAGAAGATACAAATCACCCTATAAAATAGCACAAACAACATAAAATATCATGGTGTAGTGATAATCAAACAAGTAAAGACATGTAAAACAAGATCTGTGAGTCATTAAAGAAAGAAATTAAAGAAAATATAATGATCTCCCATGCCCTTCGATAGGTAGGATCAATGTAGTAAAATCTTGCCAAAAGCAATCTACAGATTCAATGCAATGCCCATCAAACTATGAGCACAGTTCTTCACAGACCTTGTAAGAACAATACTTATAGTGGGAGATTACCAATACGGAGCCAAGTAGAAATATAAGGGTATTTAATAGGGAAAAGCCTTACTTACAGAGCGACCTAGACAGCTGGCATGGCATCAGTCTGTACACAAGCTGAAAGGGGGGTGGTGGTGGGGGAAACGGGTCAAAACTGAAATCAAAACTCAGCCAACTCAAACTCTTACCCTAAGTCACCCTGCCCACGCCCTAAACAGGCTTGGCTACAGGTTCCCTTGCAAATACTCAACTTCATATGGAAAAACAAAAACACAAGATAGCCAGAATAACCCGGTACAATAAAGGAACTTCCAGAAGCATCTTCATCCCTGACTTCAAGCTCTATTATAGAGCTGTAGTCCAGAAAAACAGCTTGGTATTGGCATAAAAATAGACAGGAAGATCAATGGAAATCAAATTGTAAACTCTGAAATAAACACACACACCTATGAATACCTTATTTTGACAAAGAATCTAAAAGTGTACAATGGAAAAAAAGAAAGCATCTTCAACAAATGGTGCTGGCATAACTGGATATAGACATGTAGGAGACTAAATATAGATCCATATCTATGGCCATGCCCAAAATTTAAGTCCAAATCAAAGACTTCAACATAAATCAAGCCACACTGAAGCTCTTAGAAGAGAAAGTGGGAGGTACCCTTGAACAAATTGGTACAGGAGACCACTTCCTGAACACAACACCAGTAGCACATACACTGAGAATGACAGTTAAATAATGGGACCTCCTGAAACTGAGAAGTTTCTGTAAGGCAAAGGACACAAAACAAAACAAAATAGTAGCCCACAGAATGAGAAAAGATATTCACCAGCCCCACTTCTGACAGAAGACTGATTTTCAAAATGTATAAAGAACTCAAGAAGCTAATCACCAAAACACCAAATAATCCAATCAAAAAGTGGGGTACAGAATTAAACAGAGAATTTTCAATAGAGGAATCTAAAGTGGCTGAAATATGCTTAAAAGGGTGTACAATATCCTTTAATGATGACCAAATTGGTCAAGACCAGGCTGGGAAAACTCACAGAAACAGCTGACCAGAACAAGGGGGAGCTTTTGGTCCACAGACTGATAGATGGAAAACCTGCATGGGACTGATCCAGAATCCATGAAAGTAGGTGTCAGTGAAGAGGCCTTGGAAATCTATGGGACCTCTTGTAGTGGATCAGTAGTTACTCCTCACATAGGAATTGACTTTGAGAACTCATTCCACATAGAGGGCCACTCCCTGAGCCTAGCCACACACAGGGGATTGCCTAGGCCTCTGAAGACCCCCCTATGGAAGACCTCACCCTTCCTGGGGAGCAGAAAGGGTATGGGATAGGTAGGGTATTATTGGTGACTGGGAGGAGGGGAGGGAGAGGGAACTGGGATTTACAGGTAAAAGAACCTTGTTTCTAATTTAAATGAAAAATGTGGGGGGAAAAAATGAAGATGTATAACATCCTTAGACATCAGGGAAAGGCAAATCAAAACAACTCTGAGATACCTTCTTATTCCTGTGAGTATGACTAAATCAAAAACAACAATGCCGGAGAGGATGTGAAGAAAGGGGAATACTCCTCCACTGCTGGTGGGAGTGCAAACAAATACAGCCAATTTGCAAATTACTATGGCTGGTTCTCCAGAAAATAGGAAACAGTCTACCTCAGGATACAGCAATTCCCCTCTTAGGCATATACCCAAAGATCCCACATTCATACAACAGGCACATCTGTTCAAGTATTCTCATAGCAGCATAATTTGTAATAGCAAGGACCTGGAAGCACCCTAGATGCTCCTCAACTGAAGAATGGATAAAGAAAATATGTTACAGTTACAAAATGCAGGACTACTCAGTGGGGGAATAAAAAACAATAGACTGTTGAAATCCACAGGCAAATGGATGGAAGTAGAAGAAACCATCCAGAGCAAGGTAACCAAGTCACAAAAACACAAAAACACAAACATGGTATGTACTCATATTTGGAATTTAGACACAGAGCAAAGAACTACCAAACTACAATCCACACCTCCAAAGAAGCTAGCAAACAAGGAGGACCCTAAGAGAGACATACATGGTCCCATGAAGAAGGGAAAGGGACAAGATCTTCAGAGTAAATTGGGAGCATGGGGTTGAGGGGAGAAGGAGAAGGGAAAGCAGTACATGAGGGATCAAGAAGATTTATTCATTGGAAGAATAGAGGAGAACAAGAAAAGAGACACCATAACAGAGGGAGCAATTATAGATTGAAAGAGAAACCTGGCACCAGGAAAATGTCTAGAGATCTATAAGGATGACACCAACTAACAACCTAAGCAATAGTGGAGAGGCTACCTTAAATGCCCTTCCCTTATAAAGAGATTGATGGCTACCTTGTATGCCTTCCTAGAGACTTCATCTAATAACTGATACAAGAAGAAGCAGACACTCACAGCTAACACTGAAATGAACTCCTGGAATCCAGTTGCAGAGATGGAGGGAGGAGTGATGAGCATTAGAATCAAGATCAGGCTGGAGAAACACACTGGAACATTGACCTGAACAAGGGGGAACTCATGAGTCCCAGACTGATAACCAGGAAACCAGCATGGGACCAATCCAGACCCCTGAATGTTGGAGTTCGTTAGGAGCCCTTGGCAGTCTATGGGCCCTCTATTAGTGTATCAGTATTTATTCCTAATATACAAATGGACTTTGGGAGCCCATTCCACATAGAGGTATACTTTCACAGCTTACTCACATGGTAGAGGGCCTAAGCCCTGTTTCAAATGAAAGGACAAACATTGAAAATGGCCATGGAATGCCTATTCATCCCTGGGGAGCAGAAAGGGGATGGAATAGTGGTTGCTGGTGGGCAGGTGGGGAGGGTAAAGGGAAGCAACTGGGGTTGACATATAAAATAAGCTTGTTTCTGATTAAAATTTGGTAAGAAAAAGCAAACAAACATGAGAAATTATAGAGCTAAATAAGGCTTTGGCATCATATATGGAGATATAGAGTTGGGAGTTTGCCACCTGGTATTCAGTCTTCCTTTTGTCCAGTATTTCCTTGCTATGCTAACTTCTCTTCATTTAGGAATGATAATACACATTATATTTTAGAAGTATGTGATCAAGTTTTTGCTTTTTACAGGGAATTACTATTAAGAGACTGCAAGAATCTCAGAAGAGACTTTTAAATTTAAATATTGTTGAGTCTGTCATAGACAATGGGCACTTTTGAAGTTGGAATAAATGTATTTTGCATTATGATATTATGAAAAGCTTATGATGGTAGATGTGGAAAGTGGTAGTTTGAATGTAATTGGCCCCCATAATCTTACAGAGAGTTGTACTATTAGGAGGTGTGGCTTTGCTGGAGAAAGTGTATCACTGTCAGGGTGTGTCATTCAGGATACACCCCACAGTGAGTTAGTTCACTTCCTCTGCCATGGAAGATGTAGGACTATCAGTTCCAGCTCCACTATTACTGGCACGCCACTATGCTCCCTGGCATGATAATAGAACCTCTGAAGCTGTAAGCTGCAATCACAATTAAATGTTTTCTTCATAAGTGTTTCCATGCTCATGATGTCTCTTCATGACATTAGAAACCATAAGACAAAAGGAAATACAAACAGAAAAGGAAGATATGATAGCACTTTTACTTGAAGATGATAAGATTTTAAACATAAAGAGCCTAAAATCTTCACCAGAAAACTTCTATAGCTGATAAACTCTAATGATAGACTGAAAAAAATATCAGGGAAAGAATATCTCTCACAAGAATTTCAAAGATATCTTGGCTTATCTCTAATCAAGCAAGTGAAACAGTTGTTTAATAAAAATTTTCAGACATAGAAGAAATTGAAGAAGCCACCAGAATATGGAAAGATCTCCTACCCTAATAGATTGCTGGATTAATATTGTGAAAGTGACATTTTACCAAAAGCAATTTCTAGATTCAATGCAATTCCCATCAAAATTGAAGCATAATTCTTCATAGTAATTGAAAACGAATCAGATTTTTAAGGATATGAAAACACACACAAAACAAAATGTTAGATAACACAATCCTGAATAATAAATAAGCTGTCAGAGTTATCACCATTCCACATTTCAAGTTGTACTACACTGCCATAATAATAAAAGTGGCATGGTAATTGCATTAAAGCAGAAATGATAATCAGTGAAAGCAATTTGGAGACCTAGACAAAAGGCCACACACCTATATTTTCTGTTGTTTTAAAAAAGAATAAATACAAATATACACAGTAGAGAAAAGATAGGATCTTCACCAAATGGTGCTGTTCAAAGTAGACAGGTGCATACAGAAGAATGTATTCAGTAACCTGCACAAAGTTCAATTCCAAATGGATCAGGAACCATGGCATACTACAAGATAACCTGAATCTATAGACCAGATACACTGTATCTAAAGATCAGATATCATGAATCTGATAGGACTTCAATCACCTTGAACTCATTACCTGAGGAAGATATTCTGAAGAGTTCACCTATAACAAGCATTACAATCAACGATTAATAAATGGTATCCCATAAAACTGAAATGATTCTCTATGGTAAATGACAATATTACTTGGGCAAAGTGGCAGGTTGCAAAATGGGAAAATATCCTTACCAATTATATATCTGATGTGTCTTATCATATTAAATATATAAAGATTAAAAATAAAAAAATCTGATTAAAAAATAATTGAAAACCTGAACTTCAAGAAAATAAATAAAAAATTTAAAAATGGTGTGCATGTCTAAATAGAGAACTTTCAAAAAATTAAACACATCTTTCAGAGAAAGCTAAATGTTTAACATCCCTAGTCATAAGAGAAATATGAATTCAGACTACTGGGAGATTTAATCTTACAGCTGTCATATTGGCCAAGTTCAAAAAAAGCAATGACTGTTGTCTTAATTAAGATTTTTATTGCTGTGAAAGGACACCATGACAATGGCAACTCTTATGAAGGAAAAAATTGCAATCTGGTGGTTTACAGTTTCAGAGCTTTACTTTGTATTTGGATGGAATGTTCTATAGATGTCTGCTAAACCCAATTGTGGCATTACTTCTGTTACTTTCTTTGTTTCTTTGTTAAGTTTCTGTCTGGTGTTCCTGTATAGTGGTGAGAGTGGGGTGTTGAAGTCTCCCACTATAAGTGTTTGAGATTTTATGTGTGATTTGAGCTGTAATAATGTTTCTTTTACAAACATGGATGTCTTTGTATTTGGAGCATAAATGTTCAGAATTGATACTTCATCCTGATGGATTTTACCTGTGATGAATAGGAAGTGAACTCACTCATCTCTTCTGATTGATTTTAGTTTAAAGTCCAATTTGTTGGACATTAGGATTGCTACTCCAGCTCATTTCTTGGGTGCATTTGATTGCAATATCTCTTTCCATCCCTTAATTCTTAGGTAACATCTGTCTTTGAATTTGAGGTTTGTTTCTTGTATGCAGCAGAAGGGTGGATTCTCTCTTCTTATCCATTCTGCTGACCTGTGTCTTTTTATGAGTGAGATAAGACCATTAATATTCTTGGATATTAATGACCATTGATTGTTCATTCCTGTTTTTTTTTTTTTTTTTTGATTTGGTGGTGTTAGTAAAATTTTGTGTGGGTTTCCATCCCTTTCTTCTTTTGGCTGTTTGTAAAATGGGACTATCTATTGCCAATATATTTCTGTTTGTAGTTAACTTCCTTGGGTTGTAGTTTTTTTTCCATAAATTTCTGTAAGGCTGGATTGGTGGATATGTATTTTTTAATTTGGTTTTGTCATGGAATATCTTGTTTTCTCCATCTATATTGATTGAAAGCTTTGCTGGGTATAGTAGTCTGGGCTGGCATCCATGGTCTCTTAGTGAAGGTAGAATATCTAGGCAGGACCTTCTGGCTTTCAGAGTTTCCATGGAAAAGTCAGTTTGACTTTATACGTTATTTGACCATTTTCCTTTGCTGCTCTTAATATTTTCTCTTTATTCTCTACATTTGGTGTTTTGATTATGATATTATGGCAAGGGGAATTCTTTTTGTGGACCAGTCAATTTGGTGTCTTATAAGCTTCTTGTACTTTCATAGGCATATACTTCTGTAGGTTGTGGAAGTTTTCTTCTATGATTTTGTTGAATATGTTTTCTGAGCCTTTGAGTTGGATTTCTCCACCTTCTTCTATACCTCATATTCTTAGGTTTGGTATTTTCATGATATCCCATATTTCTGTATATTTTGTGTTAGGGATTTGTTGGGCTTAAGATTTTCTTTGGTTGATGATTCTATTTCTCCTATTGTATCTTCAACTCCTGAGATTCTCTCTTCCATGTCTTTTTTTCTGTTAGTTATGCTTGCATCTTTGTATCTGTAGCTACTGATCATTTACCCAGGTTTTCTATTTCCAGCAGTCACTCAGATTGTGCTTTCTTTATTGCCTGTATGTATGTCAGTTTTTAGGTCTTGAACTGTTTCCTTGAAAGATTTGTTGATATCTTGTATTTTTTTTGTCCATTTCTTTAAGGGATTTTCTCATATCCTCTTTGAAGCCCTCTTGAACTTGAGCCCATTTTCATGAACTTGCTTTTTTGGTCATTCTCTTCTGCTTCATCTGCATTGTGATTTTCAGATCTTCCTGGTGTAGGGTCCCTACTCTCCGATGGTGTTTATTGGTTTTTCTATTGTTGAATGTGCTTTGATATTGTCTTCTTCCCATTCTTTTTTTGGTGGGTGTAGCAGGAGTCTCTTCATTTATTGGGGGGTACTGGACCAAGTTTCCCTTAGGGTAGATGCAAAGTGTTCCAATATTCTGATGTTTGTCCTCTTCTCGTGGATGGAGGCAAAAGTGTAACTGGGGCCTTAGCAGTCTCTGGATGTGTTGGATCCCACCAAGTTCGGATCTCATAAGCAGTCTTCTGGCCCTAAGTGTCCCCAAGCAGGGCAGTGGAACCCAGATCTGAAACAGCCTCTGGCCTACCTTGTCTGGTGAATGGAGGCAGGACTCTAAACAATAAAATTAAAGGAAAAATTCCACATTAAAGAGTACAATATAGCCAGGTAGCAGGATAAAAATTAACTAAAAAAATAAATCAGTAGCCCTACTATATACAGATGATAAATCTAATGACAAAGAAATCAGGGAAACATCACCTTTCACAATATCCACAAGCAACATAAAATATATTGGGGTAATACTAACCAAAAAAGTGAAAGACCTGTACAATAAGAACTTTGAGACTTTAAAGAAAGAAAATAAAGAAGAAACCAGAAAATGAAAAAATCTCCCATGCTCTTGGATAGGTAGAATTAACATAGTAAAAATGGCAATCCTGCCAAAAGCAATCTACAGATTCAATGCAATTCCCATGAAAATCCCAACACAGTTATTCACAGACATTGAAAGAAAAATACTCAACTTTATATGAAAAAATAAAAATTCCAGGATAGACAAAACAACCCTTTACAATAAAGGATCTTCTGGAGGCATCACCATCCCTGACTTCAAGCTCTACTACAGAGCCATAGTTCTGAAAACTGCTTGGTATTGGCACAAAAATAGACAGATAGACCAATGGAATCGAATTGGAAACCCTGATAGTAAACCATGCACCTACGAACACCTTATTTTTGACAGAGGTGATAAATCTATACAATTGAAAAAAGACAGCATCTTCAACAAATGGTGCTGGCACAATTGGATTCGGACATGCAGAAGATTACAGATTGATCCATACCTGTCACCTGCACAAAACTTAAGTGCAAATGGATCAAAGATCTCACCATAAATCCAGCCACACTGAATCTTCTAGAAGAGAAAGTGGGAGAACGAATTGGCACAGGAGACCACTTCCTGAACATTACACAAGTAACACAGACATTGAGGTCTGCAATTAATAAATGGGACCTTCTGAAATTGAGAAGCTTCTGCAAGGCAATGGACACAGTCAGTAAGACAAAATGACCACCCACAGAATGGGAAAATGTCTTCACCAATCCCACATCTGACAGAAGACTGATTTCCAAAATATATAAGGAGCTCAAGAAGCTAGCCACCAAAACACCAAACAATGAAATCAAAAAGTGGGGTGCAGAACTAAAAAGAGAATTCTCAACAGAGGAATCTGAAATGGCTGAAAGACATTTAAGAAAGTGCTCAAAATGCTTAGCCATCAGAGAAATCCAACTCAAAACAACACTGAGATATGGCTAAAATCAAAAATACCAATGACAATCTATGCTGGAGAGGATGTGGAGAAAAAGGAACACTCCTCCATTGCTGCTGGGAGTGCGAACTTGTAAGACCACTCTGGAAATCAGTATGGCGGTTGCTCAAAAAAATGGGACTCAGTCTACCTCAAGATCCAGCCATTCCTCTCTTGGGTATATACCCAAATAGTGCATGTTCATACAACAAGGGCATATGTTCAACCATGTTCATAGCATCATTGTTTGTAATAGTCAGAACCTGGAAGCTACCTAGATGCCCCTCTACTGAAGAATGGATTGAGAAAATGTGGTACATTTATACAATGGAGAACTACTCACCAGAAAAAAAACAATGGAAACTTGAAATTCTCAGGAAAATGGATGGAACTAGAAGAAACCATCCTGATTAAGGTAACCCAGTCACCAAAAGACAAACATGGTATGTACTCACTCATATATGAATTTTAGACATAGAGCAAAGGTTTACCAGCATATAGTCCTCTTCACCAAAGAAATTAGGAAACATGAAGGACTCTAAGGCATAAATGTTCCCCAGGAATGGGAAGTGGCATAAACTTCTGAGCTAATTGGGAGCATGAGGGTAGGGGAGAGGGAGCTGCCACAATAAAAGCAAGAAAAGAGGAGTAGAGGAGAGGAAATGGAGGAGCAGAAATATTGAGTTGGAGGAAGAATAGAGGAGAGAGAGCATGATGAAAGATACCATATCAGAGGGAGCCACTATAGGTCTGAGAAGAGATCTGAAACTAGGGAGATCTCCAGAGACCTACAAGGATGACAAAATCTGACAATCCAGGCAAGGGTGGAGAGGATAACCTAAAAGCCCTTCCCCTAAAATGAGATTGATGACTACTCTTTATGCCATCTTAGAGCCCTCATCCAGTGGCTGATGAAAGCAGAGACATCCACAGATATACACTGAGCTGAAATCTGGAATTTAGTTGAAGAGAGGGAGGAATGAAGACCAAAGGGGTCTGTACCAGGCTGGAGAAACACACAGGAACAGTTGGCCTGAACAAGGGAGAGCACATCGACCCCAGATGCTGTCTGGGAGGCCAGTACAAGACTGATCCAGACCCCTGAATATGGATCTCAATACGGAGGCCTCTGCACCCCAGGGAGCCTCTGGTAGTGGATTAGTATTTTTTCCCTGGTACAAGAAGGGACTTTGAGAGCCCATCCCACATGAAGAGATACACTCTGGCCCTGGACACATGGGGAAGGGCCCAGGCCCATCACAGGAAGATTTGGTGGACACTGCAGAGCCCAGGTTGAGGGCCCTATCCTGCCTGGGTAGTGGTGGGTGGATGGGGTGGGGGGTAAGTTGTGGGTGGGGGAGGAGGGATGGAGGTGAGCAGATGCAGAGGGAGAAGGGACTTACATGTGAAACAAGCTTGTTCTCTCACTTGAACTAATAAAAAATATTTTTCTAAAAAAGACAGAACAATAAAAATAAAAATACTAAGTAAATAAACAATAAAATATATAAAAATATATAAAAATAGAAGATATAACATCATGGACATAAAATTACCTACCACATTTGTCTCCAGCAACATATTGTTGATTTCCCATGATTCTGAATTTTCCATTCACTTTTTCATGCCCCAGCTAGACTTGGTAGAAAACCATTAATTTATATTAGTTGCTCAACTCAAATGATTATAAAAGTGAAATGTGTCCCTCAAGCCTGCCAGTGGTATTGGCTTCCCATAGTATGATGACAGAATGTCACAGTGATTACCTCAGCTAAGAATCCAAGCTGTGGTGGAGAAAATGCTATTGATGTCCTTCCCCTATAATGAGATTGATATCTACCTTGGTTACCATTCCTAGAGCCTTCATCCAGTAGCTTTTAGAAGCAGAAACAGGCAACCACAGCTAAGGATTCAACCATACTTCTGGAATCCAGTTGTGGAGAAGGAGGAGGGATGAACAATGGAGCCTGCAGAAACCCAAAGAAACAGTATACCTGATACTAGTCACAAAGCTGGGGAAACAGCATCGGACCAAATCAAGTCCTCTGTGTGTGGGTGCCAGCTAAGAGGCCAAGACAGTCTATGGGACCTCTAACAGTGGAGCCAGTCTTTAACCCTAGAGCACAAACGTCTTTGGGAGCCAATTTCCTATGGAGGGATACTATTGCAGCAGAGATACAGCAATGAGGGCATAAGCCCTCCCCCAGACAATATGACAGACTTTGAAGGTCCCTGAGGGAGGGCCTCACTATCCCTGGGGAGGAGTTTTGGGATGGTTTGGGGAGTTGGTGGGGAACATTGGAGGATGGGAGGGTGAGGGAATGGGGGAATGGATATGTAAATATGGGTAGTAATTAATGAACAAAAATAGAAACAACACAACTAAGACTAGAGCCTATGGTAGTGTAACAATGAAAGAGGTCCATGAGCTGCCTTTATGGATTCTCTAAAAGGAAAGTATAAAAGTCTAAATGGAGACACTGTTAGGTTTCTGCTTAAATTAGAAAATAAAGAAGGAGGGCTCAAGATGAGACATGAGACTAAGAGAATATATTAACCAGTTTATTATAGGTCAGGAAAGCTAGAGCGAGAGAAACAGAAGAACAGATCAGGACAGAGAGTGAGAGAGGCAGAGAGAGGATCAGAGAGAAGGCAGAGAGAAGTGAACAGGTAGAGAGAGCAAGAAGGGAAGTTGGAACATTTAAGGGAAGACTTTGCATGCACACTGAGGCTCCATGCATTCGCAGAGTCCTCATGCAGGCTCTAATGTATGATGGGTGATGCATGGTGTAGCATGTCCCTCCTGTGCATGCCCACCTGTTGTTAGGGGGCAGGGTCAGCCAGGTATATGTCCTAAGAGTAAACAGTGAATAGTCATTACAAGTTTATGTAAAATGAAATAAGAAAGGAAAGATGGTTTTTCCAAGAATACATAGATTTAAGTTATGTAAAAGTGTGATAAAAATTTTAAGAGTTATTTTGTGTGACATATTTTATGGGAGTAGAATTAGCCTCAAAGAGCTAAATTTCTACTGTCAAAAATCTATGCCAGATTTTAAACGTCATCCTTTAGTCTGAACTAAAATAATTTATCCTTTATTTCTTACATTGTGTCTTAGTCACTTTTCTGTTGAAGGGACCAGCTCCCCATATCAGCAGCCATGGCAGCCTAACACATGTTTGCCTTACCTTGCTTTGGTCACTAGGAGGTCAGATGCCTGCCTTGTGTCAAGGAACCAATCAGAAGTTAGCTGGTGGTGCTATGCTTTACGGCTCTGGGTGTGCTTTACAGACAAGTGCACAGCAATGACTTGCAGAGCATAGTAATCGCCCTGGGAGGTCCCTATGTGCCATAACAACCAGTTGAACAATCAGCACAGGGTAAGCCCTCCAAGCCTGAAGTCACACCAATCCTGAGGCTGTGTGTACCCCTAGACACTCCCCTTAGGCTGCCCAATAATATCTTTGCCCCAGTGGTTTCTCAGGGTCTTTCCCAACCATCTGCCATGGTGCGTGGTTGAAATGCCCGAGCTAACATGGGGTTAGCTCATTAAACAACTGCAATAAAAGACTCCATTTGTTCCTGAACGAATGGCGTCCTTGCTGCAGCTCATATCCTCAAGTCAATAAAGAAACCTTTGTCCTTGCATTCAGTGACTTGTCTCCTTGTTGGTGGGTTCTTTTGGGGTTCTGAAATCTGGGCACAACATCTGGTGCATTGCCTGGGAGCCCCAAAACCCCCCAGGACCCTGACTACTGAAGGTTTCATTTTTCATTCTGTTGGTGAATGCCTGTTTGTGTCAGTTGTGTTTGTTAATTGTGTAAATGTAAATGTTCTATGTTTGGTATGCTATCGAGATCTGAAATGTGAAATCTGGGACAAAATCATTAAGTAGGACTACAAGGAAGGAGAGAAGGATTGAGGGGATGCCCCAATCTGGTTTAGGGCAGAGGTTCAGGCTACAGCTTCTGCAATCTGTAAAAAGGGGGTCAGGGGACCCAAGGTAGCCCAGTCTGAAGGAAAGTGACGTTTGGCTGGCCGTCTGAAGATACTTGCAAGATTATAGGGGCCCTAGTCTGTCTAGTCTGTGTTACTATACTGTATATCCAAGTTTCATGTTTAGGCTGTGTGTTTGTCAAGCCTGTCTGTGCCCTGACTCTGGAGATTTTTCAGAACAGCTGCTGCTGTAGACCCCAGAGGCATCTCTCCCTGTCCTTACTGCCCATGCACATGGCATGCGTGGCTCAGGGGTCTGTTCTTGCTGCCATGAGCACGTGGCGTGCAGGACAGAAGTTCCTCTGCCATGTGCCTTGGGTTAGAGTGTGCTACAGCAGATTCCACTGTCTCTGAGCACATGGTGAGGTGGCTGCTCTGAACTCCAACCACCACTGCAGCCCTCACAGCTGAGCCTGGCAGGTGCAAGTGAGTTTATCTCTCAATCCTTACCTGCCTGTCTGTGAGGCATGCAAAGAGGGGCTCTCTCTGCCCCAAATGCCATCCTGCCTTGGGTCCTGGCACCTGTTGGGAGTTTTTTGTTGTTGTGGTGGTTGTTTTGGGTTTTTTTGTTTGTTTTTTGTTTTTTTGGGTTTTTTTTTTTTTTTGAGGAGGAGGAAAGAGTTTATTTTTTATCCTTTATTTATTTGAATTAGAAACAAGATTGATTTACATGACACCCAGTTCCCGTCTCCCTCCCTTCCTCCCCTACTACCCCTCCAACTACAACCCTACCTATCACATACCCTTTCTTCTATTCTTCACCTGATTCAACCTTTCTGCTCCCTCATGACCTCTGCATCCTTCCTCTTCTTCCCTTCGCATTCTCAGAGCTCCCTCACCCTCTTCCCATGCTCTCAATTTGCTCAGGGGATTCTGACTCTTTCCCCTTCTCCAGGGGCCAATGTTTGTCTCTTTTAGGATCTTCCTTGTTTACTAGGTTCTCTGGCAGTGTGGGTTGTAGGCTTGTAATCCTTTATGTCTAAAATCCACATATGAATGTGTACATATCATGTTTGTCTTTTTATGATTGGGTTACCTCACTCAGAATGGTTTCTTCCAGTTCCATCCATTTTCCTGCAAATTTCAAAATTTATCCAGACAGAGAAACAGTCTAGCCAGCTTCTGCCAGACATAATTCATTTACTTTTGCCTTTCATTTCTTTGTTTATTACTTCTTCTTTCACTAGCTCTGTTGTGCATGGCTTGTTTGCAGAATGGTGTGCCCTTCCAGGGCCCAGTAAAGCACACATTTCCCCAAAAACCCTGTCTATTCCACTTGAGCAGTGGATCTGCTTTCTTGTCACTGACAGTTTTCATTCTACTCTGTATCTTTAAGTATACAAACCTCTTATGCTTCAGAGACCTGCAGAATATGGCATTTTAAATGTTAATTCAGAGTTTGTAATATCAGACAGACTGCCAGATCCTGACAGTGTCCTAAAGTCTCCAAAGAAGATTATGAGGCACCCCAGTTCCTGCACCTGGATGATGATGATGCTGACCAGTGAGCAAGATGCTCAGATGAAATACCTGCCACCTGCCAGGATCTGACCAAGAATGTGGACAAAACTGCTGGACACTGGAAAATTGATTGCACCTTCTTTGCCTAGACAAAACAAGTTCAGGCTTTTCCGTGTCCCTCTTTGACAGAGAGCAAAAACCTCCCACCTTATAGGCCTGGTGAAGATTGCTGTTCTTTAATACTTCTGCCTCCAACACTAATGGAGAGACTTGGGTATGGCTAAATTAATATGTACTGGCCCCTGTCACTTTTTAATAGATTCGGAAAATGTATAAAATTTACTGTTCTCAGATCTCTGATATTAATGGTGGTCAGCTTGGCAGCATCAGGCAGTGAGATCCACAGACTATATTCAGCTTGGTAGCTGATAAAGTAATAACTACCTACTGTTCAGGCACAAGTTCAAGGTTTTTAGGTTTATTTTGGTTGTCATCTAAGTATAAACTTAAAGGACTTTTTCATCAGGCCAAAGGTACCACTGTACAATCCATACCTGGCTCTCTCTGGACAGACAAAAAATGTACATGCTTCTAGCCCAAATCTGTAGTTTTTGCTAGAAATAAAAATTGTAAATATGCTCCTGCTGTTTAAACAGATATACATTGCTATTTTCTGCACTGACGTTTTCAATAAATAAGTTTTTAACTTCTGTTCCCAGTTTAAACATGTCTTAAACAGGTTTCTGCTTCTGGCAGACACATCTGAGTATCAGTTGCTGACTACAGCCTGCTCCTAAGGACTTCAAGCCCTGGACATACTGTGATCCAGTCCAGCTGATGTGGACATCCCCTGTTTCTTCAACAGAGTCTACCAACCAGAACTACCTGATGGATTCCGCATTGATTAAATTTCCCCTTTGCTTTTGACTAGCATTTCAGCCTTCTTGGGTCCCTAACTTCATCCCAAAGTCAGCAGGAAGTAACATGGGAAAGAATACATCACCCTTTTTACCTGGTTGAAATGCTAAGTCAAAAGGAACTCCCTTACATAGGGAATGCCAATATCTCTCAGTCCCTGATGGGGACACCAGAGAGACAGCAATTCTATGATTGGAATCCCCAAAAATGAAAAATATGGGGGAATGAAGGGACCAGCTCCCCATTTCGGGAGCCATGGCAGCCTAACACCTGTTTTCCTGACCTTGCCTTGGTCAATAGGAGGTCAGATGTCTGGCTTGTGGCAAGGAACCAATCAGAAGTTAGCTGGTGGTCCTATGCTTTACGGATCTGGGTGTGCTTTACAGACAAGTACACAACAATGACATGCAGAGCATAGTAATCACCCTGGGAGGTCCTATGGGCCATAATAACCAGTTGTCCAATCAACAGAGGGAAAGCCCTCCAAGCCTAGAGGCACACCAATCTTGAGGCTGTATGTGCCCCTAGACACTCCCCTTAGGCTGCCCAATAATATCTTTGCCCCAGTGGTTTCTCAGGGTCTTTCCCAGCCATCTGCCATGATGGGTGGATAAAGGCCTGAGCTAACATGGGGATAACTCATTAAACAATTTCAATAAATGACTCCATTTTTTCCCTAAGGAATGGGGTCCTTGCTGCAGCTCATATCCTCAAGTCAATAAAGAAACTTTTGTCCTTGCATTTAGTGACTTATCTCCTTGTTGGTGGGTTCTTTTGGGGTTCTGAAATCTGGGCACAACACTGTGTCTGTCACAAAGCACCATAAGGGAGGTATCTTATAAAAGAAAGCATTTAAGTGAAGTTATAGAATATAGTAGAATCAATATGATCGTGGTTGGGTGAATGGCAGCAGGCAAAGCCTGGAACAGTAGTTGAGAGCTTACATCACATTCACAAGCATGAGGTAGAAAGAAAAGGCCTAATTGGGAAAAACAAAGCATACCTCCAAGGATATAAAATCTCTAACAAGGCCACAGCTCCTAATCCTTCCCAATGAGTCCCATCAAACATTTAAATATATGAGCCTTTGAGGGCCATTTTTAAACATCTGTACATTCTATGTAGAATGAGTTAATATTTTGATATTTCAATCCTTACTAATAAGTAGATGAATAAATGACTACAATGTGTATGTTATTCATTATTGATTTGTGTTTGCTTGGCATATGCTCACTTAGTAGTCTTAAACATATTAACATGTGATTCCTTTATCCAATGAGAATATATGTGTTCTGAAATCAAGGTTTATGAGCAGATAATTCTAAATACTGCTTTAGAAGTGCATTTTGTGAGGGGTTGAGGAGATTGCTCAATTGCTTATGTGCTTGATATCCAGGCATAAGCATCTGAGTTCAGTGTCAAACACCCAAGGGAAAAGCCTGTTGTGGCCAGATGCATCTGTAATCCCAGCTCCAGGCAGTCAGAAAGTGCATGGTCCCTAGAGGCCTTATAGACCAGCCAGGCTAGCTGAACTGATGCACTCCAACTTCAGTGCAAAATGCTTTCTTGGAATAAATAACATTGAGAAAGACACCTGATATCAATATTGACCTCCATATAACTATGCACACATATATTCATGTAAATGCACAATACTTTCACACACACTAAATGCATAAACACACATTCACATACAAACACACACACAAACACACACAAGTGTATGCACACACATACACATTGCACACACATACACATTGGAATTTAACATTGTCTTTTGTTCAAATTCTGTCATTCCCTGGCCTCAATGTATTGCTATCATTCTGGACTTTAAATCTTAGTTGAGAGAGAGAGAGGTAGGAGAAAAGAGTGCAAAATCTCTAGAATATAAGTAAACAAAGCCAATTTTTAAACTGAACATTTACTATTAGTAAAGCCGCAGAATCCTCAAACCTCATTAAAATATGTACACATTTATATAGGCAGATTTTTAATAGATGATACATTCATACATGCATACAGGCAAATGTGGATGGATGGATAGATGGAAAATAATTAGATAATGGACAGGTAAACAGACAGGTAAGTAAGCAGAAAAGTGATTAACTTCAGGCTTTTTGGAGGTAGTTTTTTATTTTCTGCAAGCTAGAGGTAGGCAAGTCTGATCCTTTCCAGGTCAAACAAATTCCATGCCAATTTTAAAGTACTTTGTACCAAATAGGACATTAGTATAGGTCCCATTTTTAGTGTATCAGCAACATTTATATCCACAGACAGGGTAAGGTGATACAACAGTTCGGACAGTATACAAATTATTAGATTAATTAACATTTCATTCTATTCTGGTTTTATAAATGACCACCTACACTGCTGTAGATAATGCTCTCTACAGAATGTGCCTTTTTCAACAAACTGTTTTCTGGGTGGTCTACTAGACACACCAAGAAACAATATCTACACATTATCTAAACTGCTTTTCTCCAAATAAAGTATGGATAATCACTTTTATCACACAATAAAATAATTGCTGATGAGTCCATTACAAATCTTCATGGATGATGTGCAGCAAGATTGTTTGGGGGCCTCTCACTGGTTTCTTTCTTTTAACACTGATAAATATTGGTTTCAAAAAAGTGATTTCAGAATTCTATATTAAAAATCGATCAGTCATGTTAATTTTCAAAGAACGTGGGTTGCAATGAAGAAATTATATAAAATTCTTACTTCTAAATATGTTAATTTTTAAAGAATATACTGACACTCAATTCAATCTGTGTAAACTACCTTTTAAGAAATCATTTTCATCTGGGCATGCAGCACATACCTTTAATCCAAGCACCTGAGATGCAGAAGCAGGTGGATCTTGGTGAGTTTAAGAACAGCCTGGTCTACAGAGCAAGTTCCAGGACAGCCAAGGCTCCAAATGAATCCCTGTCTCCAAAAACAAGAAAAGACAGAAAGAAAGAAAGAAAGAAAGAAAGAAAGAAAGAAAGAAAGAAAGAAAGAAAGAAAGAAAGAGAGGAAGAGAGAAAGAGAGAAAGACAGAAAGAAACCACATTAAACACCATATAAGGAGAGAAGAAAAAAATAATTTACAGGAGAAAGTTGCAATAGGAAGTGATAAAGCCAAAGAAACACTAACATTAACCATTACAATATACATTGTTCCAGAAACTCATCTGAGAAATGATAGATGAAACCAAAGTAACAAATCTTTCAGCAAAGAAAAGTTTTCCTCACAGACAGCCATAGTGACAGTTTACCATCTGCGGAAGAAATGTTCTTAATTGTTTTCAATTACCCATGTTTGTCCACACTGTTTGTCAAGGGTGTCTTGACTATATCTACTGAAGGAACCGGCTTCCCTTTTGGCAGCCATAATGGTCGAACATGTGCTTCTATGACCTTGACCTAGAGACTAGAAAGTCAGATGCCTGTCTCATGACAAGGAGCCAATCGGAAGTTAGCTGGTGGCGCTATGCTTTACGACCCTGGGTGTGCTTTACGGACAAGCGCACAGCAATGACGTAGAGAGCATAGCAACCACCCTGGGAGGGCCTATGGGCATAACAACCAGTTGACCAATCAACACAGGGCAAGCCCTCCAAGCCTGGAGGCACACCAATCATGAGCCTGTGCGTACCCCTAAACACTCCCCTTATGCTGCCCTATAAGATCTTTGGGGAGACCTTAGGAGCCGTCTTTTCTAGCTGTCCGCCATGGCGGGTGGGTGAAAGACCCGAGCTAACATGGGGTTAGCTCGTTAAATTACAATAAAGCCTCATGCAGTTTGCATCAAGCTCTCGAATCCGCCTGGTGATTGGGGTGACCGAGAACGTGGCCTGGGACCCCGGATACTTGAGTTTTCGGGGGTCTAACATTTTGGGGGCTCGTCCGGGATTTGCGACCACCCTTCACCTGAGTGGATTCGATCTTGGAGGTAAGATGATTCGAGCTCGCAATTTATATATGTTCAATGTTCTATGTTTCTTGTTTTGTCTCTTGCTGTTTTGTTTGGTGCCATGATTTGTATTTGATCTGCGCAGAATTTGTATTTGTAATTCGGACTTCTGGGGAAGACCCTGAAGTCCTGCCCTGGATGAAAGTCCGAGGGTTGCTTGATTTGATCTGCGCAGAATTTGTAATTTGTATTTGATCTGCGCAGAATTTGTAATTGAACCATAGGGTAAGCAGACTTGCGAGAACCTTGGTTCCACCCTGGATGAAAGTCCAAGGTTTGGTTGTAATTTTGGTTTGGGGCACCATTTCTTTGCCGCGGTTTGTCCTGTCTAATGTTTGTGCTGTCTAATGTGCTGTCATTTGTGTTATGTGTTTCTTAAGCATCTCTTTCTGTCCCACATTGCCCATGCACGTGGCATGCATGGGTCAGGGGTCTTTTCTTGTTGCCCTAAGCACATGGCACGGGAAAGGAGTTCTGCCATGTGTCACGGGTTAGAATGTGTTATGTTGGAGTCCCCCGATGCTGCTTTTCTGAACTCGAACCACTGCTGCAGCCCTTACAGCTGAGCCTGGCCCATGTAGGTGAGTCTTTCCCTATCCCCACTTGCCGGTCCCGTGGGTCCCTGCCATTTGCCTAGCTGCCCGGCATTCTTTGTGCTCTACACACATGGTATGCAGGGGGGCCACAGGAGTCTTTTTCCCACACCTGGATTGGCCTAGGGTCTGGGGTTACCAGCAGCACCCCTACCCCAGGTCTCTCTGCCTTGAGCACATGGAGCTCGAGCGTATGAACTTATCTGGCCTGATCCGGACATCTAAATGGCCTTAAAGTTATTAAGAACTATAAAAGGGACTTTGACAAAATTTTTATGTTAACTAAAAAATAAAAAAAAATGTAAAAGACTTAAATAATAAAGAGAAAAAAAATTGTCTAAGAATGTCTAAGAAAGTCAGAAAAATAAAATAAAAGGTTAAAGAGAGTTAAAGCAAATGGTAAAAGTTATAGAGGGTTAAAGTAAGTTGTAGAAGGTCAGAGGAAAGTTGTCGAAGGTCAGAGAAAAGGTTGTTACAAATGAAAAAAAAATGTAAACTGTGCTATGGTTTCTCATGTCTAAAATTTTAATCATATTAAGCTGATTTTGTTTTAAAAAAAAAAAAGTCCTGTTTATTTCTCAAGTAATTTATGTATACTTGTTTTAAAATGTTCTGTTTCCTGGTTTAGCCAGCGCATGGCCAACTGGTCACATGACTTGACTGGTCGCCATTTTGCTAAAGTTAAAAAAAATACTTAAGCCGCCATCTTGACTAAAGGTGACCACATGGAAATTAGAGGTACCATCTTAGAAACAAGTTTTTCAATTAAGATTTAAAATGTTAATGCTTCTATATATTACAGAAAGACCTTAAGGAAATTTAAATTTCTTTTAAAACCAGTTTTCAAATGTTTGTTTTTATTAATGTTTGTACTTAAAGAGCTTCAATTTAGAATTATTTTTAAGCAAAGCCTGACAATGTAAAGTTCTTGTTTTATAAAAGATGCTGATCTATATAAGACGGTACAGTTTGTGTTTTCAGAAGTTAAGTTTAGAATGTTGATGACACACACCTTTAAGCTCAGGGTGTTGATGACACACGCCTTTAAGTTTAGGGCGTTGGTGGCATACGCCTTTAATCCCACCACTCGGACGTAAGAGGCAGATGGATCTTTGAGTTCAAGGCCTGCCTGGTCCGGCAGATCGAATTCCAGGACAGGCTCCAAAGTCACAGAAAAACCCTACCTCAAAAAGAAGTTAAGCTACTATTTAAAAAATATAAGGTAGCTCTATATAGTTTTAAGTTCAGCTGTATTACAGAAATAAGACATTACCTAGCCACCTATATGCTTAATGTGTGCTTAAGAAAAGTAACTAAAACAGACAAACAGACCTCTAATGCTTCAGAGATCTTCAGAATATGGCATTTAAATTGTTATCTTTAAAGTTTATAATGTCAGACAGACTGCCAGATCCGGACAGTGACCCAAAGTCTCCAAAGAAGATTACGAGGCACCTCAGTTCCTGCACCTGGACCAGTGAGCGAGATGCTCAGATGTGATACCTGCCGCCTGCCAGAACCTGGCCGAGACTGTGGACAAAGCTGCTGGACACTGGAAAATTGATTGCACCCCTTTGCCTAGACAAAACAAGGTCAGTCTTTTCCATGTCCCTCTTCCACAGAGAGGAAAAAACTCTCACAGTATAGGCCTGGCGAGGATTGCTGGTCTTTGAGACACCTGCCTCCAGCGGTAATGGAGAAACTTGGGTTTGGCTAACTGTATATGGACTTGCTTCTGACTGGCTTCTGTCACTTTTTAGTAGATTTGGATAAAGTATACCCTTCTCAGATCTCTGAAATATTACTGGTTGTCAGCTTGACAGCATCAGGCAGTCAGATCCACTATAGACTAGTAAGTGTGTTAGCTGATAAAATAATAACTACTGTTCAGGCACAAGCTCAAGATTTTTAAGTTTATTTTGGTTGTCATCTAAGTACAAACTTAAAGGACTTTTCATCAGGCCAAAGGCACCTCTGTCCAATCCATACCTGGCTCTCTGGACAGAAGAAAAATGTACATGCTTATAGCCCAAATCTGTAGTTTTTGCTAAGTATGTTCCTGCTGTTTAAACAGATATCCAAATATCTGCTTTTTCTACACTGTGGGCTTCAGAAAATAAGTTTTAACCTCTGTTCCTAGTTTAAACATGTCTTAAACAGGTTTCTGCTTCTGGCTGACATCTGAGTATCAGTTGCTGACTACCGGCTGTTCTAAGTAGACTGCGAGCCCTGGACTTGCTGTGGATGTGAACCAGTCAGCTGATGTGGACACCCCCTGTCTCTGCAACAATGTCTGCTAACCAGAAGCCCCTGATGGATTCCCCATTGCCTAAATTCCTTTTTGCTTTTGACTAGCATTTCAACCTTCTGGGGTCCCTAACTTCGTCCCAAAGTCAGCAGAAGCAGTTTGGAAAAGAATTTCGCCGTCCATTTTCCCTGGTTAAAATGCTAAGTCAAAGGGAACTCCCTTACATGGGGATGCCAGTACCTATCACTCCCTGATGGGGATATTAGAGAGACAGCAATTCCATGATTGGAATTTCCAAAAAAGAAAATGGGGGAATGAAGGAACCGGCTTCCCTTTTGGCAGCCATAATGGTCGAACATGTGCTTCTATGACCTTGACCTAGACACTAGAAAGTCAGATGCCTGTCTCGTGACAAGGAGCCAATCAGAAGTTAGCTGGTGGCGCTATGCTTTACGACCCTGGGTGTGCTTTACGGACAAGCGCACAGCAATGACGTAGAGAGCATAGCAACCACCCTGGGAGGGCCTATGGGCCATAACAACCAGTTGACCAATCAACACAGGGCAAGCCCTTCAAGCCTTGGAAGCACACCAATCGTGAGCCTGTGCGTAAGCCTGTGCATACCCCTAGACACTCCCCTTACGCTGCCCTATAAGATCTTTTGGGAGACGCTAGGAGCCGTCTTTTCTAGCTGTCTGCCATGGTGGGTGGTTGAAAGACCCGAGCTAACATGGGGTTAGTTCGTTAAATTACAATAAAGCCTCGTGCAGTTTGCAGCAAGCTCTCGAATCCGCCTGGTGATTGGGGTGACCGCGAACCTGGCCTGAGACCCCGGATACTTGAGTTTTCGGGGGTCTAACACTACTTATTGAACATTACAAAACTTACACAGGTTGTTAATTACTTCCATTAATAAGATAAATTTCATGTATGAATCCATTTGACTAGATAACAATTAGCACTAATAAACCTTCAAATCTGATAATAGCACATGGCTTTTTTATGTCCTTTAATTTCCATTTAGAGGTTTTTATACTCTCTGGTCCTAAGCACATGCCCATAAGTGTCAGGATTGGATGCTATTGCAACTGGTCAATGGACTGTTGCAGGACATTAAAAAATATATAGCTTTTATGTACTGATACTGCATCAAGAACCTTTGCTCCACTGCCTAGATAAAGTAACTGTTTTAACCAACTTTTCTTCAACTCTCAAGCCATATATTTACAGGGCATTAGCTCAACCATGAAAGGCTGAACTGGTCCCAGGAAGGGTAAGAGTTCAGCTTTCCTGTTCCCCAGACTCCCAGGTTCCCAGAGACAATCAGACACAGCAGGGAGTCAAGTAGGAACTCATTTAATGCCCCACAGCAAGCATCTTTTAAAGCAAAGCAAAACAAAACAAAACAAAGAAAAACACAAAGAGCAGGGCAGGGGTGGGGGATGGGGGCAGACAGCCAATGGTTTTAAAGTTTAAAAATCATGCACCTAGGCATCCTAAGCTTTACCTTGTGAACACTAACCATTCACGAAGTGATCTCATCTGGTTCCATCTTGGCAACCAATCACCCTTTTTTGTAAACATTTCATGACTCACCCTCCTGAATTTCCCTTGACACCATCTTAAACTGGCTCCTGTGCTCTTCAGTATATTGACAATATTACTACATTACAGTAATGATTTTGTAGACTTAGTTTAAGTCAATTTTTTATTTACTTATTCTTATTTTCTTTTCTATGATACATTAACATTATAATCTTGAATAACACTGTAGTAAACTATGAAGTTAATGTAATAGTTACTATAGTATATAATAAACATGATGTTATATAACAAACATTAAATGTATCTCATAATTGTTCTTAAACCTACATTTTGAATGAAAATAAATGATTGCAAATAAAATGGTTAGCAGACAGTCCTTAAAGAATACATATGTTTACATGATCAATGTGGACATGGTATTCCAAAAAAAAAACACTAATCTTACCTCAAAGAAATAACTAGACCCCAACCAGGAAACATATAATTTAAAAACACTGAAAATGTCAATGTAAGCAATGTAAGTATAGAATATGTAAGTAATGTATAAAAATGATTTGGAAATTCCTTATGAAGATGATTTTCCTCCATTGAAATAGTAATTACAACCTAGTGGTAGTGACATATGCCTTTAATCCCAGCACTTAGGAGGCAGAAATGATCAGCTTTCTCCAAGTTACAGGATAGCCTGGTCTACAAAGCTACACCAAGAAACCCTGCCTCAAAAAATAAAAGAAAACTGAAAGAAAGAAATAGTAATTATCCTTCTGTAGTCATCTAGGATAGCAGTTATCAACCTGTTTGTTGAGACCCTTTAAGGTTCAAATGACCCTTTTATAGGGATCACTTAAGACCATGGGAAAAAACAGATATTTACATTACTATTTATACTAGCAGCAAAATTACAGTTACGGAGTAGCAACGAAAATAATTTTATGGTTGATGTTTACCACAACACAATGAACGATAATGGTCATAGAATAGTAAGGGTGAGAATCATGATCTAGGAGGAAAAAAATATGCACAAATGGCCTTTGAAGCCACAAACCAATGTTCTCTATGAAGTCCAAAATTGAATCAGTTCATTGCATAGTGAAACACTTTATCTACTTAAAGAAAGTAAGTAATCACTGAATGTAAGACAAGTTTAGAACTGAGAGAAAAAATGAAGAGTATGGTCTGGAAAAGTTGGGGGAAGAGAAATCATATGATCAAAATTATATGAAAATTATCAGAGAATAAACTTTTTAAAAAGTGCAAATAAAACCCACAAGAATAAACAGATTACAAAACCAGCTGTATCCTTTGTAAGTTAATGTGAAGTTATTGAAGAACTCAAACCAAAGTTTTAGAAATAAGAGAGTATCTGCTGTCAAGGAAAAATGTACAATATTGAAGAAATATGAAGAGAGTGAAAGCCTTGTCTTGTTCCTGATTTTAGAGGAATCTGTCAGGAACCAGCTCTGGTCAGATATAAAAAGTCCTTCTTTACAGAGGCTGGGGACTTCCATGCTAAACACCAATTAGTCAAGCACCCCACCCCTTAGGTTAGTGTTTGAGATAACCACAGGAGGTTCCGGACACTTGCCCTGGCCTGAGAGCAATTAACATTCATTCCTCCCCCACTTCCTCTTTCTCTGCTTCCTCCTTTCTCTTTAAAAACTCCTTGTTGTACTTCAATAAATTTAGACCTTGACAAGGACACTGCTTGGTCTCGATCCTTCTTTCTTGCCCATTATTTTCAGGCTTAAGTCCACCTGAGACCCACGAATTCCTGCTGGCTGAGGCAGGAATCTACTTGAGTTTCTCTCCATTTAGTTTGGTGTTGACTGTTGGTATGCTGTATATTGCTTTTATCATGTTTAAGTATGTTCCTGTTATTCTTGATGTCTCCAAGACTTTTATCATGAAGGGATGTTGGATTTTGTCAGTCTTTTTCAGAATCTAGTGAGATGATCATGTGGTTTTTATTTTTCTGTTTGTTTATATGGTGGATTACATTGATGAATTTTCGTATGTTGAACCATCCCTGCATTCCTGGGATGAAGCCAACTTGATCATGGTGGATGATTTCTCTGATGTGCTTTTGGATTTGATTTGCCAGTAATTTGTTGAGTATTTTTGCATGAATGGTCATGAGGGATATTGGGCTGTAATTCTCTTTTTTTAGTTGTGTTTTTGTGTGGCTTGGGTGCCAAGGTAATAGTAGCCTAGTAAAAAGACCTTGGCAATATCCCTTCTGCTGCTCTTGTATGCAACAATATGAGGAATACTGGTGTTAGCTCCTGTTTCTGAAAAGCAATCTCACTTCTTCTCTGTCTGTACAGACATCCTGACCTGTTAGCTAGTGGCAAGCCCCATCCTGATTTTCAGACCACCTTTATTTGGATAAGCAAGATATTGCTACAAAAAGGATGCAGAAACAACCTGAGAAATAGAAAGAAAAATTTGCAGATTACTTCTCTGACAACAGATTGACATCCTGATCTCACATGCATTCATCAGTAGAACACATGAACTTAGAGGGTATAGGAAAAATGTCCCACAATAATGATAATCAGGAACATGAAAATGTAGATGGCAATATAATATGGCATCATACTATTATAAAATTGATAACATTTTAAAAGACTGAAGAAAAAATCTGATGAAGATACAGAAAACAGAGAATATTTGTGCACTGTTGGTGGAAATATAAATTAGTTCAGCCATTATGGAAAGTAGGGTAGAAATTTCTCAAAAATATAAAAGTGTCACAGCAATATGGTTGTCTGAATAAAAGCTGAATAATGACACCAGTTAACAGACCAACATGAACAGGGAAATTTCCTCAACAGTGTAATGCTGGTTGAGGAGCTACAGGTGGAATACGTTTCTCTCGGAGATGAGCTCTTGCACAGTTTGACCAAGCCCAAATGTTTAAACCTAGGCAAATGTACATATGGGCAATGCTGAATGCACTCAGTAAGTCATATATACATGTGTACATTTAGTGATATAGATGCAATATTCATGTATTCAATATCAAAAAAAATTTAACTTATTTATTGTCTCTTTGGGAGTTTCACATCATGTACCCCAATTCTGTTTGCCTCCTGGTCCCTAATGTCCTCCCCTCATCCCAGCTATACAACCCCACAGAAGAAAACATATCAAAGTAAACAAGTAAGTGAACAACAAAAAACAACCCACAAAACCAAACCAAAACAAAAAACATAACCACAGAAAAACTTCTTTGCTTCTCCTTCTTTCCTACTTCTCCAACATCTCTTCAATGTGGCATATAGTATACCTATTTGTCCCATCAGTTTTGCTGGCCCTGCTGGACCTGATGAAGGAACTGGTCATGTGGAATGAGACCCAAAAAATCTCCAAGATTCCTGGCAGCCACAGAATATCCAAGAGGAGTTCCATTGAGGATTCAGTGATGATGGTGTACCACAAATCAAAAGCTTTGAACCAAACCAGAGACTCATTGCAATAATCAATTGCCAATAAAACTGATAGGTCAAAGGTATATTTATAAAGATATAACAAAATCAAATTTATTTTTTTGATTCTCTTATTCTCAGGGTCGTGGGTTAATGCCCCACATTGGGCGCCAACTGAAGATTAATGGTGTACATCGTGCACTCAAGGATGAATTATTCCGTGATGGTAAGATTTCTTTATTCAAGAAAGCACCAGGGCAAGACACAGGCCAGAGGGAGGTCACAGGAACCCAGCTAGCACAGCCAGAAAGAAGGAGCTAGGGTCTCCACGTGTAGCCTTTAATAAGCTTCCCTTATGTAACATCAGCTTTCCTTCACCACGCCCTTATGGGTGAATCCCGGGTACACCTGGTACCTGTCCCAGGACTATTGGGCAGGGCTAGGGTGTCTCCCTACAGCCCTTAATTGTTAATTATCGACACATTGGCCAGTGGGGCAATCTGTTTGCTCCATGAGCTCCTCGGGGAGGGTAACCATCTGGGAATTCTTGGTACCCAGTTATCTTATGGCCTTGTAAGCTGGTAAATTCCAGGCCCTAAGTCATAGTAGTTGCCTTAGTTTCTAGGTTAGGCTGCCCTATATTCAGTTTGGAGAGTTTCCTTATCTGGGCTATATTTCTTTGCTAATTTTTTAGTCTTTCAATATGTTTATTTGCAAAGTGCTTTGGTATGTTCAGAGTGGAAAAAGTCACAAGTGCAAATATTACTTTTATTGTACTTAATAATTGCCATGGGTGGCTTCAGAACACATTTATTGTTTAATAATCTTACTTACAGCTGTGTAAACATGCTTAGCGTGAGCCGTTGTCAATGGTGGGTCTTGTAGAACTCACAGTGCAGACATATTTTACAAGCCCTATCTTTTAAGACAGGGTGAGTAAGAAAAGGGAAGTGCAAGCATTATTTAAAAGGTGAATGTGAATGTTGAATAAAATGTGTAAAAAGATATCTAAACCAGATGTATGTATGAATAAAATATATAAATTATCACATATTTATGATTTTAAAAGAATCTTCTTTTTTATTTTCTCTCTGGTCTTTTACCTTCACCACCTTTTCTGGGCCTACTGAATTTGTCTCACAGCTTATTTTTGTAAATAATTTTCCTTTATTATGGATAAAGGAAGTATTGTATATAATAACATGAAATGATAAAGCTGTTTAGGCATTCATGCCAAAATGTCATCTGTCTGAAAGCCATTTCTTGTGTTTTTTGTCTCTGTGCCCAGAGGTATTTGCTCAGCTTTGTACCAGACAGACTAACAATGTTTTGTTATTTTTGCCTCATTTTTTTTTATTTTACTGAATATCTTTGCACATATTTTAACTTATTTATTATATTCAAATTTTCTTATGATTAGAATTGTATTTTTTACTTTTTCCACTATGTTTAATATGGATTATTGGATTTTCTGACTTCAGAACATTACTTTCTTCGTTTGTTAATACCTGCACAGAGATATCACAAGATACCAAGATAATGGATGGTGGTCATAGCCATATATGTTTTTTATTGTAAATCACCATATTCTTCATTTCGCTGGGGTGAAACTCTTGTACAAACTACTTTCCATGGAAAATATTCCATGAGATTTTACAGTCTGTGAGGATATGATATGTAACACAAGTGTTTATATATACAAAAAGAAAAAAAGGAAGAGTAAAAGATTAAAGAATACTCTCAAAAAAAGATAATGAAAACCATAGTGATAAACTTAAAGGAAATGGAATATCATAAAAACTTGAAGTGTAAAATAAAGGAGAAATATTAAGATGATAGAAGATGGGAAGAATTCTCATGTTCATAGATCCTGACATTTTCACAAATGGCTGTCTTTTGCTATCAAATTAAGTGTATTAGTCTCTTTTTATATTGCTACATGGAATATGACAATTATGAAATTATGCACAATAACCATGTATTTAGAAACTGATAATCCTATGCAAAGCTGACTTCAAGGATTAGGATGTCAATCAGAAACTTATGTTGCTTTTGATTTATGAAAAAATACAACTCACTTAAAAATTAACAGAAATTAATTTAGCTGCTAAATTTAAAATTACTTCTGTACTGTGAAAATTTTGTCAAAAATTAGACTTACTCCTATTAACATCACATATTTTAACTTTTGCATTTTAATGAGGTTTGTATAATAAATATAAATATGTACATTTGACAATATTAAAAATAAGTACATTATAAGTTGCAATTCTAACCTATGTCATTTAGTATATGTTAGGAAGGTTTGGTCATTTTTTATGTGACATAATCTTAGTGTCCAATTGGAAAATAAAGGTTTATATTAAATAGTAAATCAATTATATCAAAATCTGCATTATAATAAACTGACTGGTAACGTATCAACTATTATAATCAAAATGACACAATTCTAATATCAAGTCATTGTGTTGAAATAGTACCATTAAAGTCATATTTATTGTAAAATGAATTATTTTATAAAAATATCTGCTTTGCACATGATTAAGCCTACATAACCTTTGTCAAATGGCCATATGTGGCATTACCACAGATGGTAAAACTCTTCCCACCTACAGCTATAAATATCTTTTGTGTCAGTTTGTTCTTGTGAACTTTCCAGAATCTACAATTTGCATGGGTGTTTGCCGGTAGGCAGTAACAAAAAATGTTTTATTTAAAACAGAAAGTATAATCCAATACCTGAAAATGTCCATTTCAACACTGAGAATAGGTTTATAAATAACAAGAATTGAAAAAAAAAACAGTTTGTAGAGGACAAATAATACTTATTTTCATGCACTGTGAGTGTGAAAATGATTAAATGATATAAATATTAGAAAATTTATTTAATTTGGGTGAACATTATGATATTTAGAAGTGTTTATATGAGGTAAATATTTAAATATTCATGATGATTGGTCAAACTTCATTTCAACTCACAAATTTTTTTCAGAAAATTCTTCCATGAAATATTTTAATAGCATCAGTTTTAAATTATTCTTCTCTTATATCATATATCTCAAGAATTGATTCCTCTCCATTCATTTTTCCCACTTCCTCCCCCTTTGACTGCTCTCTCACCAAGATCCACTTCTCCTCTATTTCCCTTCAGAAACCAGTAGGTATCCCAGGGATATGAACCGAACTGTACATAACAGTATGCAATAAGACTAGGCACAAATGCTCATATCAAGGCTGGATAAGGAAACCTAATAAGATAAGAAGGGTCCCAAAGCAAGTAAAAAATATCAGAGACATCACCCAATATCAATCTTAATAGTCCTACAAAAATCCCAAGCTACACAACCACAACATAAATGCAGAAGACCTAGTACAAATCCATGCATGATACATGATATCTGCTTCAGTCTCTGTGAGCCCCTAGGTGCCCTGATTTTGTGAATCTGTGGAATGTGCTCTTTTTGTGTCCTCTACCTTCAATACTGTATTTGCTGAGAACATCATGCAAAGTGCAGGAGGAAACATGCCTTGGTGAAGACCAGAGGGCACATTTGGATCAGGTGATTAGCTTTTGTGTTAGCCCAAAACATGATTCCATCTTTGAAGAGACAAGGTAGCCCTGGAAGTCCTGGGTTACCTATTGTACCCCATAGAAATTTTAATTGTCAGATCTTTGTTTTGAGGGAGCTTTGATACACTGAGAGTTTACATATCTGATACCATCATCAACATATAAGAACACACAAACATTAATTTCAGGGATGGAGGACAAACTGGAAGAAACATCCAAGTTAAGAAAAAAATTATAAAATTCCTCTTTAAAAAGTAACATACTAGCATAATGGATTCAAAAACAAAACACATCCTTCTACCATACAAAAGAAACACAACTCAACATCAATGATATATATTACCTCCAAGTAAAGGGCTGGAAAAAGATTTTCCAAAGAGATGAACCAAAGAAACAACCTGGTATTGTCATTCTAATATCAAACAAAATAGACTTCCAAACCAAATTTGTTGAAAGAAATGGGAAAAGGCACTTCATATTCATCAAGTGAAATACCACCAGGATGGTATTAAAATTCCCATCATCTATTCCTCAATTGGAAGGACACACATATTTGTAAGGGTAATACTGCTAAAGCTTAAATAACACATTAACCTTCATACACTGAGACTGGGAGACTTCAAAACACCACTTTCAACATTGGATATGTCAACATTGGATAGACAAGATCTAAATAGAAAAAAAAAATAATGGAGCTAAGGACAGTATGAGACAAATAGATATAACATTTATCTTACAACATTTCAGGCTAACACAAAATAATATACCTTTTTCTCAGTGACTTATGGAACATTCTCCAAAATTGACCACATATTCAGTCACAAAGCAGTTCTCAATGCATACATGAATATTGAAATAATCCCTGACATACTTTCAGACCACCAATGATTAAACCTGGATTTCAACACCCAAAACAACAGAAAGCCTACAAACTCATGGAGATTGGACAAGTCTTTATTAAATTTCTAGACAATCAAGGAAGAAATTTGGAAAAAATAAAAAATAAAAAATAAATAAAATTTCAGCAATTCACTGATAATGAGTATCCAACATACCCAATCTTATGATATTCAGTGAAGTGGTGCCAAGAAGCCTTCTAGCACTAAGTCTTTACATAAAAAAATTAGAGAGATCTCATTATAGTAACTTAACAGCACATGTGATAACTCTGGAACAAAAAGAATCAAACAAATTCAAAAGGAGTAGACAGCTACAAATAAGCACACGGAGGATTTAATAAAAGAGAAACAAAGAGAGTAATGCAAAGAATTAACAAAAGAAAAGGCTGGTTCTTTGAGAAAATCAATAAGATAAAGCAACCCAAATGCAAACTTTCAAATAGACACATAGAGATTATCCAAATTAAGAAACTCAGATATGAAAATAATATAATATCAGACAGTCAGAAAATCTGAAGTATGTTTATGACATATTTACAAACCTATACTCCACAAAACTGTAATATCTAAAACAAATGAAAAAATTTCTCAGTATATCCCATTTCCTAAAGTTTAATCAAGATCAGATAAATGATTTAAACAGACCTATAACCTCCAAAGAAATAGAAAGAATTATTAAAAGTCTTCCAAACCAAAACAGCTTTTAGCATAGAACTCTAATAGACTTTCAAAAAAAAAAAAAAAGATGAAACCAATACTCCTCAAATTATTCCCCCAAAAAGAAACAAAAGGAATATTGTCAAGTTTATATATGAGGCCACAGCCACCCTAATACTCAAACCACACAAAGACTCAATGAAGAAAGTGTTGCACAGATCAGTTCCTCTCATAAACATACATACAAAAATCCTAAATGAAATACTCAAAAACCAAATTTAAGAACACTTCAAAAATATGATCCGTCATGATCAAGTAGCCTTCATCCCAGGGGTTTAGGATGAAAATCAATGTAATCCAACATGTAAATAAACTGAAAAAAATGATCATCTCACTAGATGATGAAAAAAGCCTTTGATAAAATGCTACACCCCTTCCTGATAATAGATTCACAGAGATTAAGGATAAAAAACGGCATCATTTTTTAAAATAAGTAATGATCGTATAGTATATTCAAACAAAGAGATGCTTGAATTCAGGAAATCTATCTAAGACTAGGAGGGACACCCATAGCCTCACCAAGATGATTGCTAGTCTCCATGTTAACTGACATCTACAAGAAAACTTCTCCAATAAGGCTCGACAGAAGCACTAACCCATGGATATAGTGATAATTCATTAGTAGTCAGTTGAATACTATATTAATGTAGCACAATAATAGTAGAAGATCCTCTGACAGGGTGTCTTATAGAGAGAAAGGAGACTTGTGTACACAGATAAGTACTAGAGAAATCAGGGAAGCTAAACACACAGCTTACCTCTTCAATGGAATGAGGTGTGAAGTTGTTCTTCTTGGAACACTAGGAATGATATCATTTTTACAACCTGTTAATCCTTTTATTTTTCTCCATTGTTTAATTTATATTAGAAACAAGATTGTTTTACACATCAATCCCAGTTCCCTCTCATCCCCTCCTCCCTGGGACCCCACTAATATCCTAAATATTCCATAACTTTACTGCTCCCCAGGGAGAGTGAGGCCTTCTCCATGGGGGGTCTTCAGAGTCTGTCATATCATTTGGGATAGGGCCTAGGCCCTCCGCTGTGTGTGTGTCTAGGCTGAGGGAGTATCCCAAAGTCCATTCCTATGCTAGGGATAAGTGTCCATATATTACAAGAGGCCCCATAGATTTCTGAGGACTCCTCACTGATGACACATTCATGGATCAGTCCTATGTTGGTTTCCCAGAGATCAGTTTTGGGGCCAAGAGCTCCCATTTTTTCATGTCACCTGTTTCTGTGGGTTCACCAGCCTGGTCTAGACCACTTTGCTCATCACTCCTCCCTCTCTGCAACTGGATTCTAGTTCAGTTCAGTATTTAGCTGTGGGAGTCTGCTTCTACTTCCTTCAGCTGCTGGATGAAGGCTCTAGGATGGCATGTAAGGTAATCATCAATCTCATTATCAGGGGAGGGCATTTAAGGTAGCCTCTCCACTGTTGCTTAGATGGTTAGTTGGTGTCATCTTTGTAGATCCCCAGACATTTCCCTAGTGCCTGATTTCTCTTTAAACCTATAATGTCTCCCTCTTTTATGGTATCACTTATTTTGCTCTCCTCTATTCTTCCCCCTACACAACCTTCCTGCTCCATTATGTCCTCCTCACCCCTTCTCTACTCCCCTTCTCATTCTACTAGCTCCCTCTACCCTCCCTGCATGCTTCCAATTTGCTCAGGAAATAGTGTCCCTTTCCCCTTCTCTGGGAGGACCATGTATATCACACTTAGAGTCCTCCTTGTTCCTAGATTCTCTATTGGTGTGGATTGTCGGCTGGTAGTCTTTTGCTCTGTTTGTAAAACACCCATACCATGTTTGTCTTTTTGTGACCTTGATCAGAAAGGTTTCTGCTAGTATCATCCATTTGCCTGTGAATTTCAAGATTCCATTGTTTTTTCTTTTTTTTTCCCCCCACTGAGTAGTACTCCATTGTGTAAATGTATCACATTTTCTCTATCCATTCTTCTGTTGACAGTCTGGGGATTCTTTACTGTCTGATGAGACAGACTCTGCCTTATATCCCAGAATCTATGTTTTTACTTGTCCAAGACATTTTTCCCTATATCTTGGGCACTAACTCTGAGTCAATAGCAGCTATATTTGTTAAAGAAACCTGATGTACGTTATAATGAATCTCATTGTAAACATGTCTTATATTATTGTGCACTTGGGACTGAGTTGATTGTTATCTGAGTACACTTTTTCCAAAATTGTGCTGTGCATAAAAATGACTAAAGTAAAATTATCTAGGCCAGACTTCAGAAGTCCTAGTCTAGCACTGGCTACAATAATATCTGACTGAGTCATGTTTCATTCTTGTCCCTTTGTAGATCATTTTTTCCTTGCCTACTGTAAAGCCTTCAGAGGAATCACAACAGCCTATGACCTGTATAAGCACAGATATTTGGCCCCATATCTTGGTGGAAGATATGAATTTCAACATGTCTTTTAACATTCTATACAATCAGTAAGTTACTTCCATTACCTTTGTTCTACTGTATCATGTTGTACATATCTTGCCAAGCCAGTAATCATTATACTTCACAGGGTTCATTGATGGGTAAGGGTGATGATTAGTTTTCTCTACCAGTAGTATACATAGCACCTTCTAGAGTTATGAAAACTGGCCAGTAGAAATGATATTTCCATATGAGTACCAGCTTGATTTATCTGTGTTTTATTGTCTTAGTCACTTTCTATTGTTGTGAAGAGACACTATGACCAAGGGAACTCATAAAAAAGGAAACATTTAATTGAAGATTTGTTTACAGTTTTAGAGGTTTTTGCTCATTTTCTTCCTTATGAGTAGCATGGTGCTATATATGGCATTGGAACTATAGTTGAGAGCTATATCCTGATCCATATGCAGAAAGTCACAGAGAGAGAGAGAGAGAGAAAACTTAGCCCAGTAATACAGTTCCTCCCTCTGATAATCCCAAACCTTCTTAGAAAAGCCCAAACTTGCTAATACTAGTACTCTTCAAACAGATCCATTCCCTTCTGGCTAAACATTTAAACATTGACTCCTGTCATGGCCATTATTTCATTAACAACTTGTATGAATCAAGTGTGTGGTTTCTTTAGAAATGTGATCTTACAATATAGATGGTAACCACAAGCATTGTCAATATTGTGTAATGTTTACCTCTTGAATTTTGGAAACTTACTTCACAACAATTCCAAAAGAGATAATCCAACCTTAACACTGGACATCTCATTTGTTTTTATGTGATGACTATTAAGGATATTGCTAACTTGATATAGAAAAACTACATATAAACTATATGAGAGTATGTATATATGTGTTTTAGGAATTTTAAAGTAGTAGATTTCATTTTTTTCAAAATTTCTTTAATGTTTCTATTCCTCCCCTTATTTACTCTTACACTTCTCTCTTATACCCTAGTACTACTAATCCCATTAACCCTTTCTACTTCTAAATTCTATCTCTTTTCCCTTGAATTAAAACTACCAATGACTTTTACTAATTATCTTATCCCTACAAGTATTCTAAATGAAACACACATATCTGAAGATTTAAATCTTACTATTCACAAGTGAGAGAAAGCATGAAATATTTCTTTCTCATCTGGGTTACTCAACTAAGAATGAATGTTTTCAGCTGCATCAGGTTATCTGCAAATTTCATTCCTTTTTTATTAACAATTGAATATTTCATTGTATAAAACTACTACCCATTTATTACCTATTCAACAGTTGATAGGCATCTAGGTTTTTTCCATCACCATGCTATTACAATTAGCATGTCAAGAAATATTGCTGAGCATGTATTCTATGTTGGGACAGATTTTCTTTGTAAATCTATTGATAGCTCTTTGAGGAAGCTTCCTGTGTAACAATCCTTCTGTACACTGTGTAAATGTGTTGCTCTCATTGTCAATGAAAATTGGGTAGGCCAATAGCTAGGTGGTATTTTTGGACAGATAGAATGCTGGGGAAATGATGGAATCTCAGGAGTCACTAGCCAGACATCAGGAATCACATGGGAAGTATGTTCTGAGGTAAATGAGCCTTCGTGTATTCAGCACTTAAATGAATACAAAAGGGATAATTTAAGTTATAAAAGTTAGCTTAAAATCATGCCTAAGCTATTGGCCAAGCATGTACAATTAATAATGAGTCTCTTGAGTGTTTATTTGAGGAACAAAGCTGAATGGCAATCTACACAGAAAAGTCCACATACAAAGCTTCAAACTGACTTCTATAGTGGCTGTACAACTTTCCACTCCTACCAGTAGTGAATAATGGTCCCTTTATCATTATATCTAAGTGATTTCCCTTCTTTGTTTTTGGAGCTTAGCCATTCTAATTGGGATAAATTGAAATCTCAAAGTAGTTTTAATTTGTAATTCCTTGACAGATATGGATGTATAATTTTTTTTTTCGGATGATCCTTAGCTATTTGTATTTCAAATTTTAGACTGCTTTGTTTATTCTCATAACTTGGTTTTTTAATTGTTCTTGTTTTCTTGATGTTAGTGTTTTATTTCTCTTTGCATTTTAGATTATAGTACTCTGTTTGACTAATTGTTAGTAAAATTCTCATTTTCTGGATGGTGACTTCTCTGTGGTCAACAATATAGTAAAACTGAAAAGCTTCTTATATACATAGTAAAATAAATCATTTTATATATTTTCATATTGTGTTTAATTAGTTATTTTATATCCAAACCAAATATTTCCCTACCTCCTTTACTCCCATTGCCTCCTCCATCCAATCCTTCTCTGTTTCTGTTCAGAAATTGTCAGACCACCCATGGTTATCAACAAAGAATTGCATTTCAATTTGCAGTAAGACTAATCATCTCCCCTTGTATTAAGGCTGGGCAAGGCAATCCAGTATGAGGAGTAGGTTCCCATGAGCCAGCTAAAGCATGAGGCATGAACCTTGTTCCCATTGTTAGGAGTCCCACAAGCAAACCAACCTAAAAAACTATGGAATATATTTGAAGGGTCTAGGTCTATCAGATGCAGGATTCCTGGTTGCTCATTCAGACTCTGTTTAATCCTATGAGGCAGATTAGTTGTTTCTGTGGGCTTTCTTGTGATATCCTTTACCCTTCTGGCTCCTCCAATCCCTCCTTCAACAGGATTCCCCAATCTAGGGCTTATGTGTTGCTGTGGGTTATGCATTTGTTTCTATCAGTTGCTGGGTGAAGGTTCTCTGATGACAATTGGAATAGTAACCTCGCTTATCACCTAAAGAACTTGTCTATGTTCTTCCATCAGGGAAATGCAAATCAAAATGACTGTGAAATTCCATCTTTTACCTCTCAAAATGGCTATGAAAAAAAAAACCCACAAATGACAGCTTATGCTAAAGAGTATATGGAGCAACAGGAATACTCCTCCATTGCTTGTGGAAGTGAAAAATTGTCCAGCATCTTTGTAAATCAATATGTTTTTTTCATATATTTAGGAACCAATCTACATCAAAATCTAGCTACATCATTGTTGGGCATATAACCAAAGAGTATTCAATCATACCACATGGACACTTGTTCAACTATGTACATAGAAGCTTTATTTGTAATAGCTGGAACCTAGAAATAATCTAAATACCCTTCAGCTGTGTAATGGATAAATAAAATGTGGTACTTTTGTACAATGGAGCATTATTCAGCTGTTAAAAACAGTGACATCAGGAAATACAAAAGCAAATGGTTGGAAATAGAAAAAAAAATTATCCTAAGTGAGGTAACCCAGACTCAGAAAGAAAAACATAATTATATCCTGTAAGATTCTTGGGTACACATGAGTTAATAAATGAGATGTCCCCACAATCTCAGAAATTCGAACAGTTGTTTCCCAATTGGTCCTGTTTTGGATTTGTGGCCTTGACAAAGTTTGTCAGTACATGTGGGTTTTTATGTTTTGAAGAATGGTGACATTCACAATGTGCCTCTGCCTCATGTCAATGGCTTAAAATGTGTGGGGCAGCTTCATTCTTTTGCCACTATGCCTTTATTCCATTGATTCTAAATCTCTAGAAATACATAGCCAAAAAGTCATTCTTCTTTGAATTTCCTTGGTCATAGTTTTTATCACAGCCATAGAAAGTTCACTAATACATCCTTATATGCCAGTACAATTAGTAGAAAGTGATATTGGCCAAAGATATTTGATACTCTTTATTTTAGCCTGCTGTTTCTTAGATTACAATATTTTTAAGTTGTAATGTCTATCACTATGTTTATATAAAATGTACATATGCACTTTCTAGTACTTAATGAATGCTTTCCCCAAATACACTCTTTTATACAGGAATAAGATTTCTTGAGTTAAAAAACACACGGGGAAAGCATTCTTTCACACAGCTTTGGTTATGAATTTAGTTGGTTTCTTGAGTTTGGGAAGATACTAGAGTTCTTATTTAAACTTCCAAAATTTATCTAAGTATGAAATAGATTTAGACTTTTGAACTATTAACTCATAGTTATTGTTCAAACCATGTTACCTCTGCACAAAGATATGGTAGATTGGTAAATGACTTACTTGCATGCTGTAAAATGAAGAGTCACAGTTACATATATGTAAGATGAGCATAAGATAGCCCTGGTTGAGAAGGCAAGGACAGCTTATTGCTTTTACAATATTATCAAAATATTGCTTGTATTCTCATATTGCTTTTAAGACCCTCATCTGCCAAAGAAAATCATAAAGTATTCTATGTAGTAACTGATTATTAGACATTGATCCAATGAATCATGAACTTCAGATTCTGAATCTTTGGACTATGAACAAAGCTGTAAGTCATGCACTCAAAAGGCATTACACATCTTAGGCTATTGCAAAACCTCTCTTTTTGAAGAGGGAAACCTGTTTTTTATAACTTCATGATATAATGCATTCTTCCAACTTAGGAACAGAGGACTCTGTGGATCTCCCTTGAAAACATGCAGAAGTGCAAAAGTCTGTATGATATTCTGTCCCAATATATTATTAGCTTCTAAATTATGTTATTATATATTATATATTATAATTTTCTAAATTATAATCTCATTTCTTAGATTTATAATATTCTGGATCAATTTATTGTTAAATTTGGATAGAAATTCTGTTGTTTTTGTTTTGTTTTTTTCAAACTAAAAATTGAAACTTTTAAAATTGTCACAAATCAGAATTTGAAACATTATCATGTCTAAATTTTTGGCATTATCATAATACTATACTTATAGCATAAAATGTTGAAAATTTGGAATCTGGTTAACAAATATTTTATTAATACTGCTGTCTTTAATACTGGATAAGATATTCACAATTAGCATGATAAGAAAGTACACTTTTTGAGATTGAGAACAAGAGGTCTTTGTCCTGAAATACAGAATTTTAAAACCAACCCCACTGAGTCAGTGTCAAGAAGAGATTATAACAAGAAGTCCTGTGTTCACATTTTATTAGTTTCCTTTAGGAGATGGTAAAGATATTTTTAAACACACACACACACACACACACACACACACACACACACACACACACACACCTTGTTGTATGATTTGAATGGCTACAATTAGCAAAGACACAATGACACCAACACAAAGTCTTCCAAAAAAGGGACAGTATTATCTGTAGAGTCACCACAGTGAGAATTCTTTGCCACACTATGAAAGATTTAAAGAATAGGCTATACCATTATGGGGAAGCTTTTAAGTTTAGGGTCCTCAGGGTACAAAAGGACCTAGTCACAGCACTAGAACATATATATGAGAGTTCACTGTCTTTATAATTTCAACCATGAACCATGAATTAATGCATTCATGTGACTGATTTTCTCACCCAGACAAGTTTGCCAAGGGGCATCTTAGAAGTAAGAATTATCATACATCAACCTTCACAATTGCATTTACTCTTGCCAAATACATGCCTTCAGTTTAGTTTGCTCAGAAATGTGACTCCAGCTGTCAACACATTATTTTAAATTGATTTCTTTCTCTGCTGCCCATGCACTATTATACCTGGTGCTAACAAATTTGATGTGAATTCCACCTTAGGTCATCAATGGCTGTTTCAATTAATCCTCTGGTCATGAACCTTACAAGGTAGGTGCTTACTTTCCTGTCAATATTTAAGTAGAAGTTAGGAGATAATGGTGGAGGGGAGAGGGAGCTAAGAGAAAAAGAAGGGGAGACGAGGAGGTGAGAGGAAGATATAAGAGAGGACAAAGTTTGAGTCAGGTGATGAATAGAGGAGAGCAAGATAAGAGATGCTGTAATAGAGGGAGCCATTATAGATTTAAAGAGAAATCTGGCACTAAGGAAATGTCCAGAGATCTACAAGGATGATACCAACCAACAATCTAAGCAGCAGTAAAGAGGCTACCTTAAATATCCTCCACTGATAATGAGATTGATAACACCTTATATTCCATCCCAGAGTCTTCCATCCAATAGCTGATAGAAGTAGAAGCAGATACCCACTGCTAAACACTGAAGTTAAACTCTCGGAATCCAGTTGCAGAGAGGGAGGAGTAATGAGCAAAGGGGTCAAGACCAGGCTGGAGAAACACACAGAAATAGCTGACCTAAACAAGGGGAAGCTCATGGTCCCCAGAATGATAGCTCGGAAACTAGCATGGGACTGATCCAGACTCCATGAAGGTGGGTGTCAGTAAGGAGGCCTCAGAAATCTATGGGCCTTTGATAGTATATAGTACTTATTCTTAGCATATGAATGGACTCTGGGAGTCCACTCCACATAGAGGGCTACTCTCTCAGCCTAGACACATGGGGGCGTGATACAGAAAGGAACTATTGCAAGGATATGAAAGACTCTGAAGATCCCGCAAGGAAAGCCTCCTCCTCCCTGGGGAGCAGAAATGCTATAGTATAGGATGTTGGTGGATGGCAGGAGAGAGGGGAGGAAGAGGCAACTGGGCTGACATGCAAAACAATCTTGTATCTAACTTAAATAAAAATGGAAAAGATATTTAAAAAGTAGATATCTTGCATTTATGGTTAATAGTATGATGCCCCTACCTTTTAGTATCGTATTTCTGCCACTCGTATCTCCTTCTAAACAGCACTGGAGAAACTAAAACTTACTTCTTCTTTAGTCACCTGGATTGTCCTATTGTATTGCCTAGTCCTTTATCTTAACGATTTTTATCACTTAGTTGAAACTGGTGATCAGTGGCTTCCCACAAAGAATGGTCCACATTGGCTGAAATGAAGGAAACAATGGGTTTTATAAAATTCCCTTCATCACTCTTCTGGCAGAGAAAATGTGGTCATTTACACAAAGGAGTACTACTCGGCAGAAAAAATCTTGAAATTTTCAGGAAAATGTATGGAACTAGAAGAAACCATTCTGAGCAAGGTAACCGAATCACAAAAAGACAAACATGGTATGTAATCACTCACATTTGTATTTTAGACATAGAGTAAAGGATTACCAGCCTACAATCCACACTGCCAGAGAAGCTAGTAAACAAGGAGGAGCCTAAGAGAGACATACATGGTCCCCTGGAGCAGGGGAAAGGGACAAGATCTCCTGAGAAAATTGGGTGCATGGGAGTAGGGGGAGGGAGCTAGGAGAATGAGAATGGGAGAACAGGAGGGGTGAGGAAGACATGAGGGAGCAGAAAGGTTGAGTCAGAGGAAGAATAGAAGAAAACAAGAAAGGAGGTACCATAATAGAGGGAGACATTTTAGGTTTACAGAGAAATCAGGCACTAGAGAAAGGTCTGGAGATCTACAAAGATGACACCAAATAACAATCTAAGCAACAGAGGACAGGCTACCTTAAATGCCCTCCCCTGATAATGAGATTAATGTCTGTCTTATAGGCCATCCCATAGCCTTCATCCAGCAGCTGATGGATGTAGAAGCAGACACCAACAAATAATCATGGAACTGAACTGGAATCCAGTTGCAGAGAATAACCAGTGATGAGCAAAGGGGTCCAGACCAGGCTAGTGAAGCCCACAGAAACAGCTGACTTGAACAACAGGGAGTTCTTGCTCCAGAGACTGATAGCTGGGATGCCAACATGGGACTTATCCAGACCCCAGGATCATGGGTTACAGTGAGGAGACCTTGAAAATCTACGGGACCTCCTGTAGTATAAGTACTGACCTACTGTTCAGTACTTATAGCTAGCATTGGTGTGGACTTTGGGAGCCCATTGCACATAGAGGGGTACTCCCTGAGCCAAGACACATGAGGGTGGGCCTAGGTCCTATCCCAAAGGATATAATAGACTCTGATTACCCCCACCCCATGGAAGGCCTCTCTATCCTTGGGAGCAGAAAGGATAGTGTTAGGTTGCAGAATGTTGTGTTTATAATTATGACCAAGTCTTTATGGTTCAACACTTAATGTATTGAGTACTGTGAGTCTTTAGGCATAATGATTCTTTTAGAACGAAAATTTTTCACTAATTTCTTTGGATAGACAAAAAGTATAAACTGATTAAAATTTTAAATTATGAGATATTTTATTAATTCACATTACTAAACTTAAAAGTATTCAATACATTCTTCATTACATAATAACGTTTTATAAATTTTCTTCATAATTTTTAAACAGTTTTTAAACACAACTTTAGGTTATATGTCTTTAGTGAGAAAATATGTAGTGTATATGAGAAAACAAACCTTATAACATAGTATCTGAACCAATAAGTGATTTTCATTGGCATATAACATTGATGTCATATGTTAACTTTTCACTTAAAAAAGTACCATAGGAATGGACTTTAGGAGCCCATCCCAAATGGAGGAATACTCCCTGAGCCTAGACACATGGGGGTTGGCCTAGGCCCTATCCCAAAGAATATGACAAACATTGAAGACCCCCCCCATGGAAGGCCTCACCCTTCCTGGGGAGCAGAAAGGGTATGGGATGGGTAGGACATTATTGGGAGAAGGGTAGGGAAGGAGGGGAGGGAGAGGGACCTGTGATTGACATGTAAAATAATTTTTTTCTAATAAAAAAAAGAAACAAAAAGAAAAAAATATCCAATTGTCATGACAAATGGAGGTGAGGAGTATATGGAAATAACTTACTTTCCTAAGGTTTCTTCTTGAAGTTTTTTTTTTTTTTAATAGGAATTTTATCTTATATTTTTGTGTGTATCAGCTAAGTCTTTCCCTTTATTAGAAATATATCAAGAAGTGTACAATTCTTATAGAAAGAAAGAAATATTTCATACTTTAGAAAAAACTTTGATTTTAAATCGTAAAAGTAATACAGGAGACAACATTAATCTATTCACTATTAGTTTCTGCCATTCTTTTAATCACAGAACAACATTCCACACTCTGGTTCAATTATTTCTCACTTACCACTGTATATAGTAATAGATAGCTTGATTCCTTCTAAGATTTAGAAATTCCAATAGAAAGTGTAATAAATCTGTGTGGCTAGGATTTTTATGTTTTTTTTTTTTTTGCTTATTTGTTTATATTGTGTGTGGTTTCATATTTATGTTTTAAAGTTGTTAGTGAAGCAAGAAAAAGTTACTAAAAATTTTAATGATAGCTTCTTTAGTACAGAAAGTTATTTTATGTCTTCTGCTCAATAACGAAATGAGCCTCCCCACCTTTCTAGCCATTGGTTATCATTTTTTGTTGTTATTATCTTATAATAGTACTACTGAGTTTTTATGTCATTTCTTCTTTCAATTCCTCATTATCTAACTATATGATTCATCTATCACTAGGAGTATTTTTATCTACTATAAAAATTAGTGGTGTTTCTGTTTGGATGGTTTTTCTCTTTTAAAATTAGATAAGCCTTTTATTTACAGACAGTTGAGATATATTCCATTGGAGTAGCTGAAAATTCCTTTCCAGCTATATTTTCTAAAATTCTATGACAGTTTATAGCTTATTGGTCTCTTAATGTCTCTCAAATACACTTGAAGTATTTTTGTTGCTTGCTTGCTTGCTTGATTTTTTAAGTTAATTTTGAAAGCAACAAATATTTCTGTAGTTGATCTGAGAAATTGTAAAAGAATTTTGTATATGTAATCAAAAAAAATAAATCATCATTTCTGCCCTTATTTTCCCCTCTAAATTTTACCATGTGTCTTGCAGCTCCTCTTCCTACTAATTTTATGTCTTTGACAAGCAAATAAAAAATAACTCCACTAATTTTACTTGCGGAAGATCATATGTGCATTGGTGTGAGCCCATACTGGAAAACTCCCAGTAGCTGCATACTTAATAAAATAATTATTCACCCTCTCCCAAGAATTCTCCATTGTCTGTAACTCTATTTGTAAATAATTTTACACCATGCCAATATTGCTATTTTCTTCTCAGTGATAAATAACACATTAAACTTCTATGCTATATATTAAGTTGATTTTATAAGTCTGAATCATTTTATAAAGTAAAAGAAAAAATTCAGACTTTGTAGGATTTTATCATGGGGAATATGGTACTTTTATTAAAATTACTTAGAGTACATAAAGCATGTGATTTATTAATCTTAAAGTTCATTAATTAAAGCTTAGTTTTACAAATAATGTGTAATGTTTTACATCTGATACAATCTCTCGCATATCATCCGAAAAGAAAAAAGTGAAAAGTGAGGCTATTGTGTTATAATAAGTCTTTATGAATCAAGTTATGTGAGTATACTTAGAATTTAATAAAAGAAACATTTCTGGACACATCTCTGAGAGTCTTTTAGGAATAATAAATAGACCTTTGAACAAGGCCCTATTACCAAACATTAGTTACCTCTCCATGAGTTGTTGGTTAAAAAGGTCTCAGAGGCAGAATACATGCTATCACCACTTCTCTTGTTTGTCAAGTATTAATTTCTAGATATACTTCTATGTACTATCAACATGTTTTCTGGTATAAAAACCTCAAGTATAAGAAATACAAAAGATCAAATGTAATATTCTTTCTATTCAGATGGCAATAAATTTGTATACCATGAATGCTTGCTCCAAAGACATCCTTGGAGAGATGATTTGAAAATAGATAATAGTTTGTGACTTGCCTTCATAGAATGAAAAATTGAAAGACCTTTGGAGACTTGCTCATAAGGGCCCATTTTCCCCTTATACAAATTTTCTCTTAGTGAGCAACAGGAGTAATTTTAAAGATCTTTTATTTTGCTTGATATCTTGTAGTAAAGATATGCCTTCTGCTATGGACAATCATAAGAGATAATTTTTCATTCTTGCAGAGATGTAGAAAGAAGCTCCTCTAATAAGAAACATGGAAAACAAACAAACAAACAAAACAAAACAAAACAAAAAAGACAGTCTTGGAACAACAAAGTAATAAAGATCGATGGCAGTGCTCAACCCTTCTTAAATCCAGAATCATTTTTATAAATTTTAACTTAATATATATGTGTGTGTGTGTGTGGGTTTGTCTGTCCATGTGCTATGCATTGGTGGTTACCTAAGGATGCAAGAGAAGGGTGTTTTAGTTACTCTTCTCTTCATGTGAAGAGGCATCTTGACCAAGATAACTTATAAAAGAAAAGCATTTAACTGGAGCTTTTCTCACAGTTTCATGGGGCTCAGCAATTAACATCATGGTTGGGAGTGTGGCTTCAGGCAGTCAGGCACAGTGATAGTGATGCAACTGAGCTTATTTCTAAACCAAAATCAGGAGAGAGAGAGAGAGAGAGAGAGAGAGAGAGAGAGAGAGAGAGAGAGAGAGAGAGAGAGAGAGAGAGACAGAGAGACAGAGACAGAGACAGAGAGACAGAGAGAACAGATTTAGAAATAGAGACAGAAAAATGCTAATACATGGGCTTCCTTAAAATCCTAAGTGACACACCTTCTTCAACAAGACTATATCTCTTAATCCTTCTTAAACAGTCCTGTGACTTGGTTGCCAAACATTCAACAAAGGAGCCTATGTTGTATATTCTCATCCAAATAACCACAGCAGCCATCTGATTCTGGAGAGCTAGAATTGCAGGTGGTTGGAAGAACCTTATGTGGGTTTGGAGAACTTAGCTTGACTTCTCCAGGAAAGCAGCAAACACTTTACACTGCTAAGCTATCTCTGCAGCCCTAAGTTTTTAATTATACTAATATATTCTAAAGTATTTTTGAGTTTGGATCTGGTTTTCATGTACTTTTACTCATAAATCAAAAGTGATTGATGATGATGAATCTCCAGCTCTTGAAACTTCCTGCAGTTAATGTAAGGACATCCCATCATTTGTAGATTTCTGTAACTTCCCTCCTGAGAAATAATTGCAAGTTATATTTGACAACCATGTTGATAAGTCAAACCATCAAAAATCTCTTTGGTTGTTATGATTATATTATAATGTGGTACATATTTTAACTATACTCTTCCTAGCATTGTTTTCAGACACTGAAAAATGAATTTGATTATTCAATTTTAAATAAAAACATAAACTTCATATGATTATATTAAGGTATTTTTATTCAAAGATATGGTAACACAATTATCTTTCACTTTAGCAGGAGTAGAAAGGAGTTAGCTAAATCTTCCTTAAAGATCAGGAGGATGGAAAGTCCTTTTTTTTTTTTCTTTAATGATGTGATTTTTGATGGGTTAAGCACAATGCTTGAGTGGCCCTGCCCCGACATTAACTGCACTATACAAAATGAAATGGATATGCAAACAAAAACATGTGAGGGGAAATTTCAATTTGGGGTTTGAGAGGATGGGAGATTGTAGAGCCTATGAATGAGAGGAGTTGGGGGATGGTAGATATTTTCAAGTTACATCGTATGAAATTCTTAAAAATTCATAAAAAATAGAGTATATTTTTTTTTGACATCTCCTCACTTCTAGTTCTCTCTATTTGCCTCTGTGTTTGCAGCTCAGATTTGCTGCTTCCCATATGGGTTAGTGAGTATCTGCATTGACAATAGATGAAAAGATACAGTAATGCTACTTAGTGTGGACAAGGCGGAGGACTATTCACATAAACTTCTCTATCTACTTATTTTCTTCCAGACTCTATCTTGGAACCTGAAGCAGCTACAGCCTATGTTTACCAGCTAAAGTGAGTTTGGCCTGTGTATATACGTATGTACTCATGTGTATATGAAAGACATATAGAAATTGCAAATAATAACTGTGTTTTTATTTTAAAATCAAATGAGTATTCCAGTATTTTTCTTTTTTTTAATTACACAGGTTTCAACATTTCTAAACAAACAAAAAGTTTAAATATTGCTTAACTTTCAGGAGCTGCTTTTGTGCACCTCAGATTTGAGATGGAATGTTTGCTTAAAACCAAGATTTATTGACAAACAATGTACATAAATCATGAAGGTAATCTAAACTTTGCCAGAGGGGAGACAATTTGAAGGAACTATGGAATTCTTTGAACTTTAAAAAGTAAAGTTCATAATAGCAGCCTTTATTTTATTTTATAAGACCTCTGGAGCTGCCTGTCTGAATTCCAAAACAAGAAAAAAAGTTCCTTCTGAGAGGAGCAGTCTGTGGCCTCTTCCTGTCATGGTGTGTCTCTAAATTATATAAAATTAAAATAAAATAAAACCAAAAACAAAACAAACAGATATACATATCAAAAACCAAGAAACCAAATCTTCACAGAAATTGTAGAAGTGAATCATATTTTTGCCATTAATTCATTTCTTGCTAAGTAATCATGTGAAGTGTGGTTTACTGTTTTACACATGAAAAAAGTTCATGTTTTTAGGACATTTATTACTACTTTCAATACAGTAGAATTTTCATTGATATAAACATTTTAGTTTTAACACACACACACACACACACACACACACACACACACACACACACACACACATGCACACGCACACACACACTAAGCCAAAAAAACTTAATCAAAGTGCACAGCATTGTATAATTGTCCTAATTACAACTTGGCTAAACAGTACACTGTGTGATATTGACCAATGCCTTTGTAATCATAGAAGTAATTGGATGTTCTGTTTCAGAAGAACAAGAAAATTTACTTCAATTTGTTTTTTAATTGAGATTACTAATAATACCACATATGATTATATATGCATATAAATTCACACACACACACACACACACAAACATATATATAATGTTTATCTCAATATTCTGCCTTTAGGAATTTAGCCAATAAAATAAATTATGAAATTTGAATGACCCAAAATTTCACTAAGTCATACCTATACTAGGAGCACGAAGTTCTCTTCCTTGTTCCACAATTTGGTTATCTCTTTTTTATAATCTTGTCATCATATTAGTTCTCATAAACATATACATATATGATATGATATAAGTTCAAAAATATTTGAGTGCTGAAAATGTTACTCATTTGGCAAGATGCTTCTATAGCATGCCCTAGGTATGATTTCAAGTCTCACAACAACTGAGTATATTTCCAGCATGTGAATAGTCTAACACTTGGAAGGTGGAAAGAGAAGGGTCAGAAATTCAAGGTCATTCTTGCAAAACAGGGAAGTAAAGGTTAACCTTAGCTACATCAGACCATTCTCAAAATAAACAAATAGAAAAATATTAAAGATGTATTGGGTCATAATAAAAATAATTTTTGATCATAGATTGTTGACCTAGATAATGAAATTCTAAGTGTATTAGAATAGGGTAACATATATGAGTAAATATTAAAGAACAGCATACTAAGTTTGGAGATTTCACTGTAACAAATAACACTTATGATTTTCACAATCATACAGAAGTTAAAACCAGACAACTTGAAAGTAGTTTCTAGTGATGAGGATATTTTAAAATACATCAGAAAGAATCTTTTCAATCACTTCAGATTATTTTCCTTATTGCATGGCATCTTTCCAGCTAATTGTTAATAACTGTTACATATAAAGAACATTAGTTAGAATGTTGTTTTCTTTAAGGAAGGGGCAAGGAAATAGTCCTTGTGTTCCCATATCAGGTATAAACGAAACACCCAACAGTACAATCTTAAATAACACACATTAGAGGTATTAATTTGATTTTTGATTATTAAAAGCTAAGTGACCTAACATATGACTGTAGAAAGTAATTTTAATATCATGACTTTACAGTTTTATTCTATTAGTATATTGATATTTTACAATAGAAACTGGAAAAATAGATTAAAATTGGCTTTGTAATATGCAATGTCAGAGAAGACAATTTCCAACAAATTGCTGTGGAATTTAGAGCTGCATTCAAATAATTTTCTTTCAATTTCATATAATTTATGAAAAAGTGTCAAAGTGGGGACTCCTACAGCTAATAAACACATTCAGCAAAGTGGCAGGATACAAGATTAACTCAAAAAATCAGTAGCCCTACTATATATGGAAAATAAAGGGGCTGAGAAAAAAATCAGAGAAGCATAATTCTTTACAATAAGCACAAACAACATAAAATATCTTGGAGTAACTCGAACCAAAGACCTATAGGATAAGAACGTTGTGTCATTAAAGAAAGAAATTAAGGAGATACTAGAAATTGGAACGATCTCCCATGCTTTGGGATAGGTAAGATCAATAGAGTAAAAATGACAGTCTTACCAAAAGCAATCTACAGATGCAATGATCATCAAAATCCCTGTACAATTCTTCACTTACCTTGAAAGGACAATACTCAACTGTATATGGAAAAACAAAAAACCCAGGATAGCCAAAAACAACCCTGTACAATAAAGGAATTTCTGGTGGCAACACCACCTCTGCATTCAGTCTCTACTATAGAGCTATAGTAATGAAAGCAGCTTGGTATTGACACAAAAACTGACAGGTAAACCAATAGAATATAATTGAAGACCATGATATTAACCGACATACTTTGAGCATCTGATTTTTGACAAAAAAATATAAAACTATACAATGGAAAAATTAAAGCATCTTCAACAATTGGTGCTGGCATAACTGGATGTGAACATGTAGAAGATTGCAGACAGAAAGAAATCTATCACCATGCACAAAAGTTAAGTTCAAATGGACCAATGACCTCAACATAAATCCAGTCATACTGAACTTCTTATAAGAGAAATTGACAGGTACCCTTAAATGACTTGGCACAGGAGACCACTTCCTGAGCACAACACCAGTAGCACAGACACTGAGACTGACAATTAATAAATGGGACCTCCTGAAACTGAGAAGCTTCTGTAAGGAAAGGACATAGTCAACAAGACAAAAGGACACCCCACAGAATAGTCAAAGATCTTCACCAAATCCACATCTGACAGAGGACTGATTTCAAAAAAGGGAAGAAATATGTATCTATGCATACAAACTTATATATTCTTGTACATATAATTATATACATGTGTTTAATGAACTTAGACATACTTGCCCAATGTCTAAGTATTTCATGTTAATGGAAGGTTTGGAGAAATTTTTAATTACATATCATATCATTCTATTATTAAAATTCACCAATTATAACCATCTTAATAAAATATTCAAAAAATAATATGTATAAATGTAGGTAGATATTTCTTTTTCCAATCTCTCTGTCCCAAATAACCACTATGAGGCTAATATTAATTGTAAATGCTTAGTTGTTAGCTCAGGCTTATTACTAATTAAGTGTTACACTTTAAGTTATCTTCTATTCCTTATTTACCTTCTACCATGTGCTGGTACCTTTATTAGCATGGTACATCCATCTCTTGTTTCCTCTGTGTCTGCTGGTGACTCCTGATTTTTCGCTTCTTCATACCATTATTTTCAGTTTGACTTTCCCAACTAACTGTATCCTGTTTAGCTTTAGTTCCATCAGCTTGTTTATTAAACAAATCGCAGTGATATATATTCACACAATGTAAAGACATATCCATAGGATTTTCCCCTTTTTGTCTAACTAAAAAAGGAAGGTTTTAACTTAAGACATAGTAAGATTATTTACAACAAAAAAGTTTACAAGAAAGAACCATAGTTAAAATATTTAGTCTATTTGTGTTTGGCAAAATAAGAGAAAATATTATATTATCTGCTTTATATTTGTGTCTCTAAAGTTTTACATATAATTTACCTTTTTACCATAGTTAAGGATAACTGTAATTATAAATATCTGCTCTTTAACTCCATCCATGATCTGAGATGTTTGAAGTGTTACCTAATGAGACAGACATCAGGCTGCCTGGACAGTCACACTAAGTTCTTCTGTAATATTGGTGCATCTCTTTGGCCCACAGGCCAATTATATCTGCCTGACTTGCCTGTGATGCAGGGAGTGTTAAGGACTGCCCTTCTTTATGTGGGCAAAGTTTGGCAGTTGATTTTATTTCATTGTGCTGGTCCAGTTTGGAAAGTATAGTGTCAGCAATTGAGGCAATATAAGTTTCATGCCCACATGACTAGTTTTTATCATAAAGAAAGCAATCTCGAAATGGAGTTTCTTTGAAGCCAATCATCTTCTTTGGAAGTTGATAGGGGATGTCCTTCTGTATGTTGTCAATATATGTTTCTCTATTTGGTTGATGAATAAAGCTGTTTCAGCCAATGAACAGGCAATATTTAGCCAGACTAGAAATTCAAACATGGATAGAGAATGGTACCAACTGGAGTCAAGGAGATGCCACATAGCTGACAAGGAAGCAAGAGGTTCAGGCATCACCAGTAAGCCAAGGTCAGGTGGACATACACAAATTAATAAAAATGGTATAATAACTAAGAGAGAGCTAGCCAATAAGAAGTCTGAGCAATAGGCCAAATAGTTTATAATTAATATAAGTCTATATGTGTTTATTTGGGTCTAAACAATTGAGGCACCAGGTGGGGCAAGAACTTCCATGTACAAGAATTAGATTGATGCCACCAGGATCAGACACATGACATGTAGAGAAAATTCTAATTTATTAAAAGATTTTCAATGCCATATTATATAGGTCTTTGAAGAGTTTGAAGACTACCTATCCATCTGTAATTTGTCTCTCTATACATAGAAGACCTAACTAACATAATTATGTTTGACAATTATAGGTGACTGTCAGTCTGCATTTCTTAATTATGCATTACATTTTTAAATGAGCTGCATAAACACAATGCCTTGGACAAGATTACAAATATACATTATAGTATAACAAATTTATTTTAAATTTGTATCAATAATCCAAAAATGTATACCAATGTAAAATATTTATAACTAGGAGTCACTTTTTTAGTTTAAAAGTATATTAAATAATCTCCCATTTATCCTATCATTTCTATATCAACTTTTCTATTTAAATGGGATTCCTGAATAAATCTCCTTTGTTCAGATTTTTTCATGACCATTACCAATAACAACTTGTAAACATCCTTATAGACATTGATACATGTCCATAATTTAGTTTTCAGAATGTTTATTTCCCCAGACTACTTCTTGACGATTGGAGGTACTGGTAATCTTTGCAGGATCCTGAGAAAATTTAGGATTATAGTCAAATCATGACTGGATTATTTTATGAGGATGGATCACTTCAGTGTACAGTCTGTAAGCTGTTCTGGATGCAGAACTCAGAAGAAACTGCAACATACACACTCAGAAATGTTGAATCATCTGGGTCATCCTTTCCCATCAGATATTTTTTTCAGGAGTTCTTCCTCAATCAAATCTAGTGTTTCTTAACCTAGAATATACCCATATCTTCATTTCCTGTGGAAATAAAAACAGAACTTCTTTCCAATATAACACATTTTTTACTTAAATTTTTAAGTGAAGATACCTTTAAAATATATAGTTTGGTTTAATCTAGCACCTTTCATAATCAAATGTCTCTTAACAGTTATCATTTGTTCATTAGGAGTTAAAAATTTAAAGATGACACAATAACAAATAGTATCCAGATTGTCTGTGTATTTTCTTTTACTCTTTATGAGTTTTTTTTAATATTACTTTACTCACTTTTTAAGGACTTTATTACTTTAAAACTATATTTCTTTTTATGACTGTTTGTACTTTTGTTTTCTCTTCAGAGCCAATGCCAATGTATATTTTAAAACACACTGTAAACCATTTAGAGCTTTTTTTTTTTTGCTGTTGTTTTTTGCCTGAATCTGTCTTTGTTGCACATCTCTATCTTTTTCTTACCACAAAAATCTTTAAACTGCTAAGCCAGGTAGCTAGGACCAAAGTAGCAGATTTGGTACATGGCTCCATCCAGCTCCTTGGCCAGTAAGAACTTAGTTTTATGGCAAAGGTACATGGGGGCAGCCACATTTACTGCCCTAAATCTTAGAAGTTTCTGTGTAGTATGTCACCATCGAGTAGCATGTTGCCTGCATCTCATAAACATCACACAAGTGTTTGGTAGTAGGGCCTTTTAAAATATCTTCCAGCTTTTCTGCTAACACCTATCCAGGAAGCCATTTCTTGAAGTGTTTGATGCTATTTTTGTGTGTCCAGATACCTTTTTAAGCTTTGTCAGGTTTTATGTGGAAATTTTAGTCACAGGTTGGAATGCCATATGTAAACAGATGCTTCTTTGCCACCCAACAGTTTCCAAATAACAGAATCAGAGGCTGAAAATGAATTACAAATTATCAGCTGATAGCTCAGGCTTGTTTCTAGCTAACTCTTACACTTTAATTAACCCATATTTCTAATATGCTTTGCCACATAACTCATGGATTGTTTCCTCATATTTTAGACTTCCTGATTGCTCAGCAGCTGGCTGGTGTCTCCTCTGACTCTGCCATTCCTCATCTCCTGATTCTACATTTGACTTTTCTACCAAATTGCATCCTGTTCAGTCATTGGTCGGTTAAATTATTTATTAAAACAAAAACAACATACATTCACACAGTGTGAAGGAATATTCCACAGCATGTAAACATACAAAAATAATCAAGACGTCATTTTAATAAACCAGATTTTCTAACTTATATGCATTAATAATAACATTTTATACTTGTGCCTACAAATACATTACTTATTTTTACTCAATTTTTTCTTTTGTTTTTAATTCGAGTTACAAACATGATTGAATTACATGACAATTCTAGTTCCCTTTTCCCTCCCCTCCTCCTCTACCACCCCTCAATTAAAACCCTACCGATGGCATATCTTTTCTTCTAATCTATACCTAACTCAACCTTTCTGCTCCCTCATGATATCTCCATCCTTCCTCTTCTTCCCTTCTCATTCTCCTAGCTCCCTCGCCCTCTTCCCATGCTCTCAATTTGCTCAGGGGATCATGAGCCTTTCCCCTTCTCCAGGGGACAAAGTTTTTTCTCTTTTAGGGTCCTCCTTGTTAACTAGTTTCTCTGGCAATGTGTATTGTAGGCTGGTAATCCAATCCCTTAATCTATGTTTAAAATCCACATATGAGTGTGTACATATCATGTTTGTCTTTTCGTGATTGGGATACCTTGCTCAGAATGGTTTCTTTGAGTTCCATCCATTTTCCTGCAAATTTCAAGATTCCATTGTTTTTTGTTTTTTTGTTTTTTTGTTTTTTTTTTTTTCTGCTGAGTAGTATTCCATTGTGTGTGTAAATGTACCACATTTTCTCTATCCATTCTTCAGTTGAAGGGCATCTGGGCTACTTCCAGTTTCTGGCTATTACAAAGAGTGCTGCTATGAACATCGTTGAACTGATGTCTTTGTTGTAAGAATGTGCTTCTTTTGGGTATATGCCTGTAAGAAAAATACACTTGGATGACCCTGACCCCGCCCCCTAACGACTGGGCATGCACCTGCCATGCATTGCGACCTGTGAGGACTCTTTCCCAGGTGTAAAACCCCAGTGCGCATACGAAACCTCACCTTTAAAAGGTCCTGCCACCCATCTCTCCTCCCTTCTTTTTGGCTCCTCTGGGGTTGGCTGACTACTCATCCCCCTCTCCCTCCCTTTCTGGTAAATAAACTCCACATGGGTTGTTCATCTGTTGTTCCTTTCTTTATATCAGCAGCTGCAGCTTAAACAAAAGAATAGCAATGCCTAGGAGTAGAATTGCTGGATTTTGTGGTAGACTCATTCCCATTTTTTTGAGGAGTCACTATACTTATTTCCAAAGTGGTTTCACAAATTGGCACTCCCACCAGCAGTGGAGGAGTGTTTCTCTTTCTCCACATCCTCTCCAGCATAAACTGTCATTGTTGTTTTTGATTTTAGCCATTCTGACAGGAGTAAGATGGTATCTCAGAGTTGTTTAGATTTGCATTTACCTGTCATTGATATATGTAAGTAATCTAATAATTTTTTATGAAAATGAAGGCAAATAAAAGAAAAACTATTAAAGGACAAGGGAGGGGAAAATCAGGGAGAGAAGGAGAGAACATGTGAAGTACTCAGTGTTAATCCCACAGGATGAAAATAAGACCACTACCACAACTTTTCAATCCAATTTGAGGCATGATCTATGAAATACTGGACAGGATAGTGAACATGGCCTAGGTTCAAAACTGGGATTCCCAGAGAATGTCCATGAATTGCAAAACCCACAATACTATGTACTTCCTACCTTTGTCCAATCATGGGCAAGCATACATCCTGTTGTACTTACTGCCTTCATACTTCCTGCCTACATGTGACCAAAAATACCCTGTGCAGGCACAGGGTGTCTTTTTGCATAAAGGGCAACCAAACTTGTATACAGAAATAAAAATATGTGGCTTGTTATGGTGCATGAAAAAAACAGCACCCCAGCATTCCAGAGACTTATCTGTCCTTGGGCAAGTGGGATTTACAGCTGAGAGACATTTTTGTTTTGTTGATCTCATAAGCACATAATTTAAACTTAAAACATAACTTTAGCTCTCACATTAGAAGCAAATGTAGAAGCCTAATTCTGGCATATTCTTAACAGGTGTTATTTTAGTCCCTAAAATTTCATATTATTTATGTGTTAAATATGGGTATTAGAAGTGAGGCTACAGGTCAGTGGTGGATTCCTTGCTTAGCCTACAGTATCTGAAAGTTCATTTCTCATTGGAAGATATTTTAGAACATAAATGCTGTCTACACTCTGAAGTCAGTACAAAGAATCTCTGTGTAACTCAATTTAAATAGTCTGAATGAAATTTATTTGAATTTCAAATTAAAATCAAATCTGCTCCTAGGAATTGTTTTCTCCTTGACAAGGATTCCAAGAAAAAAATTTATTACAATATAATTTTTCTCTAGGAAAGGGTTAAAACAATTTGAAGAAAAGGGGAGAGAGGGGAAAGAATGTAAAATGTTTGTGGGGGACCTAATAATTCTGTTATGGAATATTTTGGGGCCCAGCCTCCAGCTCCTACAAACATGGAACACCAGAAATCTCCAGCCACTATTGTATTGTTAATGCCAGTAAGGCTACTATTGTTTACCATGGCCTCAGGGTAATATGCCTCCTATTTACATCTCTGTGGGCCTAAGCATCTGAATAGGCCTGCACCTGGGCAGAGGTGAGAGGTGTGTGAGCAACTAGTGAGGAGAGGAGTTAGGGGTGAGGCACCAGAGGAGAGATGAGAAAAGTGAGAAATGTTTCCCTTGTGGTATTGGCAGGATGGTTAAGAAACAGCAGAAAAGATGGCTAATAAAGAAATGACTCTAGTTCTACAACATGGAACTGAGAGCTCTCTAAAGATGACAAGATGCCTGTGTTTGGTCTTTATCGCCGCTGGGTTGCTAGGCGCTTCCAGGCCCACACAACACCACTCAGGCCAAACCTCATGGATTAAGGCTGAGACATGGTGGGTCATAAATTGAGATCCTCATGAACCAGACCTACTTACTTCTCTTGTTATCTGACGGCCTTGGTAGTGTTCCTATTCTCTATCTTTTCTCAGAGGTTTGAATTATAAACCTCTTGCAAAGAGAAGCTTTGTAACAGTTTCTAGATTCTTTGTCCTCTTAAAAAAAGCAGTATGGAATTGGACTTTGAATGTAGGACCTAAAAGGCATTCCAGAATCTTGGGTTGGTCCTTAGGCTATTTTCAACAGTGTTTCTACCTCCAACTTGCTCACACTAAATATTTCTCTCCACAATTCAAATTATGGATGGTAAACGTAAATTTTACTTCATAATAACTACATATGAAACCTTGCTTCTAACACTTAAGTTAACTCTGAAGCAGAAGGCATAAAGATTGTAAAATCCAGAGGGAATGGAGGGCACAATGGTAACAAAGTCTTCTAAACACAATAGGATTGATGCACACAGGAACTCACAGAGCCATGTACAGCCTTCACTGGGGCTATGCAGTCTTGAGCTCTATAAAGTCCAAGTAATGAGAGGTGAAGAAAACACAAGATCCTATCCCTGACCCAAAAGCTATCAGCAAGTGAAAACTTCTCTGAAAGAAGAAATAACTATTGTTTTCTCCAATAGAGTCTTAATTGTTTTTTGTTTTTTGTTTTTTGTTTTTTGGAGAATTGCTGAGTCATAATATTTTGTGTGGGCATTTTCTATACAGGATTTTTGTTTAAGTATTATGGTTTTCAATTTTGTGTTTATATGAATTATTTGTGAATGCAAACTTGTGTTTTTTTAAATCTATGTTTCTTGTGCTTTTCTTTTGACTCTTTTTCAAGTTTTTATTTGTTATCTGTATTTTATTTTATTGATTTCTCTGCATGTGTTTTTCTTTTTTTTTCATGAAAGTGAAGGGACCTGCTCCCCATTTCGGCAGCCATGAGAGTAACACGTTCTCGCTATGACCTTGCCTTGGTCACTAAGAGGTCAGATGCCTGCCTCGTGGCAAGGAGCCAATCAGAAGTTAGCTGGTGGCGCTATGCTGTACAGCTCTGGGTGTACTTTAAGGACAAGTGCACAACAATGACACGCAAGGCATAGCAACCACCCTGGGGGGGCCTATGGGCCATAACAACCAGTTGGCCAATCAACACAGGGCAAGCCCTCCAAGCCTGGAGGCACACCAATCCTAAGCCTGTACATACCCCTAGACACTCCCCTTACACTTCCCTACAAGATCGCTCAGCAGCCGGTTCGAGGTGTCTTTTATAGCCATCCACTTTGTTGGATGAATGAAAGACCCAAGCGAACATGTGGTTAGCACATTAAAAAACAATAAAGCCTCATGCAGTTTGCATCAAGCTCTGCCTGGTGATTTGGGTGACCTAGGTAATGGGCTGAGATCCTGGAAGCCTGAGTTTTTCCGGGGGTCTAACAAAAGAAGTGTGGAATTGGATGAGGTAGGATGTTGTGATGGTCTGGGATGATTTGAGGGAGGAAAAACCATGATCATAATATACGCAATGAAAAAAATCTATTTACAGTTTAAAAAAAATAAATAAGTGGTGAAAATAAAATACACACACATATAAGCACATACATGGGACATTGTGGTTATAGGACAGCATGACTGGGATGCTACCTCTCTGCTTGTGAGCCACTCTACCAATGTTGTGAGAACCTGTAAGTAGGAGAAACCTAGAAGTGCCTGCATAACATACCCCTGTTCTACTGGTAACATTTTTTATTCTGTAAATCATTCTTATTTGGAACAGAATACATAGCTCTATATCTATTAGAAAGGTCATATAGCTTCATTTGTTTGTATGTGTTTAAGAATGATTATCACCAGAATATATAAGGTAAAAATGGTTATATTCTCTCTAATCATTTTTGTACTTTTTCCATTCTAATTTTTTATTTCCTTTTACATTCAATAACAGTTTTCCCTATAATTCCTCAGACCCCATCTCCCCTTGCTTCCTACACCCTCTTGCTTCTTCCCTCCCTCCTCACCTCCTCCCATCCTTCCTCCCCTCCCCTCAACACAACCCTAGTAATAGCCCTAACAGAAAACAAACACATCCTGTGGCTAACTGTTCAACTCCTTGCTATTCTACACCTGCTTTAAGGCCACTTTATTGTTCACTCATCATGCTTTCATTTGAAGTGTTTGTTCACTGTTACTTTCCCACTGTGTATGGCTCTTTGTTTTTTGGGGACAAGGTTATATTCCTTCTTCATTTTTTCACATACGATCAAGCCCCAAGACACAGAGGCTTCATTCTAGAAGAGAGCACTGTATTGATTACTGATGACTGTTCCATTAAATATCACCCATTTACTCTTCTCTGTAAGTATTTCCCCCCCAACTTTTTCTGTTTTTTTCCTTCACAGTATTTGAAAGTTAATAATTACAAAGTGGCTTGAATACTGATTGCTGAAATAAATAAATTTCCTATATTAGTTTATTATTTACTATCTGTGTTGGGAGTCCAGGTCTTGCTGGTGTAGAGTCCCTATACTCTGGTGATGTCATATTGGTTTTTCTGTTGTTGAATGTGTTTTTATATTGTAGTCTTCTCATCCATTGTTCCAGTGGGTACAGGTGGGATGTCTTCCTCCCCTCGTGGATACAGGTCAAAGGTTCTCTTCCAATGTGCAAGCAGGTCAAATATTTGGATGGCTCTCCTTTTCCTGTGGTTGAATGTAGAATTAGCACCTTGATGCTGGCAGACTCTGGATGGGTTGCTCCACCGGGATGGGTTCCCCAGGGTGCAGTTCCCAGGCCACAGGAACTCCCCCACAACAGGGCACCAGAAAGTGTGCAGGAAACAGGCCCATGCTTACCTCCTCTCGTGGTTGGAGTTTGGACTAGGACACCGGCAGACTTCGGATGGGCTGGTTTGCTGAGCTGGGTCCCCCAGTACACAGTCCCCAGGCCTCAGGAGGTTCCCCTGTAGAACTTTATATTTAATTCAAGTAAGAATCTTTGAAGAAATAATTGTAACTCTATTTAGACTTATGTATTAGAAATTTAAAAACTTGGCCATGTTTTTGCATAATTGTAAACAGGATAAGCAAGAATACAATGCATGATATATAGAGGCTTTACAAAACTAGTTTCTTTTATGCTAGTGCTAATTTATAGACTAGTGATACAGCGAAAATGGTGATATTTATGGAATTAAATGAAAACCGTGTTTATACCAGCTTCCTCTATCATTTGTGAGAGAGATGCAAACAGGACAACCATACTTCATGAATTCTTGCTAACATTGCTAGTGTCAAAGTGAGTCAAATATTTATACCAACATGTAAACAAGAAAGTGCTGTACCACCACAGGATTAGAAGAGATATATGTGGATTTTTATAACATTTGAGTTCTGTTGCACAGGTAGCGGTTTCTGCTTTAATGGGTTTCAGTTTGCATCAGGGTAGACATTTCTGTGTTGTACTGTACCTGGTCATGATGGCAAGTGAGGGGAGTTGACAGGATTTCAGAAATGCACCTGAGGAGATAAGACATGATAGCAGGTGACCACATTTTTGTTCCTGTAAAAATCATCTAAGGTTACACTTATGTAACTGAGATTTTTCTTTACAGTAATCCATCTATTAGGAGCATTGTACATAATCCCAAATATGGTAACTATGTCACAATTCTCATCTGTGTCTTTCCTTCTACTCTAGGCATAAGGTCACATAGCATTTGAACAATGTTTTTTTTTAACATATAATGCATTGTTTTCACTTTTGTTTTCTATTGTATCTACATTTCACTTAGCAGAATAAAGTGATTTATAGGTTATGAACGAGAAGCTATTCATTAATTTTACATGCAATAGATTATGGCATGCTGATATAGATGAGATTAAAAATAAGTCTTACATGACAAAATTTGTTTTAAGTAACATGTAATATAGTTCCATCATTTCCATACATAATGTTATAAAATAAAAAATCCAAATAGAAAAATAAAGAAAAATCAAAATTTTTAATTATGATTTATATATAGCTATGCATGCACAATTTGAAGTACTTCAACATCTGTATTTGCTATAGAGATTCAACCATATTCTGACAAAGAACTTGATGAAGATAATTGTAGCCCTTACTCCAAAGCTGCCTTATGTCTCTCTTAAAACCTTGCTTCTCCCTCACTTTGCTCCCCTGACTACAGTCTGTCTTGTAATTTTTTGTCATTGCATTATTTTGCATTTTATATAAGGATAAACGTAAATGTATTTCTTATTTTTGCCTGACCTGTAATATGCAGCATATCTATTCTGTGACTAGCTCATTTTATCACTATACTAACACATCATCCTTAGTTTTGGGACATGACTCAGAGGTAGACCAGATGCTTCATATGCATGAGGCATTTCGTTACATCCTCATTACTTCAATCAAGTGAATGAATGAATGAATGAATGAATGAGAATAAATGAGTCAATTAAACTGGCAAAAATTTTTGAAGAAGGTCTCTATGGGGGTTCACCCATATATTCAAATGTTTGTGAGTTTAGGAGACCTTGCTGGATGAAGTACCTCATGGGGGGGGCAGCCACTGAGGTTTAGAAACCATGCACCATTTCTTTCATGATAAAAGTTCTTGCTTTCCAGTCCCAGGCTCCATGCTAACAAGGGCTATTATCCTTCTTGAAACATAAACTGTAATAAACTATTTGTTGTTGAGTTGCCTTGGTGGCAGTGTTTTATCATAGCAATATGAAGATATCTTACACAGCATGTGTAATTTTCATCATCATTAGGTGTATCAGAGAGCTCATGGAGGTCCCAATTAGTGATGGCAATGTCTTCTACAAGATAGATATTCCAGACATATCTTTTTAATTCATTACTTTTTTATGCTATGTTTTCATAGCTTTCTTCAAACTAACTTGAAGAATTCCCTTCACTGATGCTGCAATGTACAGAAGCTATATTAGACTGGCAAACCTTTCATGCTTATATTCCTTATTAATGTTCTATTTTCAGTTTGAGTTTGTTTTTTGCTTTTATGTTAATCTGTGCTCCTAAATCGCTCTTATTACATACTAACTTCGCTGAATCCAGGCCTTTGGTGTTATTACATCCTTAGCTCCTCCTTCTTCATCTCAGAGTTACAGTTCTCACATGACTTCTCCCTGCAACACAAATTATGTGTGTGTATATCTATGTGTAAACTAAGGAGAACATAGAAATATGAAATCTATGTGTCTTAAACTTGTATATGTATAAGATAGATGGAGAGGTATTGTTAATTTTTTACATTTTATATTTTAAATATTCTATAAATTTGATAATAGCAGAAGCTCCTGATAGCAGATTCACTAATAGGAATGAAAACTGGAATATTTACAGGAAAGTGTTTTAATGGAAGGAACCAGACCCAAAGGAGACATGAGTAAATTTCCCTGCCTCATTGTGAAGCAATTGTCTGGTATACTAAAGAGGTCAGAATGATTTAACAAATCAAGGAGAGCTCCATGTGAAAAAAAAAAAAAAAAAACTTAACCTAGAGACTTGAACTTTAATATATTGCAAGTAAATTATAATTTTGAAAAGATATTGACAAGGAATTAATGGATTACACCTACACATCTCAAAAAATGGAATATAGCAATTAACAGCATTGGTGGAAAGTAAAAGTTGAATAGGAATGAAAATGCATTCTCTGTAGCTCACCCAGACAAGAGATTTACACAGAAGGGTGTCATGTGAATACTAATTGAACAAAAATGATTAAATACCATTAACTGGATGGCAGAAGTGGATGTATGAATGAGAATATTGCATAAAGGCAGGAACTTCTCTTTAATAAGCAGAATATATCACAAAGTTAAAAATAATGATCACTTATGAGGTCACAGTGGTTTTGACAGCAAACACAGGACTTGGGCCAGCAGAGGTCAGATGAAATTCAGGAGATGGTTATGAAGCAATTAATTTCTTTATAAGAGTATCAAATATTAAATAAAATATATTTTAGAAGAATGAGAGGATAATATTGGGACCTAAGCAGCACAGTCTCACCAAGCACCCAAAGCTGGTGGTGTCTTATCTTCGGCAACAGAAAAAGAATGAGCATTTTCTTCTTTTTAATGATTATTTATATAGGAATCAACTATGAGTAGTTACTTATATTCAGTAGGAATAAGGTCACAGGCTCTATTATAAAGCCTATGAAACTATATAAAAAACGAAACTTAACAGTATCTATCTCAGTGTCAGTGCTCATCAGCCCATTTAGTTAAAAACTAAGATACAAAGAAGAATGGCCTAGTTAGGAATCTCAGCTCTTCTTGGATTAATTTAAACTTGGACATTTTACTTTGACTACTTAATTCCCTGATCTACAAGATGGAAAGAATGGATACATCTTCTTTATAACAGTCTTAACAGCGAGAGAACCTTTTGAGTCCATGCTTACCAAGTGCTTAGCTTGGGACCCAGCACACAGATAGCACTTTCCTATTGTCTACTACAGTTGAAACAAGTAAGCAAACAAAAGATAAATAACATTGATGATATGAGAATGTTACTTTGGGTTGTTTTATGTACTGAAGAGTCAATGCTAATAACTCATGGAGATCACTATAGGCAGTAGGTCTATACTCATCAATATTCACTAAACATACTCTAAGTTAATGTTTAATAAGTTGACTTAATGTTCTTCTTTTTTTACCTGAAAGCATTCACTACCACATTTATAGACTATTCTGACACTTTTTACTACAAGTCTATGTATTCATGGAATTCATTTTGGGAGGAGGAAGTACCCAAATCCCTGCAATATAACTTTTTAAAAGGCATATCTGGCTTGGCAATACTTGGTGGCTTTTTGTGAGCTTTAGTGGGCAATAGGCTGCTAGAAAGTATGACCTACTTTCAATCTTTAGATAGTACTTTGTTAAAGTAAAACTAGCCCTGAAGGACAGAGTGGGCATAAAGTATACTTCAGTTCAGTTTCTGCCATTTTTCCAAGCACTAGGGAAAATAAAAACTATGCTTGCCTCGAGGCAACAGCTTATCCTATAGAACCACTGCAGGGTATCACTACAGAGTGTGTTAAAAGAAGCAACAAAATAGAATTAACATTTTTCCCTGTTCTGTCTTTATTTTAGAAACCTTTTAAAGCTGTACTGGTTTTGAAACTGAGCATTGTAAAAAAATAGCATAGCTTTCCTGAAGAAAATTTATTCTTTTAACTCTGAAAAGCATTTTAAAAAAAGAACAATGAAAAATTCATCCTATATATTTTGATATATCATACCTTCCTCAAAGGCAGAAACCATTTATTATTGATATGCTTATACTTGTAAAAATTCTAGTACACATTCAATACTCAATGAATTTTTTTCTTCATTGTGCTAAACACTGGGTAAAAATTCTTTCCAGGTGACATTTTATTTTCATTGTGACATCAAAGCTGTCTTGATGAATATGCAGTTTATTCATTATATTGTACAATAAAGGTCAACATGACAAGACAGTGGAGGAAATTTGAATAAAGGAACTTGAAGATGGGTTGATTCATTTCACAAAGGTAAACACCAAATGCTGCATAACTGTCTGTTTTTAATTAGCTTGTCAAAAGATTTTGACAAAGTCCTCCAGTGGGATACTGAGCAAACCTGAATGTAGATTACCTCTACTGAATCATTTATTGTCTTTCACAGCTTTTAATAGAATTGATCTAATCATGCCCAGTCTACTCTCTTATCAGCTCTACACTCCTCTTTTGTTTGCATTTGTAACTATCAGGCTGTACAGAGATAGTTGCACCTCTTGCCTGTTTGCTATAACAATTCTCAGTTTGAATGCATACTTTAGATCTACCTTGATATTTCCATTTTCATCTGAGTATGACATTTTCACTGTTTATATGCTCAGTTCTCCGTATTCACTTCTGATGCATTTTTTATTGGGCACCATCTCTATTTTCAATGTGTCACTGCAACAATATGTTCCTTAAAAAAAGAAATTAAAAAAAGCCTTTTCTGTAGTAAGCAGATTTTTTTCAATCATTTTCTCAGAAACATCTTCTACTCTACTGTTCATCATTATAAATAAGAATGAAGTATTTATGGGATTCACAGCTATCTGGAAAATGTGAGATAAATTACCATGTTCATAGTAAATAAATTAATTTCTGAAACTAGCCAGTAAGAAAATGAAAGCAAAATGTGAGAAACAGAACTGGATGATGATTGGCAAGCTTCAAACAGAAGCAAATGTCAAAATCTGAGTTTCCTTCTTTATTCCTAGTGACCACATGATACTGTCCAATAATGAGGTAAGGAGTGGCCCTGCTTGTTTCTTCTATGCATATCTTACTCTTTTCAATGCCTATTCTCATTTTCTGTGCTTTGGATTTATTTGAACAACCCCTTAATGTAAATACTAAAAATATTATATATTGCTGCAAAAGAAACTATTTCCTTAGATAATACCTCCATGTGGTTCCTATTACATTTCACATGTAAGCAAAAGTTGGTGATGACATGGGCCACAGATATCAGAAATGTTTAGATAATTCTTCCAGTCAAAAGACAAATTAGACAAACTGTGAAAGTGATTATTGAATCAACAACTCTCTGAATCAAGAAAAGGTTTCTAATTTTGTATTCTTATGAATCATATAAAGATTATGGGACACAAACAAACAAAAAATAAGTAGAAAAAGAAATAAGGAAAATATCTCTACAATTCCTATAATGAGAAAAATAAAAACAGATTCTTTCTCAAGCATAATTTTTAACATCAAATTATTCACTCCTCTAATATTCTATATTTGACTGTGTGCTATATTGTGTGTGCATAGTTTTTCTTATATATTTCTTTAATTTTACAATTTGTGGTGGTTTGAATGAAAATGCCCCCCCCCATAGACTCAGGAAGTGGCATTATTGGAGGTGTGGCCTTGTTGGAAGAACTGTGATAAAAGGGGTGCACTTTGAGGTTTCAGAAATTGAAACTAGCATGATGGGGAATGTCCTTCTATGAATGTTTATCTTATTGGTTGTTGAATAAAGCACAGTTTGGCCAATGAGACAGCAAGTTAGGTGGGACTAGGAGTCGAGGAAGATTATGAGAAATGTAATGAAAAGAGGTCTTGTGATCCAGGCAGGAAGTGATATAGCAGGTACACTCAGAATATAACCAGGGACAAAGAGGAGATCACCCTCTTGTGCTTCCTCCTGCTCTCTTCTCTATGGAACAACCATGTGATCCCAGGAAGAGGAAGCCAGCAGAAGGCGTCCTTGATAAGTCTTATAAAATATATAGATTTATGATAATTAAGACTGATCTAGCACATAAGAAATTCTAGTCAATTGGCCAGCAGCATTGTAAACTAATATAGGACTCTGTCTGTTATTCTGGGTGCCCATGTGGAGCCCGGCATGGGTAGATGGAGTAAAGACTTATCATTACACTAGACCTAGTGTCACTCTCTTCCTGCTGCCTGTTAATCAACATTTACAACTCTCAGCTACTTCTCTACCTCCATGTCTACATGAATGATGTCATGCATCCCTCCATGACAATAACAATGGATTAACCATGTGGATCTGTAAGTCATCACCAACTAAATGGTTTCTTTATAAGAGTTACTACAATCATAGTATCTACTCTAAGCAATAAAACTCTAATGAAGACACAATCTACATTTGAATATTGATAGTTTACCTATATCAAGTAGTTTATTTTCAGTTTCAAACAGAGAGAACATGGAAACATAAACCAATAATAAAGAAGTTGCATATACTGCCTAGCAAGATTGAAAACAAGTCCTTTTGGTAGCATCCATCACCAAAGAATATGTCTATAACTGTCTCTAGATCTTCGAATCATCACATTACTATTCTTTTCCAGTATAAAGATGAAAAGAGAAGCATGGCAAATGAAAATATGAGCTATTGTGTTCCAGGAATGATGCATTGTGCCTATCACTAAGGAAGAGTATCATTTGCTTTGACTAATATCTAAAATACCTTATTTATATAAAATATTAGAAATGAAAATGATGTCAATGATTATGTACTCAGGAAACAAAATTTTTACAGTAAAATTGATCTTACTTTACCAACTGATTATCTGAAACTTATTGATTTTTATTGACTTTAAAGTACTTTCACTTAACTTATGTGTGATTTTAAAATAGGTTGTAAAATCTATTAGTGGAAAAGGTGGGCAATTGAAAACAAATGCTTACATACTCATTCTTAGTTCATTTGGTTATTTTCCTAATTTAGCAATATATTCACTGGTATTATTTGGATGTAAAATGCTTCCTAGTGCTGTATCTGTTCAAACATTTGATTAAAACTGGGGATGATATTTTGAGAAGTTGTTGAACCTTAGAAACAGTAGGAATCTACTGCATAGTAGTCCATGGTAACAGCCTGAGCAGTAAGGGCCAGTTCTGCTTTTGACTTGAGCTTTCCATGTCTGCTTGTACTGTGAAACAAAAAGTCACTTAATACTTCTCCTACTAAATAGATCCAAATGGTTCCTGCTACAGTGCAAGATGAATCAATCTAGTAGTTCAAAATTATTCTTTCCAGTCTTAAGGTGTTTATCACTATCTTGTTTCCCTACATATATTTTAGAACGGTCAAAGTTTATTTTATGAATTGCATATTCACACAGGAATATTATAAGCAATAATGCATGAAATTTTTATGTATACTAATTTAGGCAAAGATCTACTGATTACCTTGAAAAAGAGTTTAAGGATAAAAATTTATAATATTCAATGATGACTACTACTATTGTTTCTACCCTTGTAGCTTTATAAATATTTGAAAATTTGAACTAACTAGTTGAAGTTGTTATAAATATTCTAATAATGCACAAATATGTAGATCTGACATTTTTCTATGGTTCACAGTTGAATGATTTTGCATATGTGATGTTAGGTATGTTAATTTATTTAAAGAAAACACAGAAGGTGTCAGAAATTAATTGGCATGAGCATACTCGCTTCTCTGCAAGTTATGGCAATGGAAACATAAGTGTTAAAATTGCAATAGATAAATATATTTTTTAGTTAATTTGTAAAATTTCTCTCAAATGATTCCAGACATTGGGTATAGTAAATTCTTAATAAATTTCTCTCTGTGGATTTAGTATATTCACCTATGTATTTTTAAGGTTTTATTTTAATTGTGAATTATAATTGACTTCAAGGGGCTGGAGAGAGGCCTTAGTGGTTAATAACACTAACTGGCCTTCTGTCTTGACCCAGCTTGTCTCAGCTTTAACCCACAACAGCCATGAGGTTCTACCTGAGTGTGGACCTGGAAACTTCGTGGAACCCAAAGGCGATAAAGACCAAATACAGGCATCTTGTCATCTTCAGAGAGCTCTCAGTTCCATGTTGTGGAACTAGAGTCATTTGTTTAATAGCCATCTTTTTTGGTGTCTCTTAACCATCCTGCTAATACTACAAGGCAGCCATTTCTCTCTTTCCTCTCTCACTGCTCTCTCCTGCTCTGGCTGCTCACCCCTTTGCTTCTCACCTTCTGTCCTCCTATGTTACTCATATATTTCTAGCCCTCTGCCCAGGTGAGGGCCTATTCAGATGCTTAGGCACATACAGATGCAAATAAGAGGCATGTTACCCTTAGGCCAGGTAAACAAAAGTATGCCTGCTGACATTAACAATACAATAGTGGGCCAGAGTTTCCTGGTGCTAACACTGTTGACAGCCAGAGTCTGGAACCCGAAATTCGGTCTCCCACAGCCTTCTAGAGGTTCTAAATTCAATTCCCAGGAACTGCATGATGGTGAACAACCATCTACAATGAGATCTGGTGCCCTCTTTTGGCCTTCAGAGACACATGCAGACAGAACACTATACATAATCAATCAATCATTAAATAAATGAACCTGAAAATATTATAAGAAAAAAATTGACTTTAAAGAGCATTTTCATGAGCAAAATATCTTTAAGTGTGCTAGTTAAGTTACTTGGGCTTCTGATCCAAATTAGCAAAAATATAGTTTAATTAATATATGCATGGTAAAATTATTAATTGAAATATAGGCATAGTGCCATGTTCCTAAATAGTTCTTAGAATATAACAATCTTGAGCTATTTATTTTGGAAGTGGATTCTTTATTCAAAATGCCAAAAGGAACTTGGTACTTAATATTTGAATATCTTATGGTATCATGTAAGGAAAAGTTCTTCAGCCTTAACTTGACTTTTATAATAATATTCACTAAAGCTAATGACATTTATTACTTGTTATACTTTAATTGGCAAGCTTGAACATCAATTGATTATTATGACTTGCTATTAAAATGTATGTATTTTTCTACAATAGGCCTTAACTTATGGAAGTTTTTAAAGGAAATGATATGTGGGGGGAAATATGAAATGGATACATTCTTACACAAGAATCACTTGTAACTTTAAGATTCTAATGTTGTCCTCTTGGCTGATTTTTACACAAAAACATGCACTGTAAAATTATTAGAGTCAGGAGAAAATGGAGAAGTTCTGTGTTAACCTTACTGGTTTCAGGACCTGGCACCTATTCTGAACATTACATTTTTATGTGAAAAGACCTTTTCCATCTCATACTAGACATTTAGCCCTAATGGATCTGATTTGCAAACACTGTCTCACTATAAAACATCAGTTTCAGTGATGACCTGGCCTCTTTTGTTCAACTTATAAAAAAGGTTTCAACTGGATGGCAACCTTGATTATACCCTGTTTCAGGAGGAAAATGTATAAATGAAGAAAAAAAAAGTAAATAAGGAATGAAGGAAAAAAGGAGAAAAAAAACAGAAAAAATTAAATAAAGAAAAAAATCTCAGCTTACATTAATTTTTTAATGTCAAGAAGTTTTGTTCAGAATGAAGCCAAATTGAAGATACCAAAATATCGCTTGTTTTCTAGTCAATAATTAAAATACATTATATTAGACTGCTGATATGTTTGCACCCTACCACTTATTTTATTTATTTTCTCATTTATTTCTAAACAACATCACTTACATATAGACTTACAAATATAGACCAAGGAGCCTCTGGGCATCTTTAAAACAGAAGGAAATAAACAGCATTCTTATGAAAATGCAGTAAAATTAGAGCAGAACCCAATCTTCTTTGTTCACCCAAGAAAGTCATAAAATTAGGACTGAACCTCAACTAAAGGTTCAGCTATCCTGAAGCCATGTCACCATTTCAAGGGAAATGGTGTGTGTTACGAAGCACTGTATTGAAGGGCTGTTGTAGCAAAGAAACTCACCACTGTCCTTGAGCTTCTTAGGTCAACACATAGTCAAGTGCCTCCTGCACTTTATTGTTTACTATGATCATTTCTATTAGGAAACTAACCCTGAAACCATTTAGGTAAGTAAGTAATGTTTGAGGAAGTCCCTGCTATCACTTCAGTTATGTTCATATGAGAATTGTAATCCATTATTTTGTATTTGCAGTTTAATGGGATAAAACACCATAGTTAATCAAGCAAGTTGAACAGATCCTTGTTTCCAATGTTAGGACAGAATTTAAACTCCTGTGTAACTTACATATGTAAACTTCTCTGTCATTTGAGGGATGAAAATAACCTTCGGAGAATATTTTCCCAGTTTAATTTATTACAATGGGAATAGGTTACAGCTTGGGTATGCAATAGCCACCTAAAGGGTATATGCTGAAGACTGTAGCACTACTGGGTATTTTGGAGTTTTTGAAAAGTGGAATTTGTTGTAGAAAAAGCTTATTGAGGGCATGCTCATGGACAGATATTGAGATTCTTAATATCTTTCTTTCTACCTCCCACCTTACTCTCACCATTTAACTGCAAATTGAATTATTTGAGCCCAGTTCCAGAAATAACCAGATCATGCAATTATGAATACAAGCCTTTAAAACCATGAACCAAAATGAATGTCATTTTTTTGTCAATACTTCTACCAATCCTTCTATTATTCAAGATTTTTAAAGATATTAAAACAAAAATATTTAAATATCATGAAGGGGAAATCTACAAGAACAGCTGACCCAAACTCGTGGAAATTCATAAACTCTGGACCAACAAGCATGAAGACTCCAGGGGACTTAACTAGGCCCTCCACATGTGGAAGACAGTTGTGTAACTTGGTCTATGTGAGGGGTCCTGGCAGTAGGACTGAGATCTATCCATGGTGCATGAGCTAGCTTGTTGGAACCCATTCCCTGTGGTGGGATGCCATGCTCAACCTTGACACACTTGGGGGATGATTGGTCCTGCCCTAACTTAATGGGCAAGTCTTTGGCCAACCCCTATTCGAGCCCTTACTGGTGAGGAGGAGTGGATTGGGAGTTGGCTAAGGTGAGGCCAGTGCAGGAAGATGGGAGGGTGGGAGAATTGTGGTTAGAAAGCAAAACACATTTTAAAAGAAAATAACTGAAAAAGTATTTTGCATCCTGACCACAGGTTCCCCTCACTCCAGTCCTCCCAGCTTTCCACTACACTGCCTCGCCAGATTCACTACCCATCCATTTTGTTTCAGGAAGAACAAGCCTCCAAAAGGTATCACTCCAATAAACCATAACAAGATCCAATAAGATCAGGAACAAACTCATTTTTAGAGGCTGGATCAGGCAACTGAGTAGATTTAAAAAAAGGAACAGGCAAAAGAGCCAGAAACACTCCTATTCCCATTATTAGGAGTCCCACAACACACCAAGTTAACAGCCCTACCATATATACACAGCAGACTTGCTAAAGACGAATACAGGTTCCAAGACTATCACTTCAGTCTCTGTGAGATGTATGGAACGTCTTCAGAAGGGGAAATACAATACATTTTGTGGTTGAACTCAGAGAAGTTGGGGATGGGAACAGGAGGAATCAGGTATGGAATGGTGGGGCAAAAGGAGGGAGTAAAGGGAGAGGTGATGAGAATTGGGAAGCATTTAGATGGTGATGTGGAAACCTAGCACATTGGAAACTTCCTGGAATATATGAGGTAACTCTAGTTGGGACTCCTAGTAAAGGAGGATATAGGGACTGGACCACCCTTCTTCTGTAAGGAGGCAGCGCTTCCAGTGGTAGGACTGAGACATTGACAAAGCCACTAAACCTGTGACCTACAATCTTTCCTTCCTTGAAAATGTACTGTGAAAATGATGGCTAAGAACTTGTGGAAGTGACAAAACAATGACTAGTCTAACTTGAGGCCCAAATCATGAAAAGGAGCTCATGTCCATAATTTCCTGTGTAGCCAGGAACCATAATTTGGATATACCAGAGACATAGAGTAGAACCAACCATCACTGGCAAAAAAGTTAATGAAATGATTCTTAATTATATTCTCCTATACTTCATAGATCAATACCTAGACCAATTATCATTAGTGATGCTTCCTCCAGAAGCTTATGGGAGCAGATAAGGAGACCCACAGTCAAACATTAGGCAGAGCTTTGGAAACACCAAAGAAAAAGGGGAAGATTGTAGGAGCCAGAGGAATTGAGGACACAAGGAGAAAAAGACCTGCAAAATCAATTTAGCAGGTCTTATAGAGGCTCACAGAGAATTTGTACTTTTTGAGCAGTTTTTTAAAGAATTCTGTCTCAGAGACAGAAAGTTGACTATCCCAAATTATGGAGAGGAGAAATTTCAGTATGACTATTCCTATGTTTTTTGTTGTTGTTTGTTTGTTTGAGCATGCTAGAATTGACTGAGTTTAAAACTCAAGGGGAAAATTATTCCACATTCACCCATGATGTTTTTTCTTTAAAAGAAATGTTAGATATATATGACTTAATATTTATGTACAATAAAATCTACACAACAAATGTTTAGAAATATTCACAAATAGAAATGTATATACATCCTTATAAAACAATAAAGAGAAAAAAATAGGAAGTTTTCTAAAATGCTTGCCTGTTAAGAATCAAACTAACATTCTTGTAAGACAAATAATGTATCTTTTGTAGTTACTATATGAAGGATTATTAAATATAATATTGTTATTGATTATTGTCATGATTGAGGAAAATTGTTATTATATACTTCTTGATGTTTTATCCATAATTATTTATTACTATTTGAAAGAAAAGTTCACAATAAATGTTGTTATTGTTTAAACATTTTGAGTCACAATCCTATAGAGGATAATCATCAGTGTTTCAAACATTTCAGATCCAAAGTAAAAGATAATATGGAAACCAGTGAGTAGAGAAAAGTTTACAAAATATAAGGCAATTTTAACAGTTGTTTTTAGGAAAGCCCCAGGCTAATAGCAGTAGGTATTTTTTTTTAAATTACCTTAGTTAATTATGTTTCTTTAACCATGGGATATTAGCATTTAGGAATAAATATTGTTTTAAACTTTGTATGCAATTATTTTCTTTAATGAATTCTTCAATAACACAATGTATAAAAGAAGGGTTTGATTTATGAGAAATACTACAATTCCTACACTTAATTTTTAATATGACTGGCCATTGGGATTAATTAAGAAAAAATATCCAAAATAATGTAGAAATATAGCATTAGGTAAAAAATGTGTATATCTTTGTGTGTATATTATATAATATATAAGCGTGCAGAGAAAGAGATGGGAAGAGCCAGAGTGTCAGAATTTTAGCAGTGAGTAACACATTTCTTGCACTTAGCTATAGCAGTCACCTGACTTAAGGGAAATCAATGTCCTAGAAGTAGATGGAAAAACTAGGGAATATGAAAGTATCATAAAATATAGTTCCTGCCCTGGTTTGCCATTCTATGCCTTTTTATTTTAGGACAGCACTTGCATGAACCCCAACGCCCATTTAGCCAGGAATGTGTAGCAGTACTAACTGAAATGCAAACTCTAAAGCCATGGCTCAGAACCCAATAATCAAAAAAAAAACACATTCCTCCATTTCAAGCATTTTATACTCAGTCATAGGCATATCATAATTCTAGTTTAAAGCACATCAAATGTATGGAAAGAAAGATCTAAGGTCAAGAAGCTATGGCAACATTTTAAGATGCTGAGACAGGAATGTAGAAAGATTGAAGTGAGAAGAATGGTGGACTTTAGTAATTGTTTGATATTCAGAAGCAAGAAAACCTACAGGTACAAAGACTTCAGGAGATGGAATGTTAGAAACATGTGTAGAGATGTCAATGATGCAAAGCATTTTCTCTGAATACAGTATATTGTTGACAATGTATTTTTGTCAAAAGAGGCAAAGATAACAATCACTATGGTGTATATTTTAAATTAACATCATTAGGTCAGTATGGAAGTACATTACACTGAGACACAGAGGGATGAATAGAGTACTTTTCAACTATGTGCTGTGATGAGAGAAAAAAAGCAATTTACAATATTTGGTAAGCTAATCCATCCCACAGACAAAAAAGAAAACTTAAAAGATTTGTAAGCAGAGTGATATGATTATATATATTTAAAAATATGTTACAGAGCATATGTATAAGAAAAGGCCAGAGAAACCTAACATTAAATTAATATAGCTAAAGTGAGAAGTGTGTAGAACAAAATGGCTGTAAAAAACAGAACAAAGGACAGAGCATATTCACTTACTATTCCAGATGAATGATAAAAAGACGTAAGTCCTAGTGATGCACAGTTTAGTGGTTTAAATAAGAATGGCCACTATTGGCTCATATATTTAAATGCTTAGTGACCAAGGAATGGCACTATTTCAAAGAATTAAAAAGGATTAGGAGGCATGGACTTTTTAGAGGCAGTTTGTCACTGGGAGTGGGCTTTGTCTTTTCAGAAGCCCACACCAGGTTCAGTCTCTCTCTCTCTCTCTCTCTCTCTCTCTCTTCTCTCTCTCTCTCTCTCTCTCTCTCTCTCTCTCTCTCTCTCTCTCTCTCTCTCTCTCTCTCTCTCTGCCTACAGAACATGCTTTCAGCTACTTTCCCCAACACTTGCATGCATGCTGCCATGCTCACCACCATGATAATGGACTTAATCTCTGAAACTGTAAGCAATGCACAAAATTCTTTAATAAGAGTCACCTTAGCCATGTGTCTCTTCACAGCAATGGAAAAGTGACAAAAGCATACAGATTATGAAATGTTAAAAAAAATGCTATCTAAGGCAAGTGCCTAATATTCTGTTCTATATGAATTGTATATTCCCTTACATATAAAAATTGATCTGATATTGTCTATTAGATTGTACTGAAAATAGAATTGAAAATTGAACCTGAAAAGTAAAATCCTGGTGATCAATATAATTCAAGATGAACTCAAAGTGTTGCATCTGCTAAAGCTTTGATGCTGGTATGCATTGCTATGCATTTATATAAGGATATAGATTGGCCAGCTAAGCATGTGTGTCTAGGATGACTCATTTTGGCTCAAGAAGGAAAGCATATATAAAATAGTGCTCTCATTTATATCTCATTTTATCCAGTCTGTTTTTCTTAGTGTATCTTTCCCTCCATCCATATTTTTCCATTCTAGTCTCTAAAACAGGCTTACTTTTCCACTCTCCTGTTTAATAGTTTAAGAAGGAGTGATTATTAGAAATAATAAGCCAAAATATAAGCAGAAGAGAGTATATAAAGCTACTAGTGCATCTCTGGCTGCATCTGGAACAATGTCAAAACAATTTAAAATAAGGCAACTTAAAATTCGGAAACAAGAAAAACAGGTTCTTACAAGAAATATAAAGAGACGACAGAAAGAGTGAAAAAGCTGAATGAGAATAAAAAAAAACATACAATTTCCTGAATGTAGGTAAATGCTTTTGGATGTATGCAAAAATGAGGGTTTAGACAAGGGACTGACATTTCAGGAAAAGAAGGAGTACCTTGTAACTTATCATTTAAATAACAGAAGACTTTTTTTTCAATAGTTTATGCAGGTTCATTTCTACACCTCTTATTTTTTCCTAAATACTAGATACATCACCCTGTTCCACATTCATTTTTCTTTGTGCTCATTTTCTTTATTTTGTGTTGGCTTGCTCCCTTACTCAATTGAAACTTCGTGTATACCAAAAATGTCTGTTTTTAACAGGCTTTTGGTAAACTTTGGGTTAGTTAGCATACATGCATCTACTAAAGTCTATTTCTTGTGCTTAATAGCTCTCTGGAAATCACAAGGTGCTTCGATCTTGAAGTAAAATCTTATTCTTTAATCATATTGTATTAAATTATTGTTCTTTGGCCTTTAATTATACATATATGGATGAACACACACACACACACACACACACACACACACACACACGTCCACACATTCTTCACCACTTCCACTTTCTAAAATGTTACTTATACCAGGCAAAATCTGTAATGTAATAATTATATACTCAGCTGTATTCCTTTCTGACTAGAAGGAAAAGAAGATAAATGATATAATAGCTTCTGGATTTAAGCCTCATCTTTTAAACATTTTATATACTCCTTCAACGTCTCTACTATACTATAAAAATACTAATAAATGATCATCATCACTGACTCAAATAGTTTTGAGACATTTCATAGTCCATATGCATAGATTTCTGTTCTACAATATAAATATATATTACATTATATATAATTAGATTAACCTTCATGCAGACTTGATAGAATAATCCATTAAGCATAAATTGACAGCTAAAGGGTATACAAACAAAGTTCATAAACCCAATAGTAGAGACCCTGTCATATGAAAGAGACTTGTTTCATCATTCTGTTTAGCTGCCAATTTTTAAAACTCTATTCAATATGTAAAATGTTTCATTGAATTTTTTTCAGTACATTTAACAGGCAATCACCATGATGGACATGTAAGTTTCTGCAAAGTTTAATTGACAGAAACCTATAAGATGAACAAAATACTCCTGAATATTTCATGGACTAGTTTTTTGACCTCACAGTGTATAAACTAGAGCAGAGTCAAATATCAAATTATCTTAAGAAACTCATCCTGATAGGAATACTCTAGTTCATAGTGACTTTTAAAACACCATGCAAACCAGTGTGAAGTTAATTCATATTTTTCCGATATCTATATCTACATTTTTCCAAAATCACAAAAGAGCAATATTTTGGGAAACAGTGGTTTTGTAGGAAAATAAGGCCTCAGTATGAATACCTGCTTGCCTACTTATTAGCTGGATCATACTATGTAAATAACAAAAATGGTAAATTATGTCATTATTCAAATTACAGTAAAAATTCAAATCTTAATATATTACACTAGAATTAAAAACAACAATGCTGTTGATGATAAAGACCAAGGAGACTTTGGCAAAGAGCTTATAATTGTTCAGGAGATTAGTACTATGCAGGAAAAGTTTGGACTTCACAATAAGATACTAGGAAACATTAGCTGAGAGGAAAACTTTAGCTTTCAAAAATTCAAATTCATTTGAAGGAGAAAATCCAAACAGAGAATACATATATCAAAGTTTCCTATTAAAAAAAAATCCTGGAAAGATGTTTTCCCTAGATTCAGCTGCAAAGGCACTCAGAAGCCAATGCACCTTTGGTCCAAGGAGACCAAGTTGCCTCTTGGATAAGCAATATAATGTGATCATCCAGTTGCAGCTGGGTTTGCTAGTGTGCCTTTGGTAGGAATAAAAAGTTCATGGAAGTAGGAGTGAATATTTTAGAGAGCTTTCCAACTACACACTATACAGTAAGGTCACATCATCTGTGTGGAGTGACTGTGAATTTTATGGGAATTCAAAAGCAGGGATTAAAGAACACTGTTGATGACTAAAATAAACAGATGACACACACCACAAACAAAAGAAATTACTAAGTAGAACTGGTCCAGGAGAGAGACCATGTGTGACATAGGCAACAGAGTTGGGCTGTAAGGGCTATAATGGATATCAAAACTTATTGTAACATATATTGAATGATTATGAAACCAAGACTAGATTAACTGTGTTTAAAGATTGGTGTTTGATCTGATAGGTTCGGTATTAATTTGGTCCAATCTTTCCTTATCCTCATTTTTAGAGAGGATTGAATATTTTACTAGTGTTTCTCATTTTACATTGAAAAGATTATATATATATATATATATATATATATATATAATATATATATCATTATGGGAGTTTACATTTTAAAAAAGGAGTGTCTTAAGTCTGAGAAATGGCTTTGGCTTTATAATTTGTAATAATATTTGGGTCTGTAGTGACTGCTCTAATATGCTCCAATATTGTTTTCACAAAACACTGACCACAAGCAACTTGGGGAAGAAGAGGGTTCATTTGGCTAATGTATTATATTCTGCCATTAAAGGAAGCCACAGCTTGGCACATTTGAAACTCAAGGCAAGAACCTTTAAGCAAGAACTGAAGAACAGAATATGATGGGCCAATGCTTACTGGTGTTCTGTCCATGGCCTGCTCAGTGTGCTTTCAGATACAACCTAGGACCACATGACTAAGTTTGACACTTAGCACTGTGGTTTAGGCCTTCCCATATTAATTATTAATCAAGAAAATATACTACAGAGTACCTGCAGGACATCTGATGAAAAGAATTTCCTAAACTCAGGTAATGTCTTCCTTGATAACTTTAGCTTGTGCCAAGTTGATTAAAAAAAATATAGTCAACACAATGACTCTGATGAATTTCAAGGGATGATAATACTTCCCATTATGAGACATGAATTGTTCTAAAGGAAGTCGGGGCTAGTGAATTACAGTTTGATTACAAAAAGACTTTTTCCAACTCTTGTTTGAATGCTTGTCCTAAATTAGTGATGTTGAAAGGATGCAGATTCTTTTAATAGTTGAGGAGACTACATCAAGTATGCAAGTCAACACATAAGATAGATTTTTAAGACTTACAACCTGGAGTGGTTCTAATTTTGGTTCTACCTCTTGTTGCAATAAAGATATTAGTAAGCATGAAGCTGTGCTGTTGTCTGTTCCCACTGCTAGAAGTCACCATGCCTGTATACCATGATGGATTGTTTCCCCTCAGATTAAATACCAAATTCTGCTCTGCTAATCTGCTTGTGATAGGTATAAGATGACACACATAGTAAAACTAACCAAAGCAGTATATGCACACAATATGTATTGAAACTAATTTTATTTCTTTGGACAATTACAAAGTCTTTGTATTTTAAGGTAAGTTAAAAAAACTGAAATTTTGTTTGCTTTGTTTGTTAATAAATTCATATCCCAAAATTTTATACATTGCAGTCTAAGAAATCTAATGTAGAATATCAGGGTTTATATAATTTATCCATCATATTTCCTCAAATATAATAACATCAGAAAAAACTAAGTTAATGTATAATTTCAAATTTATGGCCACAAATTCAATGCTATCTTCCAATTAAATTTCTAAACACTTTAAGGGATGGATTTTTTTTTATAATATTTGGGGACTCATTTATAGGACTGAGATATATACTTTGATATCTATATATCTATGTATATGTATCACAAATAAAAATTTTAAAATGATTCTAATGAAGAATTTATTTAATGAACAGTATGGTTTGTCTTATTTATGAAAGTAAATAATAAAAAAATCTGTTTTATCTTATTAACCTTGTTTATAAGATAATGCCTATAATTTTTCTGAGTAGCATTATAAATTAGATATGTGAAAATAAATTAGTACATTTATTAATACAGTAAAATCATAGGTGTTTCAAAACATATGATCATGAAATAATTTATCATAAAATGTTAATAAATCATTTTCTTTAATACTTCAGCATCTTATAAACTATTTCAGTTTTTCTTCTTTTTAAGTACATGTTTAAGTACATAATGGGCACACTGAAATTCAGGAAACATTCTACCTAACTTTTATCAGCAATATTTCAGGGGGATTTTTGCCACATATTTTCATTTTTAGTCAATATTCAATGTTACTTTTTGATAAACTAGTGTGTATGAAATTATATCATTGTATATTTAAATTCCATGTCCCTAATTGCTAATGAAATTAACCTTTATTAATAAAGATAAATTCATTATATCATTTAGGATTCTAAAAGTATTGCTTTGTTAGAAAGAAATTATTAATTGCTCCAAAACCAAATATTATGTCCTAATCTATCTTTGATCTACTACCTTTCTACCTATCCATACATAAATAAAAAATAAATATTAAAAGATAAATTGTGTTGTTATTATTTTCATTAAGGACATAATTTAGAATCTCTGGACATAAATTAAATCCTAAACATATGACTCCCCTCCCATCCCTGACTTTCTTAACTGATGTTAAATGATTCCCTTTTCCAAGGTGGTTTTCTTTTTCACAAGTATTCCTCTTAATCACAGGTTGCAAGTTTGCTGACATTCAGATTCCTTTGTCATCTGCACTCTAGGACCATGTACATAAACTCTCTATACTTAAGCATAATGGCATAAATCCTGTCCTACAGCAATTAAAGCTACAGAGTCATGGCTGGCTTTCACCTGTATTGTTACTGTGCTTTTCCCTAAAGGATTTTGCTCCAAAGTTCTCTGAACCATTGAGTCTCTTAGAAAGTGCCAGGCTATATATTAAACAACCTCTGGCTTAGTATATAAAGTATTTATTAAATCTGGACCAGAACTGATTGTATTAAGACAGTGAATGTTTAATTATTTCATGTACTATAAGGAGTAGATTGTTAGAATCAAATATCTGTGTCTGGAGAAAAAGAAACTTTAAATTGAAAATTCTAAAACTGTTTATATATAGTCATTTCAATCAAAATCTCAAAAATGTAAATATTGTGCATAACTGTACTATTCTTTTGATAGAGCTTATGTATTTTAAAAAATTCATTTCTTTACATTTGATGTATATTGGTACATATGTAGCTTAGTGTACACAGCAGAAATTTTATAATAAATTGCAGAAGTCAGTTCTTTTCTCTTACCATGTTGAACTTAGTTTGCCAGTCTTGGTGATAGAAGTCTCAACCACTCAACATGTCACCATTTATGTTTCAGACATCTTAATATTAACACAATCAAAAGAGGAGTCTTCCTGAACTCACTTTTATTTTCTAATGAGATGAATATATAACTTGATGCAGTTACATCAAGCAGCTTGGGTTTGTCAGGAAAAGGCTTCACAGCAAAGCCAGCAGGATTTCAATTTTGTTGTTATACAACACAGCCCTAGGCAGGAGAAACATTAGTACCAAGGTGATACAAAAAGAATACAACAGACTGAGCTTATTCTAAGTAATCCAAAAGAAAGTAACAGAGTGAGTAATTGACATCAGATAAACTGAACTGTATAGATTAAATTGTTCATGTGATAATAGTTCACAAAGGATAAAGTATTTTAGTTTATAACTTATTTCCATATTTAATTTCTAAAGTTAATATGGAATGTGTTCAAATACATAATAATGCATTTAACAATAGTAATGTTATTTGCCTTTCATTTATTCTTTTAGTTAAGAAAAGAAATTTTTCATAAAATAGTAAAGGAGGGAGACATTGTTATTTCTGAATTTTAGATTTGCACTAATATTAATCCATGTAGAATATGAGAAATAAGAAATGTGTACAAACATGTATCTTTTCTAGTCCACATTCAGCTGAAATGAATGCTTGTCAGGCATGGAGCACATCTATGTGCAATGATGGATAGCTCATGCTAGAAACTGCTATAGAGCCAGGGCCATTAGGGAGATGGATGAAGCCATCGGCAAGAAGAGTCACACATATCTGGTAATGGGAAGGTCACACAGCAAACATTAACAATCAAGAGCATTAATACATTCGCCCACATCGATGCTTTCTCAATAGCGAGTTTTGACAGTTACAACCTGGCTGCCATATGTCTCCAGTTGAACCTCAGGGACAGTTTTAGTTCAGTACACAAATATGTCCACAGATTTGCCATCAAGGTGATAGAAACAATGGAGCAAAAGTGCTTGGCTACTTTATATTTTGTATGTAATGAAGAAAACCTGGATAGACAAATCTGGTGGATGCTTTGTAAATTTCTTTGCCACAGAGCACGTGTATGGGAATCACACTTCCATTTTTAACAACTCTTTACATGAGAATATATGTAAAAACCATCTCATATTTGATATTTCAGTGGTCTGAATCATAATTAGCAATTAAAGTGCTTATATTTAGGGGGCAAGGGGCAAAATAAATAGCAAAATTATATGAGAAAATTACAAAGCAGAATCCCAACTGTCATGTTCCTTGTCTCATTAATTCACTTGGGAGTTCTGGGCATTCGCTATTAATAGGGATGTCAGGACAAATAGCCAAGGGACACTAATTGGATACTGAGAAGTGCTATTACAACCAAAACAGCCAGAGGATTCCCTAGGAAGGACACAGTTTCGACCAAGAAAGGAAGACATTAGATAATATTTTGGTGGGAGACGTGATTGACTTTCCTTACGCTTGCTTAAAGATTAGATAAAATGAGAAAGGACAAGTGCTGGAATGGAAAGTGTCATTGGTAAAACCTCAAAACTGGAGTTTTCACTGAAATTTACTTTTTATTAAAAATGATTAACATGTAATCCATAGTACATTGATGGAAACTAAATGTTACTAGCATAACAACAGTATGTACTTCTCATAACACTGCTAAGAATTACCAATGCTTACCTTTTTGTTGTGTTTTTTTTTTTACATATATGCATTATTACTTTGTGTGTGTGTGTGTGTGTGTGTGTGTGTGTGTGTGTGTGTGTGTGTGTGTGTGTGCACATTTGGGGTTCTAGGAGCAGTCACTCATCTGCCACAGTGGGCCAACAGAGTTCCATGGAAAACTTTCAGGACTCTGCGATCTCTTTCAACAATGTAGGCGTTTTCTTAAGTACATCTATTACTGACTCAGTTTCTAATTTCTCAGAAAGGCAAGTTTATATGGACATAATTGAAAAGGAGCGATTGTGGTCAAGGAATGATTTAGAGGCTATTTCCCAATTGTGGATATATATATATATATATATATATATATATATATATATTCACTTGAATTCTGTTGGATATGCTGATATATCACACACTTTGTACTGTGGTTAGTAATGTTAAAGATATGCAAATATTTCTTTTATGCCCCTTTAAGCTTAGTGAGAATCAAATTATCATTAATTTTCCCATAAACCAAAACACTGAATTCATCTAATTTGACTTCAGACTCATTTCTTACTTTAATTTATCTTTTCTATAATTGTATTCATTGGCATATATTAAAGAATGTCAAGTAAAAATCCTTAAGGATAGGATGAAATCTAAAGACCATAGTTCAATAAAAATGGTCAAAATCACTTTTCAGAGACCCTTTTGAGTGAGAACTATTCAAAGAAAATATACCCAAGTTTAACTCAAGAATGTTTCTGCTGTGATATAGAAAAACTTAAAATGAGTGAACAATGGCTTAAAATCATATGTATATGATTTAAAAATAACATCCATAAATATTAGAAAACATCCACATTTTCCATTTGGGATGAAGGTTATCTCACACAGAATTGTTTCTTCTGTTTTCAAATTTGTATCTGCCAATTTAGTAATTCCATTCTTCTTTATAGCTGAACAACACCCTATTGGTGGACATGTACGTTGTTTCTAAATTCTGGCTACATTAATAAAGCAGCAATAAATATGGATAAACAATTATCTCTGTAGTAAGATTTAGAGCCCTTCAGGAATATTCCTGAGAGTGGTATAGTTGTATCTTATGGAAGATCAATTTTCAACTTTTTAAGGAATTCAACACTCATTTATTAGAAATTGTACCAGTTTACACTCATACTAAAAATGGATAAATATTCCCTATCCCCACATCTTTAGCAGCACATGCCTGTATTTGTGATTTTATTTTGTTTTGTTTATTTTTATCTTGGCCTTTGTGAGGTAAGATGGAATTCCAAAGTAGTTTTAATACACATTTCCTTGATGCCTAAGGATATTGAGCTTTTTAAACTGTTTCTTGGCCATTAAAAAAAATCTTCAACTTTATATGGAAGCACACACACACACACACACACACACACACACAGAGGCACGCATGCACGCATGCACACATGCACACATGAATAACCTGCTGGGTGTATCACCATTAAAGATTTCAAGATGTATTACAGAAGTACAGTCATAAAAACAGCATATTGACCAATGAAATAGTATTGAAACCCCAGACACAGTACCATATACTACAGAACTTGTTTCATGGAAAGGAAGTCCTCAATGCATGCTAAAGGAAAAAAAAAATAATGCATCTTCAACAAATGATGCTGATTGAATAAACTGGCTCAATGTACAATAGTGAAATTAAATGCAGATGGATGTATGAAAGAACAACAATGAAACAGTAAAACTAAAGAATACTACATAAGATATAACTATGTCACAATTACAAGTTATTCTATAGAGATATCATAATAAAAATAGCAAATTACTGACATACATAGATGATAATATTGGATGACAATGACACAGATATAAACCCATACAACCCGAAGTACCTAAATTTTATTTTAAAAAATCCAAAAATGAATGTGTTGTGACTTTCTGTTATGGTCTTCACCTGTTATAATAAGAAGTTCCCTTGATGAAGGATGAGGACTTTTTGTTGCTGGGTATTAGAAAAAAATATTTGTATTGTTTTTGGGGATTGTGCTAGCTGTAAGTTTTATTTTCTCTGGAATTTTGTTCCAACACCTTAATATTCAACCTTCCATTCATATACTCCCTTTTTATCCACACTAGTGATTTTCATATCTAGCTATGTGTCATAACTAACTGACAGCACTGAAATATTGAAATATATAGTCCTGAGTACATAATATCATGTCTCCTAGTTTACTATCTGTAAATTATTAGTTATATTTTACTTCTAAGTTGCTTATATTAGGAGATACATTACATGAGTACTTTTTGAGCTTGATGATGCTTATTAGAATGGAATGTTTTACTTAATACTCACCATCAATTTGGTAACAGAAATGCTGAGGAATCATAATGCCTTGAACCAATTTTTGAAGAAATGAAATTAATAGTTCATGGAACTTAACAAATAGTAATAAAATATATTATCCAGTTCAAGTCTATAAAATTGAAATGGTATTTTAAAAAGTCAAAAGTATACAATAGGCTCTGCCTAACATAGGGAAGGTTTACGGTGCAAAGGATGGTGTCTTTCTTATGTCTAAGGCTGCTATTGCTGTGAAGAAACACCATGACCATGACAACGTTATTGTTACTGTTATTATTATTATAATTATCATTTCATACATTACATCCTGACTGCAGTTACCTGTCCCTCCACTCTTTTCCATTCCCCCTAATCTTCTTACTCCCTCAGATCCACTCCTCCTCTATTTCCCTTCAGAAAAGAGCAGACTTCCAACAGATATCAACTCAGCACAGAATAACAAGATACAATAAGACTAAGTGCAAACCCCAATATCTTGGTTAGATGAGGTAAGCCAGTAGGAGGAAAAGGGTCCCAAGGGCAGGTAAAAGAATTAGAGACACCCCTACATTCCCACAATTAGGAGTCCCACAAGAACACCAAGCTGCACAACCATAACATTTATACAGAGGAGTTAGCACAGTCATATTCAGGCTCCATGATTGTTACTCCAGTCTGTGTGAAGCTTGCTTATTTGATTATGTGGGACATGTTCTCCTTGTGTCCTCAACCCATCTGCCTCCTATATTCCCATGACAACTTTGCTAAAGGAAAGCATTTAATTGGAGCAGGCTTACATTTTAGAGGTTTAGTCTACTAGTGTCATGGTAGAAAACATGGTGTTATGCATACAGACAAAGTAGGGGAAAAATAACTGAGAGTTTTACAATTGGATTTGCAGACAGTAGGAAATGAGAGTGAACCAACTGGGTCTGTTTGAGTGTCTGATACCTCAAAGCCCACCCCCAGTGATACACTTCCTCCACAAGGTCATAACTACTCCAACAATGCCACATGTCTTAATCCGTTCAAATAATGCCTGTGAGGCTTTAGAGAACATTTTCATGAAAACCACTACAGGTACAGTAACTTCAAATCATTCAGATAAAGCTACACCTCCCAGCACTTCGAAGGCAGAGAAAGAAGATCTCTGTGAGTTTGAGGCCAGCCTGGTCTACAACAAGATCTCCAGAACAGGCAGCACTGTTTCAACCAGAGAAATCTTGTCTGGAAAAACCAAATAAAAGAGAGAGAGAGAGAGAGAGAGAGAGAGAGAGAAATAGAGAGAAAGAGGAGCTACATCCATACATGCATAGTTTTCTTTATTATGTGCAGGTTTTTTACATGAAATTTAATGAGTACTGCCAATGAGAATCTACTGCCTCAAAACTTTGGTAAGTTGAGTTAAACATTCTTAGAATTTCACTTTACAAAACCACACTTTACTTCTGAAATTTTGTTTCTCACTGTATAATTCAGTTCCTAGGTTGCAAGACCCTTGTATAGGATACAGTTAAATAAAAGGTTAAAGAAAAACGCTAGGAATAAGGATTGGAATTTAGGAGTGTCTGCTTTCTCCCAATACCATTCTCAAGATACCACCTTCTTTTTTTATTAGTGTTAAATACTAGTGTGTGTGTGTGTGTGTGTGTGTGTGTGTGTATTCAACCTGCTGAGTCTGAGTCTATTTTGTTATTGGATAACAAAACATCACAAAAAACATTCCAAAGGTTGTTATACATACACCACTGGTGTTCCCAGCAACAGAATTAACTTCACTGTTTATACACTTACTGGAAACAATCAAGATGCATATATATATATATATATATATATATATATATATATATATATAATGACATATCAGATCCCATACAGGTCTGCCAGGCCCTCTAGCACAAGGCAATGATGAGACTGATTGTTTATTAATTAGAAGTGTGTTAGAAGACTAAGAATTTCATAAGAAACATCATGTAAATAGCAAAGGTTTGAAAAAGGACTTCTCCAACACTTGGCATCAAGCCAAGGAGATAGTGAGAAACTGTCCTACTTGTTCTTTTTATAATCAAACTCCATTGCCAGCAGGTTGTAATCCTAAGGACATTCAGAGAAATGAGGTTTGGCAGATAGGTGTCTTTCATTTTGCAGAATTTGGAAATTTGAAATATGTGCATCATACTATAGACACATTCTCAGGGTGCCAATGGGCTACTGCTCTTAAATCTGAAAAACCAGATTCTGTTATTACACACCTGCTAGAGGTGATGGCAGTTATAGGTATACCTGCACAAATAAAAACTGACAATGCTACAGCATATCTCTCAACTAAATTGGAGCAGTTTTTCAAATATTATAACATAAAGCATGTCACCGGTATACCACACAATTCTATGGGACAAGCAGTGGTTGAAAGATCTAATAAGACACTAAAGGAGATGCTCCATAAACAGGCTTGGAAGACTAACCTCCCCCGAAACATAGGTTGCAAGCTAAACTTTCTTAATGTCAATGAAAAAGGATGAACAGCTGCAGAAAGACACTGGACTATGGAAAAAAATGATGAACTGAATCAGCCTGTACACTTCAAAGATGTATTAACCTCTGTATGGAAACCAGGACATATGTTATGCTGGGGTAGGGATTTTGCATTGGTTTCTATAGGAGAAGAAAAACTTTGGATACCATAGAAGTTGATCAAGATTCGAGTTGAAAAGGAAAAACCTCTCAACGAGGAGAAATGACAGCTATTCAACTAAGGTATATCTCATAAACTGAATAGAAACATCCCAAAGGAAAGGGAAGTGTTTTGTTTTATCTTTACAGGGAGACTCATCTCCAGAAGTCAAAGGACACTGCATGGATAGATACATAAGAACGAAAGGAACATGCTATGAGGTAAACTTTACAGCTGTGTCTCAGAGAACTCTATTTCTCTTTATTTCCTAGTCCCTATTCAATTAAACCAATGCTGTATTTAGAGGTGGATATGGTTTTCCTCCTCTAAAATCCAAGCACATTGATTAACTAAACTTTAGATTTTCTGTACTGTATCAAGAAGCCAATTGATGTAATACAGAAGAAGAGAAGAATTTGGGGACTGTCTTTGTCTGTTCTTGGCTCTTTCCTTCAAGGTATACACCCTTTAATAATTGTTATGCTCCCATGGTTGCCTTTTCTAGTGTGCATACTCACACAAGCAAACATTTCTCTGATAACATTTATGTTTGAGTCCCACACAGTCAATGAATACCTGCCAGACAGCAATCCCTGGACACTCTGGAAAGAAAGTGGGCCACACCTCTTTGACTGCACTGGATCCAACTTACTCCATTTCAATGGGCACACTGGCTAGAGCTTTGGGTACTGACTTCAATCAAGTTGAGGATTTGAAGCAAGGTCTTCAATCAAGTGAGTCCCATCTAACATGGATTGGATACAATCCATTCAAGATTTTCAATATACGAACATTTTCTTCCTACAGGACCCCACGAGGCTATCACCATCCCATTTCAGCAGGAAGTAACTCTGAGGATGCTACGCCCCCCTTCCCCCATTGTTGTCATTTAGGATAGTGTATATACCTAGTTAGGGATAGCTTCCTATTGTTTATGGTTGGGATTGGAAGGAGGCATTCAGGCTTGGATACCTTTCAGATGGCTTTATGTTCTTGTTAAAATAGACATAATTGGGATGTGACATAGCAGATTTCTGTATGTTCTTATATTTCACATTTATGATTGTTAATTTTGGATACTTTACACTGTTAGGTTTTAATCCCCTTTTAAACTAAAAGGGAAATTGTAGGGGAAGCTGTAGCAATGCCTGCTTAGGGGCTGGCTACAGGTGTGCCTGACCATGCCTTCGATGGCTTGGTCAGGGTGATGTAGGGAAGGTTTAAGAGAGAGGGATGCTCACGAGGTGGCCCCTTCTTCCATTTCATCTTAAGCTTGATGTACTTACTGCTGTCCTGCCAGCTGGCTAGGTCGCTCTGTAAGTAAGACTTTTCCTTATTTAATTCCCTTGTATTTTTAGCTGGCTCCATATTGGTAATTTCCCACATTATATAAGATCAATGTATATGCTAATATGAAAGAGAAAATTTCACAGTGCCCACACATAGACAAAGAACTACATGCATCTAATAACTTTTGATAAAAAGAGAAATAACCTGTTCCAGGGATAAGTCCCTTATTCCTTCTTCAATGATCAATAGTCTTGAAGCCATAGACAAACAAGAAAATATGCAAACCAACAAAAACAAAACTTTTTTAGAGGCAAAGTTTTCAAATTCTTTAAGAGTTTCATTTAGGTAATATATGTACAGCCTTCAAGTCAAGTAAAATTCATAGAGTTCATCTCACCTTTTGCTGATGTTAGTCTGTATAGCTGCTTTCCAGTAACTGTTGGCCTAAGGCTTATCTCAACCAAATGTCAGTTGTCTCCATCTAGATACTCTGACAGGCCTGGCTACATAAGTGTTGACGACTCCTAGCTAGGAGGATTTAATTGTAAAGAACATATATTAGCCAGCAAGAAAAGGCTCAATGACAACTATATTTCTTAAGATGGGTCTTTTATACTAAGCCATGTGCTTTTTAGCTCAGTTCTTCTGAATGCAATTTCTCTTATAAAACCTTTTTTATAAGAAAAATACCTTTTATGCCATTTTGCCTTTCTATTACCATACAGAAACATATGGGGTCAGGCTGAATTCTTCTAAGGAAATATGGCATTCACATATCCCTGTAATATAAGATCAAATTAACATTCATAGGTACTCCAGTATCTCTTAAATTAATACATTGGAGAATATAATCAGCTGATTTAGTCCCCAACAGAGACATGGAGGTAGGTACATGAAAGTATGACCTCCAGATGTTAGATGTAAATGGAGGCTTAATAGCAACAATAACACAAAAGAACAATACAGAAACTGATGTGACCTTGGGAGGCTGAGGAGAACATTGTGGTATAGGTTTTGAGCTCCATTATAAAACTATGAATATACATTTACCATTATTGACAATGCATTTTACTACCATTTTGCTGTTGCTATATAATATTTTATCCTTGTTTTCAAAGGCAGAAACAAAGCTCTCTTTATTTTACATTATAGTGCATTGGATATTTTCAAGAACATTATATATGACTTCTGTCATGGTTGAGTATCAATTTAGTTCATCATCACAGTTAGGGTATTAGAGTGTATGTTCATTGGACAGAAAGTAGATGAAAACGATTCTCTGTGAGTGATCACAGGAAGAGAGACAGAAATTAGATATACTGGAAGGTGAAGTTAGGAACAAAGTTTGTTTTGTTCAAATGATTATAACTCAAAAATAGAGTTATTCAGTTTGCTGAATGTTACTTATGAAAAACAATTGTTAATTGTTCACAATGTCTCATTTTCAAATTGTACACTCTGACACTATCATATATTAGTACATCAATAGAAATTTAATAATATTCCATAAGCATTTTTGAAGAAGTAAATTCAAATGAAATTTTAATAAAACTATTCATGCATATAGATCCTAAGATAAACTAAAGGAAAAGCTCATTTTTAATTGAGTATTTCTTCTGTTTGATTTGACTCAATACTTTAAAGTTTGCAACGCTGAGAGGTTGCTATTAGCATTTTAATAATGGACTCCCATCAATAGAAAGCAGATCAACATGTTCTTGTGCTATTTGTAAAAACAAACATTAAGAATAAAAGACAGTTGATCCAAATATTGCTGAGCTAAATTTAAGTGCATGTCAATGAAATATTGGCAAGATTTCCATCCAAAACTGTCAAAATTCTGTTCACATTGTCATCTGTAAACTACAGCTGGTAATCATTTCTAGATCAACAATCAGTGTAAACTGCTGAAAACTTTCTATTTGTAATCACTCTCTTCTTTATAGTTTAGAATCACAGAGTCCCTTTTCCTTTTCATTTGTTCATTAATTTAAATAGATGGTATACATAGCTGAAGAAATGGCTCATGGGTTACAAGTGCTTGTTCCTTATTCACAGTATGCTGGTTCATTTCCAAGCACACATATCAAACAGTTCACCTATAACTTCAGTTCCAGGGGATCTGACACTCTTTTCATACCCCAGAATCACCTGCAAGCATTTAGTGCACATAAAGACAGTTACACACACATACAGTTAAATAGAAATAAGTGATAATTGCATATACATATATACACATATAAATTTAAATTTAAAATCTTAATAGGGCTTTAGTGTTATAGTAACAATTACAATGATCATAAATGAGAATTCTCATAACTGCACATAAGATTCCTGTTATTGTAAACTAATATAAAGCTTATCACAAACAGCAAGGTAATATTGATATGTTTTTTGTCATTCAGAGTCTGAACTTCCTTAAAGTTTCAAAGTTTTATCCAAAGTTCCTCTGCTTTTCCATCTTCATTCCTTGAATATGACATTACAGAATGTCATGTTAGGTTTCACTTGGATGTATTTTCAATTATTTTAGTGGTGTTAATAATTTTGAAAACTTATCAAGTGTTATGTAGATTGTTGCTTGACAGTAAATGATTTTATGGTTTTTTATCATACATAGACTTAGGTTGTACTCTTCAGAATAAATGTTAGAAGCTGGAGATGTCTCAGTTGTATCTGGATACTCTTAAAAAGGACCAGCTGAACTCTCAGCACCCATATGTTGGAACATACCCATCTACAAGTAATAGTTCCACAGCCTTTAACATCCTCTTTGGGGTTCCACAAGAAGCAGGCATACACATTGTACACAAACCTCTATGAATGCAAAATACCTATACACATTAATAAAAATACTTTAATCACAAACATTACATTTGTCATGACATTTTTAGCATCTCAAATCAAGGGTATGGACATAATTTTTGTTCTGTTGGTCTGACCTTGATTTGTGTAGCAATATAGTATTTGTCATGTTTCTCTACTCTAAAGTTACTAGTTTTAAGTTATATTTTCACCACTATTTATTTCTTTGTTTGTTTCTTGAGACATAGTTTCTCTGAGCAACAGAGATAAGAGTTGAAAAATACTAAAATAAATAAGTGCGTGAATAAAGAAGAGACTTTTGTAACTACTCCTAATATTAAAGAAAGTCTCATACTCCTTTTGTATGTACTGTACATGGAACATTGTCGAGGAAGAGACATATAATAAGGTCAAAAGGAGAAACTATGGGTTATAGCATAAAAACTTCATTTGTGACTATGAATCACAAGAGAAATGTGAAAGTGATGTAGTACAATATGTAGCCCACTGGAAGTCTTTATTCCAGCTGGCTAGGAATGTGCTCAATTATTCAGGACCTAAATGTAGCCACAAGGGTCCAGAACATAGAGTTTTTGATGACAAAAAATACATCCTGGCATCTAGCGGGACATCTGTAGGTAGGCATGGGGAAGAAGTGGTGGGCCTTTGCAGAAGGAGGCAGTTTAACGGAAGCTACAATAAGTTAGCTGGAGCTTTGGTTCTTACAAAAGAATTTTCCAAGAGATTTATATAACAGGGAGACCAAATTCTAGTTAAACACGAAATGTCCTCAACAAGAATGCAATATGGAGAAACCTCTGCACAGCCTTGCTCTGTCCCAAAAGTCTTTAAAAGAGAAGACTTGAAAAATTGCTAAAAAATAAGAAAATTTAAAACAATATTGCTCAGTTGTTTGGGAACATGTACTAAGTGGAAACTTTCAGTAGTAGAATGAGAGGTTTTAAGTTGATTGTTGGATTCTTTGTGAGCAGTAATATCAAAGATGAGAAGGTGAGAATTTACCACATAGTCTCAGAGAACATTCCATTATACTTATGTTTTTTTTTTTTTTAACGTAAATGTTTCCATCCATGTAGCAAGTGTTCTTCCTCAAATTATTTGAGGACATTTATGAGATATTTCATATTATTTTTCAAATTCTCTTTAATTCTGGGGAATAAATGGTGCTTAATATATACAGTTTTATCTTTGAATCTTACTACCATCCCCCAGCGACTCATTTACAATTGTAGCTAATTTACTCACCTAGAGCCAATGAAGAAATCAAAACAGAAAGAAAACATAAATAGGCAGTACAGCAGGAAAGAAATGCTACCCTAATTATTCTGTTCATTCTCTTGTTGCTCGTTTTGGAGCCAGTTAGAAAGACACGACAAAGAGGCATATAGAAGACTTACTTTAAACGACAGGCTTATTTGACAAATATCATTTCAAAATTGAAGCATTATTTGTCATTATAATGAAATATGCTTCCACATAGGAAATTCATTTTTTTTCTTGAAACATGATTTCCCTGTGTGCACAAGCTTCTTCAAGCCACGCATAGAGTATGGGTATGATTATACATTGCATTGTCATCCGAAATTAACTTTTCATACATGGTATGCAAAGAGAAGTAGGCATATGGCAACTATCCATTTCATTTCACCAGTCTAAGGAATTTGATTTTCTTTGCTCTGTCAGTGTTTGCTGTCTAGAAGGATCTATTTATCTGGTACTGTTCAGATTATGTGTCACTTTATCTTAGATCTAATTAGAATCAAGGAAATGCTTTTGTCCTCTTTTCTTACAAGGCACCTGTGGAGAACTCTGGATGATGTCATAACATCAATGGAAAGTTATACCAAGTTATATAATATAAACAAAATGATATATGTTTTTTTAAAGTTTAATGTAGAATGTACCAATAAAATGAAAATGTAACAACAATATCACAATGCCTAATATGGAAAACAGGCCAGTTAATGGGCACCATAATTGGTATAAACATCAGAACTACATATATCAGGATTGACAAAGCAATCTGCAAGTTCTCATTGACTATACTGTCAACACAAGCCACAGAGAAAGAAAATGTGGCATTGCAGAAGCTTCGCTTTATACCATGTCTTAGGTTTATTTAACTTTTTCTTTTTCTTTTTAAAAAGTATTTTGTGTATTGAAAAGTATCTTATGTAAAATTTTGACAAGCTAAGTATATAACACACAGGTAAAAAAAACTATGTTATTAGCTTATGATGTGATAGTCTTCAAGGTTAAATATCATTTTGTCATACCATATCTGTTATATTTTTAGTTTGTGAAGCCTATTTATGAATGAAACTTTTTCTGTCATATATATTTAAATTATAAATAAAATTAATATTATTTGTAAGTAAAATGATGTGAAATGTAAGATGGAAATCCTGAGGTTATAGCTTCTTTTAAATTTGATTTTGTGCTGTTATTTCTGATTATCATGTTTCAGAAGCTTCATCACCTGTATAGTGTAACTGGTCCAGGGCAGATAATGCCTGTTTTCCCAGAAATGTGCATTTTCTTTACTTCATTTTCTCCATGAAAGTCTTTTTATAATCTCCCCTAAAATAGGACAGGTGAATAAGAAGGGATACTTAATTATGAACCTTAAAACTAAATATGTTTTCTATTTCATAAATAATCACTTTTACAAAGAGAACTGTTTATGTTTTTAGGTTCTTTCTGTGATGTGACTTGAAAGTTTTCTCACATAGATAAACCATCCAATCTCCCCCACCCCCAATGGTTTCCCCTCTCAATTTCTTCTTTTACTGAAATTAGATTTTTTCCCTCACATAATATATTCTGAGCACAGTTTATCCTTCCTCTACACCTCCAAATTACTCCCTAATTTCCCTTCCATCGAGACTCCTTCCTTTATGTTTCTCATTACAAAATAAAAGACTTCTAAGGGTTAATAATAAAATATAATAAAATAAAACTGAATGAGATAGGACATAACTAACAAATCACCATTGGACAAAACGGATGGAAAGGAACCAAGAAACAGAGATACACATTCACATATTCAAGAATCTCATAAAATCACAAAAACTGAAAGCCATAATACATACACAAATTACCTGTAGAGTAAAAAAAAGAGAGAGAAAATATATTCACATATATACATTAAATTAAAATTAAAAGTAATAAAATAAAATTTTAAAAGGAAATCTCTGAGATAACATTGTGAGACATAGAAACTCCAAAACTTTCTTTTAGTACATTTTCTGTTGACCTGTGCATGAAATGTACCTTAAGTGTACTTTGTTTCCTCAGTGAGAGTCCCTTGGAGAAAACCAAATTTTCATTTGCAAGTGGATATCAATTGGAGATTGTTTCTCTGTCAGTGATGGGGGCATGGATCCACTTTTCATTTCAGCTCCAGGAACCCATCTGGTACAGGTCCCTGCGGGCCCAGTTCCTGCTACCACCGTCTCTGTGTCTTTATCCTTTGATAATGTTGCCTTGTTTTCTTGATGTTCTCCATTCCCTCTTGCTCTTGCATTCTCTCTGCCTCCTCTTCCACAGGGTTCTCTGAGCCCTGGGTGAGATATCCCATTTAGGATTGAATCGTCCCAGGTCATTGATTATCTGCATAATATCTGGCTGTGGATCTCTGCATTTGTTCCTATTTGCTTCAGAAGGAAGTTCTCTGATGATGGCTGAACATGGCACTGATATCTGAGTATATCGGATTAACATTAGTTAGGAGTCATTTTATTTCTATTTCTTTGTTTTTGTTTTGGGGGAGACTAGTATGGGGTTTTATTTACCCTACATCCCTGTGTTATATAGTCTCTGGTTCTTGGTCTCCAAACACTGTCCAGTATGAGTTCCATCTTTTGACATGGGCGTTAAGTCCAATCTCTTCTTGGTTACTCCTACTGGATTTGTTTCATTAATTGCACCAGCATATAGTAGGGTCTTAGCCCAACCCTGGAAGGCAGAGCTGGGTCTGAAGAAGGGAAAGTTTACCACTCTCCTGTTTCTCATGCTCCCAGTATCTTGGAGACATTCAGACACAGTGAGGAGTCTAGTCAAGCATCTTTTAAAACAAAAACAAAACCAAACAAACAAAAAAACCCACAGAGTTATGAGGAAGTGGGAAAACAGCCAACCAGTGGTTTTAAAGGTTAACCTATCAACCACCTAGGCAGACTATGCTTAATCAAGCAATCATGACCTGTTCACACAGTGACCACATCTGATTCAATTTCAGTAGGTAATTACCTTTTCTGGTAAATGTCTCAGGACTGGCCCATCTTACTTCCTCTTGGAACAATCTTTGTAGCTCATATTCCCTATAGCATATGTCACAAGACACTGGTAGTTTGACTGTAATAGGCCCAGATAATGCCATAGGGAGTAGCACCATTAGGAAATGTAACTTTGATGGTGTGGTTATATTATTATTGGAGGGAGTGTGTCATCGTGCAGATGGGATTTAATGTTTCCTATGCTCACGATACCACCCAGTGTCTCAATTGATTTCATGTTGCATACAAGATGTAGGACTCTCATGTATTCCTCCAGCACTATGTCTGTCTTCATGCTGCCTTGCTCCTCACCATTATGATAATGGACTGAACCTCAGAAACTGTAAGCAAGCCCCTTCATTAAATGACGTCTTTATAACAGTTGCCATGGTCATGGTGTCTCATCACATCAACAGTAATCCTAACATTGTTGATAAAAGGGTTTGTAGTTAGGTTGGTGTTTATGTTTCTTATTTGTTAGCATGGAGAGTATCTTTCTGTTCTAACCATGCTAGAACTTGTGATAAAGGCTCTAAGTATGTGCAACATGGTCTCCATGATCAATGAATTATGTAGGTGCTGTCTGCAGTAATATAACCTGACAGTCAGTTTTTGGAGAATAACCAATTATCTTTAATATATCCTGGGTTGTTTAGGGAGTCCCATGAGACCTCTGTGGCCAACCATATATTTAGATGTCACCCAATACTGTTGCTGGAAACTTTTGTCAGCTCCGAAGTAAACTCCTATTCTCCAAACTCCAAAAAGCATTCCAAATATCCAGAAACGGTCTCATCCTAGACTGCAGGAGGATTTCTGTAATTGAGATAAAATCTAGAATTTCTCAGGAACTTGTGAAAATGGTTTCCACTTGTCAAAAAATTCACTTCCCTTATATCTGGAAAAAGGGGACATAGACTCATACCCGTAAAATAGGCCTGGGGTTCCTATCAGCATTTCAAGTTCCATTCTATCCTTGTGTTTCTCTCAGGTCCTATTCACATGTATATCTTATACACTTTAAAGATTTCCTCCAACTCACAGGTTCTCTTCTCTCAGATACCCATTTTCTTTCTAATCTTCCTGGTCTTCCCTTCTCTTTCTTCTTTCTGATTTCTGGAGAGAAAGACTTGTTAGTTTGGAATAAATGTTTCCTTTTTCACACATAGAGTGGCCATTTCAGTTTCTTTACTGAACCTCTCACAATTATCTTCATTTCCTGAAAAGACACAGCCATTTGTGGCTCGGTCTTCTGCATTGTATGGTGATTTCATTTAGGTAACCTTCATATAAGTATTTATTTTAGGAATTTTCTGTAAATGGTATCCAGACTACTCATCAAATGGCCCTTTATTTTAGCTTTATGTGCCTATAATCCTTCTCCTTCTTTTTCCTTGCCTCTCAGTTCACATGTTATAGCCCATCCCCACTTCCCCACTCATAGTTCTCTATTCTATTTCCCTTGATTTCAGATTAAATATGGTGAGGGTCCACAGTAATTTTCAAGTTTACATAATATAGAATATCCTGAGAAGAGAATCTTAATGGATGATTATCCACTTGAGTTTACCCTATGGAAATGATGTAAGGATTTATTTATATTTTATTTGTGGAAATTGATATAGAAAGACCTAGTGTACAATAGGAAATAGTTACCTAGGCAAGGGATTGTAAACTATATAAGAGTGAACTAAACTAGGGATAATCCAGAAAGCTAGTGAACAGACATTAATGAATTAATTTCTTTCTGATTTTTATGTGTATAAGGAGCTACTTCAAATTAGTACCATAACATCTTTAATGCTACGGTGGGCCAGGAATTGTATGCCAAATAATGCCCTTTCTTTTCTAATTTGTTTTTGTGAGGGTATTTTGTCACAGGAACAGAAAGGAGACCAGGATAGATGTTTCTATTTACCTACACAAGGAGCAAGTCACACACAAAAAAGTATTGAAAAATCAGAAATAAATACTTAAAATTTTATCCATCCATTTCATCATAGATATTTTATAGATGGTAAATGTAATATGCATGCAATATTAGTGCCTTGAATATGATCATAGAGGTAGATCATGGAGATAACTTGAATTACATATATATGTCATATTTAAATGTATACATATATTAAATATACATATATTAAGCAATATGTATGTATATGTATATATTATTTATAGTACTTGGATTGAACTCATGCCTTTATGTATGCTGAGAATGTTCTTTACCACTCAGGCAAATGCTCTACAGTCTTTGTACTTTTTAGTTTGAGAAAGTTTCATCAGCTGTATTAGTCCTATAGTCATTAAAAACCACAGTGAAAATATTAATCATTGACTTAACAGTAATTCACAAATACTAGCTTTAATTAAATGCTTATTTTGGGAGGAGGCTCTTAGATGTCCTTGACCAAAAACTCAAAGGGAAATTTCCCATACCTAACACTAGAGTTTTGTTACATGGTTTATGGATATTATGGAGAGAATAATCATCTCAGTTTGCATTATTTCATTTAATTTATTTATATATGTATATATAAACATTTTATATTATTATGTATTTTAAGTGTACATACTATGATTCTCTGTGATATTAAAATATACTAGTGTTCTTGACTGTTTTGAGAAAGTTTCAGAAGATGCATTTACTCATACATTTTTTACTTTTTAAAATTAAAATACATTGTATTATTTTTATTCCTTTTGTTTCTTCTCTCCAAGTCATTTCATATGGAAAACCTTCTATGTCAAATTCACTGCCTTTTCTCTGTGTTATTTTGTGTACACACAGACACATGTACACACACACACACACACACACACACACACACACACACATTCCCCAGTTTCTGTAATGTTACTTTACAATATTTATATGGTTTCAGGACTGAACCCTTGATATTGCATAAGCATTTAGTGTATACTTTTCTCTGGGGAATACTTATTCTTCCATTTTCAGCATTTCTTAGTTGCATATAGTTCTTTTTCTGGGGTTGAGTAATGTTGCTTATGCCAAATCTCCCTCAATATTCCCTCCCTCTCCCTTCCACAGAGCCTCCCTCCCAGTCTTACCAATGTTTCCCTTCAAAGAACTGTGTTGTACTACCACACCCACTATAGCTCCTCCATCACACATACCCCTGTGATCCCTCCTTACATGTTGGTTTCTGCAGTTCTAATGTTTATGTATTCACATGTAAAGTTCCAGTATTAACATCCACATGTAAGTTAGGATATGGCAGCTTTTGTTTTTCTAAGCATGGACAACTCACTCGGTATAATAAGTTCTAGATTCACTCTATTATCTGCAATTTTCATGACTTCAATTGTCTTTAAATCTTATTAGAACTCCACTGTGCATATATACCATATTTTGAGCATCTTTCATCAAGTGAAGACATTTTAAACACTTTAAAGTGTTTCCAATTTCTAACTATTGTGAATAGAGAACCACGAACAATTCTAAATATATGTAATGTACGATATTGTGTCCTTTAGGCATATTCCTAGGAGTGGTACCGATGGTTCATATGGTATATACCTTTTTCAGTGTTTTATCAATTTTTGCATTGATTTAGTCACAAATGGCTACACCATTTTTCATTATCTCCAACAGAGAATGTGTGTTCCCTTTTCACCAAATCCCCGCCAACATTGGTTGCCATTTTTTCTTTATTTTAGCCATTTTGACTGGAGTAAAATGAAATTCAAGAGTAGTTTTAATTTCAACTTTTCTAATTTAAAAAGATGTTGAACAATTTTTAAAATATTTCTAAGCCATTTTTCTCATTTATAAACTCTTTTGTTGATATCTACACTATTTTAAATTGAGTTCTTTGTATCCTCAAGTCCTCATAATCGGATTTATTCTATTTTCTGAATATTAATCTTCTATGCGATACTTGGTTGGCAAAATGTTCTCTCACTCAATGGGCCTCATCTTCATTATATTACTTTTTCTTTGTTGTACAAAAGCTTTTGTAATTTTATAAAGTTCCATTTGGCAATTTTAGCCATTAATTGCTAAGCTAATGGAGTCCCTTCTTGAATTCCTGTTTCTTTTTTCTTTTTCTTTTTTTATTGGACACTGATTATTTGTTCATGCAGGAAGATCTTGAGCTCCACACTGAGGACTTCAATACATTCAGAGTTAGAATTTTTTTGCAGTATTATAGATATGGATCTAATTCCACTTTTCTACCATTTGAAATCAGTATATCTCAGCACCATTTGTCAAAGTTGCTACCATGATCCCAATGTGTAAGTTCAGTAGCACTCTAAAATATAGGATAGCTGTAATTAGGTGTATTCATGTTTACATCTATTTTGTTCCATTGACTATATGTCTGTTTTTGTGCCAGTACCATATTGATTATAATCACTATAACTATGTAAACTATCTTGAGATCTGTTATAGTTATCTGGACAACATTATTATTTTTGTCCTCAATTTGTTTGGTTACCTAGAATCTTTTGTGATTCCATATTCATTTCATAATTTTATATAACATTTCTGTAAAAAACATCATAAGGATTCTGATTAGGACTGCACTTAATTGAAGTTGGAATACCTGTCTCACCTACTCTTACAGCCCCTTAGTCGCAAATAAACACATAGGCTTGTATTAATTATAAAATGTTTGGCCAATATCTCAGGCTTCTTATTGCTTGGCTATCTCTTAATTATTAACACATAAGTATTAATCTGTGTATTTCCACATGACCTTATCTTACCGATGAATGTCTCGGGGGTCCGACCCTCCCAGTAGCTACATGGCGTCTTTCTTTTGGATACTTCTCTGCCTTTCTTCTGTCCAGAATTTTCCTAGTCTGACAGCCCTACCTATATTTCCTGCCTGGCTACTGACCAATCAGTATTTATTCATCAACTAATAAGAGGCCTATAATTTTACAGCATCAGAAGGACATCCCCCATCATTAAAATTGTAAACTTTTGCAAGCAGCATGATCTTTTGCAAACTTCTAACTGTACCTATCTACTATCATGAGGAGACATTCCATATTCTAGTGTCCTCCTTCATCTCTTTCTTCAGATATTTAAAGTTTGCCCTATTGATAGTGCCTTTGGTTGCCTCTTAGAGCTTGAATAGCTTGAATACATAACCCCATCGGTTGTAGATATCAGATACCTCAGATACAGAACTTAGAGGAGTTAGGCTGGAGAAGCCCTAGAAGTCTCTTTACTGGAGATTAGCTTTCAAATTGTCACATAGTGCTTTCCAAGGATATGGAAGAAGAAAAGCATTTAACAGCTCTACATATTTGAAAAGCCCCAAAGTCACAAAAATCACCATCATGTCAAGATAAAATCAATTGAGCAATAGTGGCACTCAAATCTTGAGGGTATTCAATGACTATCTAGCTGGAGTTAAGGCTAACTAAATACAATGGAATTTTTACTGGTATTGTATACGTACCCAATTCTCTGTGGCTGGTGACATCACAAAAATAAATATAGCCACACTGCTATGCCAGTGTGTTTTCAACTACATGCCTATCCTTATAGCTACAATGTAACGGCCTCCCCTTTCAATGGAGTATATTTTGCAACAGGTGGAGATAATAACAAAACATTCAACTGGTCCAAATGCAGACAATCACTTATATATTCTCGATCACCAATTGATACATTTACAACAAAATCCTTAAGCCTCAGGCTCAGGCAATATACTGGAAGGAAGGTGGAATTCTTTTGCAAAATTATAGTATCATATATGTATATATACTAATAAGAAATATCAATAACAAAGTAGTCTAAAGAATACCATTACAATGAAAATACTTTTGTCATAATAATAAAGATAGAGGAAATGCCACAAGACTTCATGTCTGAATGAAGAGTTCGAGGCAATAGGATATACAATATTAACAGGTCCACCCTAAATGCATATTCATTTCCTGATAATAATTAAAGAATAAGAGGTTATGAACAAGATAGAGCTCTTGTCCCCAGAATGATAGCTGGGAAACCAGCATGGGACTGATCCAGATCCCCTGAATGTGGGTGTCAGAAATTATGTGGCCCCTTGTAGTGTATGAGTACTTATCCCTAGCATAGGAATGGACTTTGGGATCCCATCCCATATGGAGGGATACTCCCTGAGCCTAGACAGAAGGGGTGGGCCTAGGCCCTATCCCAAAGAATATGACAGACTCTGAAGAACCCCTATGGAAGGCATCACCCTCCCTCGGGAGCAGAAAGGGTATGGGAGAGGTAGGCTGTTAGTTGTGGTAGAGCAGGAGAGCAGGGGGGGAGAGGGAACTAGGATTGACATGTAAGATAATATTTCTAATTCAAATTAAAAATATAAAAAAGAATAAGAGGTTAAGAATTTGAAAGGGTTTGGAGGCATATATGAGTAGTTGGAAAGGGAATGCTTGTTAAAAAAGATATACAGACAGTATTAATGTATGATGTTAATGTATTAATTCTCAAAATATGAGTAAAACAAAATTCCTTGTCAAGTGTTAAAAGTAAAATTCACTGTTAGTGTACCTAATGGAAAATGAGTATCTAGAATATGTTTGGTGTTAGAAAACAAAGTATATATCAATGAATTATCAATCATTTAATGTGGTCCAAAATTAGAGCAAAATATATAAGGAACCATGTGTTTCTCATTCAGTTCATAATATTTCTTTTACTCTTAACAGATTTTCTGGTTTCATCACTTTCTCTCTCTCTCTCTCTCTCTCTCTCTCTCTCTCTCTCTCTCTCTCTCTCATGTGTGTATGTGTATTCACATAAGATTTCATTCTTTAAAGTCTAAAAAATAAAAGGAATTTCAGCAGAAAATGCAGGTACATATAAATCAGATATTTGTGACAAAAGAGAATGAAAGGGAAGTATTTGAATTCATTTTTGTTTCTTTTATAATCATATTCCAGACTGAATTTTAGGTATAAAAAGTTGCAATTAAAGGTATCAAGACCATACTGGGTAAACCCACAGAAATAGCTGACCTGAGCAAGTGGAAGCTCATGAACCCCTGTCTGTTATCTAGGGAACCAGCATCAGACTGAATCAGGCCCACTGAACATGCATGTCGGTTGGGGGCCTTGGGCAGTCTATGAGGCCCCTGTCACTGGAACCAGTATTTATTCCTAATGCAGGAATGGCTTTAGGAGCCCATTCCCTATGGAGGGATACTCTCTCAGCTTAGATGCAAAGGGGAGGGCCCAGATCCTGCCCCAAATGATGTGTCAGACATTGATGATCCTTCATGGGAGGCCTCACCCTCCCTGAGGAGTGGATATCGGGTGGGATGGGGGATTTCATGGGGGGCATGGGAGGATGGGAGGGGGAAGGAACTGAGATTGGTATGTAAAATAAGATTTTTTTAAATTTAAATAAAAATTTATTTAAAAAATAAATAAATAGTTGCAATTAAATATTATAGAATGATACATATCATTCATGAGAATATATGCTGAGATACAAATATTAAGTACAAAATATTAGTTACAACGTGCATAATCCCATATTCGTAATTGTTTCAGTAAGCTTTCTTTTGTTGTGAAAACACTATAGCAAAATAAATTTGAGTAAGGAAAACTTTATTTCAGCATTCAATTTTAATTTTTTTATGGGTGGAAATCAGGTCAAGAACTCAAAGTAGGACCACAGAAGTAGGAATTCAATCAGAGAACATTGAGAAATGTTTCTTTTTGACTTTCTCCACATGAATTAATTGCTCAGTCTGTTTTCTCATGTGACCCAGAACCATCTGTCTAGACGCTTCCACCAGAATAGTGGGTTGGGTCATCCCACTTCAATCACTGGTCAAAAATTTGTCACCAAATCCATGCTTATATTTTGGCGGCAATGGATGGGGTCATTGTATCAATTGTAGTCCCCTCTTTCCAAATAAGATTTTTTCATTAATTTGACAATAGCTGGCCAGCAAAATAAATATTAATGTTTTTAAAAAGTATTAATGAACAGTGTCTTACTGAGGGGTTTCAATAAATGCTGCACATAATGTTTCTTTACCCTATCCAGGTATGAGTCTCATATTGTAATACAAAATAACTCCATTTAATTTATATATTTGACTATGAAAAGGTATAAAGTTGTTAGAGAAGATACTACTATCTCCAAAATTTTTATGTAATAAAAAACATCAGCATTCATATCCTTCTAAAAATTACAATGCATAGGAATTATCAAGAAAACTTATTTAAAGAGGCAAAAGTCAATTTAAAAACTATCAAAAAGCATTCCTCCTCTGCCGACTGACCTGGAACTAGGGGAGTGAGTTTCTGCCCGCTCCCGACACCAGGCCAGAGAAACCCGACCACCCCCATCCCCCCTCCCCCGCCTGTGCCTGACAGCTTGGGCCAGACACACCCAGGCAGGGAGGAGCTCCCTGGGCCCCAATCTGCTAGCACCCCATTCTTCCATTCCACCGCCGCCGACTGACCTGGAACTAGGTGAGTGAGTTTCTGCCTGCTCCCGACCCCAGGTCAGAAAAACCCGACCACCCCCATCCCCCCACCCCCACCTGTGCCTGCCAGCTTGGGCCAGACACGCCCAGGCAGGGAGGAGCTCCCTGCGCCCCAAAACTGCTAGCACCCCACTCTTCCATTCCGCCGAACGACCGAGGAACTAGGAACTATTGAGGAGACTACCAGGAGCATCAAGATCATCTAGAGTTGTGGACATTGAATTCCTAGCCCCCACACACCACTGGGCCACAAGAGGAGGTAGAGAGAACACCCCTGCACCCACTAAAAGAAGATATGGGGAGAAGACAGAATAAGATTTCACCCCAAAACAGAAAGACCAATATGACACCACAAGAATCTAGGGACTCCACTCCAGCAAGAGCTGAAAAGCACAACATAGTGCATGAAGATGAGATGGACCTCAAAAATTATCTCAGCAAGTTGGTAGAGACTTTTAAAGAGGAAACAAGAAAATCCCTTAAAGAAATAGAAGAGAAAGCAAACAAAAAAATTAAACAATTTGGAGGAAAAGACAAACCAAAAAATTCAAGAAATAAATAAATCTCTTAAAGAATCGAAAGAAAGCCAAGAAAAAACTTCCAAGCAAGTGAAGGAAGCTCTTGAAATAGTTCAAAGCATGAAAGCTGAAATAAACACAATAAAGAAAACACAGAATGAGACCATGTTGGAAATGGAAAGGTTGGATAAACGATCAGGAACTAAAGATATAAGTATATCCAACAGGATTCAAGAGAAGGAAGAGAGAATCTCAGCTACTGAAGACTCGCTAGAGGATATACATTCATCAACCAAAGAGAACCTCAAGTCCAACAAAACCTTAACACAAAATATCCAGGAAATATGGGACACCGTAATCAGGCCAAACCTAAGAATAATAGGGGTAGAAGAAGGTGAAGAAACACTGCTCAAAGGTACAGAAAACATATTCAACAAAATCATAGGAGAAAACTTCCCCAACCTACAGAAGGATATGCCTATGAAAGTACAAGAAGCTTACAGACACCAAACAGACTGGACCACAAAAAGAAGTCCCCCCGACACATAATAATCAAAACACCAAATCTACAGAATAAAGAGAAAATATTAAGAGCAGCAAAGGAAAAAGGCCAAGTAACATATAAAGGCAAACCAATCAGAATCACACCTGACTTCTCAATGGAAACTCTGAAAGCCAGAAGGTCTTGGATAGATACCCTACAAGCACTAAGGGAGCATGGATGTCAACCCAGACTACTGTACCCAGCAAAACTTTCAATCACTATAGATGGAGAAAACAAGATATTCCACGACAAAAACAGATTTAAACAATACATATCAACAAATCCAGCACTACAGAAGGTTCTGGAAGGAAAATTCCAACCCAACGAACATAACTGCACTCACAAAAATACTGGCAGTAGTTAATCTAATTTCACCAAACACAAAAAGAAGCAGGAGGGCAAAATCCACACACAATGACACCACCAACAATAAATCCAAAACAAACAAGAACCAACGAACAATGGACATTAATATCCCTAAATGTCAATGGTCTTAACTTACCCATAAAAAGATATAGGCTAACAGAATGGATACGAAGACAGAATCCATCCTTCTGCTGTTTACAAGAAACACACCTCAACTTCAAAGACAGGCGATACCTCAGAGTAAAAGGATGGGAAAAAATTTTCCAATCAAATGGGCTCAAGAAACAAGCTGGGGTAGCAATCCTAATATCTAACAAATTAGACTTTAAACTGAAAGCAATCAAAAGAGATAAAGAAGGGCATTTCATACTCATCACAGGAAAAGTCCATCAAGATGAAGTCTCAATCCTGAACATCTATGCCCCTAATACGAAAGCACCCACTTTTGTAAAAGAAACATTATTAAAGCTCAAACCACACATAAAACCACACACACTTATAGTAGGAGACTTCAACACACCCCTTACACCATTGGACAGAACTACTAGACAGAAACTTAACAAAGAAACAAAGGATCTGAAAGAAGTTATAACCCAACTGGGTTTAACAGATATCTATAGAACATTTCATCCAAACACAAAAGAATATACCTTCTTCTCAGCGCCACATGGAACCTTTTCAAAAATTGACCACATAGTTGGCAGCAAAGCAAACCTCCACAGGTACAAAAGTATTGAAATAACCCCTGTATCTTATCAGACCACCATGCATTAAAGCTAGAATTCAACAGCAATACGAATTGCAGAAAACCTACATTTGCGTGGAAAATGAATAACTCCCAATTGCACCATTCCTGGGTTGAGGAAGAAATAAAAAAAGAAGTTAAAGACTTCCTAGAATTTAATAAGAATGTGGACACAACATACCCGAACTTATGGGAAACTCTGAAAGCAGTGCTAAGAGGGAAGTTCATAGCACTAAGTGCTCACATGAAGAAACTGGAGGAAAGTCACATTAGAGAATTGACAGAACAACTGAAAGCTTTAGAGCAAAAAGAAGCAAACACACCAAGGAGGAGTAGACGCCAGGAAATAATCAACCTGAGAGCTGAAATCAACAAAGTAGAAACTAGGAAAACAGTACAAAGAATCAATGAAACAAAGAGTTGGTTCTTTGAGAAGATCAATAAGATAGACAAACCTCTAGCCAAACTAACCAAAAGGCAGAGAGAAAGCATGCTAATTAACAAAATCAAAAATGAAAAGGGAGATATAACAACGGACACTGAGGAAATCTAGAGAATCTTTAGGTCATATTTGGAAAACCTGTATTCCACAAAATTGGAAAATCTAAAGGAATTGGACAGCTTTCTGGATAAATATCACTTACCAAAATTAAATCAAGATCAGATAAACAGTTTAAATCGAACTATAACCCCTAATGAGATAGAAGCAGTAATCAAAAGCCTCCCAACCAAAAAAAGCCCAGGGCCAGATGGCTTCACTGCAGAATTCTACCAGAAATTCAAAGAAGAGCTAATTCCAGTACTCCTCAAACTGTTCCACACAATAGAAGCAGATGGGATATTGCCAAACTCTTTTTACGAGGCTACAATCTCTTTGATACCCAAGCCACACAAAGATATGACTAAGAAAGAGAACTACAGACTTTTATCCCTCATGAACATCGATGCTAAAACACTCAATAAAATATTGGCCAACCAAATCCAAGAACATATCAGAAAAATCATCCACCATGATCAAGTAGGCTTCATCCCAGGGATGCAAGGATGGTTCAACATACGAAAATCCATCAATGTAATCCACTATATAAACAAACTGAAAAAGAAAAACCACATGATCATCTCACTAGATGCTGAAAAAGCCTTTGACAAAATCCAACATCACTTCATGATAAAGATCTTGGAGAGAACAGGAATAACAGGAACATATCTAAACATGATCAACACAGTATACACCAAACCAATAGCCAACATCAAAGTAAATGGAGAGAAACTCAAAGTGTTTCCTCTAAAATCAGGAACAAGACAAGGCTGTCCACTCTCTCCATACCTCTTCAATATTGTACTTGAAGTTCTGGCTATAGCAATAAGACAAGACAAGGGGATCAAAGGGATACAAATTGGAAAGGATGAAGTCAAACTTTCGCAATTTGCAGACAACATGATAGTCTACATTAGTGACCCGAAAAACTCTACCAGAGAACTCCTACAGCTGATAAACACCTTCAGCAAGGTAGCAGGATACAAAATTAACTCAAAAAAATCAGTAGCCCTACTATATACAGATGATAAATCCAATGAGAAAGAAATCAGGGAAACATCACCTTTCACAATATCCACAAGCAACATAAAATATCTTGGGGTAACACTAACCAAAAAAGTGAAAGATCTGTACAATAAGAACTTTGAGACTTTAAAGAAAGAAATTAAAGAAGATACCAGAAAATGGAAAGATCTCCCATGCTCTTGGATAGGTAGAATTAACATAGTAAAAATGGCAATCCTGCCAAAAGCAATCTACAGATTCAATGCAATCCCCATCAAAATCCCAACACAGTTTTTCACAGACATTGAAAGAACAATACTCAACTTTATATGGAAAAATAAAAAGCCCAGGATAGCCAAAACAACTCTTTACAATAAAGGATCTTCTGGAGGCATCACCATCCCTGACTTCAAGCTCTACTATAGAGCCATAGTTCTGAAAACAGCTTGGTATTGGCACCAAAATAGACTGATAGACCAATGGAATCGAGTTGAAAACCCTGATATCGACCCACGCACCTATGGATACCTTATTTTTGACAAAGGTGCTAAATCCATAGAATGGAAAAAAGATAGCATCTTCAACAAATGGTGCTGGCACAATTGGATTCGGACATGCAGAAAATTGCAGATAGATCCATACCTGTCACCATGCACAAAACTTACATGCAAATGGATCAAAGATCTCAGCATAAATCCAGCCACACTGAATCTTCTACAAGAGAAAGTGGGAACTACCCTTGAACAAATTGGCACAGGAGACCACTTCCTGAACATCACACCAGAAGCACAGACACTGAGGTCTGCAATTAATAAATGGGACCTCCTGAAACTGAGAAGCTTCTGCAAGGCAAAGGAAACAGTCAATAGGATAAAATGACCACCCACAGAATGTGAAAAGATCTTCACCGATCCCACATCTGACAAAGGACTGATTTCCAAAATATATAAGGAGCTCAAGAAGCTAACCACCAAAACACCAAACAATGAAATTAAAAAGTGGGGTGCAGAACTAAATAGGGAATTCTCAACAGAGGAATCTGAAATGGCTGAAAGACACTTAACAAAGTGCTCAAAAACATTGGCCATCAGAGAAATGCAACTCAAAACAACTCTGAGATACCATCTCATGCATGTCAGAATGGCTAAAATAAAAAATACCAATGACAATCTATGCTGGAGAGGATGTGGAGAAAAAGGAACACTCCTCCATTGCTGGTGGGAGTGCGAACTTGTAAGACCACTCTGGAAATCAGTATGGCGGTTGCTCAGAAAAATGGGACTCAGTCTACCTCAAGATCCAGCCATTCCCCTCTTGGGTAGATGCCCAAATAGGGCATGTACTTACAACAAGGACATATGTTCAACCATGTTCATAGCATCATTGTTTGTAATAGCCAGAACCTGGAAGCAACCTAGATGCCCCTCTACTGAAGAATGGATTGAGAAAATGTGGCACATCTATACAATGGAGTACTACTCAGCAGAAAAAAGCAATGGAATCTTGAAATTCACAGACAAATGGATGGAACTAGAGGAAACCATCCTGAGTGAGGTAACCCAGTCACAAAAAGACAAACAGGGTATGTACTCACTGATATATGAATTTTAGACATAGAGCAAAGGTTTACCAGCATATAGTCCTCTTCACCAAAGAAAATAGGAAACATGAAGGACTCTAAGGGTTAAATGGTCCCCAGGAATGGAAGTGGCATGAACTCCCAAACTAATTGGGGGCATGAGGGTGGGAGAGAAAGGAGCTGCTACAATAAGAGCAAGAGAAGAGGAGATGAGGAGAGGAAATGGAGGGGCAGAAACATTGAGTTGGGGGAAGAATAGAGGAAAGAGAGCAGGATGAGAGATTCCATATCAGAGGGAGCCATTATAGGCCCGAGAAGGGATCTGGAACTAGGGAGATCTCCAGAGACCTACAAGGATGACACAATCTGATAATCCAGGCAACGGTGGAGAGGATAACCTAAAAGCCCTTCCCCTAAAATGAGATTGATGACTTCTCTTTATGCCATTCTAGAGCCCTCATCTAGTGGCTGATGGAAACAGAGACAGATATCCACAGATATACAATGAGCCGAAATCCGGAATTTAGTTGAAGAGAGGGAGGAAAGAAGAACAAAGGGGTCTGTACCAGGTTGGAGAAACCCACAGGGACAGTTGACCTGAGCAAGGAAGAGCACATCGACCCCAGATGCTGTCTGGGAGGCACGTACAAGTCTGATCCAGACCCCTGAACATGGATGTCAATAAGGAGGCCCCTGCACTCCAGGGTGCCTCTGGTGGTGGATTAGTATTTTTCCCTGGTATAAGAAGGGACTTTGAGAACCCATCCCATATGAAGGGTTACACTCTGGCCCTGGACACATGGGGAAGGGCCCAGGACCATCATAGGAAGACTTGGTGGACTTTGCAGAGCCCCCGTTGAGGGCCCTACCCTGCCTGGGGAGTGGTGGGTGGATGGGGTGGGGGGTAGACTGGGGGTGGGGGAGAGGGCTGGGGGTAGGGGAGGGAGAGGGAGAAGGGACTTGAAATAAGCTTGTTCCCTAACTAGAACTAATAAAATAAAATAAAATAAAATAAAACTATCAAAAAATGTAACAAATCAATAAATATACAGAAGCATTAACAATTTAAATCTTAACTGAAAAACTTGTTTCTAAGATGGTACCTCTAATTTTCATGCAGTCATCTTTAGTCAAGATGGTATTTGAAGTATCTTTTTTCAGCTTCAACAAAATGGCTACCAGTTAGCCATGTGACCAGTTTGCCATGCAGCTGGTCACAAAATGGTGGTGACTTGCACCTTTTGTTTTAGCTGTATACATGTAACAGAACTTATGTTATGCCAGGAAAGAGAACATTTTAAAACAAGCATACATAAATTACTTAAGAAATAAACAGGACTTTTAAAACAGAATTAACTTAATATGGTTAAAATTTTAACTTATGCTACCAATTTTTAAAATTTACTATTTGTAGACATGAGAAATCATAGCAAACAGTTTACATTTTTTTCTCTGACTTTTAACATCCTTTTCTCTGACCTTCTATGACTTGCTTTAACCCTGTAGCTTTCTATATACCTTTAGTTCATTTCTCTGATTTTCTTAGACATTCTTAGACAAATTTCTCTTTCCCTTTCCCTCTTTATAACTTTAGTGTCCTACATTCTCTCTCATTTCTCAGTCTACATAAAAACCCTTAACTACCTACTGTTCAGTCACAAATTCAAGGTTTTTAAGTTTATTTTGGTTGTCATATAAGTATAAACTTAAAGTTCTTTTCATCAGGCCAAAGGAACTCTGTCCAATCCATACCTGGCTCTCTGGACAGAAGAAAAATGTACATGCTTCTAGCCCAAATCTGTACTTATTGCTAGGACTCAAAGTTATAAATATGTTCCTGCTGTTTGAACAGATATCCAGATATCTGCTTTTTCTGCACTGTGGGCTTCAGTAAATAAGTTTTAACTTCTGTTTCTAGTTTAAATTTATCTTAAACTGGTTTCTGCTTCTGGCAGACACATCTGAGTATTAGTTGCTGACTGCGACTGCAGGGTGTTCTAAGTAGACTGGGAGCCCTGGATTTGCTGTGGATGTGAACCAGTCCAGCTGATGTGGACAGTGGACACCACCTGTCTCTGCAACAGAGTCTGCCAACAGCCTCTGATGGATTCCCCATTGCCTAAATTCCTTTTTTTTTTTTTTGCTTTTGACTAACATTTCAACCTTCTGGGGTCCCTAACTTCGTCCAAAGTCAGCAGGAAGTAGCATACACAGCCCATTTTCCCTGTTAAAAATGCTAAGTCAGAAGGAACTCCCTTGCATGGGGATGCCAATATATCTCACTCCCTGATGGGAACGATAGAGAGAGAGCAATTTCATGATTGTAATTAAAAAAAAAATAAATGGGGGAAAGAAGGGACCATTTTGGCAGCCATGACCGTAACACGTGCTTGCCATGACCTTGTCCCAGTCACTAGAAAGTCACATGCCTGCCTCATGGCAAGGAACCAATCAGAAGTTAGTGGGGGCGCTATGCTTTACAGCTCTGGGTGTGCTTTATGGACAAGTGCATAGAAATGACGCACAGAGCATAGCAACCACCCTGGGAAGGCCTACAGGCCATAACAACCAGTTGGCCTATCAACACAGGGCAAACCCTCCAAGCCTGGAAGCACACCAATCCTGAGCCTGTGCATACCCCTAGACACTACCCTTATGTTTCCCTACAAGATCTCTATGCAGTTGGTTCAAGCTGTCTTTTGTTCATGGTTCATGGATGTAAGACGTGACCTAACATGGGGTTAGCTCGTTAAACAAAAATACTCGTGCAGTTTGCATAAAAAAATCAATAAATAATATAATGCAATCTTATCCTTGTTATAAATAAATAAAATTAAGATAAAAAACACACGTAGGTACCATGAAACAATGATCAAAATGGTTATGAACAAATTAAGACAAGTCCAACTTCTGAGAAGTAAGACTGGAATTCATAGGTATTAAAGTGGTGTAGCCATTTTGAAAATCATTAATTTGTGAATCAAACATAATACATTTATTTATTTATTTATTTATTTATTTGACAATAATTACCAATCATGTTAGTTTCCCTAAGCATGTGATCAAGGGGATGAATGTATTCAAGATGACTACTAATATTATTATTTTACTCAATGAAATAACACAATGTAGTAAAAATATAAACTGGCAATTACAAGCAATATAGGTTCATAAAATAACTATAACTCTCCAGAAGGGATTGTGGAGAATCTTACATAAATTGTTAATGCATTTGTACAATTAAAATACTATATAAGATTAAATTATGCTTTTATAAGTAACAATTTGAAATCTTCAGGGTAAAGTAGCAAACACCTATTTAGAGAACCAAGAGCTAATATACAAGTGTATTGAGGCTTTTTATTTCCTGATATGAATGGTTGTAAGAATGAACTTATGAACTATACAACTTTTATTCACAAATGATTCTCACCTCATTTTGTATGGTAGAATTATTTCAATTAAAATTTACAAATAAAATTATCCAATAATACATGATGGTACTCTGTATAATGGGCTAATTCAAAGAATCATTGCCTTCATATTTCTATATGAAAATAACATTATAATTATGTAAAATAAGTGTCTTTACTTAAGAAGTCAGTGTTGCTTACTGAAGCACGACATTGCAAAAAGCTATGTTTGCAATTTACTTTGAAATATTTTCATAATAAAAATAATTGAAAAGTATTATAAATATGGAAGTCATATAAAGTAAAACTATTAGTTTGTGGGAGTAAATATTAAAATAGTGCTATTCAAACTTCTTTCTATGTATAATAACAATTTTTTTTTTGGTTTTTCGAGACAGGGTTTCCCTATGGCTCTGGAGGCTGTCCTGAAACTAGCTCTTGTAGACCAGGCTGGTCTCAAACTCAGATATCCACCTGCCTCTGCCTCCCAAGTGCTGGGATTAAAGCCATGTGCCATCACCTCCCAGCTTATAATAACAATTTTAAAGAAAACAATACTATAGTCACCAAGCACAAACAAGCCATAAATTATCCTCGAATTTCCAAGAACTTCACTGTCTCTGGGTTTTTATTGCTGTGAAGAGATACAATCACCATAGCAATTCTTACAAAGGAAAAAAATTAATTGGGGTTGACTTACAGTTCAGAGGTTTAGGTTTTTATTGTCATTTCAGGAAACATGGAAGCAAGCAGGCAGACATGGTGCTGGTAGAGAAAAAAAAAATCAGTTTTCTTCAATAGAATGACGCTGTGTATATCGACCACTCCAGGACAGACCTCTCATGTTCAGGAGTAGCCGATCAACACATAATGGACTCCACAGGTTTTTTTTTTTTTCTCTCTTTTGTTTTTGTTGTTTGTTTGTTTGTCTGGTTTGGTGTGTGTGTGTGTGTGTGTGTGTGTGTGTGTGTGTGTGTGTGTGTGATTTGTTGGTGAAAGGTGTGGTTTTGTTTTATTTTATTTTTTTGGTTTGGAGTCATTTTGTTGTTTTATTTGATTTCTGTTTGTTTTTTAGAAGAACATAACGTTGTATTGGTGGGGAGGAGGAGAAAATCTTGAAGGACTTGTGGCAGTGGAAAAATATGATCATAATACATTAAAATTTAAAAGTATTTTAACTAAAATTTATAAAAAATTAAAAGAGATTGAAAGTTGAAATAAGGTACAAAGACCATTAGAAGTCCAGGAAAAGTACAAGAAAAATACTTATACTTACAACTTCCCATCTCACAAAAACCATCATCAGGGAGTGTTGACAGGGAGTGTTGATTGGGCTAAGGGATCCCAATCACTCCTCTGTACACAACAAAAACTGAGTGGATCACACACAAGAGATCATAGAAGAGGCAACTAATAATTCCAATTCTTGATTTCTTGCACAGGAAACCCATCTCCAGAAGGCCAAAGACACTGCATGGGTAAATACTCAAAGAAGAGAAGTTACCTATCCTGAAAGAACCATTGAAAAAACAGAATTTGTCAAACGCTAAACTCTATATATGCTTCTAAATCTATTTCTCTTTACTTCCTAGTCCCTATTCAATTAAAACAATGCTGGCTTTAGATTTGGATTCCTCTAAATCCAAGAATGTTGTTAAAATGAAATTCAGAGTTTCTGTAATATATCAAGAAGCCAATTGATGTAATACAGAATAAGAGAAAAAGTTTTGGGACTGTGATTTGTCTTTTCTTGGCTCTTTCTCTCAAAGTATACATTCTCTCATAATAATTATTTTCCCATTGTTGCTTTTCCCAGTATGCATACATACAAAAGTAAAAATTTCTCTGCCAACATTTATGTTTGAGTTCCACCCAGCCAACGAAGAACTGCCTAATAGCAATCCTTTAACTCTCCAGAATAAAAATGGGACACACTTCATAAAGTCCACTGGTTCCAACTTGAGTCATTTGAACTGACACTCCAGCCAGAACTTCAGGTACTGATTCCAATCAACAAAAGGATTTCAATCAAGATAAGGACTTTAAATTAGATCTTCAATCAAGCATCTACCATCATACTCAGACTGGATATGATCCACTCAAGACTTTCACTACACTAGCATGTTCTTACTACAGGACCCCATGAAACTATTATCATCCTATTTCAGCAGTAAGTAACTTGGAGACTACTACACCCCATTTCCCAGTGTTGTCACTAAGAATAATGTACACCTGCTTAGAGCTAGTTTCCTATTGTTTAGGGTTGGGTTTGCAAGGAGTTATTCAGGTTTTCAGATGACTTTAGGGTTTAGTTGGAATACACATAGTTAGGATATGATGTAAGTACATTATTATATCCTCTTGTAATTTACATTTATGATTGTTAATCATAGATAATTTACACTGTTAAATTTTAATCCTCTTTAGACTAAAAAGAGAATTGTAGGGGGAAATTTTATCTAGAGGTACTGCTGACCATGCCTGCTTGGGTCTGACCACAGGTAATACTAACCGCTCCCACTTGGGTGTGGTCAGAGTGACACAACTGGGAAAGTTTTAAGTAGTTTAGACCATATCTTGCTCACTGCCTCCAGGCTAAGTGGATTTTCCTGAGTACTATTACTTATTAAACTACCTGTCATCAATCTGGATCTGACTCCACATTGCATTCACCTCTAAGTATACCTAGTAGAGTTGTCAGTTTTCTATTATAAAGAAAGGTTCTATTATAAAAGATTCATCATCATGAGTTCAGCTACAGATAAGATACTTAACAGAATTTTTCAGACTGAAGAGGAAGACAAATATATCTGAAAGGTTCAGGCATTATGCTGACCTGCCCCTGTTACCTGGCAGAATAGGCAGTACCCTGGTCATCCCAGGTTACCATGGGAACTAAGTCATCGTGCATGTGCAGAGGGACCCTTTAATCCCTGCCCATTTAGGCTCTCTCTACACTCTCTACAGTTCTCTCTACTTCTGCTTTTCTCTTCTCCATGGTGGTCAGCCATTTACCATGTTTCTCTTCTCTCTTAGTCTCCCTACTAGGCCGGGCCAATAATAAACTGGTTAATATGTCCCATCTTGTGTTCCTCTTCTTCTTTATATTTAATTTAAACAAAAATCTAACATTTGGCACCCAACTCAGTTTAGGCTCTGTCTGTAAGCTCTCTTGCAGCTTGCTGGCAGGATAGGCTTTCTCTATAACTTCTTCTGCCAGGTGCAAGGGAAATTTTGGGGATCTTAAAATCTGAACTTATAACCCATCTCGGCTTTTCCTGGCACTTCCTCCTGCCTGCAGTGGCCTGAGATGCCAGAACTCTGTACATTTCAACTCGCCACTTTTCCAACTTACCATTTTTGGAACCCACTCATCTGCCTTTTCACGGCAATTGGGTAAGATGTCCCTTGAATTTCCCAAGGGTCAGGCTTGGAATCCCACTCCATGAGCGGTACTGTTTTGCTTTTTCAGTTCAGACCCTGGGTCCTTTTAAGTTTCATGACAGCAGTGTCCCCTTCAGGGGCAGGCCCCTGGCAACTTCCATGGACTAACGGGCATCTGGAGAGGAGCCTTGCTGGTTTTTCCACTTGCCTCACTCATGGGAAATGCTTAAGGAAACTTTCTGGTTGTAGCCAACAAGCGGGTCAACAGACAAAAAAGCAGCTTATGGTAGCCACTATCTTGGCCATATGGTCTGACCTTGGGGCTGACATCTTGGCCATGTGACCTACCTGTAGGCATGCCCACTCCAGCAGCCTGTGCCAGCAAACCTGGCAATGTTGCTCATGGCTTGCTTAGAGAATACTATGTCTTTCCAAGGCTTTCTGTTTAAGTCTACCCCATCCCATTAATTCTCCTCTCTGTTTGCTACAAGGTATGGATCAGAGATTGCATTCTGATTCCTCTTTTAGTCTTATCCAGCCCTGCTTGTCCCTGTACCTGTAATTTAACTTTATACCTATCTAACTATATACAACTTAAATTAAACTGTGCTAAGTCTCATATTCCTAAATTACTATGTATCTTTAAATGATGGTAAACATCTAATGTCATAACAGTCGAATTTAACTATACTTAAAATATAAGCTAAATCTATTCAAGTTAAATTTAACTCATGTATCTTTAAATGATGATGAAAGTTTAAAATCAGAAAGGTCTACTTCAAATTAACAAAATATTTATACCACTCATTCCATCCTATAACCCGTTTACAAAGGTATAATTTTTTTTTATTACAAAAAGTGGATTTTTCTCCAAGTAAAGGCAAGCTTTTGACTGCTGAGATACTAAACAGACAGACAGCACTCAAATTCAAATGATCAGAGATCTAGAGAATATGGAATTTAAAATGTTTTGTTAAAAAGCTTTCTATAACAGAGAGATAGCCAGCTGCTGGCCCCACCCCATTTCCTCCAAGAAGACTGATGGGCACTAAAGAAACTTCATCTTGAGTCATTGACAATGCTACACACTGAACAATCCTGCTCTTCACCTCAACTGCTACAAAGTACTCCAGACCGTGGACAAGAGGACAGTGGAATGGACTTTCCCCGCATTGCTTGGGCCAACCGTAGGGAGACTTCCTGTAGTCGGTAATCCACAGGTCACATGCTATCAGCATGAAGGCAGGTGCCCTGCAGCCCGCTACTGTGGATGGAGGATCTTGGCGGTGACTGTCCATGCAGCCTGCTGGCAAGTCTCTTATTTTTTAATCATTAACTCAGGTAAAAATCTTATCTTTCTCAAGAACTCTGATGCTTTTGACTACTGGTAGTCTTGCCAGCTTAAAGTAAAACAGAATTCAGGAACAGGTATTTTAGGGTTTATATATGTAAATATAGGAAAGTGTAAGGCATATAAAGGTCTGGGAATATAATTACAAAGTTCTGAGGATGGAAAGGTCTAACACAGTGGATAAATGCAAGTTATGAAGGTCTGAGAATGCAAGGTATAAAGGTCTGAAAATGGCAGGTCTAAGATGGTAATGTAAGGTGTATGAATTAAATTTATGAAGGTCTAAGAATAAAAAAAGTCTTAAGTGATGATAAAGTGAGTTGAGACATTAAAAAGAATGAAATATGTTCCTGATTTCTCTATTTCTCATGTTACCTTTCATAGCAAAATTCTACAATACAATTAAGGATCATAACTACAAGGTAAAGAACAAGATGCTTTTCCTTGTCCTAAAAATTATCTGTAAATTTTAAAATGGTAATGCTTTCAGCCAAGTTGCTTCTAAAAAATATGCTGCTAATATGTCTAGTGCTTATGTTTCCACAAAATCTAAGGATTCTTGTAAGTTCCAGGGAGCTGAATTGGAACCAAATGAACAGGTCAGATTCACTCCAGTTATTCAATCATTTCCTGGTCCCAGAACTCCCTTCCCTTATATTGGGACACCTCAGGAACCCCTCCTCATCTTACAACATTCCCCTCAAGTGACAGGACCTAAGAAAAAATTTTCTCAACTTAACCTTGTCCTCAGCTCTGCCAACATCTTTCCAGGTCTAAGAGGTGCCAGGGAGTTTCATACAGCCTCGACTTCGATGAAACAACCAGCTACCCCAGGATGTGGCAGCACCCCAATCTTCTCAGGTCAATGAAAGATGGTCAATGGCCCCACATCAGCAGGAAGCAGTCTTGAGAATCTGACGTCCTTGTTCCTTAATCTGCCATGTCTAACACCATACTTTTTTAAAAATAATAATTAAAGGTGGGATTGAAAGGTTCAGGCGGGCCTGCCCCTGTTACCTGGCAGAACAGGCAGTACCCTGGTCAGCCCAGGGTTCCATGGGAACTAAGTCTGCATGCAGGTGCAGAGGACCCCTTTAATCCCTGCCCATTTATGCTCTCTCTACACTCTCTACTCTTCTCTCTGCTTCTGCTCTTTTCTCTCTCTCTCTCTGTCTCTCTCTCTCTCTCTCTCTCTCTTTCTCTCTCTCTCTCTCTCTCCCCCCCCCTCTCTCTCTCTGGTGACTGGCCATGGTAGTCAGTCATTTACCATGTTTCTCTTCTCTCTTAGTCTCTCTACTCAGCCGGGCCTATCATAAACTGGTTAATATGTCTCATCTTACATATATCTGGGGTCGTGCCTTTACAATAGCACATATGTAGCTATCCCACACCTTGTAATGAGAATTTCACTTAATAATTTGGCTTCTGATAGGAGCATCATCCTCCCCAAAATAATACCTTCAACTTTTTTGTTTGTTCGTTTTAAATCATTTCCTTTAATAGATTTCCAAAATAGTAGGCTTCCATGGATAATTTTCAAACTTCATTGCATTGACTAAGCCATCTTCTCTTCTTCTTCTCTGTCTTCTCTACTCTCAAATGTGCTTAAAATTTTCCACTCTTGCTAACTCTCCAGTTGCTTTCAAATCTTATATATCCTAATATTTCTGCTAGATGAAGGTGACACATTTCTGCTCACATTTAAAAAATACTTTGCAACATCGAGGACCTTTATTTTATTTTGTGTATTTGTGTAATGCATGCATGTGTCCGTGTGTGTGAATGCAGCCATGTACATATCACATATATATAGAGGTCAGTTATGACAAACTTAATAATGCTTCTCTCTCCCGTGTGTGTGTGTGTGTGTGTGTGTGTGTGTGTGTGTGTGTGTGTGTGTTAAATTTATTGTATAGAGCAAGGTGCATTGCATACATGCCTACTTAGGGCATGTGTTGGCAGTAAAGGATGCCATGTTCTATTGCTCTCTGCCTTATTCTCTTGAGATAGACCTGTTTGTGGCTCAACCAAATGCTCACCAATATCTTTACTAGGCTGACTAGTCAGCAAGATCTCATGATTCACCTGAATTCATCCCCTCCAGACTAGAATTATATCCATATATTAAGGCATGTCTAGCTTATTAACACTAATTCTGGTGATTCAAACTCAGGTACCAATGTTTAACAGTACTCTTACATTTAAAATCTCCAGATGTTTTAAAGATTTTTCATTAATACATAATAACATATTTTCGAATAATGTATGCAATGAACAAATAAGAATAATATTTGAATTTGTATTTTAACTTTATCATTGTCATCTTTCAGCATATTTCTCCTACTTACTAATTTATGTATTGTGAATTATAGTTAAGCCAATGCACTATAGTCAATTTAATATATCACATGTCTTTAACACTGTTTCTCATTACTTAAAATTTATCTCTCCCACCAGCCTTTCAGTCCTTTTAAATATTATCAGACAGTATGGAAACTTCTTTATTGAAGAATTGTGGTGTTATTCAGCCTGATTTTAAACTCCAAGCCTGAAGAGTTTCTCATCTAAGTTTGCATCTGCTATACTTACAGACATGAATTATTGTGCTGGGATAGTAGAACATATGTTAATATCTATATGGGGATCAGAACAAACGTGTTTTCTTCTCTGTGCTTGTTCATTCAGAATATTTTCAAATTCCATTAATCTTGCAGAAAATAAAAATATGTGAGGTTTTTATGGATAAATACTATTCCATAGTCTATAAACACTATACAATATTTATATATTCATACATTTAAGTATACCTTGGTTTTGTTCATATATACCCAACGTGTATATCAGCAACTCCTATGGATATATATAGGTCTCTTGAATTTCCTTTGGTTCTTATATGTAGAAGTGAGATAATTAGGTCAATCAGTAGATTAATTTTTGTTTCCTGAAATATACCCACGCCCTTCTCTGCAGTTGTTATGATGATTAACATTAACTTCAGGCAGAATTTTATGTAATTACATATAGGGTTTTCATGAAAATGAAAAGAAGGGTTAGGTACAAGTACCATATAATTTTCACAAGGGTCTTCTAGAAAAAAATTACACACTTTTTAACTCAAACTATAATTAAAGTTTACCTAAACCATTGTTAGAGGTTTTAGAAATGTGTAAACTAGAAAATATAACTATTTTATTCAAAGACAACATTTGCTATTATGGCTAGTAGCCATGGTTATATGTTTACTAACAATATCCTTGTGTCATGTTACATAGTTTTACAATTTTGATTATTTTTTGTTTTTGATCCTTTTCCCAAATCAATTTATTCATCTTTACATATTACATAAATGTTGATTAAATATGAAGAAACCAGGACTGAACAATAAAAGATAATTAAAATGTTCTTTTTTCAATTACTGAGTCAAATATATATGTCAAAAATGTATACAAAAGAATGCCTTTTGTGAATTTAATTCATAAACTATGATCAACAGAAGTATCAATACTTCTTTTAATTTATACAAATATTCTGTTGCTATTTGGGGGGAAGCAAGACACTGTTTGGTGATATTAACTTGGGAGGAGGAAGTTTTTACATAGCAAAAGCAAGCTTCAAACTTGGGCAGGCTTTCTGTCTCAGCCTCTCCAGTGTTAGAATGATGGAGGGTGCTTGGACCTATAGAGATACAAATACTAATTTTTAGGTAAGTTTGCTTGTTGTTTGATTTATTTGCTTAATATAACTAGTGAGTACCTAAGTATTTTTCATATTTTTGTGATAAAATAACCTTAAAAAAACAATTTAAAGAAAAAAAATGGCACATATGAGCTCACCATTCAAGTTATATATACTCCATCAGGTTGAGAAGCTGGGCAGCAGCCCTTGAAACTGGTCATCACACCACATCCATAATCAGAAACTGAGCAAAGCATCATAGATGCATGAATCTGCATTTTATAAAGTCTGTGGTCCCAGTGAGGAAATGGTATACCTAGAGGAGACAGATCTCTGTACCTCAATAAATATAAACATTGCTGATCCTCCATGGGCCATCACTAGGAAATACATTTTTAAAAGTTTTTATTTATTTATTATGTATACAACCTTCTGCTTCCATGTATATCTGCACACCAGAAGAGAGCACCAGATCTTATAATGGATGGTTATGAGCCACCATGTGGTGGCTGGGAATTAAACTCAGGACCTCTGGAAGAGCAGTCAGTGCTCTTAACCTCTGAGCCATCTCTCCAGCCCAGAAATTCTATTTTCAGTCAAGTTGAAAAAATTAACAATCAAATGATTAGACTGATTTTAAGTTGGAAAGTAATATTATTTAGGAGGTGAGTTAGGAGAGTAATATTTAAGTTTTTCCTTTTGTATTTGAAATTTTGAGACTGTGTATTGCACAACTTTAAACAATACACAGGAAATAATAGGCATTTGAATGCCAGAGTTTTATATATATCCATTCTCCATTGAAACTGATTTTTATAATTTTCCAGATTTGCCTAAAATGAAAATGTTACAATGGTTGGTAGTCTTGAATTTCATAGTATTGCTTTGATATTTATTGTAGCATTTGTTGCAGATTTTTTTTTCAAATAATCTGCTTTAGAAGCCAATATAAGTCAAAACAAAGTCATTCTGATGTACCATATAAAAATAGACATAAAGGTTTGTATGAATTGAATCATTTCAAATTGTCTACCAACTGTCATTGCTTTTTCTAGGCTAAAAGCATCCATTAATTTGTACCTGAAACTTGTGGAAAGCAAACTGCTTTTCCAAATTGTTCTGAGGTCCATTAGTGGACAGGGCAATGATTCTTTTGCTGAATGCCAAAGAATTGAACAAAAACAATAAACAATCCTGACTAAACAAGACATTTGGATAAAAGACATATGTCCACAAGTCACAACCGTCAACTCAATTACTATGTAGTTTTTCCAAACTGGATCTAAATCCAGAGAATAGGCAGTTTGCAAATGGAAAGATAAGGAAACAACTTTTATTCACCCTTTTAAATTTAATCATTATATTCTTTTCACTCCTTTGTAGCTTAACTAGCACTTGAAAAGTCATACTAGGTCTCAGTGATTCATCTCAAAACCATATCTTTAGTACCTTGGGGCCTGCCACACTATGCCATTGACTATAAATAAACTCACATGTTCCCTATTGACAGAATTATTGACTGGCCTTTGTCTTTGTAACAAATTTCCAAATAAGTGACTCAGCCATGTCAATGATTATAACTCTGAATTCATCCTTTGATATTTAGACTCTCATTTCAAATGTCACTATACATATAGAAAAGTTATTGTGAATATTTTAAGCTCAGGTTATTTTTTTTTCAATTTTTAGTTGTAAAATATATGTCTGGCACAAAATTTTCTAGTAATACAAAATGATTGCCAAGTCCCACTTCATTTTAACTGTCCCCTTTTCCATTACTATCAATTTACATGCCTAATTTCACATTAAATTTGTATTGTTTATAAAAGCAATTCAAACTTAGATAAGATATTACACATGAAGCTTTATTTTTAAGTGTCTGGATAAGACAAGATAAATGTGATGCTGTGACATGTTTGGGCTAAATTAACTACATGGGGTAATATTTCCTAGTAATTTTAGAAGTAGAGCTTGTTCTGATGTCTCAGACACTGTAAATTGGGAAGTACAGAAAGATGCATTTCTTCATAAAAGTCGTAAAACTTTAGGCCCAAAAGGTGCTCTTGAACAGAAGGTGGAGAAAGGTGAACATTTGACATTTGAGGGAGAAAATAAGACATTTGTGTTTCAAACAGAATATTCCACTGATGAATCTCACTCCTAAGTAAGCTGATAGTCACACACACCTCCCATGTTTAACTGCCATCCTTTCCAGAGAATATCCCAAGTGAATCAGCAAGTCTTTTCTATCTGTACATTTTTTTTTGAAACAGGTTTTCTCTGTATTGCTTTGGAGGCTGTCCTAGAAATCACTCTGTAGACCAGGCTGTCCTTGAACTCACAGAGATCCAGCTACCTCTCCCTCCTGAGTGCTGGAACTAAAGGTATGCAACACCAATGCCCAGCTTCTATCTGTACACATTTGTAAAGATATTGTCACACAGTCCATGCTTCTATTGCCATATTTGCTTTTCCTACACCATAGGAAGCACTAAAATCTGTCCCAAATGTTTCTTAATGCAGTTGTTTTCAGCATGTTTCAATATGACTTTTGAGTCCTCTGTGTAACTGCATGATTTCTCTGTCACCTTCTTGATCTATCTAACTGAAATAAAACAAAGCACAAATATGACAACCATGCACACAATGAATGACCAATATGCAATTTCTGGGAATTAAATGTGTCTGTGTTATAGGGTTGCTATAGGAGGTTATATTCTACAAGAAGCGTTATGGTAATAATTCACATTGGTGAATAACTCAAAGAAACTCCAGGTGCAGCTAGTGACTTGCTCTTTTTTGGTCTTGTTGTTGCTGCCTTTTGTCTTTCAATAGATTTTATGTTATTTTTAAAATTAAAAATAAAATAAACATCCTACATTAAAATTAACCAGGCAAAAATTCTACATATTTCAATAAAATCCTATACATTTAGAAGAACTTTTTTTGAACTAATGGTTTTTCACTGCTTCTACTCCCACCAGCTGCTGGATAAAGGATGGCATATAAGACAGTCATCAACCTCATTACGAATTTTTAATTGATGGTGTTCGATAAGACATAAAATTATATTCAATAGCTTGCCCATAAAATCCAAAACCATGAACTGGAATCCAGTTACAGAGAAGAACGAGTGATGAGCAAAGAGGTCCAGACCAGTCTGGGGAAACCCACAGAAACAACTGACTTGAACAATGGGAGCTCTTGGTCCCCAGACTGATTGCTGGCATACCAGCATGGGACTGATCCAGGAGCGTGGGTTTCAGTGAGGAGACCTAGGAAATCTATGGGACCTCCTTGAGTAGTTCACTACTTATCCCTAGCATAGGTGTGGACTTTGGGATCCCAATCCACTTACAGGGATACTCCCTGATTCAAGACACACCGGGGGTGTGCCTATGCCCTATCCCAAAGGATATGATAGACTCTGATGACCCCCTATGGAAGGCTTCACCCTCCCTGTGGAGCAGAAAGGATAATATGATTGGTAGGTTTTAGTTGGGGGGGGGGCTAGAGGAGGAGGGCAGGGAGAGGGAACTGGGATTGACGTGTAAAACAATCTTGTTTCTAATTCAAATAAAAATATCTGAGATAATTAAATAAAAATCCATGACAGAAGTAGAAGTAACTAGTTTTATACCCTCTTTTGCACTATGCCCTTCACCTGCATTCAGTCATTTTTCATGCCCTATTATACTTAACCTTTCATACAGTCTTTTTGGCATCAACATTAACAATGGGTTACATATATACACATATTACTGGGTAGCTTCAAATTATGAGTGAGAACATGTTATTTCTTTCTTTCTGAGATTAGTTGATGTCAGTTAATATTCACACTAAGTTTATTCACACTGTTGAGTCCAAAATTTCTTGAAAATTTTGAAATTCCTTTGTCTTTAGAGATGAATAATATACTTTTTCTATATAGCAAATTTTCATTATCCATTTTTCTACTGATAAATGATTAGTAAATAAATCCGGAATAAGCTTGTATGTTCAACTATATTGCTATGCTAGGTTAGGCTGTTCACAGGGTATAAACCCAGGAGTAGAACTGAAGGAGGTCAAAGAAATCTTGAAAATAATTAATAGCTGTTTTAATTTGAATCACCACCACCAACGAATATTGCTCCTTTCTCTCCATATCTTCTCCAACATTTGTTGTCAGATTTGTTGATGATAGCCATTCTGACTGGGGTGAAATAATATTTCAAACTAGTTGAATTTCCTAATAGCAAGTGTATTGAACCCTTTTAAAACTAGATACTGGTCATTTGTGTTTCATTTTGAAAACTGTCTATTCAATTCATTTGCCTGTTTCGTGTTTGGCAGTTTTACTTTCCTGGTATTTAATTTCTGCACTGATGTATAAATTCATCATATTTGCCTCTTGTCTGAAGTGTGGATGTCAATGTTTTCTCCCATTCTATGGAGTATCTATTTTCTCTAATAATTGTTTCCTTTCCTGTAGAAAATCAATTAATTTTCTTGTAATCATGTTTTTTTAACCTTTTGGGTTATCTTCTGTGTTGGTGTTTTATGCAGAAAATAATTGCCAACCTCAATATGTTCTATGGTAACTCCTTGCTTTACTTGTAGAAGTTTCAGGGTTTCAAGTTTTAAATTAATGTCTTTTTTATAGCTTATTTTTGAAAAAAAGATTATTCTCTCATACAATACATCCTGACCACAGATTCCCTTCCCTTCACTGTAATAAGCCTTTCCCTGTCCTGCCAGCTAGCTACCAAATGATGACATGGAGATTATTATTTATTATGAATGATCAGCCTATAGTATTGTCTTGTCCCTCTTTTTTTTTTTAAGATTTTTTTTTTTTTTTTTGTTATGTATACATCGTTCCTCCTGCCTATATCCGTGCAGACCATAAGAGGGCACCAGATCTCATTACAAATAGTTGTGAGCCACCATGTGAGTGTTGGGAGTTGACTCGGGACCTCTGGAAGAGCAGCCAGTGCTCTTAACCTCTAAGCTATCTCTCTAGTGCTCCTCCCAACTAATTCTTATAAATTAAATTCACCCATTTCTATTAATCTACATTTACTTTGCTGCATTTTATTTTTATTTCATTCTGTATGTGTGACACCCTCCATGTCTCACTGGCATCTCCTCCTTTTTTCTTTTCAGACCTCTCTCTGCCACAAATTACCATTTATATCTCCTGCCCAACTATTAACAGTTCAGTTTATTACACCCATCACAACAACACATCTTCACATAGTGTGCAAATATCTCACAAAACCCTACTACTCCCAGACCCCACCCCACCAGTCCCCCTCTCCTCCAGACACTCTCGATCTGTCTGCCTTCAGAAAATAGCAGGTCTCCAAGAGACAACAAACACACACACACACACAAACACACACACACACACACACACACAAAAAAAACAAGATACAATAAGATAAGGCAAAAGCACTCATATGGAGGCTGGACAAGGCAACTCAAAAGAAGGAACAGTCCCCCAGAACAGGCAAACTAGTCAGAGAAACACCCATCTCCCCTGTTAGGAGTCATAATATATGCCAGAGCATCATTCCAGTCTCTATAGCCTATGTGAGATTTGCTTAAAAGATTCAGGGAGCTATGTTCTCCTGGGGTCCTAATCCTTTCTGACTCCTACAATCTTTCCTTCTCTTCCATGGGGTTTTCTGAGCTCTGGGGCAGTGTGCTGATGGAGAACTTCAATTTAGATTCCCCTAATAATGTCTGGCTATAGGCCTCTGCAACCACTCCCAGCTCCCGTTTGCTGCCTGAGGATGATTCTCTGATGAAAAAGGGACAAAATTATGAAAATAACAGACTATCATTAGAAATAATGTCATTGATTTTATTGGGGGGGGCAGTTGTGTTTGGTTCTTCTTTAAGTCTCCGTGCTATCCAGCCTCTGGTTTTTGGCTTTCCAAGATTTTTAGGGCATGAGCTGTCACTTGTGGAGAGGGCCTCAATTTAAACCAGGTGTTGGTTGGCCACTCCCACAAGTTCTGAGCTATCATTGCCCGAGCACATATTTCCAGCAGGAAAGATTGCAGGTCAAGGGTTCTGTGTCTTGGTTTGAAGTCTAGGCTTCTCTTTTGGAAGCTTGCAGAGTATCCTTTAGCACTAGAGACTAGAATGTAGTGGTGAAGTCTTCATGCAGGCTTCAGGTTGACATCTCTATATTCAGTGAGCTGTATGAATATTGTCCTTGGCACTAAAGCCCCACTATCATATTCCAGAGAGTAATCCTCTGACCTCACATCAGCCTGTATCATTTCAGGATCTCCATGGGACCAACTTTGCCAACAGCTAAATGAATGCAAATCAGTCTCCACCATTGTATCTGTTTTGAATTGAATTTTATATGAGGTAAAAGACATAAATTTATTTTTATTCTTCTGCACATAGAAAGTGATTGCTTAGAATTCACAGGACATTATAAAGTGTCAAATATATTGAAATAAATATATTTTTATGATTTTTAAAATTTTCAAAAATAGTTAACTCAAAAACAAATAACTCACCCAGGACACAATAGTCTTAAAACCTAGATTTAAAAGTATATGAGTACTTAGCAAGACCATAGCCATTATAGACTTATGTTCCTATCAGAATTCAACTTTTTTTGAGAACTTGACAATCTAAGTTTCAACAGCTATATTCAAATTGGCAGTTGTCTGTTTTTTTTTTTTTATTTAATCAATCATCACAGGCTGTCAGAACTTGTCAGAACATCCTTTGGCCTTACTGAATTTCCTATTTCTCTACACATGACCTGAAATTTTCTGTGCTTAGAAAACATAAGCATTACCACCATTCCCTGTTATCTTATACTGAGGAAACCACATTCTGCAGAGACCAGGAATTCAAACTCCCCTTCCAGTAATATTTTTATTCCCTAAATGGTACAATATCTGTTTTCTGTGGTGATTAATTTTTGTTAGTAATGCTCTAATACTTCGTGACTGTTTAGGGTTGTTTACACTGTAGTTTATATGTCATCTATATGATGCTTTCCTATTTCTCATCAGGATTTTATTTAGGCTGGAGAGCAGACTTAAAGAATCAATATTTTAAAGGAGCAAGTTAGCAAATGTTGGAAACCTCTACCAAGTCCAAATGGCAGGACTTGATGAACCTAGACCAGGCTCAGGATCCCTCACAGTTTGTTTGTTGAAATTCTAAAATGCATGGGTTATGCAAACATAAAAAAATGAAGTTTGTAGAGTTCTATATAGATCTGCATGTAACATATATAACATGCCAGAAAACCCCAAAATATGTGAATAAGCCAGAAGACTTATGTGATATAAAAACCCAACCTTTCAACCATGGCCTGTTTTGTCCTGATCTGAAGGGCATCAACCTGGGGCAAGAAAGTCGGGAATAGGGAATGGGGACAAGAGACACAGAAAGAATGAACACATGACAGGATTTCTGATCAAGTGGTAAACTTTACTTTTCTCAGGCTAGCTTATATATTCAGGATATGGGGAGGGGAAGAAAGGGTTGTTTGTGCACCAGTTGTTAGTATAGGCAGGATATTTGGAAGCCACAAAGAGATGTTTGGCAGGGTAAAGTGTTCATGAGTAAGAGGTCCAGGAAGGGTTTGCGTAGGTGACTGATCCTGTGGGTGGAGGACTGGGTCAAGTTGTTCTTTTCTTGAGCTGAGCTTCTAAGGAGCTGCTATGTAAAGGTTAACTATGTGGCCTGCCAAGCATGGCCTAGGATCTCATGCCCAGCACTGAGATTTGGCTCCCTACACTGTTTGAGCAACTAAAACTTCTTTCTGATGCATCCCTCTTCTTTATTTGGAATTTTTTTTAATTATTGTTGCTTCTGCTGCTACAACTGATTCTCTGCTTAATTCCTTGCTGTGTACCCATAGCATAAAACCCCTATGGCAGTGCTCTGCAAAGCCCTGTATCAGCCCATATCACTGACAATATTCAATGTAGTCTAAATTCCACTCTCTGATTTCCCTTGACCTAAATAATGCAATCTTAACTATTAAAAAAATCACGTATGTTTCTTGTTCTCACTTCAATTTCATGGCTGAATTTCAATTTCACCCTAGGGATATTTTTTAACCATGGATACCTTTGACCTCCATCTATACTGCCTTCTTCTATTCCATTATTTCATATTTATTTTTATCTTGGTTTTAAGTAATTTTCTTCTGCATCCTAATTAGGTTATTTTTTCTTTCCCTGTACCTTTAACCACAAAATATAATATAGATTGCCCAGACACCAGTTCTCATCTAAACACATGCTGCCTAAATTTTTCCTTCAAGTTACTGAAGTAGATGAGTTTTGCAGGTTAGTCTACTCTCACCAAAGTCCAACCTCAGCTTGCTCTTCGTAATGCTTTCTTTATTACTTTATGAGAAATATCTAGTATGTCCATTTCACTGTTTTTCTTCTGTTGTATATTTAACATAGATGGTATGTAGCTGTCTCTATTGCAAAACTTTTGATATTTATCACGCAACATATGAAAATAAATTTTATACATATACCATCAGTGATATATTTAACCTTTATGCTTTTTAAACATAGGAATATATATTTTATGTTATCCTTAATAGTATATGAAAGAATATTAAATTGCAACCTCTCTGTAGACAATCATATTTCTTACCTATTATGACATTAATTTGCAGTTTAATTATTTATCATTTCATTCATTATTTCCACTTCCAATTTCATTGCCTGGAACCCTCAGAGAACAGAAAAAGTGGTATAGTGATATAGTGGGCAAGTTGTTCAATTCCTCACTTAAAATATGTGTTTATACACACACATACACACACACACTCACACACACACACATACACACACACACACACACACACACACACACACACACACATATATATATATATATATAATGTTCTATTTTTATATTTTAATTAATCAATTAATTTTATCAAGTTATTTTCATGTATGGAAGTTATTGCATTTTTCTTTAATATTTCAATACTTGGAAATGTGAAGTTATATTTATTTGGTAATTTAAATTATTGCTATATCCAGAAAATAAAAATAAGTCTGTTCTTTTATTGATGAAGCACGGTATTACTTATTAATGCGTTTTTAATTTGCTGATTAATGAACTTAAAAACAGAAGATTATTACATATTTTTATAAGGTTTGATAGGAAACAGGAAAAACCTTCTGTGATAATAGGTGAATAAGGCATTGATCTATGAGTACAGCAGAATAACATTCAGAATCATTTTGTCACTATTATCTTTTAGATCAGTGGTATTTGTCTACTCTCCATTTTTTAGTAATATAAGCAGTGGTAGGTAATGATGGCATCTCATGGATTGGGCCTTGAGTCAAATCAGATGTGGCCTGGTTACTCCCACAAACTTTAAACCACCCTGTCCTAGCAAATTTTTCAGGCAGGAAAAGTTGTAGATAAAAGGTAGTATGCCTGATTTGGTGTTGATGTTGATCTCTTGGTAGCCTGAGTAGTACTTTCCCATACCAAAAATACTAGAATATAGAAGTTATTGTTCTCTGTAGACACCAGCTTTAACATTCCATGTCTATGAATTTTGTAGGTGTTTTTCCTCAGCAATGACTCCTTGCAACTTCTTGTTTCAGCAACAGACTGGGTTGATTGGGATTTCCATTTGACCCCTTTGGTCAATATTACATTGAATATAACCTATTCCCAGTACTGGAAGCTCCTTTTCTTTTCCTTCCTTCCTTCCTTCCTTCCTTCCTTCCTTCCTTCCTCCCTTCCTTCCTTCCTTCCTTCTCTCCCTTCCTCCCTCCCTCCCTCTCTCCCTCCCTCCCTTCTTTCTTTCTTTCTTTCTTTCTTTCTTCCTTTCCTTCCTTCTTTCTTTCTTTCTTTCTTTCTTTTTTTCTGTATGTCTTTCTGTCTTCTTTCCTTCCTTCCTTCCTTCCTTTCTCTCTTTTTTTGCAAAACTGTAATACACCATTTTGTAAATGTTCCACATTTTCTTTGTCTATTCTTCTTTTTAATTATATCTAGGTTGCTCCCAGTTTTGTCACTATTATGAATAAAGCATCATGGAGCATGGTTAAACAATTGTTCTTGGGATCAATCAGATGAAGCACACTTTGGGTTTATGTTCAAGAATGGTATAACAGTCTCTTGAAGTAGATTGTTTCCCATCTTTCCAGGAAACTGCCATACTGGTTTTCACTGTGGCTGTACAGGTTTGTACTCCCACCATAAATGGATGAATGCTACCCTTATTGTTCATTCTCACTAGCATGAGTTACCACTTGAGTTATTATCCTTAAGCATTCTGATAGGTGTAATATTGAATTTCTGTTTTATATTGTCATGTAATGATAAATCTTTTCTCCAAGCGCCCGATTTCCACCCCACCACGTGGGTGCTTTCTGCCAGCCCCCCAAGTTCTGCCCACATTAGGTCCCCAAATACCACACAGAGGTTTATATTAGTTTCAAATGCTGCTGGATAATTAGCTATGATTTCTTAAATGCTAGATCAGTTTTAATTATCATAAATCTCTCTATATATGTAATACTTATCTTATCAAGGATGTCTTCTGCTGGGTTCCTCTTTCTGGGATCACATGGTAGATCCATAGAGAAGAGAGCAGGAGGAAGAGGAAGATCCAGAAAAAGAGAATGACTTCTTGTTTGTCCCTGCTTATGTATGATTCTACCTGCTATGTCACTTCCTGCCTGTATCACAAGACTTCTTTTTAATACATTTCGTAGAATCCTCCTCGACTCCTAGACCCACTTAACAGGCTGCCTCATTGGCCGAACAGTGCTTTATTCAACAATCAATAAGATAAACATACACAGAAGTGAATTCCCCATCATCTCCTCTTTTCTGTCTAAATAAAAAGAAGGGTAACTTATCTTTTATAATAACTGAAGAAAACTATAACCATAACTGTCTTCAACTCCATAAAAGATGACAGAAGAATGATATTATCTCTATAATTGACAGATACATATTGCTACCTGGAGAATCACCCAAAGTTCCTCTGTAACATTGGGGCAGCCATCTTCAGTCTATAGGCCACAGTGTGTCTGGTACACTTCTCCATTTCAGCAGGAGCCCTTCAGGACTGTTCATCTAGTTTGTAACTTCAGCAGTCACTTTTTTGTGAGTCCTGCATGTCTAGCTTATACAGCAACAAACAGTGCAGGCAAGAGCATTTTGTTTCCCTAATGGCTAATCTTGCCATGTTGAAGGCAAACTCCATATTGAGTTTCTTTGATGCCCATCCTCCTTTCTGACATAATTGGTGTTCCAGGAGCAGTTGTGTCTCACAGTCAAGAAAAAGTCTAAACCATTTAAATGTCGTATATTCTGTAGGTCTTTGAAAGGTTTGAAGAATATCTATGCATCTCAAATACACCTCTGCATATCTAGAAAACCTTACTAACCTAATTATAAGTTCTATCTATCCCAGAAAAAGGATGCCAGACAAGGCTGTATGCCAATACTTGCAAGATTTTGTTACTATAGTACTCAAAAAGTTCTCTTGAATTCAGGAATAGGGAGCACTCAATTAGTTCCTTTATTGGTCAGCATTCTTTTGGCTACTTTGTTGTTTTGTTTTGTATTTCAATGTTTGGAATTGTGTTGAAATTTTGAAGGTGATTGCATTGAATACATTGATATCTTTTTTTTTTTTTTTTTTAGGATGGCCATTTGTATTATTTTAATTCTACACATTCATGAACATGGAGATCTTTCTGTCTTCTGTATCTTCTTAGATCTGATGGTCTAATTAAGAGTGGAATGACCAATAGTGAGCAGGAAGAAGAATAGGAGAAGCTGCAGTCAGAAAGAATATACAGATGGAAAAATCTGGGAGGAGAGCATAAAAAAGAACAAGGAGAGTAAGATTCAGCAGTCTGCCACCTAGCCAGCCCTGGAGTTACAAGTAAGAAAAGAAAAATCCCAGAGGCAAAAGAAGACTGGTTAATTTAAGTTATGAAAAGTTGGTTAGCAATATTTGACCAACTAAATCATGTAAAAGAGTAGACAATATAACTAAGCAGAAAAAAGGAGGTTGTCTGTTAACACTAATGGTTTAACCATGAGAAAATACCCTTTTTTTACTGCCTTCAACAAAGTCTGATGTGTTGTATCTTTCTCTCTTTCATAAGATATTTTAAAATTGAGTTAGGGGCAGTCATAAAGCTTTCTCTTCCCATCATTTTGTATTTTGAATTCTGAGGATAACCATAACTTCCTTTTATGTAAGTTTCACAAGATTTGTTTCAGTTTTTATATTTTAAAAATGTTTTCAAAGGAAATATAAACTAACAAGATAATTTTCACTCTAATGAACATTTACTAGAGTCTATTGTTATGGAAATATAACAGAATACATAATAAAAATAAGATTGATATTTTATTGTGGAATATTATTTACACTGAAAACCCAGGTTAGTCTCGGGAAACTTTCAAGACCCTACTGGAACCCTAAAAAGTGAGTGAGAGCCTCCTTCTGAGTTCTTTTATGCCATACCTTCTGTGTACCTGTAACCCCATCCAAATAGGCATAATCAGCACTACAGGTATGTGGGAATGCTTCCTACAATTCCCCTTTTAGTCTAAAAAGATTTAGACTTGAAACAAAAGTAAATTGTGTACAGAAACAGGAACTTTATTTCAAATAAAATGACACTATTTTCATTTTGTTCTTTGATGGGAAGATCTGGTCTACAAAGGTTAGATAAACCAAAATGTTAGTGTATATTGGAATGGAAAAAATAAGTAAATAAAACTGAGTTCATTACAAATTCTCACACATAGAATATAATTATAAATGTCAAGTAAAGCTGTAAAAGTTTGATTCACTTGACGAGAAAGTTTATTAGAAGTAAATTTACTACATAATTATGAAAATTTTACATATCCTGTTTTCTGGTCACAGCCTCTTGAGTGCATAAAACTAACACTACATAATCTGCCTGCTCTGCAACCTTCAAACCTACCACTGAGTTAGGTAAAACCTTGGCAGTGAATATTGAGCCCCACCAGTTGCTTATTCAATGTCCATGTTGAAGCCAGCAGCATTTTCTGTACCAGCCTGACCTACTGTTTCCATATCAGAAACAAAACCACTTAAATATGTCCACATGCCTATTTTTCATCATAAAACTCAATAAATATGATAGGTCAAAATAGTATGACCTTACTGTTCCAAATCCTCAGTTATACAGAAATGGTTTACAAAGAGTATTATTGAAATCAATCACAGGACGAAGAAATTAAAAGAACAATTACAAACTTCATCTAGGACTTCAAACAAATGTTAAAAGTCAAAATAATAGCTTAATTAAATTACAGAGAATAAGATCTCAGTGATGCCCAAGAAAACATATACTTATTGCTCAATAAAATATAAACAATCTAGCATATGAAAATCAAATTCACTAAATAGGTAGAAACCAAAAAGAATTCAAGCTGAAATGAAGAAGAATTAAAACTATCTATTATCAAATTAAAAACTCAGGGGAATGTGTGACTAGTAGAATGGACTAAGTACGAGGTAGACTACCACACATTTAAAATTAAGCAGAGGTCTTAGATTATACAAAAATAAGGTGAACAAAACTGCAAGAACCAATTGGAAATAGTGGGAAATCATGAAAAAGACAATATTTACAAATTATACACATAGATGAAGGAAAAGAATTTAATAAGATCAACGATATACACCAGGTATCCTGTGTCAATTAAATACATTAATGAGAACATCATAGACACAAAAATTTATCATTGTCAAATTAAGGGAGGAAAGCAAAGTGCTTCTTGTGCATTTTTCCAATAAAACACACCTATTTTACATAATATGTGTATTATGAGTTATGAACATGAACAATTTATAAATGCAGGAGATATATAATATAGTTTATCATGAGTAATAGACACAACATTAAACTCTGAATATGAAGGTTATTAATCTTCAATAATCCAGTTGAACAAAAACATTCATGGTAGTTGTGGTGAATGTCTTTAATTGTTGACAACACAAACTGGAATTATCTGGGAAGATTATATTATAGTATTTGTCCTACTTTTGTGGTAGTTGGTGATACTTATGGAAAATTGTGTTAATTGTTACCTGATGTGGGAAGACCCAAGTCACTGTGGGTAGGACCATTTCATGGACAGGGGTATGTGTACTATATAAGAATGGGGAAATCGAGCTGAACGCAATCAAGAAAACAAGAAAATAAGCAGAAATATGTTTTTTACTCTCTGTTCTTGGATGTGGTTATGAGGTGATCTGCTTCAAGTCCCTGCCATAAATTTTACTGAATGATGGACCATAGCCCTGAATGATAAGTTAAAATAGTCTCTTTCCCTTTCCTAATTAATTTTTGACATTGGCAGTTTATCACAAAAAAACAGAAACCAAACCTACATGATAGCCTGCTAGTTTTAATTCACATGCTATTTGTGTAACTGAAATGTCATAGTATGGTGTAAATAAGCTTAATAGTCAGTATAATTTTGTAGACTGGAAGGTAAGACAGCAGATTGATTCTTGGGCTTCAATAACAAAATATCATGTCTTAGATGATTTAAACAACAAAAATATATTTTTCCCC